>NW_027481262.1:0-633783 GCF_051309035.1 Mrakia frigida
TGGTCAAAGAAGAAATCGTGCGTCGTCTTCGCTGACTTCCTTCACTCTACTCTCGCTCTCTTCCCATAGGAAACGGACTCGCTTCACGATGAAGAACGACCGCACGACGCGACGGGAACGAACCAAACCTCTCTTTCTCTCTTCGACTTTTCGCTCGCTCTGCCATATCCTTGCCTTATCCTGCCCTATCCCACTTGCCTTATTTGCCTTATCCCACCCTCCCACCTGCCTTATATTTGCTTGAAGATCGTTGATTTGCGGGTTTCGCTGCGGCTCGATTTTCGTTACAGACTCGTTTCACCTTGCTTTGCATTCGAGGAACATTTCGTCTATTGAATGCTACCTACCTCCACCTTGGCACCTCCCTCCCCTCCTCCCTTCCTCACTCGAAACGGTTCCCACACCTCCACCAGCGCTTCCTCTTCCTTCACCACTCCAGGAGCGTTCGAAACAATCTCTACTCGAACGCCAGGGCCGCAGATTCCCTCCTCGGCCATCTTCAAACCGTCGAGCTTTCTTGACCTCCCGGAGGAACATCTCACAGAAGCAGAGTTCGATTTCGAGACGTTCAATGCGTTCAGCTTGGGTGGTGGGAACGGGGAGGATGTGACGGGATTGGGATTGGGGATCTGGGAGGAGAGTGAGGGGCAGGGGATTGGGTTGGTGATGGGCGACGAGGGAGAGGAGAAGCGTCGACGACGAGAGGCGAGCTCTGTTTCTCTTTCAGCAGCAGCAGCATCTTCTACGGCTCTTCAGAACCTATCCGGAACCAACTCCAGAACCTCCTCGTCAAATCTACCTTCTTCTTCCCTCTTCCTCCAACCTCAAGACTCAACCATCGCAACCTCGGTGGCTCGTTCCCTCGTCCATCACACTCTCCGGAACCCTTCCTCCCCCTCCCCCATTCACCCTCAACTCAACCCAGCCTATCCCGTCGCCGCTCAACCTCCTCACCCACCCACAGGGACCTACGGGGACTACGGCCTCGAAGGTGTCGACGAAGCTCAGCTCTCGCCGTTTGCGATCGGGCTGAAGAGGAGGAGGGAGAGAGAGATATTTGTGTTGAGATGGGATGCTGGGACTGGGTGGACCGGATGAAACTTACGGGGGTCGAGCTTGTGTGCTTTAGGAAGGGTCGAGAGAAGGAGAGATGGGAGGGACGCGTCGTTTCTTTTTTGTTTGATTGGCGTTGCGTCGCGTACATGAGGGAGAGTGAGAGCGGTTTCGATTGCTTAAAAGTTGTATCGCTAGTCTTGATATGTATGTACTAGATCTGAAGCTTCGTTGAACGTTCTCTAGCGCGAGGAAGGAGAAGGAGAAGAGAGAGAGAGAGAGAGAGAGAGAGCTTCAGCCTGTAACTCGATTCTCGCTTCCCTCCCTAGATAACTCCCGCAGAAACAAATCAAAACGAACCAATAGCGAGAAAACCTTCATCTCTCTCCATTCAGCAATCAGTAGCACATACCGAGACCATGGCGCCCGAATCGACGAAAAGAAAACGCCTCCTCGAAAGGGAACAAGCTTCGAGCTTCGAACCAAGCTCAATCTCCCCAACTTCCATCCCGTCCTCCCTTCCCTTCTTCCTTCAAAGACGCGTCCTCTACAGCATGGCCGTCTCCCGTCGAGCCCGAACGTACACGTTCGCGATCCTGCTCTCTTTCGCCTTCCTCCTCTATCGATGGTCGAACCACTCCTCCAGCCCTCCCTCCGAACGCGACTCCTCTTCCTCCTCTTCTCCTTCTTCCTCGTCCTCCCACTCTCGTCCCAAGCATCCTACTAGTCCCAAACGACCTTCAACAAACACTCCTCCTCCCGACTCGATCCTAACCGAGTTCCGTCCCTCTGTCATGTCGCCTACGTCGATGGAAGGCTACACCGTCGTCGACCATCTGTATCTCCTCCAGGGAGTCATGTACTTTGCGCGAGCTGCTGAGCACGAGAGGATGGAGAGGGCGGATGTCGTGAGTTGGAAGGATGGAGAGAGGGAGGATTGGAAGGAGAAGGGCAGTGAAGGAGAGAGTGAGGAGTGGTGGCACAGCGTCAAAGCGAACGGGAAAGGAGGAGGGAAGGAGGGAGGAGAGGGAGGAGTGAGGGTTCTGGGAGGAGTTACAGTGAGCTCGTTTCATTTTTTCGCGCGTCTTGAAGACGAGCTTGATGAGCTCATTTATGCGTTGCGTTTTCCTACTAGGTCATCTTTCACGACGAAGCAGGACCAGGAGGTTATCTCCCCATGTTCCCGTGAGCTCTCTCCCTTCTCCCTCCTCCTCCTTCCCTCTCTGACTCTCTCCTCCAATCCATGTAGCCACTTCGGTCCCGAAGCCTTCGTCCCAGCCCTCAAAGCTCTCTCCCTCCTCACCACTCCTCTTCCTTCCACCCATCCTTACGTCGCTCCTCCTCCTGCAACCGTCGAAGGAGGAGCTGGACTCGAAGGAGGAGACGATCTCCTTCAGCCCACCCGTCGCTCCGAAGTGGACCTCGTCAACGAAAGCACCATCGTACCAGCTAGGATCATGTTCCCGAGGTGTACAGGGGAGATGGGGATGAAGGGTTGGAAGGACGATGCCGGGTTGAGTGAGTATCGAAACGAAACGAGAGGCCAAAGGGGAGAAAGGAAGGACGAGGCGAGGCGAGAGCTGACCTTTTTGTTGTCTGGTGCTTCCTTGGGTTGCGTTGTAGACGAATGGGTTCTAGGAATCACTCTTCCTGGGGTACCGGTCGAGGAGAAGGAGGAATGGGACAAGCGGGCTGGGTCGGGAGAGTTGATCGCGTTGGAGAGGGTGGTGATTGTGGATCGATGTGAGTCGAGGAAACGAGCTGAGGGCGAGACGAGAAGGGATGGATGCTGATTTTCCTGATTGGTATGGGTGTGTGTGCGCGTGTGTTTAGGGGCTGCTCATCGTCATCCTGATACGTATCAGTGGAAGAAGGTGAGTCGCGTCTTGGGCTTTTCCTTCGAGCTCGTTTCGACGCGTCTTTCTTTTCCTCTCGACTTCTCTCGTCTCGACGAGCTGACCTTGTTTTCCTTGATAACCGTACGCCACAGATGATGTCCCACATGGCCATCCAACCCTCTCTCGTCCAGGACTGGTTCGAACCCTTCCGAGCCAACGCTCTTCAATCCCTCGGTGCTCCCTTGATCGACGACGGACCCAAGAAGCCCGTGGTCGTTTACTTGGATAGGAACAGGAACGTCAGTCGGCCATCTTCTTCACCCTTTACTTCTCAGTCGACTCGTACTGATCCTTGTTTTGTCCATTTGTTTCGTCTTGCAGAGTCAATCCCCTCGCTTCAACCTCGAGAGTCACACCGGTCTCATCAAAGCCCTCAAGTCCATCTCGGGGAGAGCAGAGGTTCACCAGTCGGTTCTGATGAACATGAGGAAGGAGGAGATTGTTAAGTTGATGAGTACGGCGACTGTGAGTCGACCCTCTTCCTCCCTTTCTCGCCGAGTCGAGACGCGTCGAGCTCAACCTTTCCTTTCTTCCCTCGTTCCGCTCCCGATCAGATCGTCATCTCCCCTCACTGCGCCGAGTTCATTCACACCATGTGGATGCCTACTACGCCCTTCTCGACGGTCATGGAGATTTTCGATTCGGGGAGCTTCGTTCGTGAGTCCTCGCTTCTTCCAACTCTCTCTTCGTTCGACGCGTCGAAACTGACTCTCGTTCGTTCAAACTTCGGTCTTCCCACTCACAGGCGACAACCAACTCCTCTCTGAAATGCTGCATCACGAGCATCTGATTGTTCGAGAGGATGGGATCCTGCCGAAGGAGGAATGGCTGCTGATGGACGTGGAGAAGGGAAGAGGAGAGAGGTGGGATGTGAGTCGTTCTCGGCTCTTCGCTTCGTTCGCTCGGGCTTGAACTGACTCGACCTCCTCTTCTTCTTCTTCAGGACGACATCGCCATCGATCCCAAGATCATCCTCGATCGAGTCGTTCGGATCCTGGACGAGTACGATTCGGCGGCGCTTCGAGATCGAGCCGAGGAGTTTGGGGACGTGTGATTGATTGTATGTCCAGGGTATTCTTTCTCCTTCTTCGAACGAGCTGGAAGCGAGAATTAAGCTTGATCGTCAACTAAGTAGTCTAAAAGGTCGTAAGCGAGGAGGAGAAAACATAAACGAGGAAAACGAAGCGAACTCGAGGAAAACGACGCGCTGACGCCGACTGCCCCTTCCCATCTAAAGCATCAGAGCAGGACGGAAATCTACTAGAAAAGAAAAGAAAAACTCTACTCCTCCCGAACCTCAATCCACCCTTCCGTCCACCTCTTCCACCCTACGACTCCCAACTCAACCACATCCCAAACGCTCCCTCCGACCAACTGTTTCTGAACCCTCGCCAACGCATCGTCCCCTTCCTCCTCTTCACCCTCTACCCTCCCCATCTTCTTCCCTCCAACCCCAATGGCTCCAGCACAGCAGTTGACCCTCCTGCTCAAACTAGCCTTCTCCACCTCTCCGTCAACCAACGCCTTCACGACCTCCCTGCCGACCAGCTCGACCCTCGCTTTCACAGGGTTGCATTCGCTCAACACACTCAACAAGGCCGAGCTCTTTCCTCCTCCGTGGGAGGGAGCGAGCTCGTCTTGGAGGGGAACGTCGAGGAGGGTGAGGGAAGTGATTTCGGAGCCGAACGCGTTGAGGAGGGAGACGAAGGACGCGTCGAGAGGACCCGAGTGGACGAGCGAAGTGAGGTGGGTGAGGTGACGGGTTGGGGAAGTGGTAGCGAGCGTGTAGAGCAAGTGGGAGGATTGAGCCGAAGTGGAGAGGAGGGGCGAAGTGTAGAGGAGGGGCAGAAGCAGGTGGTAAATCTGCGAGGAGGAGAGGAGGAGGGGCAGGATCGAGGAGGAGTAGGTGGAGGGTTGGGTTGAGGAGGAGGAGGTTTGGGAGAGGAAGGAAGTAGAGAGTTGGAGAAGGTGCTGTTCGAGGATGAGCAGGATGAGTTCCGAAGGGAGGGAGGGAGGAAGGGATTGGACCGT
This sequence comes from Mrakia frigida, assembly GCF_051309035.1. Lineage (NCBI taxonomy): Eukaryota > Fungi > Basidiomycota > Tremellomycetes > Cystofilobasidiales > Mrakiaceae > Mrakia > Mrakia frigida. The sequence continues at coordinate 4,983 of NW_027481262.1, forward strand.
GAGCTCGAGAGTTTCGGACGAGGAGGTCATCGAGGAGTCGAAGGTGGTTGGTTGTTGAATCATGGCCATATCTGTTTGATGATTTTCAAGTCGAAGTTGAGAGGAGGTAGTAGAGGGTGGGTGTTAGAAGACAGCAAGAAGGAAAAGACTTGAGCTTCAGAAGAAGGAACCCAAAAAAGCAAGTTCTGATGCACGACGACCTCCGACCGAGAACGCGGTGGCCTTCCCTTCCTTCCCCTTCGGACGCGACGGCGCTCCGTCCTTCCTTCTGCACTCTCTCCTCCTGAGAAAGGAACGCAGCTTTTCCGCATAGTTTGGACCAAGCATTCATGGTCTGACGTAAAAAATGCTGTTCATGCGAGAACGGAAGCTTTTTTCTAAAGAAAGAAAACACCAAGGGCGGCAAGGGCTCAAACGCGTCAGGGGCGATGCGAGAATTGAGTTTCAACCAAACTTCGGCTCCCTTTCCTCCCCTTTCTTTCCTTCGTCTGCTTTCTCAGGCCATCGAGCGGATAATGTTAGGTGCTGAGAAGAGAGCTTCGAGAAAAAGAGAGTTGGCTCGAAGTATCCGTCGCCCAGCAAGTTTTCACTTTCCGTCTTTCCCTCCTCCGTCTTCCCCACGTCCGATTTCTTCCTTCCTCTTGGAGAGGGCGATAAGACGGGGATAGGATTGGATTGGTGGGTTGGAAGGGAAGGGAGAGCGGGACTTTCGAGTCATACTCTTGTGCAAGGACGAAGAAAAAAGGAGGGCATGTCATCTCGAAGTCGAACTGTTTGCACTTCGAAACCCCTTCTTCAAGCGAGTCGGTAGACGAGCTTCTCAGCTTTGTGGTTTCCCGACTCCAAAATTATCAAGGCTGCTTCGATCCCTGGAGGAGAAGAGAGGAGAAAGAGAGGGAAGAAACGAACGAGTCAGCTCTTCGAACGAAAGTGCGACGCGTCGAGTTGAGATGTCGAGGAGCGACGGGATTCTGACCTTCAAGTCCTCCCTTCTCCTCTCTGAGGTTCTGACCCTTGAACCTCTTACTCCCTCCTTTCTTCGAATCTCATCCTTCGAGAAGAGCAGGAAGCTCGTTGAGGATCCAATCGAGCGAGAGTTGAGAGCCGTCCTTCGTGTGATGGACTCCGAAGTACCAGAACTGAAAAGGGGGGGAAGAAGGAGGTCAGAAACAGATAGAACAAGGCAGAGCGGTTTTTTGTGAGCACAAACATCTGGTTTGACGGTCTCGTACGCGAGATGGAAGGTCGTCGCGACCTCGGGTCGACGCGCCTCGTTCGCCTCGGAGACTTCGAGGGTCGTAACGACGTGACCTCCCTCGGGAACAATGGCGTCTAAAGATGAAGAACGAAAGATGAGGGAAGAAGATAGTGAGCGAGGTGCGAGGAGAATGGACAAACAAGATGAGATTGTCAGTTCAAGTTCGACGGAAGTTGAGGAGGACGGCTCACAGTCTCTCCCTTATCGGGAAGGACCCAAGTCGTTTTCCTGTTCGACTTGACCGCCTCAGCAAAAGCTCCGTTATACTCGTCGTAGGTTCCGAAGACGAAGGAAGCGACTCGATCTCCGACCTGGATGTGCTTGACGGCAGGACCGACGGCCAAAACAACGGACGAGGAATCACACCCGACGACGGTTGAGTGCTCGTAGGAGAGGGTGCAGGGAACTGAGAGAGCATCCTTATCGGTGGGATTGAGAGCGACGGCGATAGTTTTACTCTGGAGAAGGAAGAGAGGAGAGAGGAAAGAAGGACTCACGATTACGTCGTCAGGAGCGAGATTGAGGATGTCTTGTCGAGAGCCGAAGGGTATAGAGACGACCTCGAGTTTAGCAGGCTGATCGTTGATGGGATTAGATCTGAGGGCTTTGATGGTGTGAGGAATGGCGGGCATGGGTGGTGGTGGTCGGTGGAAAGGAGAGAGGACAGGCTGACTGAACCTTTGAGCTGACCTCAGCGAGAGAGAGATGTCAGTCAGCGAGAAGTCATTGATTAGACAGAGATCAGGTGAGAGGTTGTCTAACACTCGCGCCGACCGGGGGAGGCGAGGCCAGAGCGATCGGACGCGTCGAGAGCCTTCTCATCGAGGTCGTGAAAGGCATCAAATCATTAGCTGCTACACAAGAAAAACCCACTCCTCAGAGCTTCTTGTCCTTCTCTCCCTCGTCGTCGTCGGAATCACCGTCAACAACGTCGAAGTAGGAAGGAGGAAGGAGGCCGACGGCGGATGCGTCGAGCTCTTCCTCCTCCTTTCCCTCCACCACGTTCGACGAAATCTTGATACAAGGGCAGATGATTCCGTCGAGATCTTGAAAGAGTCCTTTGAGGGGTAGACGAACGTCGAGTCGATACTGGTTTGAGAGGAGAACCCGAGGTCAAAAGCTCCGAAAGGAGAAAGGAACGGTGAGGAAGCGAGGTGAAGGGAGAATCGACGCGACTCACGTTGACTGCGAGGCATCCAATCCTCTCAAAACTGGGAACAACGTCGAAGACCATCTCTCCCACCATCACGATTTCAACTCCCCATCTCTTCCCCTTCGATCCCTGGCCCTTCCCTCCTTCCTCCTCGTTCGACTCGACGTCGACATCAAACTCGTCCCAGAGTTTGCCCTCTCCGTACCAAACTCTCCCTCCGACAGCCTCTCCGACCTGACTCAAAGTCTGTTTGACCGTCTGACTTGCTCCTCTCGCGGTCGTCCAGAGTTCCCTGATGAGGAAGAGACCGATCTGCTGAGTCGAAGGAAGGTTGACCGGCGAAGGGTTCGGCTCGTTCGCCGCTGTTGACGGGGAGAGAAGGAGGAGAGAAAGGTGGTAAGGGACTGGGGTCAAAGATGAAAAGGCTGGGAGGGAGGGAAGAGCGAGCTGTTGAAGATGCAAGAGGGGAAGGAGATGGAGACCCAAGCGTTAGTCGGAGAGGACGACCCAAACGTCGAAAACTGACAGACTGACCTTGAAGACGAGCTTCTTCTTCTTGGAGAACATCCCTTCCCTCCACTCTTTCGAGATCGTATAGGTCTTCCATCCTTCGGCTTCCGAAGGTCGAGCACGAGCAGCAGCTGGGAGAGAAACTTCCGTGTCGTCCTCGTAGGCAACCGCAACCGGAACGAGGGTTGGAGGGATGGCGGCGGGAATGGTGGTTCGAGGTGGAAGGTAGATGAAGGGGAGTACTTGTCTGTTGGTTGAAGGGAAGGTTGAAAGAAGAAAGAGGGTCAAACGGTGCTTCGGAAGGAGGCAACGACGCGAGACGGACCTTCTCCTTCGCTTCAGCCCAGGAGCGCTTCCTGTGACTTTGATGAAGTCTGTAGCAAAGAATAAGATGCTCAGAGCTTTGGTCGATTCGATCAGATGACGGAGAGACATACTCACACTTGTTCCAGCCAACGGTTCTCGAATAGAAGCTGTAGTTCGCCATCTTCGAGGCCACCCTCCTCCCTCCCTCGAGACTGGGAGGAAGAACGTTCCCCGACATGGTCTGTTCCTCGAGATTTGGAATCGGAAAGCTGAACGGAAGGAATGCCGATAGTGATGTCCCAGCTTGGTTCGAGAAGGAAGCGACGGGACTCGTTGAAGGGGTGAGAGAAGAGGTCGCAAGGGAGGGAGGACCTCCCTTCTCATCGGGGTCGACCTTGAGATCTCGAAGCCTCGAGAGCTCGGGATCTTCGTGGACGGAAATGAGAGGAGCTTGAAGCTCAGAAGTCCAGACGATGATCTCGTCGCTGTACTGATAGAGAAGATGGAAGATGAAGGAGGGAGGAGCGGAAGTGAGCTCGAGCTCGCTCAAAGTTTGGTCGCTTGAGAGAGTTGCAAGCGACGACTTACGAGCTTCTTCGTCTGTTGCCTGTAGTCATGCGAATTCCCACCGTAGTATCTGTAGAATGTCGAACGCTGAAGAAAGAGAGCAAGGAGAAGAAGGGCGGAGAGGGAAGGGAAGGTCAGCAAAGGTCGAGCTCAACGACTACTTCCTCCTTCCTTCTGCTCTTGTTTCCTTGCTCCCGTTTCTCTCTCGCATGGCCCGTGAGCTCTGTTTTTGAAATAGGCACTCACCTGCTCGACTCTGAGCTTGACTGTGATCTCCTTGATTCCTTCCTTCTCACAGGCAGCAGGGTCGACGTGAACGACTCCTCGGACGACGGAGCCCGCTGTATGGATTCGCTTCTGACCGGGGAAGTCGATGGTGAAAGGCAGAGACGATGAGTTGGTGGAAGAAGAGGTAGATCTATGAAGGGAAGAGAAGATAGGCATCCTGAGTTGAGTGGTGGGGTGAGTGTTGGAGGTTGGAAGCGAGAGCGGGAAAGGAGTCGGCACGTCGTGCGAAAGGAAAAGCCAAGACTGATCGGAAGCGAGAAACGAAAAGCTGTGAGCCGAGCCAGTAGTCACTATCTGCTGCGAGCAACCTCTCGCTCAAAGTCTACTTTCAAAAGAAGGAACAGCGTGGCTCGAGCACATCGTCAAAGGAGCGGGCTAAGGCTGCGTCGCGACTTCCTCCCTCTTTCCTCTTTGATAACAGAGATCCAAAGTGAGATACAACTACTTAGATGAGAGTATAGATACGAGAGAGTACGAAGACGTATTAAAGACAGCACTGACGAGAGAAGTCAAAAGGAGAGCTCAGGAGTCGAAGTTCTTCCCGGGGCTCGCTTCCTTCTTGTCCTCGCCAGCTTCTTCGTCTTCTGGGGGAGCAGAATAAGCGAAAGTATGCAGACAACTAGGATCGAGGTTCTTCTGAGAACAACGGCGGGGATATGAGATGGGGAATCGAGAAGGGAGGTCAGGAGGAGTCGAGGGCGACGACGCGCCTTCCCAGTGAGACGATACGTCCTGGACGACCGAGACCTACAAACAACAAGGGGTAAACGCTGTCAGACGAATGAGGTACATTCGGTTACGGAGAAGCGAAGAGAAAGGAGAAGCTCACCGATATCGAGTTCATCGCATTGTGATTCCCATCGCCCGAAATCGAGTCGAATCGTTCCAGAGTTGTTCTCACACCAGGGAAGCGGGATGTAGAATCGTCCTGAGGAGACCCGTTGAAGTAGACTCCAGTAGAGGGATCCGGGAAGTTGCAGTACTCTCGAGCTTCCTGGAAAGCCGAGGAAACGAAGGCACGACGTCGCGTCCGTTCAGTCATTGCTTCCCGAACCAAAAGATAAAGTCGACGTACGTTCTGATTTCCAACATTATCATGATCTCCAAGGTGACGAGATCCTTTCCGAACGAACGAAGGGAGAGATCGGCTCGATCCGGGAGCCTGCGAAGAAGAAAGAGAAGAGGAGGGGAGGTGCGGTCTCAGCGAACGCGGGATTATACAGTAAAGGCTCTTGAACATACCCAGGTAGCGTAGAAAAGCACTAGAGCGTTGATGGTGACCTTTGAAAAGAGGAACGAGAGCGAGTCGCGTCAGTTCAAACAGCTCGGAACTGGAGCTCGGAAGGTGGGACTCACATCAGCTCCACAGGAGGAAAGGCAAACGAAACCGAGCTGTTTTCCATGCATCAGAGTCAAGATGGCGATGCTGTAGAAAAGGAGCGACCGTCAGACAGGTGCAGCGAAGAAGGAGGGGGAATCCATCTCCACTCACTTGACGCTGCAGAAAAAGGAACGACGTCAAGTCAACATCATGGGATAGGTGAAAAAGAAAAGACGCACCTCGAAGTAGTAAGTGCCACGAGAGCTGCGATCATCTGGAAGAAAAAGAAGGAGAGGCGAAAGCTCGGCTCAGCTCTCGCTTCGACTCGAAGAGCCTCGGGAGCAAACTCACAGCTCTGACAGCCACGCCTCGTATCTTCGGGTTCGTGACTGAAAAGGAGGAAGTGCTCGTCAGCGTACGGTGAGGAGAATAGAGGACATTGGGGGCTTACACTTTTGGCGAAGGATCGGTACGACAAAGAGCGACGTGAGCTGTTGGATCCGAAGGAGGGAAGCGAAGAAGTGAGCCCAGCTTCGGTCAAGAGGCACTTTTCGAGGGACTCACAAAGACGTTGAGAAAGAGATCGTAGCTCAGTAGGGGGATGGAACTGCACAGGCGGAAAGAGAGAGGTGAGGATCAATTGGGAAGAAAAAAGAAACACGAACGTCAAACTCACGCGAAGGGCTTCAATCCGATGTGGCAGCTACCATTCTCAGCTATGTAGGCTATCCGACCTGTAGAAAAGAACCGGGGGGCGGTCAGCTGTGCGAGGAAAGAGAGAGAGAGAGAGAAAAGAAAGGTTGAGAGGACACGAACCGATGATCATCAGAACCAAGATTGCAGCGTACATGACGACTCCGAGCAAGCAAGTAAGGTACGTCGTAGACTGGAACCGAGGGAGCGTTGTGCACGAGACGACATAGACCTGGAAGAGAGAAGGCGTCAGGAGACTCGAAACGGTCTGCAAGCGACGAGAGGTCGTGTCCCACCTTCTCGATCAAGAAGAGGTAGACTGAAGAGCGAAGAGTGGTCAGCACGGGAATCGAATGAATTGAATCTAACCAAGCTGGGCTCACTGAACATCTTGGAGGTAGCGTAGAAGACTGGAGGGAGATGCGAAGTCGGAGTCAGATCGATCGGACGCGACGACCTTCTTCTTCTTCGCGAAACTTACAAACGCAAAGGAAAATACCCGCTGAGCAAGAACTTTCAGAAGCACTCATGCCTACACCCAACACCAGTATTCCTGAACTGAAGAGAAAGCCCCATCTGGAGAAGACAGGCCCAGAAAAAGGTCAGCCCGCCCTTTGAAGTCGAGAGATCGACACAGCTTAACGAACGAGCTGGTGAAAACGAGGAGGCAGACGATTCTTGGCCATGAATACGCTCGCCAACTTGTTATGGAGAAAGGGTCGAGCGTGACTGAGCGTCGAGCGGTGATGTAGGAGAGGATCGAGCAAGAGAGGAAGACTGGCGAGAGGAAAAGTACAAGAGGAAAGAGATCGGTCAGCCCTTGCTCTCTCAAGTCAGAGACACAGCGGAACTCACAGAGAACGGCCGCCAGAGCTTGCATTCCTGGTCTAGGGAACACTGCTCATACGAGAGGAGGGAAGGAAATGTTCAGCTTCCGAGGATCGAGCTTTGGGCGGGAAGCGAAGACGACGGGCCTGTCGCGAGCCCGACCTCCTTCTTTCCTTCCTTCCTTCCTCGCCAAAGCAGAAAGTAGCTTGGGCTCACCAGATGTTGGCTGCAAGTAGAGAAAGATGAATGGCTAGCGTCAATGCGAGCTTGGTCTCGCCGAAAGAGGAAAGCGCTCGAAAGGTTGGGGGAGAGCTCTCCTTCAAGTTCAAGAACGAGAAGGGCGTCGAGGAGGAACGACAAAGCTTACCTTCATATCTGGATATTCGGTGAACGGGACGTCTCCTGACATTGCTACAGATTGTGATGCGGTCGAACTTCGGGCAGAGGAGTGGAAGTGAATGAACGGGTGAGGCGAAAGGAAGGGTGAGAAGTTCAGAGGCAGATAATCGGCTCGTGTCAACTCTTCCTCGGCGTGATCGACAAGGTTGAAACAAAGAGCTGAGGGAGAACACGCTGCCGGAAGAAGTGGGGAGGCTGGCACGCGTGGGGAAGACGAGGAGCGGTCGACGACTCGAGCTGCACGCGCTGAGGAAAAGCTCGTCGCGAAAAGTTGCAAACGAAAGGAGTGAGAGGTTGACTCGCCTCCAGACTGATGGAATGGAGATTCGACGTCAACTTCGAAGAGGCGAGCAGTGACCAGCCATCTCCCAAGTTGGGAAAAGCAAAGAGAGAAGCCGAGGTTCGGAGGCTTGAAAGTTGAAGGTCGGACGATCGAGCGACGAAGGTGAGTCTCGCTGCACAGAGCTTGCGGTAGTATAGCTCGCTCTCGTTAGTTCCGTTTCTCGAATGAGTGCAGTATCTGGCTCGAACTCACCCCAAAGATACGGATGATCCTCCTTGTTCAAACTGAATCGTCGACCGTACCGGCGAGGAGACGAGGAGCGATTGGAGAGGTGGAAAGTTGTAGGAAAGAGCCGAATCGATAGAGATGAAGGTTGGTAAAATTAAAGGAGAAGCGAAAGAGCGAAGCGAAGGTTGATCAAGCCGACCGACTTCCAAAGACGCGAAGACGCTTGACGCCTCCGTCTGCGAACGAAAACGAGAACGGAAGGGAAAGCTCGTTAGTACAGGCGACCATACCAAAGTTTGGTGAGCAGAGATAAGAAAGGAAGTGTTTACCTGGAAAGATGGTCATTCGTACGTGAGAGAAGATCTGGTTCTTCGACGCGTCGTCGACTTCGAAGAAGTGTTCCGCGTGAGGGCCGACCTTCGATCTGACGAGAAGTTGGGTCCAACCGGACTCCAGTTCCAGAGGAGGGACTTCCTGGAGAAACAAAGAGCGGGATGGAGGAGAGAGACGAGCTTCAGTAACCGTTTTCAAAGGGGGGGGGAGGAGGAAACGAGAAAGGACGAACTTCCTCGCTCAAAATCGCATGGACAGCGACTCCTGCTGGGAAGTTACCGATGAAATGGTGTGTGTCGATGTTCAACTCGTTGATGGTACCCTTGGATCCTCTGGGTCAGGTTTTACCGAAGTATCAGCTCAAGCTCGTCGACCTTCCTCCTTTCCCTCCCTCTTTCAAACTCACAGCTGGATGATGGCCGAATCTGAATGCCCAGGAGTTCTCGACCTCTTGGTATGCCAACCATCCTCCATCGTCTCTCCTCTCCCAGGGAGGAGTAGATAATGCGCTCCTCCGTAGTGCTCGTCCGTCGACCAAACTACCCTCCCTCCGTTGAAGGAATGTGCGAGATCGACCTCTCCCTTCTCGACTCGATCCCACGGTTGCAATCCCGCTGACGGGTGAGGAGCTACGACCGTTCCATAGGCTCTGAATCGAGCGATACCGCCGTCTGGGATGTTGTTGAGGCGGAGATGGGTGAAGGGGATGGAGGAGGAGGACGTGAGCTCGAAGAGATGGCGAGACGAGGGACCAAGAGGCTGAGGTAGGAGAAGAGAAGTCCACTGGATTGAAAGAGAGAAGGACCTGTAAGCTCTCCTCAAGTCAAGAGATTGGAGTCTGCAACACTCACCAGGAGGCAATCGTTCGTCGGGACCGTGTTTGGTGAGTAGAGCGCATCGACGGAAGCAGATGGAGCTTCGTTTCCCGCGAAGTGAGCAGTGTCTATGTCGAAGCCACGGATAGTAGCAGCAGGAGGTCCTAGTTTGATGATTACCCTGGGTGATCAATCGAAGAGGCAGCAGTCAGAACGAGAGGAGAGGAGGAAGAAGGAAACCCAAGCTCACCAATCGTGCTCAGGGTTGTGCCTTCGACTCTCCCACCCATCCATCACTGATCCGTTCTTGCCAAACACTCCAGGATAAGCGATAGCGGGCTGAAAGTACAGTCCAGAAAAGTGTAAGAAAGAACAGGCGGTGGGTGTAAGAAGGGAGAGGGGAAGGGAAGGGATGGGATGGTGAGCTCGAGCTCGAGGGAAGGAAGGAGACGAGCTCTTCGAAAGAGCTGCTCACACCGATCTTGAGCAAATCTGAAGCTCTAACTTTGCGGTCAAGAAGTTGAAACAGATAGTAGTCAGATCGGATGTTCAGATATCAAGCTGAACTAAGGTAAGACGAACGGTGAGAAGAAGTCGTCCGACTTCGACACGATGGTTCCACCCAGGCTAACGCTCGAGATCTCCGTTAGAGCTCCGAAGGTAGCTTCAAAGTCCTCGAGGGGAATAGAAGAGAAGGACATATTTGAGGAGTAGTGCGAGAGTGAGATGTGAAAGATGGAGGAGGGAAGGGTGAGAGAGTTGGGAGAAAAGGAAAGGGTTTGAAAGGGAGCGCCGTCCAACTCGAAGTTGAGACGGTCGCTTCTTCAGGGTCCCTCTTCGTCCCTCCGAAACTTTTTACAAAGGGAGTACTTAGAAGAGAGTCGATATATAAGCATATGATTTCGTTCAAACGAGCTGAGCTTCCTCCTCGCCTTCGCTCAGACGCTCCGTTGTCCGTTGTCTTCGACTCAGCAACCTGTCTCGCGTCTCAATCCATCCTGTTTGCTGTTCCACGTATCGCGTACGCACAAACCTCCTTCAGGTCTACTTTCCAAGCTTTGGGTACATATGCGAGAGCCCACGCTGGTCTACTTCCAGATTTCTGAGAAGGGACGCGTCCCGATCGCGCGATCAGTCCTCTCGCACGATCCTCGACTTTTTTTCCCCCGAGTTTCGTCCCCCGACTTCATTGTTCGCTTCTTGTGCTCCTCTTCCCTGCCTCTCAACCACCACCCACCTTTTGAACCCCTCGCTCCTTCGCAGGATGCCCTCCTCCTCTCGCGTTCGGATCAACTCTGGAAACCCTCGACGCGTCCTCGCCATCGGGATTGCTGTCGGAGTAGTTGGGCTCCTCGCCTCAGTGTGAGCACGCTCAGAAAAATCGTGGCTTCTACAGGAGAGCTGACTTGATTCTCGGGCAGGTTCTGTGCCTGGTGGCTCGTCAACCGAAGGGAGGTCATGATCATCGACTGGGGAGAGTTTTCGACGGAGGAGGAACGGCAGCGAGAGAACCGAGAAGAGGACGAGGAGGACGAAGGGGAGGCGGAGCGATGGTCCGTGAGCGACGAGAGGACCTTGAGGAGCAGTGGGAGCTCGTGGAAACGGGGAACGAAGAAGGAAATAGGGTCGCCAAAGCTGGTCGAGGTTGTGCTGGTGTCGAGTCGGAAGGAGGAAGAAACGAGGCGACGGGTTGGAGGTTGTAGGAGTAGGAGTGGGAGTAGAGGGGGGAATCAAGGTCGACTCATTGATAGTCTGTCAGCTCTTGTGAGTCGCTTCGGAACTGGGAGGAGGGAGAGAGACGGGAAGAGAGGATAAAACTGACCAGAGCTCGCGTCAACTTCTTCGCCCAGCAACCTCTCTCCCTCGACTTCCTACCTCCAAAACCCGAAACAACAACAATAGACATCCACCATCCATTCTCCTGGGCTCCAATTGCCTTTCGTATCCCCTCCCTTCATCTTAATCCCCAACCCAAAGCCGGCGTCCTGCGAGCTTCGTTCATCGTCCTCCTCCCTCAGCCTCCTTCACCGTCCAATACATCAACAAGCTCTCCACCCGCTCCCATAAGCTCCGATGCCATACGCGACATCCCCGAGATGGAGATCGGATCGATACGATTGTGCTCGTCGGAGAGGGCGGAGGGGAGGAGGAGGAGAGGGAACAGCGAGACGCACCGATTTGGAGATGCAAGACCTTCTTGAAGGATGTATGAAAGGTTGAAGAGATATTCGGCGTTTCGAAGACAGACTTCAGAAGGATATCGAAGGATGAAAGCTTCGTTAGCGAGGGAAGGGTGGGAGGGAAAGAATGGAAAGTCGAGCTCACCATTCAGCACTTTCCTTCTCTCTTCGGTGCGTCTCTCTGAGCTAGTAGCGAGATGGCGAACTCAAGATGCGATCCTTGGTCCGTCTACGAGGCTACAGTCGAGAACATGAGAGTCCTCGCTTTGAATTGAGCCCTGAAAGTGAGATGGAAGTCGGGAAGAGAAAGGTGATGAGCTCGGCCTTTCGATTTCCTCCCTCTCCTCTCAGTCAACAGCCATTCCATCTCCTCCTGCAGTTTCTCCTCTCGACCTTTCAATCCCAATCAGTTGACCAGCTGCCTCACGGAGTCTATTTGATGATTTTCACTGTGCGAAAAGACAAGGGAGCCATGCGATCCCACTCTCCTCTCCTCTCCTTCGCTTGACCTTGACGCCAACCTCCGTTGGATGTTTTCCCCTCGAACCATCACCAGACCCCTCCTCTCTACCTTCAAAAGAACAGCAGCATCCTCAAGACTTCAATCCATCATGGCTTCGACCAACCTAGCAGACGTTTCTCCTCCCATTGTTCGTTCTTTACTCGCTCGCATCGGCAACCTTCCTCCCTTCATCGAGCTCACCCTTCTTCCCTTTCCCCTTGTCGCAGTGCGGTCTCGAGATCGCTACTTCCTTCTCGAATCTGACTTCTAAGGAAAAGCTATACGCTCACTATCAATCCAAAGCAGGGTGGGCTGGAGGTGCGAGGATCATCATGGTGAGCTTTCTCTTCCCTTGAGCTTGAGCTCAACATCATCTCGCCATCTGCTTCCTTCTCCTCTCCGCTCTTTTCTCCTTAAACTTCTCCGTCTCTGACTTCATTGCTCACCTGCTTCCCCTTATCAGGATCAATCCTCTCACGATTCCCAAGCCATCATCGACCTCCTTCTCTCCATAGTCTCGATCCCAAACCCAAAGGAAGGATCTCAACCTCCTCTGATCCTCGCCGATCTCGACGCTGTCTTCCTCAAAGCAGACTTCACCGACGAAGACAAGACCTTCTTCCTCGAATACACAGCTCAGGTCTTCGATAACCTCAGCAACTTCAAGTCCTTCGGTCACAACAAGTTCATCCCTCGTCTCTCACAGGAGAAGGTCAGCTCACTTCGTTCCATCTCCTCCTCCCGCTCTTGACTCTGACCACTGACCTTCCTTTCCTCTCTCTCTCATCCTCAGTTCCAATCTCTCCTCTCTTCGCCTTCCCCCATCCTTTCTTCCGTCTACTCCCTCGATCCAGCTTCTTCCCTCTCCATCGGAAAACCCTCCCTCGGTCACACGTCTGGCTATTTCCCTCTCCCTTCCTCCTCTTCTCCAGCCTTCCAAGACTCGGACGCCGAACTCGTTCAGAAGGCTCTCGAAAAGCTCAAAGTCGACGTCCTCAACACTCGAGTCATCGGGAAGGAAGGGTCGGAGTGGGTCGTCGGAGTTGCGAGTGTCGAGACGGGAGACGTCGAGCTCGCGACGAAGGACGCTGGCGTCAAGATCAGGAAGGGAGATTTCTCAAAGGAGTTGGAGAGGGTTTCGGATGCTCTGCTTGAGGTGAGTCATCTCTCTATTTTCGGGTCTTGATGGTCTCGAAACGGGAGGTGCGATGGTGTCGAAACGGCCACGGGCTGACTCGTCTTTCGTTCTCTCTCTCTCTTCGTTTCATTTGACTCTGATAGGCAAAGAAGTATGCTGCCAACGAGAATCAGGAAGGAATGATCGATGACTACATCAAGAGCTTTAGGACGGGAGCCATCAACGATCATATCAAAGTGAGTCGTCGAAGACGAGACGAGAAAGCCGAGCTGACTCTTTCGCCTCTACTTTGCTCCCCAGGGATCCGAGAAGTGGGTCAAGGACATTGGACCTGTAGTCGAGAGCTACATCGGGTTCATCGAGACTTGTGAGTCGATCTTTCGAAGCGAATCCGCATTTCGGCCCTCGAGGTCCTGACGCGTCTCCTCTCCTTCTCCCTTCACAGACGTCGACCCTTACGGAGCTCGAGCGGAGTGGGAAGGATTCACCGCCATCGTCAACAAGGAGCTCTCAGCCAAGTACGATATCCTGGTCGGCAGAGCTGAGGATCTGATTCGGGATCTTCCATGGGGAGAGGACTGGGAGGTCGACGTCTTCAACAAACCAGACTTCACCGCTCTCGAGATCGTTTCGTTCGCTACTGGAGGAATCCCAGCTGGAATCAACATTCCCAACTACTTCTCCGTCAGGTGAGCTGCTTCCTTTGCACGCTCACCCCGCGTTCATCGAGCGACGCTGAACAATGTCCTCGTTCTCTCCTCTCCTCTTCGTCTCTTCAGGGATAAGCTCGGCTTCAAGAACGTTTCCCTCGCCAACATCCTCGCCGCGTCCGACCCGAACGAGAAGATGACCTTCCTCCATCCCGACGACGTTCCTCTTTACAAAGCTTGGGACAAGAAAGCGTTCGAGCTTCAAGTCGCCAACCACGAGCTTCTCGGACACGGTTCGTCTCGCCTCTCTCTTTCTCTTTAGTCTTTGCATAAACTGATATCGGTCTCTTCGCTTCTCTCTCGCAGGATCCGGCAAGCTCTTCCAGGAAGCCGAGGATGGAACGCTGAACTTCGACATCAAGACCGTGATCAACCCTCTCACTCGGAAGCCCGTCGTTCGTCCCGACTTCCACCCTCTCCTTATTCCACAACTCTCTCGGGCTGACCTTCTCGACACTTTTTCCTATCAGACCTCCTGGTACAAGTTCGGTCAAACTCCCGGATCCGTCCTCGGAACCTGCTCCTCCTCCTACGAAGAATGTCGAGCCGAAGCCGTCGCTCTCTACCTCGCTTCGAACAAGGAGATCCTCACGCTCTTCAAGGTGAGCTGCCCTACCCTTCGACTCCGTTCTTGAGACATGCGTTCGAACTCGACCTGAAGCTGACCTCCCCTTCTTGTTCCCACCTTTGCAGCACGAGTCGAAAGAAGATCAGGAGGACATCCAAGTCGCTACCTTCTTGCTCATGGCTCGAGCTGGAGTCCGAGCTTTGGAGTTCTACAACCCCGAGGGCAAGAAGCATGGTTCGTCTCTTACTCTCTTACTCTCTCTCATCCTGTCCGTCGTCGTCGTCGACGCGTCGAGCAAAGATCTCACACCTCTCCTTCCCTCTCTTCCCTCAGGCCAAGCTCACATGCAAGCTCGACTCGGAATCACCAACGCTCTCATCGCCGACGGGATTGCTGTTCTGACGGAGGAACGAGACGCTCAAGGCAAGCTCGAGAACGCTTACATTCGAGTGAGTTCGACGTCCTCCGATCTCGAGGTTTCGCTGACCCTTCGTTCTGTTTCGTGTGATCGCACCTGCAGGTCGACAAAGAGAAGGTTCTCACTCAAGGTCGAGCGTGCACGGGCAAGCTTCTCGTTGATCTTCAAGTGAGGAAGTGTATGGCGGACGGGGAAGGGGCGAGGGAGTTCTACGGTTCGTTCACCTTCCTTCCCGCTCATTCTCGAACGAGAACTTGACCTCAGTACTGACCTTAACGTCCGATTCCCTTCGATTTCTACAGCCAAGCTGACGGATCCTCTCCCTGGGTGGGACACCGAGCTCAGAGATCTCGTTATCGAGAAGAAGGCGGTTCGTTCCCTCTCCCTCTCTTTCCGACGCGTAGATCTGCTGACACTGCCTTTTCTCGCGTCAAAACTCACAGGCTCGCAAGATCTTCGTTCAGCCCAACACGTTCCTCACGGAGGACGGGAAGGACGTGGTGCTTAAGGAGTACCCATTGACGCTTCTTGGGAAGATCGAGAGTTTCGTGGAGAGGGATATTTGATTGATGGCCCGCCTTTTCTTTCACTGAGGATCGATTTTTGACAGCTTTTCTTCGAGGGGAAAGAAAACCAAAGGCATGGTGATCGAGCCGTCCAAAACGCGTCGAGCTCAGGACGATTGCGCTCCTTCCCTCTCGCTTTGCTCTTTCTCTCCCAACCTCTTCAAGCTCATCTCTCGATCTCACCCCCCTCTAGCCCACTTCGTTCTATCCCTCGTATCCCTGCTTATCAGCTCGGCCATCTCTCTTTCTCTCCGCGGAGTCGGATTCGGAAGATGGACGAACTCAAACCACCGGGCCAACTCTCTGCTTCCTTTCTCCAACTTACAGCTCCCCTTGGGCTCAAATCCTTAACGGATGAGCATATCCGACGATCCCTTTCATCCTCGTCGCAACATCATCGTCTCCCCTTCTCATCTTCGGCAATCTCTCGTCTTTGAAGACGATGATTCCTCCTCGGTCGGGCTGCCTTCACCTTCCGTCGAACTCTCTTCCCTCCTCCTTCCCTCCTCCTCCCTTCAGCCTCAAAATCATCTACAGGAAGCGACTTCGCTCGTGAGGGAGCATTCGTCAGGGAGGAGTGCATTCGTGAAGAGGAGGGATCGTATAGAGAGGGAGAGGGAGCGAGAGGCAGTGGAGAGGGAGGAAGGAGGAGAGCGTGGTGAGCTCGACGAAGAAGAAGGAGGAGGAGGAGGAGGAGAGAAGACGAACGAGAGCGATTCTCGACAGGCTACGAGTAATCTCAACATAGACGGATACATCCCCTCCCCTTCCAAACGATCTCGCAACAAACATCACTTCGGAGGAGTGCTCTCTTCCCTCCTCGCTCTTCAATCCCACTCCTCCTCCTCCGCCTCCCCTTCAACCGGCTCCTCCTCGCCCTTCCACTCCCCTCCTACGACACCCAACCCCGATCAACCTTCCTCCTCCCGAATCTCCCTCGATGACGACGAAGAGGAGAACGAAGCCGAAGCTCGAGCAAAGTTCATCAGGGAGAAGAGATTACGGAGAGCACTGGAAGGAGGATGGTTGACGAAGGGAGGACTGGTGGATGCTCAACTTTCGCCCGTTCGACCTACTCATTCACCCAGACCGACTTTCTCGAGGAGCTCGTCGTCCGGAAGGAGCTCGGTGACTAGTGCGGGAGGGACAGGGTCGGTTTTCGGGGAGATGATGGCTGCTTCGGTGCGTCGTCGTCCTTTCCCTCCCATCTTTCTTTTGGTCTTTCTCATTCGCAGAAACTGACTTCTAAAAAATCCTTCTTGGTCCTGCCTACACAGTCCACCCTCTCCTTCGTCGCCAGTCCCACCGGAGCTTCCCTCCCCCCAGCGACTCGAATCCTCCCGCTCTCTCAACCCAACTCTCGTCCGCCTAGCATCCTTCAACTCCAACCTCGACCTCAACCCTCCCCACGTCCAATCCTTCGTAAAACAACCTCCCATCTCTCAGAATCCCACATCCCTTCTTCAGCTTCAACTTCGTCCAACTCCTCGTCCGCCAACCTCCTCGCCGCCACTTCCCGCTCAGCCCTCACGACTCCCTCCTCCGAAACAGCACCCAACAACCACAACCACAGCCCATCGAACTCGAACTCAGGAGCGTCAACTCCCACAAGCCCACCACCACCTCCCAATCCAAATCGAACAACACCAACGAGTCCCAATCTCTCGTTCGTTACGAGTACCGACCGTCCCATCCTCAAGAAGGGTCTCTCGCCGACCTCTGCTGGAGGAGCGACGATGAAGCACGTCCAAGTCGTCGCTGCCGAAGGAATCATCCACCCTCTGGAAGTAGCCAGGAGTTTCGCTCCGGAGGAACTGCTGTACCCCATTGTGACGCCTGAGACGATGGACGAGCGGGAGGAGCGGGCTTGGGAGAAGGAGAAGATGAGGAGGAGGAAGGCGAAGGAGAAGAAGAAGAGGGAGGTTACTTTTGTGAGTGAAAGTGAAGTCTTGAACGAGGAGGAGAGGAAGGAGGGAAAGCGTGGAAGGAAGAGATGGGGAGGAGAGGAGACTGCAACGAGGAGGGGTCGAGAACCGAAGCTGACCCTCTTGGCTCTGGCGTTCGTTCGTTCTCGTTCACGCCTTCGTCTCCTCAGATCACCAAGCACGTCGCCGACATTCTCGCCCGTCAGGACTTCATCCTCAAACTCGCTACGGCGATGATGAAGTTTGGAGCTCCTTCGCATCGAGTGGACGCTCAGATGCAAGCGACGGCGAGAGCGCTCGATTTGACGTGTCAGATGGTTTATCTGCCCGGGTTGATGTTGATCTCGTTTGGGGATCCGGCGACGCATACTTCGGATACGAAGGTGAGTTTGGATCAAAAGAGACGAGATCGGAGGAGACCACGAAGCTGATCTCGCTTTCGTTTTCTACTCGGGGTTTGCCGCAGTTCTTGAAGCAGGAGAACGGACTGGAGCTGAGTAAACTTCTTTCGGCTCACATGCTCTACTGGAACGTGAGTATCCCCTTCGCCGTCTCGAAGGAAGCGAGGCCATCAACGCGTCTGACTCTTCTTCTCGTCGTTCTTCGTTCAGGTCGTCCACGATCGCATGGCTGTCGGCGAAGCCTCCGTTCTTCTGGAAGTACTACTCAATTCCAAACCTACATACAGTTTCTGGCGGTCCATCCTCATCGGAGGGCTTTGTTCTGCGTTCATTCAACCGAGTGCTTTCGCCGGCTCGTTCATCGTTCGTTCCGTTTCTTCATCTCTTCCTCTTTCGAAGCCAGGTCGCTGACTCGTTCTTCCGCCTTGTGATCAGGACTGTCTCGTGTCGATACCTCTCGGAATGCTTCTCGTCGTCGTCCAAGTTGGGATCGTCAAGATGAACGGCTACCTTCTGCTCTTCGAGTGAGTCGACGCGTCTTCTCTCCTTTTCCTCGACCTCCCGTCTCTGACTTTCACTCACTAACTTGCACCTTCTGATTTCTGTCATTTCTCTCCACAGAATCGTGATCACAATGGTCAACGCCTTCCTCGCCGCCGCTCTCGCTGCCACAGGTCACTTCTGCTTCGCGTCCGTGGCGAGTGGATCGGTCGTTCTCGTCCTTCCTGGGTATCTCTTTCTTGCTGGGAGTCTAGGTGAGCTTCTTCTTGTCAAAATCGTCAGGGATCCCTCGAAACGACGATAAGCTGGCTGACCTTCGATCTCTTTTCCGTTCCGTTCGTTCGAACAGAACTTGGGAACCGAGCTGTCGTTTCGGGCTCGACTCGACTCGTTTTCGCCATCATCTATTCGCTCATGCTTGGGTTTGGACTTTCGTGAGTCGCCTCGTATTCCCTGCCCATCTCCGCTTCGAGGGAAGCAAGAGTCAGGGAACTCGACCGTCGAACGAAACGAGATCACTGAATCATCTCCCCTCCCATCCTCCTGCTCTTTTTCCTTCTCACAGCATCGGCTCCGAAGTCTACATCCGAGTAACAGGAACCAGCATCCGCGGCTCCTCCGACTACACCTGTTCAGCTCTTCGTCTCGATGCGCCATGGTATCGAGCAACCGTCTCGCCTTATTTCTACTTCTTGACAATCCCAGCCTACACGCTCTCCCTCGCAGCAAGAAACGGTCAGCCGCTGTTTAGGATCCAGTCGGTTGTGATGATGGCTCTTGGATCTGCTGGTGAGTGAAGTTTTTTTTTCTGGAGCTCGAGGACGGGAAGGAACGAAGAGAAGAACTGACGCGTCTTCCTTCTTGCCTCTTTTCGTCGACAGGTTTCTCCGCCAACTACTTCAGCGGGAGAGTCTTCACTGGTCGTCCCGACATCACGAGCACGTTTGGATCGTTCGTCGTTGGCGTGCTGGGTGGGATCTACGGGAGGTTCACGAGAGGCTCGGCTTTCGTTGTGATTGTGAGTTTCGAACTCCCCTCCCTTTCCTTCCCTCTGGCCCCTCTCTCTCTCTCTCTTCCTCCTCGGAAATCGAGAGCTGATTCCATCCCTCTTCGGCTCGAATCTTCCAGGTTCCCGGAATCCTTCTCCAACTTCCTTCTGGAATGCTGCAAGGAGGTTTGCTTCGTCAAGCTTCAGATTCGACAACGCAGGGAAGGAACTCGTTCGCTAGTGGATACAGCGTGGCTACTCAGCTTATCTCGGTTTCGATTGGACTTTCGTGAGTCTCCATCTGTGTCCTTTTCGACATCTCTTGAGCTTCGAAGCGACGAGCTCAGCTTATCTAACACGATGACCTTGTTCTCTCCCTTCCTCGCTCTTCCGCTTCTTCCTTCGCAGAGTCGGACTCTTCCTAGCAGCTGCCGCCGTTAACACTATAGGGGGAGGGAGGAAGAAGATCGTCAACCTTTCGTACTTCTGATTCCATCGACTAGACTCGGTTCTCGTTTTTTCTTTCCCTTTCAACTTAGACTTCTCGTTCTCTCTCCTCCTGGACTGTTCCCATCTCACCTCCTCTCTCACACTCAGCCTGCTTGTATCCTCACTTCATCTATACCTAATATTGTACTCTAACTCTACTCATATATCCCCTATGTCCGTGCACTCTTCGATCCCCCTCGACTCGACTCGACGCGCGTCCATCCGTCCGACCGTTGCCGACTCCTTCGCTGCTGAACAACATTCGATCCCTTACCAGCGACGGAAGCTTCGAAAGTCGATTCCAGTGGGGGTGAACAACTCGAGCTGGGCAAGGAGGTAAGGAGAACGAGCTCTAGCTTTTGAGGGAGGAGGTGAGCTCACTCGAGGGAGGGAAAGAAGTTCCTCCTTCGAGTGTCGAGCTTCGACGTGTAGCAGAGGAGCTCGTCGAGTTCTCTTACCCCCTCGAAAATACATGACTTCCTGAAGACGCTCTGGAAGCAGGAAGAGCTGACGATGAGGCCGAGCTCGAGCTTTCAGGCTGAGTTTTAGAGTTGGGTTGGAAGAGGGAGAAGGCGGTAGAGGAAGGGTATCAAGAAGAAGGGGGTTTGAGTTTGAGTGGGATTGCCGTAGAAGTCGAGGCAGTAGTGGATGAGAGGGGTGAGAGGGAGCTGCAAGCTGAGGGTGGGGAGTTGGCAGCGGAAGAGGGCGGGCGAGCGGGAGGAGAGCGGGAGAGCGGGAAGGAGGAAGGTCAGCTTGAGCTTGGAGTAAGCGCCCCGAAGGAGACTTTGAGCTGGTGGATGACGGTTGGAAAGCTGAGATACGTACCTCTCGGTGGAACAGAAGCGTGAGGTTTCCATGATCCCTCAGAGGAGGACAAGGGAGAAGAAGCCCGAGACGCGTCGTGGTCGTTCGTCGTCCGGATGAATCCAACGGCAACCAAGCAGCATCGAAGGAGAGGTGGATCCCGAGCGAACAGCACGTTTTGAGGAGGATGAGAAGCAGTCCCTTCGCTTGGTCCCAAAGAACGAGCTCGGGGCCAGGAAGAAAGGGAGGGGTGAGCTCACTCGTTCGACTGCCGAGGGAAAACAACGAGCGACGCGTTGACGAGGTCGAGGAGCGTGACGGCTATAGACTGAGGGAGGCCGAGTGAAGAAAGGTCCGATAAGTTCGTGGGAGGAAGGGATAGAGAGAGAAAAGAGCTGCCCAAGAAAGGAAGGTGAGTGAAAGGAAAAGAAGAGGAAGAAGAAGGAAAGAGTGCTGATCCCTCCACGATCCAAAAACCAAAGAAATCGGAAACTTCAGGCGAGAAGACGCTTAGGGAAGAATGTCCGAGGCGCGTCAACAGCGAGACCATAGCCGGCGGAAAGAAGGATCAGGAAGTGGTCAGATCGAACAACGTTTTTGGACGACGCGCGCAGTGCGAGGAGGACGTGAGCCTTTATCTCTTCGGCATCGTTCGGTATCTGGGTTCACGGGCCTCGCCTGTCAGGAGCTTCTTCCCCTTTTTTCGGAAGCCATTTCTGTAAGCTCCTCGAGAAAGCAAGAGGAACCGAAGGAGGAAACATCCGAGACGCGGTGAGGTCGAGCCGATCTTCTCCAGCAAAGCCCCAATGGAGGATCCCAGGTAGACTCCATGGAGGAAGAAGAGGAGGAAGGTGGAGGAAGCTTCCAGAGAACAGGCAAGCGCGTTCGAGATCAAAAAAAGCTGTGGAGATAGAGCGGAGATTGAAGGAGCCTCGTTCATTTTCGACTTCTTCCCTCTTCCGAAGCCTCTTCCCCGACCCTGGGAAGGCAATACGACTGTGCTCTCCAGGTGGACTCCCACATTCTTCTTCGGTGCGGCAGTGGGTCCTCTGCCGCCCTCCTGAAAATCGTCTACAAAAAGCCTGCCCCGTTCGTCTTCTCCTTCTCAACTCCATCAACCTCCTCCCCGTCAACAACTCCCCTCCTCCTCCTTCATCGACAACAACCCAACCCAACTACCCTTCTCTCATGAAGCACACAACTCTTCTTCTCTGTCTCTTCCAATCCTTAGCTGGTTTCCTTTTCGGATGGGAGCGTTAGTCCCCCTCTCTTCTCTTCTTCTCTTTTTCGCTCCTCCCTCTCGACTCTCTTCTCTGTCTCTCGTCGAAAAGATCATCACGCTAACCTTTTCTTCCTTTCCTCTCTCTCTCCCTCATGGCTTCCTCTCTTCTTCAGAGTCTGTCATCTCTGTGAGTCTGCCTTCCCACCAAACAACTTTTCAGCCCACCGGGTAGAACAGGGGAAGGACATCGAGCCTCGACCCCTTTCGTCTCAACCTCCGCTTCTGACTCTTTCTCCTCTCCCTTCCTTGTCCTCTCCTTCTCCTCGAACAGGGTCTCATGATCATGCCTGATTTCGCTGGTGAGCAACTTTTCATCTCTGGGTTTTTCGACCTCGATCTCGAACCTCGGAAGCTGACCAAATCTCCTCTCCTCTCCTCCTTTCCCTCAGCCCGATTCGGAACCTGCACTGCTGAAGGTGTCTGCGAGATCGCTTCTGCTCGACAATCTGTTATTACTGGTATCTTCTCCATCGGATGTCTCGTTGGAGCTCTCGTCGCTGGAAACATCGCTGTGAGTGCTCTCGAAAACGCAAACATCAAACGCGTTGTCTTTTTGCTGACCTTCCCCCTCCTTCCTTTTCTTCTTCTCTTAGACTCGAATCGGTATCCGAAACACCAACCTTATCTCTCTCTCCCTCTTCCTTGTCGGTGAGTCTACTCTCTCATTTCCACGTCAAAAGAAGAAGACCAACGACGCGAAGTCTAAACTCTCTTTTGTCTGACTTCTTCTTCCTCTTCCTTCCTTTCAGGTATCGCCATCGAGACGTCTGCTCAGTTCGAATACGGTCAGCTCGTTGCTGGACGTGTCCTTACTGGTTACGGAGTCGGAGCCCTCTCTGGTCTCGTCCCTGTCTGTTCGTACATCTCTTTCCCTTTCCTCGACCTGCTCTTTCTTGCCGCTCAATGCTCACTCCCGCTCCTCCTTCTCTCCGTCAGACCAAGCCGAGGCTTCCCCTCCTCATCTTCGAGCTCTCGTTACTGGATCTTTCCAAGGATGCGTTACTCTCGTGAGTCTCTGCTTTTCCGACTCATTTCGTTCGTACTCTCGCTGATACTCTTTCCTCCTCCTCCCTTTCTCTCTCTTCCAGGGTATCTTCCTCTGCAACGCCGCTAACGCTGGAATGAAGGACTACTCCGGAGACATCTCGTGGAGGATCCCAATCGCCATCCAGTGAGCGCCATTTTTTCGCTTGCTTCCGAGACCTCGACTCTGACGCGTCCTCCTCTTCCTCTTTTCCTCCTTCTCCCTCAGACTCATCTGGGGATGCATGCTCTTCGTCGGTTTCGCACTCTCTCCCGAATCCCCTTCTTACTTCGCCAAGAAGGGAAAGTACGAGGAATCCAAGAAGGCTCTTTCACGACTTCGTGGACTCCCCATTGAATCCCAGGAGATCGAGGAGGCTTTCGAGGCCATCAAGGCTAGGCAGCTCGCTGATTCTCAGCTCGGAGACTCTACTTACAGGGAGCTCTTCTCCATGAAGGATCGGTCAGTTCTTTCTCTCCTTCCGTCTTCTCGAGATCGCGTCGTCGAGCATCAAGCTGATCCTCTTCTTCCCTCCTCTCCTTTCTCTCTCTCTCTCTTTCCTCAGAATCGCTTTCCGAACCCTCATTGGAGTCCTTCTTCAGGTCGGACAGCAGGTCACCGGTATCAACTTCTTCTGTGAGTCTCCAAACCTTTTCCTCGACTCCCGCCTCTTCTGCTCTTCTTCGTCGCTGACTTCTTCCTCTCATCTTACCTCTCTTCAGTCTCGTACGGAGTCAACTTCTTCAGGACCTCGGGTATCACCGATCCTTATGTCACTCAGCTCATTCTTTCCGCTGTTAACTTGGGTGAGTCCGCGATCTCTTCGATCTTCTTCTCCCTCCGACTCGAACGCGTCGCTGACTTCCTCTTCCTTTCGTTCTAGGCATGACCTTCCCCGGAATGTGGATCGTCTACCGATTCGGACGACGACAGGTTCTTCTCTACGGAGCCGTTGTCGTACGTCCTCTCGCCTTTTAGTTCGCGTCGAGTTCTTCGCGGAGAGACTGACCGCTTCTCCCTTTCTTTCTTCGCAGATGTTCGCCGGACAAATCATCACCGGGGCGATCGGAACGGCTATGCCTGGAGAGGAGGTCTCTGGAAAGGTGCTCATTGCCTTCTCGTGCATCTTCGTCGCTGGTTTCGCCACTACTTGGGGACCTGTCGTCTGGGTCGTCTGTGCCGAGACCTTCCCTATCAGGATGGCTGCCAAGTGTGTTACTCTCGCTACTGCTTCCAACGTACGTCTTCCTCTCGCCCTCGCCCTCGCCCTCGGTCTCTTCTCGACCCGACGCGTCGCTGACCTTTCCTCTCTCCTCTCTTTTTCTCCTTCTCTCTCAGTGGGCTATGAACACTGTTATCGCCTTCGTCGTTCCTATCATTGTCAACTCCGATGGAGCCAACCTCGGACCCAAGATTACTTTCGGTGAGCAGATCTGCTTTCCTTTGAGCCTCGAAACCTCTCGCTGACCGCTTCTCTCCTCTCCTCCTCTCCCTCTTCAGTTTGGGCTGGATTCATCGCCGCCTCCTACGTCTTTGTCCTCTTCTTCGTCCCCGAGACCAAGAACCTCTCCATCGATCAGATCGACGAGCTTTACCGCGCCAAGTTAGTGCCTCTTCCTCCCTTCACTCGACGCGTCGCGACCTCCTCTCGTCCTTTGCTGATCTCCTCCTTCCTTTCTTTTCTCCTTCAGCATCCCCGCTTGGCGATCTGCCGGATTCATCGAGGAGCACTTCGATGTCGAGCAGAGGATCGAGCACAAGCCTACGGAGGAGAAGAAGCACCTCGACACTGCCATTCCCGACAGTGCCGTCGCCACTCCTACTCCTTCGGTCCACAACGTTTAAATAATCCCTTTAGATACTTAGACCTACCTCACCCACTCCTCTTTTCTCATTAACGCCCCCAAAAACTTTACGCCAGCTTAGATTTCTTCCCTTGACGTCCTCCTCTCTCTCCTACTTAGACTTCCCACCCTCTCCCACTCTCTTATTAATCCCCATCCCGTGTATCCTTATTTAGACTGCACCTGATCTCATGTCTCCATCTCTTACACATCTTCTCGAGGAAAGCAAACGAGAGCGAAGGAGAAGAAGAAAACGTCGGACGCGCGACGAGGAGCTCGACTCTGCCTCGAGGGGCGAGGTCTCGCTCGTTCTTCCCTCAATTTATCGAAGAGACGTTCTCACGCTAGTTCAATATTCTCCCTCGATGCTGACAGAGAAAAAGAGAGAATTGTAGCAATCCTGAGGGTCAACGGACGAGAAAGTCAGTCGAGGAGGCGGTCTTTTTCGAGCTGACACCCATAGCCCCCTTCCTCCTCCTTCCCCCTCCCCTCCTTGACCCTCAGCCATCTCTCGCATGAGGTTGCTGTACGCCCAGTTCGACTGAAGTCCCCTCTTATGAGCTGGAAAAGCTGGAAGCTCCTTCGCCATCTCCGGAAACGGTTTCCCTCCCTCCGCTCTTCCTCTTCTCATACACAACTCATCATCCGGAAGCCCCACCTCTTCCTCGGATGCAGATTTCCTTATCGGGAGCGTCGCAGTTCAACTTCGCCGACGTCCTTCTTCCAACCACGTTCGCCTCGGTGGCCACCTCTCGCTCCTTCCAAAGACCAAGATGTCCCCTCGAAGGAAAGCCGTCGAAGGTCAAAGCTCTCGAGTCGATAAGGTCGGACTGGCCGGAGTTGGAGTCAAGGTTCCTGCTTTTATCAGCAAGCTTTACTCGTGAGTACATCGCCAGTCGAGCTTCCAGCGTGGAGGAAAGAAGGAGGAAGAAGGAGGGAGGGAGAGTCGAGGGGAGGGAGGAAGAGGTTGAGCTCGAGCGCTCGACGTTGCTTTCTTCTTTCTCTAAGCTGACACGTCGTTGTCTTTTCTCTTCTGACCCTCGTCAGCATGGTGGACGACTCTTCCACGAACAATCTCATTTACTGGTCTGAGCGTGGCGACTCTTTTTTAAGTGAGTCCCGCCGCCTCCTTCCTCGCCTGTTTCGCTCTCGGTATCCTCCCGAGCTCACGCGTATCCTCTCTCTTCTCTCGTCGCTGCGTCTACAGTCCCCCGTCAAGAACTCATCGGAAAGGAACTCCTCCCTCGATTCTTCAAGCACTCCAACTTCTCCAGCTTCATCCGACAGCTCAACATGTTCGTCGTCTCTCCGCTTCACCCTCCCGCGCTTCTCTCGCTCCCCTTCTTTTCGACGCCGAGATCTCGAGGCTGACTCCTCCTTTTTGCGCAGGTACGGCTTCCGGAAGGTCCCCCATCTCGAATCAGCCGTTCTCGAGCCCAACTCTTCGTCCAACCTTTGGGAGTTCAAGCACGTCGACTTCCTTCGCCACCGACCCGACCTCCTTCCACTCGTACAGAGACGGAAGTCTCAGACCACCACCACCGGACCAACCCTTGACAGCAGCTTCATCAACGGCGAACCCACCTCCTTCTCCCTCGCTACTTCGTCCTCATCGCTTCCACTCGCGGGTTCGAGACTACCAGGCCATCCTCTATGGAATCAACTCCATCAGGAGTCAGCAAAGCTCCATCTCCCAGGAACTCAAGGCTCTCCGAACGAACAACGCTGAGCTCTGGACGGAGATTCTCGCGTCGAGGGAGAGACACGAACGTCAGCAGGAGACGACGAATCGAATCCTGTCGTTCCTCGCTGGTATCTTCGGAGATGGGATCACCGGCTCCGTGAACGGGAAGGGGATGATTGCTGAAGCTTTGGGCGTTGGTGAAAAAGAGGAGAGGAAGGGGAAGGAGGCGGGAGGGTGGGAGAGGACGAGACGAGAAGGCGGGCAGCAGGAGAGGATCGGACTCGTCGAGCGATCCGAGGAAATCACTGCTGAGCTCAACGGTTTCGGATTGCCGCTCGTGGACTGGGGAAACGAGGAGATGGAAGAGGTCTCGTCTAGTGAGTCGCTCTAGTCTTTCAGCTTCGACGCGTCGAGCTTTTCGTTCGAGGGGGGGAATGCGCTGCCCATCTTTCTCACCAATATCCATTCTTGCTTCAAGAAGCTCGGTACAGCTCCTCCTACTACTCGTCATCCATCAACAATCCCTTCTTCGGCGAACCCCCAGTCGACCCTCCTCCTCCTCCTCCCTCCACGCGTTCCGCCTCTTCGTCGTCCGTCGAAACCCTCTTCACTCCTTCCGATCAACATTTTGGAGCCTTTTCGCCTTCGGACCTCCCAACTCCTTCCTCTTCCACCTTCACACCTCTTTCCTCCTTCAAGGAGCTCGAACTCTCCTCCGACAACCCTCCTCTCTCTTCTCCTCCCTCGAACTCTTACACCATCCCAAACGAAGCTGGCTCCTCCTCCTTGGAAATGCTCTCTACTTCGCACCCGCCGACGAACCTCGATCCTACCTTTCAACCTGCGGAGGAGCTCCTCTCTTCCCTCCTCGAAATGGACGGATACCTCGTTTCCAGCACTCCTCCCTCCGATGCTCGCCTCTACGACTCAGCTCAAACCATCATCGACGATTTCGATACGATTCAGTCGGACCTTACCTCTCTGATCTCTAGCTTCGGCTTGAGCTCGGCGAGAGCAGCTCAGCTTGAGGGAAGGGGAGGAGGAGAGGTCGGGATCGATGCGTCGTCGTCGCCGAGGACGGAAGGGAAAGGGTTGAAGCTGGGATCGATCTCGGAGGAGATCATGGGAGGGATCTCGGAAACGCTGGGAGAGGGTACGAGTGGGATCATCTCGGGCAGCGGGTCTCAATGTCGAGGGGAACGAAATGAGGACCCGTCGTTGTTCATCGGGACTGATGGTTCGCTAGAGCTCGAGGTCGTCAGTAGTAGTAGCAGCGGTACCAGAAGGACGAAGAGGAAGCTTGACTCGGAGTCAGAGGTGGGTGGAGTGATCAGCGGAGATCTTGGACTCGTCGGGTCGGAGAGGAAAAAGGCGAGGGAGGTTTGAGGGAGCAGGCTTCCTTTCTAGTTGTAGCTTCTGTAGTACCCCTTATACATCAACCACCCCTCTCTTCCCTCGAAAGGAAAGCGAAAAGGTCTTCGAGGCCGCTCAGAAAGACTCAGAAGGAGAAAAAAAAGGCTTCGTGAGATGTTTCTGAGGCCCGACGCCGTCTCGATCTCTCTTCGCGTCTAAACAACCACAGCGAACCTCCGGGATTCTTTTTGTTCTCAAAGTCCATTAACTCTTCCAAGTCGTATGATGTTTTTGACGAGGACAAAGATCAGCTCTCCGAGCCGATGAATGCCTGGCCGTCGCGTCTCGCTTCGTGCACACGTTCGTTTCGACTTCAAGGGAATTGAAGGGAAGCAAGGAGAAACGTTCCGACGCAAATCGGATCTAAATTCAAACTTTAATTCCATCGAGAAAGGGGTGTGCGACTGCTCATGGCGATCCGGCTGAGGAGAATCGAAGTGCGTGAGCTCGACGCGTGATCTCGTCCCTTCTTCCTTTTCACTTCCTCCTTCTCTTCTCTCTGACTTTGCCTTCTTTGGACCAGGTGTAATCTCTCATTATGCTTTACAGCTTGTCCGAAAAGCTTTCGTTGATGCGTTGCGTCTTTCAGCCGCCTTCGCATCGTTTCGATTCATTTGTCGACGCTCTTTCGCTCTGACTTTTTCACTCTTTTGGACGACTTAGAGGTTCCCCAATACCGAATTCGACGGAATCGCTTCAGCCAAGGGGCAATCGCTTCTGCTAGCTCACAACTTCGTTCCTATACAGCAGAAATGGCGGCTTGTGGGAGAACTTTAAGTTCGTGGTCGTGAGCAGAAAAGAGAGAGAAAGAAG
This sequence comes from Mrakia frigida, assembly GCF_051309035.1. Taxonomy (NCBI): domain Eukaryota; kingdom Fungi; phylum Basidiomycota; class Tremellomycetes; order Cystofilobasidiales; family Mrakiaceae; genus Mrakia; species Mrakia frigida. Next base: position 33,215 of record NW_027481262.1, read on the forward strand.
AAGCGCCCGCCGTCAATTCAAGATGTTGTAGGGACGTCTCGAATACGCTGTGACGCGAAAATTTCGCTAAATCTTGTATGTGTTCGTCTCTCCGACGTTGCTGATGCTACCTCTCGAAGCTTTGAGGAAGGAGAACGCGATCATGGACGACGATCCTCTCTTCTCCTTCTTCTCTCTTCTATCCTTCAAGCAGGTAGAGCTAGCACAAGAAGCTCAGTAACATTCTCCTCTCGATCAAGGTTCTCTCCCTGTCTAAGTGTTTCGTCTTGGCCAACCCCTTCCGGTTCCTGGAAAGAGGGATCGAGCGAGGGACTCACGGATCCGACGAACAGTCGGCGATCTCACTCACTTCTTTAGCCCTTCCGACCTTTTCTGATTTTGCTGCTAGACTATCCGCCCAGTGATTCAGGTCCCGTGAGTTTAAAGTGCGCACTCTGTGGTCATTTTGCGACTATAAAGACGTTTCCCTGGCTCTTCTTTCGTTTCAACTCCAACAACGACTCCCCTCCCTTCAACTACAACCCTTTTCACCCCACCTTCACCATGATCTTCCCTACCTTCTCCTCCATTCTCCCTGCTATTCTCGCTTTCGGAGTTCTCTCCTCGAACGCTGCTCCTCTTCTTGGACTCAAGGCCAGCGTGAAGGTCACCAACGACGCGCAGGCGTTGGACGTCGTCTCGACCTTGAAGAGCGTCACCGTGAGCTTCCTCTCCTTCGTTCATGTCTCATCTTCTCTTTAGAGCTGACTTTCCTCTTCAATTTTGACAGGATTCTCTTCTCGGACAAGTCAGCGGAGGCGGCCTCACCCCCGTTGCTGGCCTGAACATCCTCTCTCAATTGACCTCTGCTGTGAGCAGAATCGTTCCTCGCATCGATCGATCAAGCTCAGCTCACTCCTTCTCTTCTTTTCCTACAGATTACTTCTGCTACTGGATCCGTCGGAACTCTTCCCACTGTTCCCACCGCTCCTACCAACGCCGTCTCTTCGCTCACTCCTCTTCGTTCGTCCATCTAATTCTTCTTCCTGCGCGCACTCCGAGCTGAACTCTTTTTGCCTCGATCGACAGTCACTCAAATCATCAGCAACGTCACTGCCATCGTCGCTCAGCTCGGAACCATCCCTCTCATTGGACCTCTCCTCGCTCCTGGTTCGTCCTTTCCTCCTCGTTTTGAACGCGTCTCGATTCCCGAGCCCTGATCTCTTTCTCCATCTCTTTTCAGTCCAAGGTCTCCTCACCAGCCTTCTCTCCGCTCTTGATCCCGTCACCGGAGGCACTCTTCCCACCGTTCCTACTATTCCTACCACCGGAGGGTTGGGAGGCTTGCTCGGCGGACTTTTGGTTGGTCCCTCGCCTCCTCTCTGCTCTTCTTCCAACTGCCCTCCATCTTTTCTCTGACGTTCTATCGCCTCTGAACTTTGCCTTGTAGCCCGGACTTGGAGGTGGACTCCCAGCTTTGCCAGCTCTTCCCGCTCTTCCCCTCGCTTAGATGCGACGCGTCTCCACGATGCGGTTCACTCGTTCCTCTTTTCTTCGTCCATACTTTAGCTTCCATCTCTTCCCTTTCAACCTTCCGAATCTTTGGACCACTCCCTTTGTATCTATCCACGACTCGTTTAGTTCTCATCCCTCGAGAAAGAAAGAGCAGACCGCCTCGTCTTCTCTTCGCGAGGACAATTTTATCGCTGTAGGGAAGTTCGACTTTCGCATCGAGAAGTTTTCGATTGACTCCTGTCCTTTCCAGGCCTTTGGCTCAAGTTTTCGCATGTGTTGTTTGGTTTGAGTCATGTTTGGTTTGAGTCAACTGAAACCCCCCGAGTCCGCGCTCGATCCAGACCGACGTCGAGCTCAAGTTTGGGCTTCTCGATTGACCTTCCAACCATCATTCTCCTTCTTCCCCCCTTCTCTCCTTCCAACCTTCTTCCCTGTTCTCTCCATCATCTCCTCGTCGAACTCACCAAGCACCAATCGCATCCATGCTCCCTCTCGACATCAACCCTCGCCCTCCTCCCTTTCATCGAACGACCTCTTCGTCTTCCACCTCGTCTTCCACCTCCTCTTCAACCTCAGCCAGCTCTCTCGGCAGCTCTCCTTCTTCTTCACCTTCGTTCTCCTCGTTCTACTACAATCCTTCGGACTTTAAGGCTTCCTCCTCGACTCTGACCACCAAGGACGACGGCCGCTCCTCAAAAAGTTCACCTTTGAATCTCGCTCGACCTTTGTCGCGTCGTGAGTTGTTTAGCCAAGCGACCTCTCTCTCTCTCTCTCTCTCTTCCAAGGGAATCTATTTATCATCTTCGGCGTTGGCTGACTTCGATCGCTTTCTCCCTCAGCAGCCTCCCTACCGTTCTCAACGTCAACTCAATCCCTCCAACCTCCTCCCTCCGAACGACCTCCCCTTCGCCGTCATCGGCACTCCCTCTCCTCGCTGTCAGTCTACCCCTCTCGTCCTCGGCGTACCAACACCCCCATCCCTCCATCTCTTCAAGGAAGCGACCTCATCGAAAGCAAGAACTCCCCCTTTCACTTTAGAGCTGTCGAGGGACGCCGATGGGAAACAAAGGATGGAGGAGGGCTCACGAGGGAATCAGAGACGGCGAGGCGGAGCGGATGGGCCGATAGTGTGTTAGGAGTGCTGGGTAGGAGCCAGAGTGGAGAGCGGCAGGGGATTGCGGGGTGTTGCTGAACGCGGGTTGGGTTGGAGGACGCGTCGCTTCTTTCTCGTTTGCGCTTTGTATGCTCGAAATCAGATCCGTTGTACCGTTTATTATCTTTCTCATCTTAACGAATTCATGGAAATTCTTTGCATTGATCTTTCGGATCGCTCTGAGATTGAAGAAGGAGGGGAGAGAGATCGAGTGCGAATCCGTGGGTCGTTATCAGCTAGAAGGAGCAAAGTCTATATAGCAGCTGAAGCACAAAAAATGGTAAGGAAAGACATGCGAGTATATTACAACGAGGAAATACGGCCGTAAGATGTGAAGGAGCGAGCGAGAAGCGGTCGAGACGACGCTACCAGTGGTCCGACCCGAATCGCTGGCCAGGACCGAGAGTTTTGAAAGGAGCTCCTTGGTTGTCCGCCGTATCCGAGCCCGCCCTGAGCCAAAAACACCGAACGAGCAAAGGAAGGAAAGCGAGGGGTTTGACGACTCACCTTCGGACGATCACACCGTCTAGAGCAAAACTGCCTCTGAGCAACCTCTTAAAAAGTCTCTGGGCAGGCAGATAGCATAGGTTGAGCTCGAAGGAAGCAAAGTCAGCAACCAGGGAGGAAAGGCGATGCGCTCTTCCTCTTGCTCGTTCTTTCGACGTTGCGGGAGAAAGGAAAATATGGAGAACACATATGTAGCATTACCTGAGATAGTAGAAAGGAGAGTTAAGAGTCAGGTGTGAAGTAGTCTATAATCGAGAAGGAGAGCGGACGGACGAAAGAGACAAACGAAGAAACAACTTCCACTCGCTCGAGGAGAGAGCTCCCCTCAGCCTTCGAGTGCCCCGTTAAAGCGGTACCGGAGTAAATTAGAGTTCGTCAACAATATCTACGCAATCTGAAGAAACTATGAAAGGATCTGTTGAACGAAACGAAACGGAGAAGTGAGCGTTCGTTCGACTCGACGAGAGGATGAGAGACTTGGAGACGAAAGGTCCGACTCACGGCAAGCAACACGATCCCCACCACCACCAGCAGTATCAACATCAACCAGATCATCCTCCTCCCAGCCTTCCTCTGGTACTCGTGAGCCGTCGTCAACTCCTCAGCCGCCGAGGTCGTGTGCGTCGCGACGGAGGTGATGTTGGATTCGATGTTGTCTGGATGAGGTGAGTCAAGGCGAACAGAACGAGTCAGTTCACGTTTGAAACTCAGTCAAGCAGATCAAGGTAAACGAAAGCAGGGTCGTCGTCGACTCACCAAGCATCCCTCCCTGCTCAACAACGAGGGCTCCCAGATCCCTGAAGATCTCGTTCAACTCGTGAATCCCCGACTCGATCTCCCTGATCTCGACTTCTCGTTCAGCGATCTGAGTTTCCTGGAACTCGAGTTCGTGAGCTGGGATTTGGCTGCAACGACAAGGGAAACGGAAGGAGTTTGTGTGAGCTCGACCCTTTCCTCCTTCCTTCCTTCCTTCCTTCCTTCCCTCCCTCCTCAACCCTTCCCCTCCCCCTCCCCTCCGAACCCCAAATCCGTATTCCACTCACTTGATCTGCGCCTGAGCCTGCACCTGTTCCTGATGACTCAACAAGCCCTGTTCCTCCAGCTCGACCAACTGATGCTCCCTCTGCTCCTCCTCCGCCCTTTCGACCCTGACCTCCCTCTTCTGACTCTCTACGAAGATCCTCTGCTTCTCTGCTGCTACACGTTGGATCTTCTGGAAGGCTGTGAGAGAGGACTGGTACTCTCTTGAGAGTTTCTGCTGGAGGGTTTTGCGTTGGGCGGAGTGAGGGGTGTTGGGAGGGATGGGGTGGGAGAGAAGGGTTTTGAGCAACGGAGTGGAGGTTTGGACGAGGTGGCGTGTTGAGTCGAGGAGGTCGGCGCTGCGAGGACAGAAGAGAGGGAGTGGGGAGTTAGTTGAGACGAAGAAGGGAGGTGGGAAGGTGGTGGGAGAGGAGAGGTCGGAGATGGGCGGTGCGAGGTTGAGCTCGAGAGAAGCTGCTTCCTTCGTCTATAGAAGACCTCGACCTCCGAGACGCCTCTCTACGACTCAGGGAGCGAGAGAGACAGCACCAAAAAGATGAGGGCAGAAGGGCGAAGGCTAGTCGAAGCTGACCGAGCTCGTCATCTCTCTCCTTCTCCTCCTTCCCTCTCTTCTCCCATACATCCTCGCACCCACCCTCCCCTTCTCGACCCACCACCATTCCATCCTTCCTCGCACCCCAGCGCACCCAGCCAGCATTTCTACTCACAGAGCTTCCCTAGGATTCCTCCCTCCAGCACCAGCTCCAGCGCCTCCTCCTCCTCCATTCAACCTCTCTACAGCCTTCTCTATCCCTTTCACATTCGCATTGATCTTGAAAATCTGGATGGATAAACTGTCCTTGATCTTATCGAAAGCAGCAGAGTCGTCTGGAGTCCAACAACAACGGAAGAGGTGAGCTCATGAGGAGGAGGAGAGGGAGGAGAAACGAGAGCGCTCACCGTGCGATGGATTCGACGGCGATTGCAGGGGCATGCCTCGTTCTAGGTCGTTGAAGGACATGGTGTAAAGGAAAGGGAAAAGAAAAGAAGAGAAGAGGGTGGGGTATGTGGGTTTGAGCGGGGGTTGGGTGTTGAGAGGAAGAGGAAGAGGGAGGAGAAGCGAGCGAGAGGTCGGCCTTGCTGCTGCGAGATTCCGTCTCCTCGACTTTGGTTCGTTTTGCTGGGATCAGCTTGCAGGAAGAATGTAGCAGAAGAGGACTAGGGACATAAAGGCTCGTTGAGATCGTAAGAAGGTAACACCGAAGGTGGCTGAAAAAAGGACGAGGCGAGCAGACGGATCGGGGCTGAGTTGACGACGCGTCTCGGCGAGAGTGGAGAGCGTAAGGCTGCTAAAGGGAAGAGAAGAAGGACAATCCATCTGGACGAGAAAAGGAAGGAGGAGCAAGTGTGAGCTCGGGAAACAAATCGAAAGGAAAAAGAAGGACGTTCAACACTCACACTGGCGACGCGTTGGACCTCGAGCTAAAACGGCGGGGAGAAAGGCGAAAGCGTGGACATAGGTTCGTGAATGCTTGGAGGCGAAGGGTAGAGCGAGCTTGGGGACCTGAGGGCGATGGACGAAGGGATCGAGCTTCGAGAAGAGTCAGTTCGGGAGACCTTGGCGACGCAGAGCGATGGAAAAGCTAGAGAACTGACTACAGGTTGAAGTCCTCAGCAGCGTTTAACCAGGTGTAGGATCCATCCTGAGAGGCTACTACTCGGGCGTGCACGATGGTGAAGTTGCGAACTGCGGACATCTGAACGAACGACGAAAGGAAGCGGGTCGACGCGTCGAGTCAGCTTTCGTCTTCTTCCTCTCTCTCCCTTCGAGCAGTGAACTCACCGGCACGTACACCAGCGTAGCCAACGCCAAATCTCCCAAGCACGCGTCCCTCCAACCTTCCAAAAACGTCCCCGTCTCAATCATCCACTTCCTCCCACCGGGATGAACGAACTTCCTGTGACAGAGCCCTCGGATCGATTCCTTCGCGTCCTCCAGCCTTCCGAACCGAGCAGCGATGGCAAAACCTCGTAGAGGGGAAGTTTTGTTGAGCACTGAAAGGGCAAAGAAGATAATGAGAGAGATGAACGTCAACTCGATCGACCTCCATCGACGCTCGCAAAAACGAAAAGAGAACTAACCTGCGAGCTGAATCCTACTAACGACGTCGAAGACCAAAGGGAGATGGTAGCGATGAGCTAGATCGAGAACGTTTTCGAGGACGACGATCTGATGAAAGGGAGGGAGGAAGGCATATGAGCTCGACACTTCGCGATTGGCTTCGATTGAAGTAAGAAAATGGACTGACATCGGCGAAGTACTTGTAGAGCGGGAACTTGGGAGGGCACTGCTGAAGGTCGAGGTACTTGGATGGGATGGTGTGACGGAGGAAGAGCTGGCGAAAGGAAAGAGAGGGAGTCAGTCGATGAGCTGAAATCGTGCTTCCAGTCCACCCCTTATTCTCCAGGGAAAGCATATCGGAAATGCGTTGTGGGCTAATATGAGAAGCTGCTTGATTCATCGCTGAGAAGGGAAGGGAACGAGGAAGAAGGAAAGGAGACTCACCTCAAAAGGGACCGCGAGCTCTGAGATGTTGACGCTCTGTTCCCCTCCTGCAGCTGCTGAGGGAGACCTCGACGAAGATGGCGACGAAGAAGAGGTGGTATGTGGTGCGGGTGGAAGAATAGCTTCGAAAGCGGGAGCGTGAATCTTCAGGGTTGAACGTACGAGAGCGAAGGCGATTCCGTCGAGGGAGATAAGGACGAGGTCCGCCTCAGGATCCTCGTCTGTGAAGAGAGGTGCGAACTGGTACAGCTTTTGACGAGTGGAGGATCGATGACTGTCGGAGGAGGAGGAGGAAGGAGAGCGAGCTCTGGGGGGCATCTCCTCGTGAAGAAGAGGTGGAGAAGTAGGAACGGGAGAGATAAGGACGTGGGGGATGGCCGTTGAAGGTGAGGGTGAGGCCTTGGCTTCTGCCTCCGTTTTCTTTTTCTCCCTCAAGCTCTCCGATTTTCGAGACAGGATATCTTCAGTCTACATATGCAGCTGTACCAGATTTGGTCTAAGATTTTCCAGGACGTCTTTTTGGTCGGGTGAAGCGCGTTTCTCAGCTCCGTACAAGTTCATGTTCCCGACGAGCTACGTCGTCCTCTTCGTTCCTCCTGCTTCCTGGAGTTTCGCCTTCTGTAACTTAGGCAAAATATTCTAGAAATCAACACTTCTGCAACCTACTTTTGCTTAAAAAGATGTGCCCGTTGAAACTCCAGGTATTTTTGCAGTGTCTCGACGCGTCGCCGATCAACCGCTGCCCTCTCCTCCCTTTCCGACCTCATGAGTTCTACCATCTTTTGTTCGCTCTGATAGAGTGATACATCAGCATTGTTGTTTTGCTCTCTTGCATAGCTCTCTCCAGATTCATTTCGTCTCAACGAGGAGATCAAGCTCATCGTCGCACGTTGGTTTCTTTCGCTTTCTCCCTCCGAAAAGTCTTTCGGACCTCCCTCCTCAATTTCCTGTCATTTTCGATGGGGATGTATCCTGTTCCTTTTTCAGATGTATTGGGGGAGCAGAGAGATGGGGACATCGTGGTCAAGAGACGTGAGCGACGTGAATTTGTAGCTGTCAAAACGACGGAAGCAGAAGGGGAGTAGGTCTGCTTAGCGAAGAGCAGGTCGAGGGAATCTTTGCAGTGCTCGGAATGCAAAGTTATGTCATGAGAGTAAACAGCGACGAAAAGAGAAAAAAAAAGGCTTCGCTCGCGACGCGTCGCTCGAACCGCTTCAAACTGCTACAAACTGCTCCAGTCTCTCAGCCTCGGATAGCCAGGCTACTGATAAACCATCGGAAGATCTCGGTCGGCGTCTCAAGAAAATCTGCACGGAGAACGGAGCAACCAAACAACTCTGAGCCCCGTTTTTCTTTGATGACTCGAGTCTCAGCCAAAAACGGCTCTCTACTCTCTCGCCCTTCCTTCCCCAGCGGCCCGCTTCAAAACGAGCCTAGCCTGTAGATCGACCCCGTAACTCGGGTAAAAAACTGCGCGATGAGTCAACAAAACCGGAGATCTGTTCTCTCCCCGCTGAGCTCTCTCTTTCTCTCCCCCAACGCTTTCCTTCCTCCGTCCTCACTAGAAAAGGAAACTGCCTTTCTAGAGCAGTTCTCCATCAACCACCACCCATCTGAAGCTTCAAGATGTCGATTGGAAACCTGCTTCAAAGGACGAAGAGGCTGGTCGAGGTACCTGGATCTTCAAACCCCTACGTGAGTTGAGCTTCGACTTTCCCTTCCTTCCTTCCCTCCCTTCTTTCTCGTCCTTCTCTCCTTCGACTCGCCTTCATGCCATACCCTCTCGCATACTCGTTCTAGCACATTCGAGGGCTCTATAAATCTAACCCACTTTGTAACGAAGAGCGAGAGAGGTCCTGGATTCTGGGAGAGAAGCTACCTGTCTCTGGAGGAAAAGATCGAAGCTCACCATCCCCTTCGCTTTCGACTTCGACAGATCAACGACGACATCGTCCCTCTTCCACCACATAGAAGAACTTGGACTCAGACGACGTTCAACTTCTTTTGGCTTGCCACCAGTATGTCCTCCCAAATTCTACTTCTCTGACTTCTGGGGCTGCTCTTCTTTGGAAACGTCTCAACCCTTTCTCAAGCTGATCCTCCTTGTTGCACTTTCGCTCTCTTTTCCCTTTCTCCCGAAACAGGTATCAACATCGGAGGACTTACTGGATCTTCTTCTATCCTCTCTCTGGGGCTCAATGTGTGGCAAGCCGTACTCGCAGACGTTATTGGCTCGTTCATCATCTGCTTCGCCCTCGTCGCCAACGGATGTCAAGGAGGCACCTGGCACATCCCCTTCGCCGTCGGAAACCGAGCTGGATGGGGAGTACGAGGCTCTTGGTTCGTAGTAGCGAACAGGCTCATCTTGAGCTTCTGCTGGTAAGTTCGAGTCTCCTTCCTTCGTCTCCTCGCTGAGTCGCTTCGAGCTCACGACGAAGCTGACCCTCTTCTCCTTCGGTCCTTTCTTTAGGTACGGAGTCCAGTCTTGGTGGGGAGGACAGGTCACCAAAAACATGATTGGCGCCATCTGGCCTCAGTTTTACACAATGAAGAACCGTTTCCCTGGTGAGTTCGATTCGATTCGTTTTCCCCTTCGACGCGTCGCGTCTCGTCGCATCCCGCTCCTCTTCCTCTCCGGTCCCACGCAGCATCGTCCAGCTCAATCTGACTATCGTTTTTTAAAACACGTTTGCTCCCAGCCTCCGCCAGCATGGAGACCAACGACTTCAGTCCGTTCAATCCAGCTCCCTCTCTCTTTCGTCTTACTCACTCACGCTTCGCTTATTTCTCTCTCTCTGCTTCGCTCAGTCGCCTTCGTCATCTTCTGGGTCGTCTCTCTGCCTCTCCTTGCCATTCGTCCCGAGCGATACCGAATCCCAGCTCTCATCTCCTCCGTCTCAGTCACCGTCGGCGTCCTCGCGCTTTTGATCTGGGCTTTGGCGAAGCAAGGAGGAGGAGGACCGCTGCTTTACTCGACTCAGGAGACCACAGGTGTTGTCCCTCTTAAGGGTAGTAAGCTGGGTTGGTACATGGTTCGTGCAGTTACTACTACCGTCGGAGGGTGGGCTGGAGCTGTGAGTCTGCGTTTGCTTCTTTTATTCGTTCTTCGAATCGCGTTCATGAGTTGACTCGACCTCTTCTTTCGGCTTTACAGATCATGTACCAGAGTGGTGAGTCTTCTTCACTCGAGCGTTGATCTTTACCAGCCTGAACTCCCATATCTTGCCTCAGACTTCTCGAGATACGCTCGCAGACCTGGAGATCAAAGTTCGTTCTCCTTTTCGCCATCTCCTGTTTCCCTCCGTTGCTGACTTCTCTCTTCCTTCTCCGACTTGCGAAGTCATGGGTCAGATCTTCATCATCCCTCTGTGCCTGATCCTTTCATCGTTCATCGGGTTGATAATTACGAGCTGCGCAGGTGGGACGCGTCGTTCTTCTCCTCTCGTCCGACTCATCGCCTCGTTCTGACCTTCGCTCGATTTCTTCTTCTTTCCCAGCTGGATTCTACCCCGACGAAGGACTTCTTTGGTCCGTTTTTTCTTATCGCACGTCACCTTTCGTCTTCGAGGCTGACCGGAACGCGTCCTTCCTTTCCTCCTCCTTGTTCCTCCCTCACAGGCGACCCTACAAGCTCATGGAGGTCATCCAAGAAAAGGAGGGCAACTCTTCTGGATCTCGAGCTGCTATATTCTTCCTCGCTTTGACCTTCTTCACGAGTCAGTTCTGCGTGAACGTACGTCCTTCTTCTCTCCAACTTGACACGAAGAGAAACGGCGACTGATCTCTGTCCCTTTTCTGTTCAGATCGCTGGCTGTGCCGTTGTCGGGGGAATCGATCTCGCTAGTTTGATCCCAAAGTATGTGAACACAACAAGGGTGAGTTATCTTCTTTCCGATTGTTCGAAGAAGAGACGACGCTCTTGCTGACCGCGTCGCTTTTCTTCCCTTTTCTTCTCGCAGGGTCCCTTCATCGTCGCCATCGTCGGATTCGCTATTAACCCCTGGCAGCTTATCAACGTGAGCTGTGTCCGATGATCTGCTCTGCCCATCGACGACCTTCGCTGACTCCCTCTCTCCCTTTTCTTTCTTTGCTTTCCAGACGGCCAACACCTTCATGTTCGTTTTTCTGTCCCCTCCCCTCCCAACCTTCCCCGTCTTTTGTCTGACCGAACGATTCTCTGTTCTATAGCTCTGTTCTTTCTGGCTACTCCATCTTCCTCGGGTTCGTCGTTTGTTAGAGCGTCAAGCGAAGCACTCGAACTGACTCTTTCTGTCTCGTTTTCTCTCTTCAGTCCCCTCGCTGGAATTATGATCGCCGACTACTTCTTCCTTCGACACCAGAAGATTCAACTTTCTCACCTCTACATCGCCGATTTCTCTTCCAACTATTGGTTCTGGCACGGTTCGTCGCTTCGTTCCACTCTCTTCGACACATCTGTCTGACTCTTCGTTCCACTCTTGCTCTGCGCAGGCATCAACCTCAAAGCTCCCCTCGTTTGGGCTATCTCGGTCTTTCCTTCTCTTCCCGGCTGGATGTCGATTCTGAGCAAAGGCAAAATCAGCGTCTCCGAGGGATGGATTCATTGCTCGTACTTGGCCTGGCCGTTGGGTTCGTCTGCGATTCCTTCCTTCTCTCTCCTGACCCTTCATATCCCCGCTGACCGAGGTTTATCCCTCTCTCAGGTTTCGCCATCGCCTCGACTCTCTGGATCGCCATCAACAAGATCTTCCCCCCTCCCGGCGTCGGACTCGTCGACGAGACGGACGTGTTTGGGACATTCGGAGACCTGGACGACCCCTCCGATGCCGAGAAGGCTGTGAAGGACGAGGGAGAAGAAGATCAGAAAGTCTCTGGTGGTGTCGCTGAGCCTTTGGAGATGGTGAAGGAGTTGAGGTGATCGTTTCGTGGTTTCGTTTTCATCGGTAGACTTGCCTTGTACTTAGATCCTTCTTCCCTCGTTATACTCTTTGCTTATAGTCGTTTCCTGTTTGCTGCCTTGCTTTTCGTTGCTCCACTGAATGTTTTTCTCGCGTCTTTCGGGTCCGCAGAGAAGGAGAAAGGAAACTCCGACGCGTCGGGGTCTCGTTGACTCTCATGAGATCTCAACTCTACTTCTCCTCCTCCGTGTATCTGAAACATTGGGGGAACACCTCAACGCCGATAGATTTTTGGGCGAGTTTGGACCTTCGGTAGCAGCCGAATCGAGGAGAGAGAGGAAGAAGGCCAAGGTGGGCTGGGAGTCAAAAAGCAGGGCTTCAAGGACTGAGAGAAGTCTAGAACGAAAAAGATATCAGCTCATAGATCCGAACTGTACGGAATCACAGATCAGCTTGATTAATAGTTGAGGAATCGGAGGAATGCAGTCGGTTGGAGGGGAACGCAGGGGAGGAGGAAGGGTCGAGCTCTACTTGATCTCTCCCAACTTCCACTTCCTCCCCTCCTACAGCTTCAGTAGACCTCAGCCACTCTCCAGTCCACCCTTACAGGTCTACACAGAGACCCTCTACACACTTTCACTTTCAACGTCCTGCAAACCCTCTCGTAGAACCCCCCTCAGAGCTCTCGCCCTCGCTTCCGACAGCCCAACACCTTCCTCAAGCTCATCGACCTCCCTTCATCCTTCCCTCCATCCTCTCTCCCATCGACTCTTTCCTATCTCAAGCTCCTCTATATCAACTATGGCTATCGGCTATGTACTTCTCATCTCCCGTCAAGGTTCGTCGTCTTCCTCGCTACGTCTCCCTCTCTCCTTCCCCTTCGAGCTCGCAAGCTGACCTTGCGCCTCTCCGTCTTTTGTAGGGAAAGTCCGTCTCGCCAAGTGGTACCAAACGCTGTCGACAAAGGAAAAGAACAAGATCGTCAAGGAAGTCACGAATCTCGTACTGGCGAGACGCACAAAGATGTGTAACTTCTTGGAGTACCGAGGTGAGCTGGCTTTCGTTTCATCATCTCCTCGATGCTCGTTGGGGAGATGGCAAGGTTCCCTGAGAGCGTTGCTCTTTCAGTGGAGAACAAGGGAACTCGGAGCCTCCTAGGAGTGTCTAAATCTTAAGGAGGAAGGAGGAGGAGGAAGGGGCAAAGGCAGCAGATGGAAGGAGGACAGGGTTGAGCTCGACACTCTCTCCTCCTTCCCTTCCCTTCTTCGTTTCGGTTCATGCCTCCCACACTGACTAACAACCTCTTTGCTCCTTCCAGGCGACAAGGTGGTCTACCGTCGCTATGCATCCCTGTTTTTCGTCGCTGGAATCGCAAACAACGACAACGAACTCATCACCCTCGAGATTATCCATCGCTACGTCGAGGTTCTGGATCGGTACTTCGTGAACGTAGCAGAGCTCGACTTAATCTTCAATTCGGCATCCGTAAGTACAGGCTTGTTTTTCTGAAGAGACGAGAATAAGCTCAGAACGTGCTTAGAATGTGGAGGAGCTCGAGAAGCTTGCCCTTCCCGACGCGTCGACTCTTCACTCCCAGGACTGATTCTCTGTGCTGTCTCCCTTTCTTTCAGGCTTACGGGATTCTCGACGAGCTTATCATAGCTGGAGAGCTACAGGAGAGTTCGAAGAAGAGCGTCATGAGAGTGGTGCGTTCAATCTCTCCCTTCCTTCTCCTCCTCCTTTCGCCATTCCCTTGGTCTCTTCGTCCAACCTTCCTTTACCCGAATCTTTCAGATGGGCTTATGCGTCAAACCTTCTTTTCACCCTCTTCGTTTCTTCAGGTCTCCGAAGCTGATGCTCTGGAAGCAGCAGAGCAAACGTGAGCTCGTCTCCTCCTTCTGTCCTTCACCTCCTTCATTATGCTACCTGGACCTTCCATCTGACTTCTTCCCCGACCCCTCTCACTTCTCCAGGGACGACACACTAGCCAAGATTGGCTTCTAGATCCATACAGGATCGCGACGACTCGGTTTCGTCGCGTCGTTCCCATCTTTTTTTCTTTTTTCTTTCATCCTCCTCCTCACCAGGTTGCGCTGGCTCAGTCCCTCCTTCTTTGGTATCATAGTTTGACGTACGACTTTATAATGATCTTCCCACTTCTAACAGGGCTGTCCGAAGCGCTCGTAGGCTTCTGGCTGGAGGAAGCTCTCGACGTCGAGGCAGAGAGCGACGTGAAGGAGAAGCGAGATCCAAATCGCTGAGTTCAAGACCTCCCCTTCGGCTCCGCTCTCGTGGTCGAGGCGTCGGAGGGAGGAACAATCTTTGTCGGGTTGGGTTTCTCGGGAGGGGTCTGGGGAGCTGGACCTGGAGTCGAAGGACCGAAGGGAGAGACGGTTAGGGAGAGGGCGGAGGTTTGGTGTGAAAAGATGGTAGAGTAGTATATTGTGAGTAAATGGAGGTTTGGCCGTTACGAGTCGAGAGGGAGGAGGAAAGGAGGCGAATGGAGCGAAAGGGGCGATCTTCGACGGAGACGGACGCGTCTTTCCCCCCCAACACCGATGAAGCAGCGTGAAAGAAGGAGACATGCGTAAAAGCTCATAGAATAAGGAATGAAAGATTTTCAAAGCCAATCCTCGCACTCATCGTCCCACCTACGTCGAACGCACAAGAAACAAAACGAAAACAAAGTCAGTTGGACGCGTTCTCGACCCTCCTTCTCCTCCCTGAAACACGAGCCAGAACTGAGCGCCTTACCCAACTGCACCCCATCGAAGCCCCCGGAATGAAATAAGGGACAGTCAGCACGAGCTGTCTCGAACGTGGGAGACGAACGAGGGGCAGAGACGACGCCTCAGGACTCACACAAAATCGGATCCACCCCAAACCTCCTCCTCAGCATCTCTCCAACGCTCCAACTCTGCCTCTTCCTCTTTCTACTCCCATTCTCCTCAGCCTCATCGACTCCCCCATCCTCCTCCTCCTCCTCTTCGTCCTCATCAATCGACCTCGACCCACCTCCCGCACCCCTCCTCTCCTCCAGATAAGCTCTCACCCCCAACCCCACCCTCCCTCCGTTCGCTCGTTTCGCGAGGGTCTGATCGATCTGTCGAGAGACGGTCTTGGGCGAGGGGAGGGACGAGTCCGAGTCCGGTTCGAGGGCGTCAAGAGCGAGTTGGGTTGAGTCGTCGGAGTGGGAAAAGTGATGGGAGGGGGTGGTAGAGGAGAAGCCGAAGGAGGTTTCAAAGGATTGGGAGGAGGAGAGGAAAGGGCTTGATTGGGTGTGGTTGGAAGAGGAGGAGAAACCGAAGGGTTGGTCGTTGAACGAGAAGGCCGACGGGTTGGAGGAGGAGGAAGACGAGGGGTCCTTGGAGGGATCTTGAGCAGAAGGTGTTTCGTCCCAGAGAAGTTGAGATCTGATGTAATACCAAGCACGCAGAACGGAAACGAGGTCGATCAGCGTCAGGTCTTCGTTCGACGACTCGAGGTTGTCCTCCTTCTCGCTCCCAACGCCCCCTCCAAAACCAACCGAAACGGTACTCACATCTCCCTCCCAGCATCCTTCCACTTCCCCACAAGATCCCTCTCCCTCTCCTCCTTCCTCCTCCCTTCAGCCGTCCCCACGAACCTCAACGCCTGCTTGAGCATCTGAACCTTCCTCTCCGTCTCTGCGATCTCCTTTGCTTGACTGAACCCTCCTCCTCTCGCTCCTCCACTACCACCACCACCACCACCCAATGGCGACTGGAATGGAACGACGGGAGCCTTCTTCCTCTTCGGCGGCGGCGGTTGAGCTGCTTTGGACGTGCTCGTCTCCGGTTTCTTCGATGCTGGAGCGGGAGGCGGAGGAGGTGGTGGAAGCGAGACGGTGAGAGCTTTGAAGGTTGATTTAGGTCGTTTCGGTTTGGGTGCTGGAGGAAATTGACGAGGTGCTGGAGGGGAAGGAGGCGGAGAAGAAGCGGAGAGTTGTCGAAGGAGATTATTGTTGGCCGACGAGGAGGAGGTCGAGGTCGATGCGAGAACAGAAGGAGAAGGTCGTCCAGGAGAAGAGAGGATCATGGGAGATCGGAAAGGCTGTTTCGGTCGTTTGGCGACAGAAAGAAGAGGAGCGAGAGCAGTCGGACGAGATGACGACGAGGCCTGTTCCGTTGGGTTCGAGGTTCGACGACGACCGAAGAAGGGTTAGTGCGACGCGTTCTTCTTCCGGTGAGGAGTAGGAGCGGGCTCTCAAGTAGAGGGGGATTAGCAGAAAAAAAGGAGCTAGCTGGTGGTTAAGGCTTACCGGCGAGGGAGAAGGAGGATCCTTTCTCTTGCTCGACGAGGAAGATGGACCAGGGGAGGAAGAAGAGAGGATCCGGTCGTTGACGGCGAAGTTGGCTCGAGTGATAGAAGATCCGGCCTGATTGAAAGGAAGGCAAGCGAGATGTGAGCGACGGGGACAAAAGATCGAGAGAAGAGGAAGAAGAGAGGCTCGCAAATTGCTCGACCTCGTCAACTTCCGGCTCGTCCTCCTCCTCTTCCCCTTCCCCTTCCCCTTCCTCTTCCTCCTTCTGCATCTGATCTACCTCTTCATCCTCCCCACCTTGTCTCTCCTGAGGATCGTTGTCGGCCATATCGAAGGGTTCGAGCTCGAGGGCGACTCCTTGAGAAGCCGACGCGTCGATGTATGCGTCTTCGTTCTCGACCGAAGGCAGTTCCGACATCGATTGATCTTCCTCGACTTCCTGGGATGCCTGTGCAAGAAAAGGGGAGCCTCGTTAGTGGTGTTTCAGGGGCACGCTTCCACTTCGGATCGAGTAAACGAACCTGCTCCTCGCCGACGACGCTCCAGATCGGCGACGCGTCCTCGATTGATTCCTCGACGCTGGAAGCAACTCGTTTCGGCTCGAGAAAGAGTGTCGGTAACGATGAAGATTGAGGCATGAGAGAGACGGCGAAGGAACCCTGCGAGAGCAAGAGCAATCCGGAGCAGGATCGTCAGGTCGACGAAAGAAGAAAGGGAACGGGGACGCAAGAGGAGGCGAGATTCACTCACCTTCTTCGAGGGAAGATCAGGAGGAGCCGAAGATGCCCTAGGGTTTGATGGACTGCTGCTGAAGCTCGAGGGAAGAGGTCGCGACTGTTCGACGAGGATGAACAAGAGGGACGGGTCAAAGTCAGAATCGAGCTCGAACTCGAAAAAGAGACGAAAACTGACGTCGTTGGGTGCTGATCCATTCGAAGACCTCGATCCTAGATCACGAAGCGGCCTACTCGTCTTGGGAGACTCGAGAGGAGACGGGTCTCGAGAGGACGAGTCTCGATGGAGTTGCGAGAAGGACTGAAGGAAGCGAAACGAAACCCGGTCAGCTCGACTCGAGCGATCTGGGTGGTATCCCAGGAGAAAGGAAAGAAAGAGAATGCTCACCACAGTCTTCATATCTATATGCTCCTCCGCATCCTCCAGTAGCAGCGGCGACTCGACAGCAGCATCGACTCCTCCACCTTTCCCTCCCTCCTCGTCCTCCTCCACCTTCCCACCATCTGAACCAACCTCGACCCCACGAGACTGTTCCCCACATTCCTCCAAGCCAGCGTCGTCAGGCTCGTTTCCACTCTCGTTGGTGTGCTCTTCCTCGAGAGGAGCGACAGCTGATGCGACGAAGGTCGAGTCGGAAGCGTGGTTGACGACAAGTTGATGGTCTGGTTCTTGCGCGAGGAGGGATTCGTTGAGAGGCTGAGATAAGGATGATGAGTTCGACGGCGCTTTGGACTGCCGAGAGGAGACGAAGAGAGGGAGAAGGGAGAGGAAAGGGGTGATGAGCTTTGAACTTCAAGGGAGAGGAGGGAGTCGAAGAGGCGTGATGAACCTGGTTCTGCTGCTCCCCTCGAGTGGAAACCTCGATAGCTGATCCTTCTTCAGCTTCTCCACTCTCCAAAGAGCTGGATTCGGTCGCATGTAGCTGCTCTCCTAGCAGTGGTTCGGGAAGGAGAGGAAGGCCGAGGAGATGGGAGGAGGAGGCGAGGGAGTCGAGAGGTGGAGCAGACGAGAGTGGTTGGGTCTGTAGAGGACAAGGAAAGAAAGTCAGCGTTCATTCTGGAAGAAGTGCATGGAGGTGTATGTGCTGACTTCGATCTCAGCATTTGGAGAAGGAAGCGTAGCCGCTGGCGAAGAAGGGAGAGAGGAGGAAGGAGGAGGAGGAGGAGGAAGGTCGACTTCGAGCTCTTCGATGGATGTTGACGCTTCTTCCTCGAGCATTGTTGGGAGATGAGTCTTGGAGAGAAGATCAAAGTGGACAGTAAACCGATAAGATGGACTGGGAAAGGCTGCTTCAGAAAAAGAGCCGATTTTTGATGCTGGACGTCAAGGAGGAAGAAGGGGAGGGTCGAGCTCTTCTGCTTTCAACTTTCAAAGCTGAGCGCTGAAGCTCAACTCGAAGAAAGGAGAGGAGGCGACGCGTCGCCTCCCCACCATGCGATCTCCTCGATGAAACAAGCGAGCTCCTGAGCTCCCCACGGTGTCTTCGAAACAGGTTCGGAACCCTCTCTTTGTTCCCCAACCACCACCTCACGACCATCTCGCCCACGTTCCCTCCGATGCTCTCCCCCCTCCTTCTCCTCGCTCTGCTCTCCGCCTCAAAATCAGCTCTCGCCAGTCCCATCAGCGAAATCATCGACTCCATCGTCCATCCTCAAGTCTGCGAGTTCTCCTTCGGCACAGGTCCTGCCATCTTCACCATCGACTCGCTCGACCGGATCGTCACGTTTGGGGACAGCAGTACAGATTCTGGGAGGGGTTGGAACTTCACTGGAGGACTTGCGCCGCCTGAGGTGAGTGGATGAAAAAACGAGAGACGAGAGAGATGGGCTGGGTTGGGGAAGAGACGTCGGGGGAGGAAGAGACGAGATGGGGAGAGAAGAGGGGTTAGCGAGTACGAGTTTGCTGATCCGTTCCTTTGATCTTTTGGTACGACAGAACTACTACCACCACATGTTTTCAAACGGACCGGTCTACCCAGTGCTGCTGAGCGAGAGGCTTTCGTTGCCTTTGCTTGGACTTGGTGAGTTAGACGCGTCGTTTGCTTTCTCGTCGGTTTTTGCTCTCGTTTCCTTTTCCGCTTCTGACACCTCGCTCTTTTCGAACTGTTCTATCAAATCGGCGTATATCAAAGCCATCGGAGGAGCCACCTCGAACAACACTCGAGCTCCAGGTCAACTCGAAGGCGTCCCCGTTCCGTCCAGCATCGAGCAGGTCGATTCCTACCTCTCCTCTTCAGACGGAGCCAAATCCAAGCTAGCGAAGACGCTCCACATCATTCTCGTCGGTCAGAACAACATCAACGCTAACCCTGCTACCACTGGAGCTGGTGAGTCGGCTTGTCTCTCCTCCGAGTCTCGACGCGTCCTCGTCGAGAGCCGAGTCTCTTCGTCACTCTCTCAGAACACAAGAGCTGATAGTCCTTCTCTTTCTTCCCCTTTTAGATGCCGTTACCGACATTACCTACTCAGTCAAAAAGGTTCGTCCGTTTCCGCCCCTTTCCTGCCTCCCTCTTCCTCTCTCGTTTCGCAACTGACCATCCCCTTCTCGGTGTCCTCTTCCGTCCGTGCAGGTGATCAAAGCCGGGGCTCAGCACATCCTTCTCTACAACTCCCTCGACTTGGGAGTCAACACGCCCTACGCGCTCTCGGCTCCTACCGCGGCTCCTTTCCTTTCTGCTTGGGCCATTTCGTTCAGAAACGAGATGTTCAAGAACTTCCCTCCTTGGGGAGCCATCGGAGCCAACCCTTACGTCGCTGTGGTTGATATCTACGCTCTTGCAAACAGTCAGTTTAAACGCATTGATGAAGAGAACGGAACGAACGAGGTGGCTGACCGGTCGTACTTTTTGTTTCTGCTCACGGCGATCAGTCCTTCTCACCTCGTACGAGCAGTTTGGATTGAACGAGTCGACGAAGGGGATCCCTTGTGTGATTGGAACCGACGTGTGCGATGACGCTGGTGAGAGGCAGTTCTGGGATTCGGTGAGCCTTCTTTTTTCTCGACGCGTCAACGTCTCTTTTCTGCCGCTGACTTCACTCTCTCTGGCTCGCCTTTTGATCAGCTTCACCCCACCGCTCGAATTCACTCTCTCTTCGCTGCCGCCGGTGTTGCTACCATGAGGGCGAAGGGTTGGGTTAACTAGTTCGGATCAAAAACGCGTCTCTTTGACCAGTCTCTCGTTTCTTACTTTAGTTAACGGATCTCAATGCGTTGCTCTCCTTCCGAAGGTTCGATGACAGAGAGAAGGGTATAAATAAGGGTCACGAAGCCGTATCACAGCGTGGATCTACTACTTGTGTGATCGGTGAGAGAGAGACGAGAAAGAGAACGACGCGTGAGGTCGACCTTCCTCCGGAGAGAGAAAAGGGCGCCGCGAGTCCGTGCCACTCTCGAAGAGTCGGTGGGACTATCCGCTGAAGTGATCAAGAAGAGGTAGAACGAGACTGAGGTCAGGAGCGAGACGGAGATGGAATGGATAAGAGGGAGGAAAAGGAAAACTGCGACGAACGTGATCAAACTGCTGATTCTGAACTCGGATCCCTCCAGAATACAGTGGAGCAGATGATCTCCGGGAGATATCCCTTGTTGAATTGTTCCTATCACGCCGATGCTCATCTGGATTTTGGAAAGGAAGAGAGAAAGGCGTCCACGGACTCGGAGTCAACACGGAAGAGGAGGGACGAAAGAAGAAAGCGAATTGGTAGAGACGATCTCGCTCCGATCTCGAGCTTACCTGAGCATCCCAGTTCCCATCAAGTCGAGTCCAATGAGACTCGTCGTCGTCTATCCAGCATCGAACGATTCCGAGTCCGAAATCCGTCGATCGAAGATACCACAGCTTGACGTCTCCCTGTCAGTCGAGCGAAAAGAGAGAGACACAGGTGGGGAGATAGTCAGCGTCGGATGTTCTCAGTGTTACGAGTGAAGATACGGAGTCAAGGGGAAGTCCTCCAAAAGAACAAGGAGGGAGGGAGGGGAAGACTGAGCTCGAGAGACTCACAAGTCCAACGGTGATGGCGAAAGTGACTTCAGCCTTCGGAGATTTGGAAATTATGTACTTCTTATCAGGCCTGTAGTTGAAAACGACGAAAGGGGATGGCGGAAGATCAGTTTAAGCAACGGGGAATTGACGCGTCGAGATGAGCAAAGACGAAGAACTCACGAAGACTGCCACTCGTACCATCCATCTCCCTCTCCGAAATGAGTCACTCCCTTCTCATCGACGCGGTTTCCCTTGGTAGTCGAGAGGATGGTGAGTTTCTTCCGAGTGCCGCTGAGAGACATGCACTGAGGAACCGATGGGGGAACGAATTTCGACGGATGATAGGCGTCCAACAGAGCCATCTGTGAGGCAGCAAGAGGAGAAGATTCAGCGTCAGCTGAGAAGAGAGGAGATCTCGGAGTTCTGGAGGCAAAGGAAGGGCGCTGAGAGAGCGAACGCGTCGACTCACCCTCGGAACAACTTCCAAATCCTCGTTCCTCGATCCCCAATTCGTCTCCTTCCTGAAGCTTCTATCCGTGTTCCAGATCTCATGCTGTTCCTTCGTGCGAGCCTCCCTCGGAACATAAACTCCTTCCTTCTCCTCGTCCACCATCCCAATTCTCGACACTGCAAGCTTCTCGAGAGCAACGTCCCTCTCAGAGTTGTGAGCTTCGACGTAGAGGATCTGCTGCCAGAAATGATAGGCGAGGATATTGGCGGCTGCAAAGTGGCCACGGAGGGAGGGGTGGCGAGGGTCGACCACACCGTCTGGGAAGGGGAGACGGCCGTAGAAGTCTGGAATCCGTTGAGGGTGTAGGAGGAGTTCGGGGAGGAGAGGGTTTCGGAGGGAGAGGGAGGGGATGTCGAGGTAGCGGGAGGAGTCCAGCTGGAGAAGGAAGAGTAGGAGGAGATGGAGGGAATAGAATACAAGGAGAGTGAGCTTGAGAAGCACGGGCGAAGAAAGGGAAGCCCAAACGGAGACGAAGATCCTCACCTGATTGCTTCCAGCGGTGGTCATCGGGATCCAACCGGGGATGGCGAAGAACTCCATAGTCACGACAGCCGGAGCTGAAGGTAGGGTGAGGAGAGCTCGAAGGAGATGGTCGAACGAGCGATGGAAGTCGTCGTCGCGTACGTCGTTTACAGCTAGATCAAGGCTGGAAATCGAAACGATTGGACGCGTCAGTGGCAAGGCAGACGATAGAGCGTCGGATGATTGCTCACATAACGAGATCGAGCTCAGCAGGAACATGCTCGAGGAAACAGTTGGCGAAATAGCTGAGAGGAAGGAGGCAGAAAAGGTCAGACTTCCGGTGAGCTCGACGCGTCCAATCCGATCTGACGAACATTAAAGGCACTCACGCTGATCCGAAAGCTCCAAGTCCACTGATATCCAATTGTACAGTATGCCAATGGTCAGAGAAAGCTGTGAGAAGAGGTGACTGCTCCCGACCGAAAACTCACACTGGATGGAAAGAATGGATTGCGTCAGGGAAAGTTTGCTCGAACCACGAGAAGAACTGAGCGTGAAAGGTCCCTTCTTTCGACGCTCCCTCCGGCATATTATGACCCCCGGTAACTGAGGCGGTAAAGCGATGGGAAAACTGATCAGCTCGATCAAGACAGAGTCAAAAGAAAAGAAAAAAAAAGGCAAGGAAAACGCACTGGATCCTCCGAGGACCGCGATGGAGATGGACTCTCCCGCCAGGGCTCGACGCAGTATCCGACGAAGACGATGATTCGTTCCAGAGTAGGAGACAGATTTCTGTAAGAGACGAGAGGGATGAGAAAAGAGTTAGCGAGCTGACTTCTGCGAGCGAGGCATGGAAATCGTTCTCTCGTGTGTCCCACCCTCGCTCAGCTCTGTGGGAGGTTGAACGTGGGTCTGCATGATGAGGACGATGAGGGCGAGACTCACATCAAAGAATGCTTGACTGTTTGTTTAGCCCAAGCGAAAAAGAAAAAGGAGAATTCGAGGTCAGCTCGACGTGGCTCGACTCCTTCGCGTCGTTCCCGTTCTGGTGGAAAAAAAGTCCTTTCTCAAGCTCCCTTCCCCATCCCATCCCGTTCTACAGATTGGATGACACGCCGAACCGACAAACGTGAAGGTCCGCGATGCCTTGCATCAAGAGAAGGCGATCTCGGGCAGTTTAAACCTTCTTCCTGCTGGCTCGACCTGTCTCCTCTTCCTCCCATTCTTGCCCTCCTCTTCCTCCCCCAGGCTGCATCCTCCCAGCAGTCTCAACAACTCGAGCCTGAGAAGAAGACTGACTCACCCAAACAACTCCAGAATCTCCTCCATCTTCGCATCCCTCGCCATCTCGCGCTCTCCCTTCGCAACCTCGACCTCTCCTCCCTTCCCTCCGAAACGACTCCTCCTCCCACCACTCCCTACGTCCTCCATCTCGCTCGAAGAATCGTCATCCTTGTACATCCCCATAGACCCACTCCCTCCCCAACCTCTAGGTCGAGTGATTCCTAACCAGCTCGACGGGGAATCGTTCGACGAAGAAGAAGGACATTCTGTGAGCTTTGAAGTTTGGTCGTAAACTCGATTCGACGAGAGTCCGATGAGGAAGGCAGCTACGACGGCTAGGATGGTTGGAAGAGGTCCACCTCGTTTCCACCGCATGCGTCTTGAAGAGTAAGGGGGTGGGGAGGAAAGGAAGAAGCGAAGGGGAGGGAGGGTGAGGGAAGGAAGGAGTTGAAGGGGAGATGTTGAGGTCGAACGGCAAAGTCAGCTTGGTTTCGATATTTGGAATTCCTTCATTCCGCGATTTATAGGCCTGGGCCTCTCCCTCTTCTTCGCTCTATCCATATGTAGGAAGTCCGCTCACCTGACGTCCTGACCTCTCAGCATTTTTGACAGAAGACCGAGTCTCTTTCGACTTCCTCATCCGGCGCTCGACGCGTCGACTCACCGTCTTTCTTTTCCTGCGCTGAGAAAAAGCCAAGAACGAGAGAGCACCGAAGCATACTATTATAGAAACCTGCTATAGGATTGTAAAGTCTGTGGGTAAGATACAGAGTAGGAAGAAAAGCGAGAACGCGCCTGAGAGAAGAAAAGCAAATGAGAAGGACGGTCCGAGCGAAAGAAGGAGGAGTTGTTGGGCTACAGTTGAAGTGCGAGCGTACGAGATCTAGCCGAGCTAGGAGGTGGCGGGAGGAGAAGGTCGTTCTCGGAGACTGTATTGCTCCTTCGAGTCCTGATGTCGAAGCTGACGATCGGGTTTGAGAGCAAACTGACGAGGCAGGAGAGCTAACCCTCCGAGGTAGACGAGAGCGAAGATCTGCGTGAAAAAAAGACGGGAGAAGGAAATGCTGAGTATCGGAGATAACGGTCGAGGATCGAAGGAAGGAGAAGAGAAAACTTCAACTCACTCCGAGCAAGACTACCCAACCGATCCGAACACCTCTCGACACAGGTCCCAGTCCCGAGAAGAGCTCCCATTCGTCTACAAAGAGGAGGAAGGGAGAATCAGCGAACATATCTTTGAGAAGCAGAAGCAAAACGAGCTCACCGAATCCAAGCCAGCACGTTGCCCATCCGACGGCTAAGATGGCAACCCCAAGAAGAGGGTGGAGCAGATTCTGAATCGATTTTCCTTTGAAGACTCCTTTAGATCGATGAGATGCTGGGGTCCAGTGGATCTGTAGGAAGAAGGAAGACGAGGAAGGTGAGGTGACGCGACGGAGGAACGAACCGAGGGGAGGACGAACGACTGATCCGAAGATGACCTGGAGGAAGAGCAGAAGGAAGAGAACGAGTCCCATTCTACGATGGTCCGAGAAGAAATGCGAGGCTTCGGGTCCGTAGGTGAGGTTCGTAGCCTGGAAGAAAGAGAAGGGGAGAGAGAGTCAGCTTCGACGTGACGAGAAAGAAAGAGAGAGAGCAGGAAGGGTCGAACGCGGATTCCGAGAGCGAAGGCGATGATGATGAAGGGAAGAGAGAGAACTACGTGAACCACCCAGTGGGCGACGATCCATCGAGGCCAAAAAGTACGAAGAAGTCGAGCGATGACCTGATTCGAGGAGAGAGAGAGAAGGTGGATCAGTGCTCTCGTCGCTGACCGAGAAACTTCAGGCTCGACTCACTACTCCGAGAGGGATCTATTGCGCCAAAAAAAAACGAGATGGTAATCAAGCTGCTTCAGTCGCAGAGGAAGGTGACGGTCGAACGCTGCGAAATCGAACTCACAAAGATCATCGTCCCGAGGCCGCCAAAGGCCGCATGAGCAATCAGCACCCTCTGGAGCTCTGTGTACGGCTCCGAGCTGGAGGGCTGAGTCGACTGAGGTCCCGAAGTGGCTACAAAGAGGGATGTCTCGATACAAGTCAGCTCGTTGTCCCATTGAAAAGACGCGTCGCTTCTCGGATCTCTTCGCTCACCAGTAGCTGTTCCCGTCGACGTCGGAGTAGCCCCATCAAGAGCTTTACTGAGATCGAGAGAGAAAGTTCCAGCGTCTCTATGCTGCATCAAATTCGCTGAAGCGGAGGACGAGGACGGGTTGGTCGCGCTCTGCATGAAACGAAAGGACGTCGTCGGAGACAGGAAGGTCAGCCTTTGTTCGTTCATATCGCGGTAACCGAGTTGAGCCGAGCCAAGAAGACTAGTGACTAACGTAAGCCCAGATAAGCGAAACGGCAGCTGCAGCGGAGGTGTCGTCGAAAGAGAAGCTGATTGTCGAGTTCGAAGAGTCGACGAGAGACTGAGCGGTTTCGAGAGTTGCCACCGAAGAAGGTGACGAGGTAACTGTAGGTTGGGTGCGAGAAGAGGCAGACCGTTGGGAGAGGGTGATGGAATTGTCGGAGTTGGGCCACTGGATCGTCGGACGGAGGGAGGGAGAGAAGGGAGAGGGACGCGAGGGAGGTCGTCAGCTCTTGGCTTCTCGAGGGATGAGGAAAGGACGAGAAGAGGGACGTACAGCAATGACCACTGAAAAGTGAGAGTCAAGGGAGTCAGTCAGACTCAGATCTCGAAGGCAGGCCCAAGGAGAAGAGAAGAGGGAAGCGGAAGTCGTCTCGTCGGCGCGTCGAAGTGCCCGTCGATCGACGTTCTCTCCCCTTCTCCTTCTCCTGCTCCAGCCCTAGAGAACCCAGGTCTGCTCACTAGGTGAATTAGCCATCGCAGACCCAAATCTTTCCCAACCAAAACCAGATCAAAGAGCAACGAAACATCAGCCTCGAGCTCGAGCTTTACTCCGCCTCCTTTGGTTTCCCACGTCTCTCCTCCTCCCTCCCAAAAACTCACCCTATAGCGATCCATCCAAACCCAGGATCAGAATCTTGACTCGCTGAAGGACGACTGAGCGTGTCTGTTCACAAAGAAAGCAAGAAGGGAGCCAACCAAATCAGCTCGATTCCGCTCGTTGCCCTCCTCCTCTCCCTCCCTCCCCGCACCATCTCCTCCCCTCCTCCATTCGTTTCGTTGGGAAGATGACGGGCAAGCGAACGCACAAGTGACTTTGGAAGAGGTCTTGACGGCTGAGACGCACACCAGCTGTGAAAAGATTGAAGGTAGAGGAGATGGAGAGAGATCAGAGACGGGCTGTGTCGAAGATGAGAAAGTTGAGCTCGAAGAAGAGGGAGAGAGACGACGAACGGATGAGCAGAACGAGTCGCCTGTGCTTTGAGCTGCCGATAGCGAGATGAATGCCAGGAGGAGGCTGAGGAAGTGTAGAGGATGCATCGAGTTGGGAGAGTTCTTGAGGGAGAGGATGGCGGGTTGAGGGAAACGAAAGGGGAGGGAGGGAGGTCTAGATGAGGGAAGGGAGCTGATTGAAACGGTGACCGTGTGTATCTTTCCTTCGGCGTCGATAAATCTGGGGTGCGAGAAAGTAGTGACTGACCCAGCGGGGTTTGCTTTGGTTTCTGGGAGGAAAGAGCAGTCGAGCTGGGAAAGGGAGTAAAAAATGGGCTGAAGCGACGCGCCGTCGGCCCTGCAGGCGTTTTCCTTTCCCCCATGAAGCAAAAGACGTCCCCAATGAGCCTCTGGGACTTCTGTTCGTAGATCTTGGAGGGAAAGCGAGGCCGAAGGAGAGGGGCAGCCGAGGAAAGGTTGAGAGAAGGACGGACGACGTCGTCTGGGAGACACTTTCGAGCAGGTCTGAAAGCGAAGCAGCTATTAAATTAAGACCAGAAGGTCAGAAAGAGTGATTATATGTACTCTGGAGCATCGGAAGGAGTAGAAAGCTCGGTGGAGCAGGGGAGAAGGGCGGAATGAACGAGCTCAACGAGGTTTCTTCCCTCCCTCACCTCCCCAGACCATCGGTTTGCCTCTTCCCTCGGCCCGTTGAGAACAGAAAACAGCTCTCCCAGGTACCTCCATCGTCCGCTCCCAAATCTAGAGCACAAGAAGGCCAAAGGAACACTGAGAGCTCACCTGAAAACTGAGCTCGGAGCTCGCCTGCTCCTCCTCTCTCCTTCGTCCGTTCTTGTAGAGTGGAGGGAGGCTGCGAAGAGCTTCGAAAGTGCATTCACGGAGAGCTCTGAATCCTCTCATCAGCTAATTCGAACAAAATTCCCGACTGTCGTAGTTGGGAAGCAACCTCAAGAAAAAAGAGTCCAAGCTCTCGAACTCGTCTTCGTCGATTTCCTGATTCGTTGACCTTCGCCTCAACCCATCACCTCCCTTCCTTCCCTCAACTTCACCTTTGTGAGCCTCTCTATCTACCCTCTCAGCACCGTCCAGAGCAATCCCGTAGACTGATCCTTTCCTCCTTGTCATTGTGTGCTTTCCCAAACGAGCAGCTCTCTCTCCTTAACATGCCTTACGGACAGCCAGTTCTCATCGAGCCCGTCGCTCCTCACTCCATGAAGACGGTGAGTTTCTCGTCTCTTGTTCTCTACGAGGACCTACGCATACATAAGCTGACCTTTCTGCCTTCGAATCCTACCAGCTTCGTCTCGCTACCCTCGGTTTCGGACTTCGTTCGTCCTCCTCTCTCTCCTTCCCCTTCCTCCCTTCCGTCCTTCGACCTTCCTCTTCCCCCCATCGCCCTCTACCTGCTCGCCACATCCATGGGATCAAACCTCCAAGCTGACTCTCCCACTTCTCCCTTATCTCGTTTCCCTCGTGATCTGCAGTGTTCGTCGTCTCGTCCTACATCGGAGCTGCCGCTGAGGAGGAGAAGGTCAACATGACCCGACGAAAGTACGGCATGCCCGAGAAGAAGTACATGGATGGAAAGTTCAAGATCTTCTCTTGTGAGTACACGCTCTTTCTTCATATATCTTGGGGTTGCTGTTGGATGAGGAGAGAACGAAGGAGGAAAGGAGGAAGGACCGGAACGAGAGCTGACCTTTCTTTCCTTCCTTCCCTTCCTTTCCTCGTCTTTGCGTCGCTTTCACAGTGGGAGCCAACTACTAAATGCGATCTAGGAGTGTGAGGGATATAGTGTGGGCGATGTACATGTGCTTTCTTGATACTCAGGGTTGAAGGGAGGGGAATCAAGAGAGGAGAGGGCTGAAGGAAGAGGAAGGGAGGATGACGGGCTCCCTCGAGCCTCGTTCGCTCGACTTTGGCATCTCTCTGGGTTGTCGAGGCTCGATGTACTCCTCGCTCATATCTTCTGGTACAGCACATCTCAAGGGACGGAGGAAGAGCTCATCGAGACGTTCTCTTCTCGCGGGGGAGGTCGGAATCGATCCGCGTCTTCTCACTTCTTCGAACGCTTCAAGGTCGAGCAGTATTATTCTTGAGAAAAGCGAAATGTCAATAGATAGTCAGAAGCAAGGAGATCCCTATCAGAACGTCAGTGACCTCACTCTGCCCCGAGAGAATGACTCGAGAAAGGCCTTCACGTCGAGGGAGCCTAGCAACCAAATCTGTCGTCGAGGTGACTCGTTTGAGCCTCCCTTCTCTCCTTCCCTCCAACTCTCACCCAAAACACACACCCGTTTCGCCCACTATTCTTCGGTCCCTAGTCAGGTCACCACTCTCAGCTCTTCTTCTCGTCCCCTCCCGCTCCCTGCGACTTTCAACCCCAGCCTTCTCCCTCCGAGCTCCTCTGTTCAGCTCCTCCCTTCGCAAAATGTCTTCTTCAAGCTCGTCCTCCTCTCCCAACCCTCTCGGTTCCCTTCCTCAGCTGCCAACGGTGGAAGGTTCCAACCCTCAGCGAGCAGCTGTTGATGCTTTCAAGTAAGTCGAGTCTCTAGCGAATCAACAAGGGGGCCGAAGGAGGGAAGAGAAAGGAGGAGAAAGATGTCGACGTCGAGCTGACCTTTTCCCCCTTCCCCTCCTCCCTCGCCTCGTTTTTCGACCCAAAGAATCGCCGTTGCCGTCCAGGTCGCTGCTGTGATTGGAAAGGACGTCAAGGATGTTTATCTTGGTATTGATACTGGTGCGTCTCAGATCTGTCTTGCGAAGGAGCAAACGAAGAGAGCTGACCTTTTCTTTCCTCCCTCCTCCCTCCTTCGTTCGAAACCAAACAGGTAAGGTCAACCTCGGTACCAAGATCGATCTCAGTATTGCTGTCGCTCGATTCCGTCTGGGTGGAAAGCCTGCTGAGTGGGCGGATAAGGTCGCTGCTGCTGTGAGTTTCCCTCTCGTTCGAGCTCAACTCTGCTTTCCCTCCCCTCCCTTCTCTTCCTTTGGTTCGCAAAGATCTCCTGACTGACTCTTCTCTATGCGATTTCGCTGGGCTTGGTCTTAGTTCGTCGCCAACGAGTACATCTCCACGGTTACGTCTGCCAACGGACTGCTGATGTTCCAGGTCAAGTTCGTTCAGCCCTCCTTCTCCTCTCTCCTTCTTCCTTTCAGCCCACCTTCGCTTCAGCCTTTAGCTAGCGACACCTCCCTTCTTGGAGCATGCGCATCAATGCTGATTCTTCTCTCTCTTCCCTTCTCCGTTCTTCCAACAGCCACGCCAACTTCGCCAAAGCCGTCCTCGGACAGATCCACTCCTACCCCAGCCCAACCTCCGACATCCCTGGGTACGACAGCAATGCCTACGGATGCAACCCTGTCGTCGGAAAGGGAAAGAAGGTCATCGGTGAGTTATTCTTCATCATCCAGGTCAACCTCGCTTCTTTGTTGTTCCCACGTTCGAAGCTGCTCGGTCTGTGAGCTCGAATTGAGCTAACCTTCTTCCTTACCGTCACTCAGTCGAGTTCTCCTCTCCCAACATCGCCAAACCCTTCCACGCCGGTCACCTCAGGTCCACCATCATTGGAGCTTTCACCGCCAACCTCTACGAGACCTTCGGATGGGAGGTCATCAGGATGAACTAGTTCGTTCGACTTCCTTCCCTCACGCGTCTCCAACTGAGCTCACCTTTTGTCTCCTCGCTTCGGTACTCGTGCAGCCTTGGAGATTGGGGAAAGCAGTTCGGTCTTCTCGCTGTTGGATTCAAGAGGCACGGATCGGAGGAGGCTCTTACCGCCGATGCCATCAAGCACTTGTTCGATGTGAGTCTTCTCGTCTCTTTCCCTGCTTCGAGCTGCTTTCGAGACTGCCGGAACTGATGCGATCTCTCTTTCGTCTGGAACTTTTTCAGGTCTACGTCAAGGTCAACCAGGATATGGAGGCAGAGAAGCTCGCTGGATCTCAGGAGACTGAGGACGAGGCTCGACTCTTCTTCAAGAACCTCGAGGAAGGTTCGTTTGATCTTTCTCTCTTCTCGTCGCTTATTCTACCTCGTCGGACGTCGTCGCTGTCTTAGCTCTCTTCCCGATACTTTCGACTGCCAACAAGGTTCCTAGAACTGACTTGTCCTTTCTCCTTTGTCTCGCAGGTGACGCGACCTCCCACGCTCTCTGGTCCCGATTCCGAGATCTCTCGATCGAGAGGTACAAGGAGACCTACGCTCGACTCAACATTCACTACGACGTTTACTCTGGAGAGTCTCAGGTCGCCACCAAGTCCATGACCGAGGCCATCTCGACCTTGCAGGAGATGGGAGTCGTCGGAGAGAAGGACGGAGCGTTGATCGCTGATTTGACCAAGTACAAGCTTGAGAAGACCGTGGTCAGGAAGAAGGGTGAGTGCATCGCATCAATCGTTTGGGCCAAAGGAGGCAGAGATGGGAGAGGAGGACGAGGGAAGGGAACGAGAGAAGAAGAAACTGACACGCGTCGTCGTTTCGTTTCGATTTCAGACGGAACCACCATCTACATCACTCGAGACATTGGAGCCGCTAAGGAGCGATACGCCAAGTACAAGTTCGACAAGATGATCTACGTTGTTGCATCCCAGCAGAACCTCCATCTCGCTCAGTTCTTCAAGGTCCTCGAGTTGATGGGATACGAGTGGGCCAAGGACGGACGTCTTGAGCACATCAACTTCGGAATGGGTGAGTCGTCTCTCCTCACCCCTTCACCTCGTCAGCATGTAAACTGAATAATCCTTCACCTTTCCCTGCTTCGCTTCCAGTCACCGGAATGTCGACTCGACGAGGAACCGTCAAGTTCTTGAACGACATCTTGGAGGCTGCCGCTGAGACGATGATGGAGCAGATGAGGAGGAACGAGGCCAAGTTCGCTCTGATTGAGAACCCCGAGAGGTGTGCCGACGTGTTGGGAATGAGTGCGGTCAAGATTCAGGATATGGGAGCGAAGAGGTGAGTCTCTTCGAACGACGCGTCCTCTCCTTTTTTTTCTCCTTTCGTTCTTATCTTTTTGGCGGCCAATCTTCCTTCGCTGACTTCTTCTTCATTCATCTCGGTTCTGGTCAGGCATCTCGACTACACGTTCGATCTCAAGAAGATGACTGCTTTCGAGGGAGACACCGGGTTCGTTCTTTGACTCGTCCTTCTCCTCGTCTCGTCCCCAAACCCGAAGCTCATACCTCTTTCCCCTTCCGTTCTCAAACCTTCTCAGTGTCTACCTCCAGTACGCCCACGTCCGACTCGCCTCCGTTCAGCGTAAAAACCCCAACATCGTCATGCCCGAGGACATCTCGCTCGTCAAGACGGAACTTCTCGTCGAGGACAAGGCCCACGACATCGTTTACCTCCTCTCCCTCTACCCCGACGTCGTCTCGACAGCCTACAAGACCAACGAGCCTTCAGCTATCGTCACCTTCGCTTTCAAGCTCGCTCATGCTATCTCGAGTGCTTGGGATGGTCGTGAGTCTCTCCGTCTACTCTTTCGTTTCTCTCTCGACCTCGAAGCTGACCCCTTCATCCCACTTTCCTTCTCCTTCTTTCAGTCCGTGTGCAGAACGTCGAGGTCGAACTGGGGACGGCTCGACTCTACCTCTTCATCTCGGCTCGAGACGTTCTTGCCACTGCTCTCAAGCTGTTGACTCTCGAGCCTCTCGACCGAATGTAGATCTTGTTTTCTCGGTCTTGTTATTTTGGGATATCTAATACGCATTTCTTAGATCATCTTTTTCTCGAGAACTAGATGGACCTTGGCTCTGAGGACTCTTGAAAGGTGAGCTCGAGCTCTTCCTCCCTCCCTTGTTTCCCACGCGTCTCACGAACGAACGAGCGCTGATTCCCCTTTCCCTCGGCCTCCACCTCCAATCGAAGACATGATTAGGAATTGATAGGTCTTCTGCGACACTCAGTCTCTTCAATTTGGTCGACGGCCTCGCCCGCTGCCGAAGATAAGACGGACCTGCCCGACCCATCTCCCCCTCCCCTTCCTCGGTGCTGATCTTCGAGCTATCATTTCCACTCCTATTCCCTCACCTTTCCTCCCACCAACAGCATCCTACAACTCTCAAAAGTCAAGCCCTCCTTTCAACCATGCAACTCCCAACCACTTCCCCCGTCCCTCTCCCTCGCAACGACGACTTTTCAGCTCCAGCGTGGAACTACCCTCCCCTCGACCCTTCGGCCACGCAGAACTACCTCCCAGCAGTCGAGAAGTCAAGATTGGATCGACTCGGCGCTATCGAGGCTCAGGGATGGCTTCTGCCCAAGGAAAAGCTCCCCGGGAAGGAGGTCCTCGACGTGAGCTCGTTCTACAAAGAGTGCGGCTTGTTGAGCGAGAGGGAGGTCGAGATCGTGGAGAGCGATGCGACAAGGATTCTGGAGATGATCAAGAAGAGGGAGTGGACTAGTTTGGAGGTAGTGAAGGCTTTCGGGAAGAGCGCGAGTGTTGCTCATCAAGTTGTGAGTTGATTCGACTCGACTCGACGCATTTCCCTTCTCTTCTTTCGCGCTGAAACCGAACCGCTTCCTCGCTTGACTTTCGGTTCTTTGTCTCCTTCAGACCAACTGCCTCTCCACCATTTTCTTCGAGGAAGCTTTCGCCGAAGCTACAAGACTAGACGAGCATCTCGAACGGACAGGCAAGGTCGTTGGTCCTCTGCATGGTCTGCCCCTTTCGTTAAAGGAAAATTTCCTGGTCAAGGGTACGTAGAGAACGATGAGTTTCGAGTCCGAATACTGACCGATTCTTTCTCTACTCAGGTCAAAACGCGAGCATCGGTCTCACCCATCAAATGGATCGAATACAGAAGGAGGACGGGTTGCTTCCTGCGATGCTTCGAGAGGCTGGAGCTGTTTTCTTCGTCAAGACGTGAGTTCTCCCGCTCTCCGATCTGCATGCCTCGATACGATGATAACTTTCTGTTTTTCTTCGTACAGTACGCTGCCTTCGATGATGAACAACGTGAGCTCTCGTCGTCTCGCTTCTTCAGCGTCCGTCTGATCCCATGTCGACGCGTCTTGAATCTTTCGTTTTCAGGTCGACTGCATCTCGCTGATCTACGGCCACACCGTCAACGCTGTGAGTATGTATTTTCCTACATTTTCGAAGCTAAGCTGACAGCTCTTCCCTCTGCTACAACGCAACAGTACAACCGAAATCTCGCTTCGGGAGGCTCGTCGGGAGGAGAGGCCGTTCTTCAAGCTCTTAAAGGAAGTCCTCTCGGGATCGGAACCGATCTCGGAGGGTCGATCAGGATTCCTACTGGATTCAATTACCAGTACGGTCTCAAACCGTCTTTCGGCCGCTACGTGAGTTTTTCTTCGTCGCGCCGTTCTCCTCTCGAACGCTGACCTCTCTTCCCTTCCCCCTTCCATCTTTCTTCCCATCTCTCAGCCCATCGCTGGAGCTCTCCCTTCCTCGTTCGGTGCAGAGTTCTTGCTCTCCGTCTCGGGACCCATGACGACTTCTCTCTCGTCCGTCTCCCTCTTCCTCAAGACAATGCTTGAGATGGAGCCTTGGACGAGGGATCCGAGATGCATGCCCATCCCTTGGAAGGAGGTCGAGGTGGACGTCAAGAAGCTGAGAGTCGGGATCATCTGGACGGTGAGTCTTCATCGATTTGAGTAGACGTCAAGTTCTGCAACCGTCACTGATCGAGCCCTCGTTCCTTTGTCTGCCCAGGACGGTTCGGTATCGCCTCTCCCTCCTGTCAAGCGAGGTCTCGAGAAGGTCGTGAAGACCCTCAAGGAGATGGGAGCCGAGGTCGTTGATTGGGATCAACCTTCGATGGTCGAGAAGGTGATGGGTGTTTCTGGGTTCGCCATCGGAGACGGTGGAAGAGGGATGAGTGAGGTGAGTTCTCCTTCTCGACTTGGCTTTCCCTCTTCTGGGGACTAATCCCCACCGTTTTCTTTCACTTCTCGTCAGCAATTCGAAGGATCCGATGAACCTCGACCCAAGCGTCTCGTTTCCAGGGCTGGAGGAGTCAACACTGGCCAGTACGAAGCGTGAGCGAATCTCTCTCCGTTCTTTTCTCGACGCACTCTCTGACTTCACGGTCCGTTCTCTTTCTGTTCCTTAGCCGTCAGATCCAAGGAGCTCGTCGTCATTTCGAGAAGCTGTATCTAGACGCCATCCGAGAAGCTGGGATTGACTTCTTGATCTCCCGTGAGTTCAACTCGTTTCTTTCGTTTCCTTTCTCGACGAGCCTTTTCGAGTCGCCGACTTTGCGTTTTTTCTTCCTTTCCAGCCGTCGACGCCCATCCTGCCTCGCCTCATGGAGCCTATAAACAGAGTCACTACTGTTGGGTACGTCGTATATCGCTGCTCCTCTGTTTCGCTCGAAGGCTCAATCCTAGCTGACCTCTTCCCTTTCGTCGTTTCCAAGTTCTGGAACGTTGTTGACTACCCTTCCTTGACCTTCCCCGTTCTTCGAGCGGATCCCTCCATCGACGTTCGAGACCCATCTCATCAAGCTATCAACGAAATGGACAAGGCTGCGTGGGATGAGTGTGAGTCCCTTCTCTCTTTCAGCTCTCGACGCGTCGTCCTCTCTTCTTTCGTCGATCTCACACGCGTTGTTTTTGTCGTTGGTTGCTCACAGACGACCCGGAGTATGTCGCTGGTGCTCCCGTTAGTCTTCAGCTCATCGGGCCGAGGCTGCAAGAGGAGAGGGTCGTGAAGATGGTCGAGAAGATAGTCGACGTGAAATGAGGTTGAAGGGGCTCAGATCTGTAGAGCTGATTGATAGATGAATATTGTATCTTCAATTTCCTCTCTCCTCGTTTTCATATTCCAGGCGGACTCGATCACCATGCCAGAGCCGACTTCCGAAGCGACGCTCCTTCGATCCTTGGTTACACGACGCAACGTCGATTCCCCATCTCATGTGCAGATGGAGCACAAGCATGAAGTCCGTTACGCAGAGAAGTCGTTAAATACAACGAAAAGTTAACCGGAACCGATGTCCATCGTCTTAGCGACTCGACCCGAACCCAAAGTTGAAAAAGAAACAAAACAAAACAAACCGACCCGTCCCCTTCTCTGACGCTCAGACCCTTGCATCTCCAGCCCCGTAAACAGGCGGAAACTCGACTACTGGCCCTCCGTCCTCATGATAGACTGCTCTCTCTACTCCTCCTTGATCGACGGTTGACGAGACGTGTCCTCCTCCAAGTCCAGCGGCGTTGGGTCCTGAAGGTGAAGCCGAGCTAGATCCACGACGAGCTTCAAGAGCCTTGGAGGAGGAATAGACCATGCTGTTCCGTTGCTGCTGCTGTTGTTGTTCGCTGAAGGAGGAGGTGCTCGGAGAGTAAGGGAAGGAAGACGACGCGCCGCCAGCGCTGTTGGGAGATTGTAGAGCGAGGGAGGAGTAGCCTCCTTGTTCGGAGACGGAGATGGCGGTAGAGGGGTTGGAATACTGAGAGAAAGAAGGTGAAAGAGGAGACGAGAGAGGACAAGTCAGTCCGGGTCAAGAGAAACGGCAAACTTCGACTCGAGGAATGTGTGCTCACGACGTAGGGTTGAACGTGAGAGCTAGGAGCGATTCCTTCCGACAGGATTCCATCTTCGACCCCTCCAGGCCTATTTCCAGCGACAGAGATAGGAAGCTGTCAGCTTTAGGCCCAAAAGAGGCGAGAAACGACACGAACTCGACGCGACTCACTTTTCGTTCGAATCTCCGTGCCCTTTCCCATTCCCATGATTCCTCTCCCCACGATCGACCCCTCCAGCTTCTCTTCTCTTCTTGTTCCTCCTCATCACGAAGAACAGGACAGCTCCGGCGACGGCGAGGGCTCCCAGTCCAGCGATCACTCCGCCGACGATGGCTCTGAACGACGCGACGAAAAGAACGAACGTCAGCCTCTCTAGCTCCTTCGATGGTTCTGGGAGTGGAGGAAGAAGTTACCCTCACCCAATGTTGGACTTCTTCGTCGTGTCGATCACAGCGGGAACTGACGCCGAAGCAGAGGGTGGAGCTCGAGTGGTGGACGAAAGTCGAGCGAGGGATTCGAGAGCTGCCACGGATGCGATCGAAGCCATAGCGACAGAGGCTGTTGAGAGGGACGAGACCGATGCGATAGAGACGGGAGAGATGAGAGAGGCCATGTCCTGGCTAAATTCCTCAAAAAAAGAAGGAAGAGCGACGGGGTGAGCGTCGCGTCGTTCTGGCTCCTCATTCGAAAATGACAACCGAGAAGAGGACTCACCAGTACTCGTACGTCGCAAGAGTGTAAGCGTTGACTGATACCGTCACATTATCGATGGTAAGACCTTCAGGATAGTACTGATAGACGCAGGTCGCGCACTGAGGAAAGAGAAGCCGCAAAGTTGGCTCGTCGTGTTGGGAACGAGAGAACGTGAGTTCTACACATACAGTCGTCTCCGCTGTGATGTAAATTCCGTCTTTGCAAACACCTGAAGAGAGCGAGAAATGAAAGTCAGCTCAGCAGAAACGAAGGAGTCGAAAATTCAAAGCCATCGACGTTGGGTGAGGCGAGACGAACAGTCGTAATCATCTTCAGCACCGTTACCCAACGTTGCACACGCAGTCCCTGCTTGAAGTTGAAGGTAAGGAGCACAAGCGACGTCGCACTGGAGGGGAGGAGGGAGGAGAGGGAAAACGAGGGAAGGATCAGTCTTCAACTCATTCGAGAGGCGGGGAAGCTCAACTCGAGTTTGCCGCGAGGGGTAGTGAAGTTTTACTCACCTCGTCGGGACTGGATGTGAGAGAAGAAGAGGAATTCTGTTCAGCACACGACGCTCCGACTTATCCGCTCTCGCCAAGAGTTCTATAGGCGGAGAGGGAGAGAGGAAGGGAGGAACAAGAGAGAGGAACGAAGCGGAGGGAAGGGAGGACCGACCGTGAGATGTTGAACTTGAGCTTGAACGAGAGGACTTGAGAAGAGGACGAAGATTCCAAGGAGGAAGATGAAGCTTGAAGAGAGAGCCATGGCTTGGATTTGGAGGTGTAGAACTGGATGGAAAAGCGGGAAGGGAGGGAGCGAGGTCAAGGTCAGCTTCGAGTTTCAGTGTTGAGCTCAAGGGTCTCTTCTTCTCCCTCGCCTTCGTATTCTCAACGTAAAGGACAGACTCACCTTCAGGTGTCGATGCTGATGCGAGAGGAAGATTCAGTTCGATGATGGAGGTTTGGGTGAAGGAACGAGTTTCGAGAGGCTGAGCTTTTGGTGACCGTTCCGAGACTCTCTTTTCCGTTCGAGTTCCGTCTTTCGTGCCTGATCACAAATCTAAGACGGCAAGAGAAACAGCCGAGGCACTGCCTTCCCTCTTATCCGTATCTATACATTCGCTGAAGAAGTAACGAACTCGCACGAAGGAAGAGCTCCAAGAGAGAAGTCGAAAACCAAACATGACCTTCGACGCGACGTCGACGTCCGACGGAACCGAGCGATCGCCTCTCTCGTCTTCCGACCGAGAAAGCAGCAAAAGTAAGCATCAAAAAGAAGTCCATGAGCGTCCGAGAAAGGGAAGGTATTATGCAAGAAAGGTAGTATGCAAAGGAGAGTGGGTGTGCGAGAGATACGAGTGATGTGAAAGGAGAAAAAAACAAAGGAAGAACGAAGACGCGACGCGAAGTCCAAAAGAAGAAGGAAACGACTCCACCCATCACCGACTATCCTCCTTCAATAGAGCAAAAGAGCAGAGTAAAGCGCAGTTAAGGGTGGTAGGCAAAGCGATGGAGGAGAGACGTGGAGAGAAGAGAAGGTTCGTTTAGATGAGCACGGCAAATCCTCCAACGACGACGACTCCGAAAGTAAGGAGAAGTCCGACGAGGCCTCCCTGGGAAGCTCCGACGACCTTGACTCCAGCTCCAGTCGATCCAGTCGATGCAGCGGATCCAGAAGCAGCGGCTCCAGTACCAGTGGCGGAAGCTTGGGAGTTGGCAGCCGAAGCTCCTCGAGTTCCGCTAGTGGAAACCCTAGCTGATCCAGAGGAAGCGGCGGCAGCAGCGGAGGTGGTAGCGACGGCGATTCCATCTGAAGAAGACGGAAAGTAGTTAGCGGAAAAGTTCGAAGAGGGAAGGAAGAAAAGAAGGAACGGGAGGGACGAACTGGCGATGGTGGAAGTGGAAACGCAGTTGGACGTAGCGGGAGTCGAGAAGGGAGCAGCGGGAGTGACGGTCTGTCCGAGGGTAATGATCTGGGTTCCGGCGGTGTAGGTGAAGGCTTGTCGGCTGAGGAAGCGAGCGAAACGAAGGAGGGCGAAGAATCAGCGACGCATCGACCAGAGATTCGAGGACTCGTGAGATTGAGCGAACAAGGTAGAGGTTCCTCCACCGGGAAGAGGGTAGAGACCGGGAGGAGCGGCAGGCTCCCCGTCGCACGAGGTGAAGGAGTTGTTGCTGGGGACAAAAAAGAAGAGACGACGCGTCAGATCTCGAGTTCGAGGGGATCAGGAAGAGAGGTAGTCGAAACTCACGTGTAATCTCCGGGCATGACGAACTGGCATCCCATGATATCAAGCTCGTGCTCGCATTGAAGAGCAGCAGAGACGTCGGCAGTCTCGGCGGTGCAGATTCGCTGCGAAGGGAGAGAAGAAGAGAGACGAAAGTCAGCCACAGGCCGGTATATACTGAGAAGTTTACTGCGTCTAGATTTGAAGACTTAAACTCACAATGCAGAACTCTGAAGAGACAGGAAAGAGTGATGAAACAACAGAGAATGGAAGTCAGCGACTGGACCGTCGAACGCGAGTCTTCCCCTCCTCTCGTCTAAAACTCCATCGCCTCGAGGAAGGAAGGAGAAGGGACGGACGATCGTAAGACATAAAGCTCATCCACTCCTCGTAGAAGACATCGGCTCCGCTAACGTTGGACGTGACGTTCCCTCCGATCTAGAACAAGAGAGAAAGTCAGCTTCGACGCGTCTCGCTCGCCGTCCCCTCTCTCCTCTCAAAACTAACAGGGTTTCCGAGGTTCTCAGCTCCGTGAGGATCGAGTTCTCCTCCACTGTCTGTAGTTCAAGAATGTTAAGAAAAAAAACGGGGAAGGTCAGCGAGGACGAGGCGGAGAGGCGGAAACGCGACGCGTCATGAGAAAGACAAGGACTGGAAACAAACCTCCGTAAGGGATGTTGATCTTGGTTCCGTCGAAGAACCCTTGAATCTGAACGTAGAGAGGAGTTTTGATGAAGTGGGCAGAGTAGATGGTTCCGTCGGGAATCAACCTGGACCAAAGAGGGAACGAAAGATCAGCCCTTGAGGAACGGTGCGAGTTGAAAACGAGCGGCAAAACAGCTACGAACCTAGCTCCGTTCCTGTGCTTGGTGCAGTAGGCAACGACGGTGGGCTCGACGTTTCCAATGAGAGAATCGGGTCCTAATATAGGGAAGGAGGGGGAGAGGAAGGAGGGTTGGTTCGAGGGAGATCAGTCCCTAAAAACGGATCTCCAACGCCAAGCGTCTCGACATGGAAAGAAAAAAGTAGGGTCGGTGGGTGAAGGACTTACCAGCCTCTGGGGGACCAAAGAGACAGAAGTCGTCTAGTAGAGAAAAGACGAAGGAGCGAAGGAAGGAAGTCAGCTCCGTCGAGGAGACAAAGAGAGAGAGGGGGCAGGCGAGGAGGGGGAAGGGGGACCGAGAGAGAGACACTCACCGATGGAGTTGACGGTCACCAGCCTCGAATCAGAGGTAGCGTTGACGACAGCGCCAGCCTCAGCGAGGAAGGGAGCCTGCATAAAGGTGAAAAGAGAGTCAGTAAAAGCTGAGAGGGCGGTGAGAGAAGGGAAAGAGAGGACAGGGGGCGTGGGTTGAGCTCGCTCCTTCTCTTCCCTCGTTCCCTCTGTCTTCCCTCGTCCGTTTTCTTCGGTTTTGGGAAGTCTATACGTACTGGAGGGTTGGTGATACCGTTGGGAGCCACCGCTGTGACTTGTGCTCTAACGAAGGAAGAAGCTGGCAAAAGAGCAAGAAGAGCGAGGGAGGAGAGCATCGTAGGCGAAGATATTTGGTTTATTGAGGTTTTCTTTGTTCTTGAACGGACGAAGTGGCTAGTTGCTGGATTACGAGATGACCACGGAGAGAGACGAGGGGAGGGGAGGGGAACGGCCTTGAGATCTGAGGAGAGTGAAGGAAGATGGGCGTTGAGGAAGGAAAGAGAAGCAAAAGGGAGCGAGCGAGTTTAGAACGTCGAAAGAAACCTTGGCGCTCGTGAAAGAAACGCGTCTGCAAGGGGAAAGAAGAAAAAAATAAAGGGGTCGGTGCATAGATCTGAGATGTAGAGTGTTGAGCGTGGTGTATAAGGAGGACGGAAAAGAAACGAAGGTGAAGGCGGAATCGAGGCTCGCTCGACGCGACGTTCTTTCGTTCTTGTTTCTTTCCTTTCCTCCTCCACCCTCCGTCCACCCCGCTCTCTCTTATCCCCTTTCCATTCCCTCCCAACAACCAAAGTAATAAAAAAAACCATGTCTCACATCTCCCTCCTCAAGAAATACTCCCCTTCCTCCAATCCCCTCTCCTCCCCCCAAAGTAAGGCATCCACCTCTCGGTCCGCCTCTCCCAATCCGCCACGGTTACCCTCAACGCTTCCTTCTCCTCCTTCAAGATCCTCTCCTCCTCTCCCTTCTCCTCCCCTGCTATCGGTCTCCGGGTCTTGGACAGGCGGGAGAGGTACGACGTCGCAAACACGCCTCCGAGCTCCATCGATTCTTGCAGGAGTTGGTCGGTGAAGGAGTGGAGGGGGAGGGCGGTGGCTGCGAAGGAAAAGAGGGAAGAGTTAGGTCTGATTTGGGTTCGGGAGAGAGAGAAGGGAAGGGCAGGCAAAAGAAAGGACGAACCGTGAGGCCCGAAGGGTTCACTCAGCTTCTCTCCGATAGAATCGACTCCGAGGAAGCAGAACGTTGCGATTCCTGTTACAGGGATCGTCCAGGAACCCAACGTAGGAGCCAGTTGAGGTGGGATGGCGAGGAGGAAGAGGGACAGCATCTGATGCAGGTGGATCGAGAGCGGGAGAGGGATGGGAGCTTGTGGAACGACGCGAACGAACGAAGGAGGTCAGCAAAACGCGCGACTCTTGGAAGCGATTCGAAGCCGTATAGTCGTCGATAGTATGTGCTCACTATCTCGAATCGACTCAGCCTTGCCCAAATCATCACTCAATCCTTCGACCATCCCGAAACACCTCTCCCTCATCCCTTCCTTCATCACCCCCGTGCTCACCAGCCCGTCCAGATACGCGTGCATCAGCCTCAGGATCGACAGCGGCAGATTGGAAGGAGCCGAAGGCGACAGTGCAGAGCTCAACCTCCTTCCCATGTTGGTCACTGGTGGTGCTGCTGCTTCTGAAAGGCTAGGCGGCGGGCTGAGTCCTCCGTTCGGTCCTGTCGGACTGGGTGGAGTGAAGGACTGGGTGAAGATGGGTTTGTCGTCGCCACCAAGCGAGGAGGAGGTTGGAGGAACGTTGAGCATCTGTTCCTGTTTGGTCTTCTCGTCGGTGGGTCCGAGGGAGGAAAGGGAGGAAGGGGAGGTCTTGAAACGAGGGGTTGAAGGAGAGATTTCTCCTGAGGAAAGGGTGGAGGTGATGGATGGCGAGCGACCTGGTGGGAGAGGAAGCATCTCTACGAGCGAAGTGGAAGAGTCGTGGGAGGGGATTTGGGTGACGACGGGGTGAGGGGCGAAACGGACGGAGGAGGGGGTTCGACGGAGGGATTGGACGTCTGTGAGAAGGCAAGGTGTGAGCTTCTGAGAGGTACAGAGGAGGAAGAAGAAGAATAGAGGGCTCACATTCTCTAGGTAAGAGACCGTCTAGATCAGGTTGAGAGATGCCTCGTTCTCCTCGAAGGTGGTGTCTGGAAGAAAGAGAGGAATGACGGTCAGCTCGACGTCGAGCTCAACGAGAGAGACTAGAACTCACCTCAGAGCCACAGGGAAAGCAACCACCAAACCCAACAGATCCTCTATCCGCTCCTTGGTAAGGTCATCCGTATACTCGTTGATCGGGAGCGAGAGGGTGAGCTGGAATCCAACGAAGTCGAAACGAAGGAAGGAAGGAGGTGTGAGCTTCGTTCTCCTTCATCTCGCTTCCTTCCCGCTTCCTACGACGCACCGTTCTCATGAGATTTCTGCTTCTGGAAGACACGCTCTCCCATACGTTCCTTCCGTCCTTCCATCTACCCGTAGAGGATTCACTTCGAAAGCTAACCATCAACCCAACAACTGAAACAGAGCAACCCAAACCCAAATCAACGCATCATCAGCTCGAGCCCGTCCTTCCTTCTCAGACTCTCTCTGTCGACTTCCTCCACCCCTCTACCACAACGATTTACGACTGCACTCACCCATGCTCAGAATCCCCGTCATCGCCGTGCCCAGATGGGACAATCTCGAAGCGTCCATGACCTTTGAATCGACGAGGAAGGTGACGAGGAAGGCCCAGAGCGAGAAGAGGCAGACTCGGATGATCACCATCGGTAGAGCAGAGTGCTCGATGTGTAACGCGAGAGGGAGGCGGGGTTGGGAGACTTCCATCGCGAGGAAAAGGGACAGGGGAGGATGGATGGTCGATGATGGAGGAGAGAAGGAAAGGAAAGGAAAGGAGATAAGCTCTCGACCTTTTGAGCTTCGACCCGATTCAGCCCTCGAGGAGAGAATATCTAGGTCCGAGGCGGTCGTTTTGTGATGTTGTTCTTGAACAAGAAACTACAGCGATGTGTTAAAGAGCTGAGGCCAGAAGACAGAGGTAAAATC
Organism: Mrakia frigida; assembly: GCF_051309035.1. Lineage (NCBI taxonomy): Eukaryota > Fungi > Basidiomycota > Tremellomycetes > Cystofilobasidiales > Mrakiaceae > Mrakia > Mrakia frigida. The sequence goes on from NW_027481262.1 coordinate 76,132, forward strand.
TGCACGTCCTCTCTTCCTCTCGACGCGTCGTCCGTCGTCACGCCGTCGCGATTCCGAAAGCTCAAGTCCATCTCATCTCACGCCTTACCCCCTCTAGTTCCCATCCGTAGTCCAAGCCGGTCCAGCCAGAATCTCATCCACGCTGGTAACCTTCCCAGCGAAGGACGAAGGCGTCGTTGAGTGCGTGAGCTTGCCTCGTCCTTTGGCGACTTCGACCTGCGACGTGAGAAATGAAGACGAAGGGCGAGAGTCAGCTTGCCGAAAGGAGGGAGGATAAAGTGTGGAGTCATATTTGACTGACCTGAATGAAAAGAGGGTAGTCGGTCTAGGAGATGAACGAAGAAAGAGGAGGAGAGAAGACGATCAGTTCTCGACTTCGACGCGACGAGACCTTGAAGCTCGACTCACCCAGTAGTTCTCGACTCCAGTCTTGACGAGAAGAGCTTCAGCCTCAGCGAGATCTCCGTAGGTGACAGTGAGCTTCTCTCCGGGGTGAGAGGCTTCCCACTGGGGAGGGAGAAAGAGACGAGAACGAAAGGACGAGGGAGAGGAGTCGAGCGAGTCAGCGTGTGCTCACCAAGCCAGCTGAATCCAACGAAGAGAATTAAACCCTGCTTACCTTCTTCACAATCTCGTTCTGGGTAAGAGTCTCTCCTTCGAGGTAAACTGTTCCGAGCGATTGAAGCTTGTCGAGAGGCGTCGTCGTGAGAAGGTTGACGAGCCAGGACGCGACGTAGGAGATGGGAACGACTGAAGCGGGCTGCGAAGAAAACACGAATAGGAGAGAGTTTAAGTCAGTATCTCGAGCCAGAAGTTGGAGGCGAAGGGAAGCGAGGCGAAGAGGGGAATCAGTCGCGTCGCAAAACTCACGACGTTTCCCGATCCGATGATGTGAACCTTCTTCTGATCAAGCTGCCAGTTGAAGGAAGAAACGTCCGTAGGGATGAAGGGGTGCTGGGAGTTACTACAGCGAACGAGGAACACAACGACGAAAAGAGAGAGGTCAGATCGAGCGAAGTCGTCGCACACTCATCCTCTGCCTTTTCCTTTCCTCCTCCGCACCTCGAACTCACTGAGTAACGAAGTTCTCCAAAATCAACCCATTAACGACCCTCAACGTGGGCATCTTCAACTCAGCCGCTCGTTCGAAGAACTGCCTCCTCAGTTCGATGAGCTTGACGGGAGGATCGGACTCGAACTCGAGCGAGTTCTCGCAAGGGATGAAGAGCTTGACGCCCGCTTCGACGGCGATATCTAGAATCTTGGTCATCTGAGCTTCGAGTCCGGCTTTGGAAGCGGTGTAGCAGAGGAGAACGTCGACTCCCGTGAGCATCCTGGGAAGAGGCAGGGAGACGTCGATGTGTCAGTCGAGCAACCGGAAGGAGAGCGAACGAAGAGAAAGATCCCCATCATGGCTGAATGATTCAAACTGAACGCACTCTTTCATCGCTTGATCACTGTAGACGTAGGCTCCAGCCTGGAGGAGAGGGATGAAGAAAGGGTGGACGGGCTTGCCGCTGGACAGGCCGATTCTGACCTTGACCTAAAAGCGAAAACGTCGATCAACAAAGAGAAGGTGAGTGGAAGAAGTAGGAGAGCATCTAGAACTCGGAGAGATGTCAAAATGTAGAGGGAGACAAACGTTTGGCTGCTTCATGAGCTCGGTGATGATGGGCGCACCCGATTTATACTTCCCTTTTTTTTCGCAGAGCAGAAGGGGAAGAGGTCAAAAACTGTTTCTAAAATAGCGAGGGAATGCTTGAGGAGAAGTTGAGCTTTACCATTGAGAACAGCGAAGGTGATGGGGGGAGCAGAGGAGGTCATGTTGAGCTTGTCGAAGGAAAAGGGAGGGAGGAAGAGGGAGGAAGAGCTGGGAGGGACGGGTGAGACGATGGAACGGAGAACCGAAAGGGAGAGAAAGAAAGCCTGAGAGTCTTCATCGGATGAAGGCGAAGATAGAGCCAACGGAGAAGAGCGTAGCTTCGGAGGAAAGCGAACTCAATCAGAGAGGGAGGGGAGAGAAGGGTGGTGGGAGGGAAGAAGGTGAGCTTGGAGTCGAAAGCGAAGCTCGCCTTCGAGCCCTCTTTCCTCAACCACCACCACCTCTCTCTCAAGCACTTTTGGGACATCCTTCTTCGCGTCTTCCAGAGCCATTTCTGTTCGTAATCACTGACTCGAAGAAGATTGACGGAGACGACCGTGCTCCTCCTTGCCCTCCTCCGCTTCCCCACCCTCGCCCCCTTCTTCTTGATCTCGGTGCTTTGATTCATGCCCTCACCTGGACATTTTGCTCGAGCTGACTTATAATTCCCCTGGACAAGCTGCTGCCTCGCGAAATCATAGCTTTCGCGGTCTCGAATTGAAGCAGAGATGTCTGCCTTTCTCGTCGACCTCTTTCGACTCTCGTCGCGACTTTCCTTTGGAACCAGAACCGATCAACGCCTAGGAATACAGTCTTATCTCGCCTTATCCGTCCTCTGCTTGGTGTTCTTTTCTCGGTGCCTGAAAGTGGAGGTTTTTCGACGGGGCTGACCGACGACTCGAGTGGTCGGCGAAAGCAATTAGGCCTTATCTCGTTCTCCTCTTCTCTTCTCTCCATCGACGACCACCTTCTCCCTCCACTTTTTTCGTCAACTCGCCTACTCCCATTCTTTCTCTTCTTCTCTTCCTCCTCTTCCACTCGTCCTCAAGATGTCCAAGGAAGTCGAAACCGACATGATCGCGCAACACGACATCCCTGCTCCCTCCAAACTCACCCCGTGGCAGACCTTCCTCGCCTACATCTGGGACACGGACCAGCATCTCAAGAGTCCTTTCGAGCGACACCTTCTTCGAAAGGTGAGTAGTCTTCCTGCTTCTTCGTCTATCCTTGAGAGAACCGAGCCTGACGCGTCGACCTTTCCCTTTCTCTCTTTGCAGTTGGACCTGGGAATTCTGTCGGTCTGTTGCCTCGGCTTCTTTATGAGATATTTGGACGCGTCCAACCTAGCTAACGCCTATGTATCAGGTATGTATATACCTATCAAGTGTACCGTCCTCGTTTCATTCCGAAGCAACTCTGAGCTCGACGAACGGACAGACGGAACTCCTCGACGGATCCGCTGACGCTCTCCCTCTTTCTGCAGGTATGAAAGAGGATTTGGACATCCAGGGCAATGAGTACACTTATATGGGAACTTGGTACGCTAGATCCCTACATCCCGTTTCTCTCTGCGCTGACGAGCATCGTCTTTCTTCTTTTCAAACAGTTACACCGTCGCCTACGCCCTGTTTCAGATCCCTGGAACTCTCATGGTTACTCGAGTTCGACCCACAATATTCCTCTTCTGCTGCGAGCTAGGTTGGGTGAGTTTCGATCCCACGCTGTTCTAAAATTCGGACGCGTCGTTTGACTTTTTTTTCTTTTCACTTCAACAGGGAATCTTTACGTTTGCTCAAGCATGTGCCCAAACCTCACAGCAAATGTATGCTTTCCGATTCTGCGTCGGCATGTTTGAGTCTGCGTTCTTCCCTTCCCTGCTCTGTGAGTTTAGTTCGATCGTCGTCGACTTCACATTTCATTGATCGGCTGACCACGACGTGTCCTTTCAACAGACCTGATGGGCTCTTGGTACTCGTACGTCTCCGTTCTGACTCCTTCTATGAGACAGCGAGCTAGCGCTGACCTCACACTCGCTCCATTCCTCCCTGGTTTCCCTTTCTCTCTCTCTTCTCCCTCCCTCCCTCTCTCCTCCCTCCCTCCCTCTCCTCCCCACTTTCTCAGCAAAACCGAGCTCAACAAGAGACTCGCCATCTTCCATCTCAGTGGAAGTCTCGGCTCAGCCTTCGGAGGATACTTGCAAGCTGCTGTCTACAAGACACTCGACGGTCACCATGGGATCGGTACGTTCCCAAACCCTCTGTTCCCAAACCTCTGCCCTCTCTTCCGAAAGTCGCTGCTGACTCTTTTTCTCGCTCTCCGTTCTCTCAGCTGGTTGGCGATGGTTGTATATAGTCTGCGGCTGTATGACCGTTCCCTCCGCTATCCTTCTCGGAACTTTCCTCCCCGATCTTCCCTCAAACTCGAGGGCCTTCTATCTCACCCAAGAGGAGAAGGACTACGCTTTAACTTGAGCTATCAACGCTGGAAAGGTGAGCTTCTACTAGTTCCCTCCCTCGAAGATGACGAGCTGAGCTGACAGGACTTCCTTTCACTTCAGTCTCAACCCGGAGAGAGGAAGATCGATCGACAGCTCCTCAAGAGGATGTTCTCGTCTTGGAAATGGTACGGATTCGTTCTTGGATACGTGGTGTACGGTACCTCTTGCCAGGCTTCGTCTTACTTTGGAATTTGGCTCAGTGAGTCTTCTTTTCCCTCGAGGCTCGACGCGTCTCGCTCTCTTGGCTCCTTCTCCCTGAACTCGCCTCAAACCCCATTCTCATCCTCATCATTTCTCTCTTCGTTTAACAGAGTCGGTGAACTACTCAGTGGAGAGCCGAAACATCATCCCCTCGTGTGGTTCTCTCCTCTCTGCCCTCTGCATCTTCCTTTGGGGTCTCGGTTCGGACTTGACTGGATCTCGATTCGCCTTCGTCTTTGGACCTCTCGTGAGCTCTCTTTACGCCTTCTCATCTCGAACGCCCTTACTGACTCTGTCCCTGGCGGCGTGTGTTCGAAAAACAGGCATACGGCCTTCTTCCCAACGGGATTCTCGCAGCTTGGCCCGCTTCGAACCCCCTGAAGTTCTTCGCGTTCTTCACTGGTGGCTGCCAGCTCATGACTGCTGTCTTTTACACGTGGGCCAACGAGATAATGGCTGGGGACAACGAGCTGAGGTGAGTCGGAGCTCGGAAACGGACGCGTCGGAGAAGATCGAACTGACCTTGATTTTATTGTAGAGCCATCACCATCGCCTCGATGAACGGCATCCAGTACAGTGTGTCTGCTTGGCTACCGATCATCATTTTCCCTCAGACCATGTGAGCTCGATCTTCTTTCTCTCTGCGATCCAACTCGTCGAGCTGATCTCGACGCGCGCCTCCCTTTCTTTCAGGGCTCCATCTTTCCGACGAGGTTTCCCTACCACCTTCGCTTTGGTTGCGCTCGGGCTAATTATCATTGTCGGAATCAAGGTGAGCTAAGTATCCTGTACCTTTCGTCGTCGTTGCCTGTCGCTGATTACTTATCCTTTCTTGCAGTTCATGACCGTCAGAGACGAAAGGCGAGGACTCATCAACTCGAACCAAGACGTCGCCGAAGGTCCTTCTTCCGGATCTAACGAGGATATCGACGAGAAGTACGATCTCAAGGACGGTCAGACCACCACCACCGTTCAAGAAGTCAGGAAGTAGTCTCGTTCAAAGATCGGCGCGTCTCGCTCTCTTCCGTTCCATTTTTCATCCCTCCTTCTCCCATCTCTCGTTTCGGATTAGCTACATTTCTCGCCCAAATTCTCCTTAGACTTCTTCTTTCTCGGTCGTATTCATTTCATCTATAGAAACGGTTGTAGCTTGCCTCGATCTGATCCAACTTGACTCGGACGAGATCCCAACGTTTCAACGACGAATCAAGAGAAAACGACGAAGCTGAGATTGATCTTATACGAACGTCTGAGGCCCTACTGCCCTGATTCTCTTCTGCCAAAGAATCGAGTCAGATCTCTTCGGGAGTCCTTCCGAAAGAAGCATACATCGAGCGAGGTTCTGGTTGATCGAGGTGGGACGCGCATCTTCCCTCTTGAGACAGCACCGAGACCGCTCATCTCCTTCTTATCCTCGCTGAAGGACTTGTCCGTAACTTTGAATCTGTCAGCATTCGGAGAAGACCGAAGCTTGAAATCAATCGCAAATCCCAGCCTCGTCTTCCTCCCGCCCATTCCCTCCGACAACCACCTTCTTCTCTCTTTCCTTTCCCACTCTTCCTACCTCTCTCCTCTTGTACTCTTCCCAAAATGGTCAAGGCAGCAGTTACTCAAATCACCTCAACCAACGATGTTGCGCACAACCTCAAGATCTCGGAGTTCGTCGTCCGAGGAGCGGCCAACGAGGGAGCGAAGGTGAGGATTCACCTCTTCTCATCCTTTCTTCCCCTGAATCCATGGCTAAGCTCGCACCTCTTATCCTTGAACTTTTTTCAGGTCATCTTCCTCCCTGAAGCTGCTGATTTCATCACAAACGACGCCCACGAATGCTTCCTCCTCTCCCCTCCGATCTCAAAGCACGACTACACCGTTCGTCCCCCAGCTCACTCTGGCCGAATACCTTTCCGAAGCTTCGAAGCTGACTTTTCGCTCTTCTTTACCTGTAGATCGGCCTTCAAGCTCTTGCGAAGGAGCTTAGCGTCACGCTTTGCGTAGGAATTCACGACACTCCAGAGGCGACGGAAGACAACAGCGATGGGCCTGGAAGCGAGAGAGTTTTCAACTCTCAAGTAGTCATCGGACCTGATGGAAGTATTTTGGATGTGTACAGGAAGGTGAGTTCATTTCGGAGAAACTTCAACGAGGTTTCAGCGACGAGCGAGGTGTTGACGTCTCTGCCCTGCCACTTCCTCCCACCGTTGCTCGTTTCCTCCTCCTCCTCCTCCCCGCTTGTTACTCTCCCATGCCAATCTAATTTTTAGATCCACCTCTTCGACGTCGCTCTCACCGGAGGAGCTTCCTCAGCAGGACCCAACGGCGATGCTCCGGTCTCGAACGGATCCGTCACTGCTGGTCCCCCCAAGAAGGGTGGAGAGAGCTCGAGGATTCGCCCTGGGATGAGGATTAACACTCCGGTTCAAACTGAGATCGGAAAGATTGGGCTCGAGATCTGCTACGACATCCGGTGAGTTTTCGAAACTGAGCCTCTCGTCGCGTCGCGTCTTTCGGTTTCCTCAACCTCTTTCTATCTCTTCGTCGCTGGCTCTGACCTTCGCCTCTCAACTTCATCTGATTTTTTCAGGTTCCCCGAACTTCACACCGTCCTCACTCGACTTGGAGCTCAGATCATCAGCATCCCAGCCGCGTTCACGCTCAAGACGGGAAAGGACCATTGGTACACTCTCTGCCGAGCCCTTGCGATTCAATACCAGGTCTATCTCGTTGCTTCGGCTCAAGCGTGAGTCTTTACACCTACTTGCACACACCTCGTACCTTTTCTCGTGTTTCCCTCGCTCTGCATCCACCTGAACTGACTCTTCCGTCGCGTCGTCTCCTTTCTTCCTCTTCCCTTTGCCCCTTTTTTGGAATCCAGCGGCGCCCACAACCCTACCAGATCTTCCTGGGGAGAATCCGTCGTTTTCTCCCCTTGGGGAGTGGAACTTGCTCGTCTTAAATCGATCGACGAGGAGTTGGGACCCATCGAGACGCGTCCCAAGTACGGAGAGGTTGGGTCGGAGATGAAGGGAGCTTGGGCGGTCGTTGAGATCGATCTCGAGGGAGAGGTCGATGGCGCGAGGAAGCAGATCCCGTTGGCTATTCAGAAGAGGAAGGACGTGTATGGAGTTGTTGGGGAGACGGCATAGACGTAGCTTTGGTTCGTTTGATTGAGCTCTAATAGAATCGCCCCATTTTAACCTCCGAGGCTGAGAGATCTAGAAATTGGAGCTGAAAGGAACTTTTCCAGGGACGTTCTTGAGGAAAATTTGAAGAGACGAACCCCTGTCGGGAAGATGACGACAGTGAGCGCGGCGGAGGAGGGAGCGACCTTGACCTGCTCCTTCCTCTTTTCTTCTTCCTTCCCCTCCAACCGCTTCAACCCTCTTTGCAACAGGAAGGTTTTCTTTTCTACCTCTGAGAGACGATGTCGGGCTCTACCACCTTCACTCCCCCTCTCTCAACCCACACGATCATCCCCATCCCTCGATCCTCGACTCCCTCTCAAGTCGTTATCACCTTCAAAGCGTCCTCCTCCCTCCCTGAACGAACCGACCTTCCGGTCCCTCAGCTCTGGACGAACTTGGGATCCTCAGGCTCTGAATGGCGAGCTATTCCTTTCCTCCCCTTGGACGTCGAATCCTCTGTTCCCTCTCATGAACAAGCAGCCAACTGGCCGATCCTCTCGCTCTCGTCCTCCTCCCCTCGACCTCTCCTCCCTCCCGTCCTTCCAAGATTCGCAACGCTTTCGTTCGACGTAGACGAGTCGTTTGCGGGCAAGGAGTTCGGATACACCTACAGGATGCAGTATCCAGACCAAGGGATCGAGTGGCTCGGGAGTGATGGCAGCAACGGGAGCTTCAGGTTTGAGCTCGAGGGAGGAGGGGAACCGCTTTTGGCGGGGAGATGGAACGAGGATTCGAAGCTTTCCGATGGAGCAAAGAAGGGAGATAAGATTGAGAAGAGCTGGCTCGGTGGGGAAGGGGAGGTCGGGATTAGAATCGGAGAAGGGTGGGAAGGTTTTGGACTGTCGTTCGACGAGGGGTGAGTTCTTCTCTCTTCCTTCCTTTCTTCCCTCGAGTTCACCTCTCTCTCGTCGCTCCGCAAGCTGATCTGGAGCTCTCTCCTTCTTTCCATTGAACCCTTTTCAGAGCCATCCCTTCAGCTCACCTCCTGTCGACTTCTACCACCACTCCTCTCTCAACCATCATCCTTCAACCCACTCCCTCCAACCCTCCGATCCACCACGTCGGGCTCCCCTCAACTCCCATCATTCTCTCGGCAGACCCAAGCTCCTACTTCCTCGCTTCAGGATCCGCCATCAAAGTCAAGCACTCCGTCGATGGATTCGCCCCCAAAGCAGCCTTCCTGTCCCTTCCAACGGACGCGTCGTCCTCCTCACCTCCCTCCCTCCCAGCTGGACTCGCCCTCCTTCCATCTTCGGGAGAGACGACCGCTCTCCTCTCCACCAAGACCAAAGACATCTTCCTTCACTCCACTACGATCACCCCACCCTTCCCCATCAGCGTCGACTTGAGCAAAGCCGCCTCGTCGTTCGGCGGAGGACGGAAGTCGACGACGTCCCTCGCAGTCTACTCGGAATTGGGAGGATCGGTCGTCCAGCTCGACGTAGAAGGAGAAGGAGAAGGAGGATTCCTCGTCGACCAACTGGAAGGATCGCTCTCAACTCTCAAGGTCGTCGAGCTCAGTCGCGTCACAGGATCGGATCTCCTCGTTGGTTCCATCGACCCTCCTTCCACCTCCCACTCCTCCCAGCCCGACGAGGATGTTGCCTCCGCCATCAAACCCGTCTCCTCCTTCGTCGAGAACGTCAGCGAAACAGCTTCGGAACCTGGAGAGTCCGTCAACGGGCTCGAGGAGGAGGTGAACGACAGCCCCGACGAGGGTCACGCTCGTGTTCTCGGAGGAGAGGCAGAGATCGAACGCCGAGGCGTGTTCCCTGCTTTTTTGAGGTGGTGGGCTAGTTTGTGGCAGGCGGTGTTGAGCTTGTTTGGAGTGGTTCAGAAAGAGGCGAAGACTGTGAAGTTCGACGATGAGGCGGAGGTGATCCCTGATGCTCCCGTACGTCTCTGCTTCGTTGTTCAGTCTCCTTTCTCTCTGAACACCGAATGCTAACTCTTCCTTCATCACTTTTTTATCCGCATCAGACCGAATCCACCCCTCTCCTCGCGCACAACCACTCTCACAGCCCTTCGACGACCTCAACCCTCTCTCCCTCCTCCTCCTCCTCCTCCGCCACGCTCACACCAACCCTCTTCGCGCCCGCCGGACTCGTCGGAGGGATTCTCATTTCGTCTCCCTCGAGAAAGACTCCCTCCCTCGTCCTCAAAGCTCGGCTTGCTTCGTCGTCGAAGAAGGAAGAGTGGACGGAACTGAAGTTGAAAGGCAAGCTCGAGACGGTTTCGAACTCGCAGGGAGGGAACTGGTGGAAGGGAATTGTGGTTAACGGAGGAGAGGGATTGAGAGGGGAGGAGGATTGGGCGGTTTGGGTTGGGGAGGAGAGGAGAGAGGAGGAGGAGGAGGCGTAGGCGGGGAGGACGCGTCGCGTTTTCTTTGTTCGTTTTGATTCTCGTCTTTTTTGCTTTAGATCTCTGCCTCCCCTCTCGTTCTCTTTTCACGTAGTCCACTTTTCTCTTGACTTTCTTGCTCGATCTCTTGTTTCCTTTCTATCTTTTTAGTTCGGCTTCTCACTTCTCGTTTCGTTTCGTTTCCTTCCCTTAACGCCTTTTCAACGATTGCTCTCTTGCTCACTCACTCATACACTGAACCTCACGCTCTTTTGACCTTGCTCTTTCCCTTGACCTTTTCATGATTAGCCAACGAAACCACAGGATCGAATCGGTGCTTAGGAAGTACCGAGTGGTAAAGAGCTACAAAGGGGCAAATAAGGAAGCCAGTTGAGAGATGGTGAGATCCGGAGGAAAGTCGAGGGAAGGATCCTGAATGAAAGGGAAGAGGAAGAGAAGGGTGAGCTCGACGCGTCGCAGACTCGAATCGGAAAATGAAGCAAAGGAGAGACAGGCTCACCGAAGGTAGGCTGAACGAATAGTTACTCCGCATCATTTCCAATCGAATCTTTCGATCCTCGTCGGCGAAGTCAAACTCCGTAGAGAAAAGGAGAGCGTAGATGTCCTCTGCTCTCTCCGGATCGAACGAGTCGAGAACGTCGAGAAGAGCCTTCTTCTCCTCCGCCTCCGAGCTATCAAGTATGCGAGCGAGAAGGTGGTCGACCTGAGAAAGGAAGAAAAGGAGTCAGAGCACAGAAGAGAAGACGCGCCGTCGAAACCACAACAAAAAAAACGCACCTCGACCTCAACCCACCTCGCCCAGCCAATCTCCGCGCACAACCCTCCACTACTCTCCTTCACTCTCATCCCCGCCCAGCACACATATGCAATCATCCTTGACGCTCCCTCTCCCACCGCCAGCCTCGTCAGAACATCAAGCACGGGAGTTGCGACCCTCCCGTCGAGACGACTGAGTTCTTCCAACGCCCAAGCCACTCCTGCGCACGACCTGGCTTCGATGTTTTGGAGAAGGTATCCGAGAACGAGTGAGAGGTTTTCCAGGTGAGCTTGGAAGAGCTGGTTCGAGGAGAGGGCGAGGTCGAGGGGAGGGAGGGGAGGGGGATGGAAGTTGAGGTTGGTTTCGGAGAAGGATTGAACGAGGTGGGAAGTCGAGTGAGGTGAAGAAGAGAAATCCTTTGTAGCGATGGGGAGATATGAACAAGAAGTCTCGAGGGAGGAAAGCGAGGAGGAGACGTGTCGTTTTGGGAGAGAGGAGGCTGTCGTCGAAGAGGCCTCAGCGACCGCGTCGTACTGGAGGACGAAGAGGGGTTCCATTTGCTCGAAGTGAACGAGCGAGAGGAAGAGAGGTGGGTTCAGGGAGGGAGCAGCGAACATGGAAGACAGAGGAGGAAAGGGACGGACCTCGTGGAGAAAGAGAAAGAGAAAGAGGGAGAGCAGCGAGACAACCGATTCATCCGACCACTGGAAGCTTGTTTGCCTGAAGCCGCTTCCGTTCCTCGGAGACGAGCAAAAGAGAAGGAGTAAAAAGAAGCGGCGTGGATTTCTCCGAGTGTTAATTGATATGTCGGTCGGGACGGAAGTAAAAAGGGAGGTTGAGAGAGGGACAAGGTCTCGATGAGCAGAAAGGAGAAGAGGAGAGGATCGTTTTTGGGACGGTCCAAAGGCGATTATGAAGTCGTAAGGTATCAGTCGAGCTGATTTAGAGGTCAGGTGACATCTCTCAGGCTCATTGATGGGATTTGTTCCTGTGGAAAGGGGGCGGGAGGGCGAAGGAGGGAAGCGAAGAGGGAAGGGAGGGAAGGTGAGCTCGACTGTCTGAGGCTCTGATGTCTTCTACCCGCAATGCGCCTGAGAAAGGATAGACGCTCACATCTGAAGACATTCTCAATGAGGAGAGTATACGGAGTGAGAAAATATACGGAAAGCCTGATTCCGAGCAGCGACAGACGGAGGCAAATGGACGTCGATGGTGAGCTCGCGTTCCCTTCCTTCCGAACTGATGAACAACGATCACACCCCTCACAGCCCTTTCGACTGAAATCTTCTTCGACCATCCTCGTCTCTCCTTTGACCCTTCGCTCTCTGTTTCTCTCTCTACGCTCGCTCGAGTGGTTGCTTCCAGGGCTTCGAACAGGAAGGACGTCGGATTCGAGCTCATCGAGCCTGAGTCCTCCCTTCCTTCCCCTCCTCTCTCCTCCTCCTGGCCAACGTCGAGATATCTCCAAGATCTCCGTCCTAAGGAGGCTATCAGCTGAGGTTGATGATGCCGTCAAACTCTCCTCAGGCTTCGTTCCAGTCTCTGCCTCAACTCCAACTCCGGTTCGTTCTCGTTTGCTCCCTCTTTTCCTCGCCGTCTTCGTCGAACTGACCTCGTCACCTTCTCTCTTTCTCCCCTCCAGAGACTCAAAACCATCACCATCACTCTTCCACCTACAACGATCACGAAGGTCGAGAAGGCCACCGTCACAATCACAGAAACCTCCACCGTCACCTTCGTTCCTCCTCCTCCACCGCCACCAGAAGAACCCATCGAACTGCCGCCTCTACTAGAGGAGCCTGCACCCGGAAGAGGATCCCCTTGAACCAGAGCCGGAAACCTGATGGGGATGAGGAGTAAGCTGGACGGAAGTGCGACGCGTCGGGCAGCGAAGGCGGGCTCGCTTCGCCTGGGACTGTAGAGGAGCGAGAGGAGCGGAAACAGGTCTTGTGCATATATCTATTATTATTATTTTATCGCCGAGTTCGAGGCGTATTCTGTGACCAGCAAGGGCAAGGTTTTGAGAGAGGAGGACAAAGGACGCGAGCTCGACGCTCCCTCCGTCCGTTTTTTTTTGTAATTGCCCTCTCCCCTCTCTCTCCTTTTTATTATAACACTATCTTGCCGCTCCTTGTCAGTATATCTTGTCTTCCTACTTCCCTCTATACGAGTTTTATTCTTTTATTGCGCGTGACGGGCCGAGAAGACGTCAGGCTCATGAATCGGCTTCCCTTCTCCCCTCCTCTTCCTTTTCTCCAACCCTCACCCTTCCTTCTCGCTTCTTTATCCAGACTTTCAATCCTTTCCGACATGTCTCCACCTTTCGATATCCCAGGCACGATGCAGGCGCTTCTCGTTCGTCCTCTTCTTCCTGACGACGTCGTGCCATTCGAACCTCGCAGCGAGTCCTTTAGACCGAAGCTCACTTCTCTTCCTTCCTTCTTTCCCCTCGCTCCTTCCCTCCCTTTCCCTCAGATCGAGAAGACCGGTGGACCTGAGGTTATTCAGCTCGAGACTGTTCCTGTCCCTACATTGGAAGAAGGAGAGGTTTTGATTCGAGTTGAATATGCGGGTGTTAACTTGTGATGCTTCAACACTTCCATCTCTGTTTCTTCTGGTCCTCCCTCTGCTCTCTTCCCTTTTCGTTGCTGACTGTGTTTCTCGTTATTTTTCTCAGCGCGGACACCTACTTCAGAGGAGGTCTCTACCCAGTGCCCTTTCCTTTCGTGATGGGTCAGGAAGCAGCAGGAAAACTCGTCGCCGTTCATCCGTCGGTCTGGGATCCTCAACTCAAACTCGGCCTTCGAGTTGCTGCCTACGTGGGAGGATGCTACAGCGAGTACGTCAAAGTCTCAGCGGAGAAGATTGCTGTGAGAGTTTATTCTTCGCTCGAGCAGGAGGCAAGGTTGAGGAGTCTGAACTCAAGCTCACTGCAGTCGAGCTGACGTCTTGCCCCTCTCTTCATCGCCTCAGATCCTCCCTCAAGGAGTCAAGACGAGTGAAGCTGCCGGTATCATCTCTGTAGGACTGACGGGTGAGTGCGAACCATCCGAAGAATCACAGACCTCGTCACGCTCGAAGGTCAAGAGGGGTTCTTGATCAGAGCTTCCTTCGTGACGTTGACCTCCGCTTTCATCCTTCGTTTCTAGCTCTCACGATGCTTCAAGAGTCCTACGCCGTGCAGAAGGGAGATTGGATAGTTGTGCATGCTGCTGCCGGAGGGGTTGGACTGCTTCTGTGCCAGGTACGTTTCTTTTTCTACGAGTCGGACGACGCGTCGCGCCTCTTTCTCGACGCTGACCTCGACGCGTCTGTTTGACTCTCAGATCGCAGCTCACTTCGGAGCTCACGTCATCGGAACCACATCTACCCCTGAGAAAGCTGAACTCGCTAGGAAGAACGGAGCTGAGATCGTGGTCGTCGGTGGGAAGCAAGGGGAACTTCAAGCTGCTGTGAGCATCGCATCATGCTTCAGACAACGAGCTCGGCCCCAATGATTCCCTTCTATCTTCATTTATCTTCTCATCCACTTCTCAAACCCGACAGAGCTGACCCTCCGATTCCCTTTCCTCCCTCGTTCTGTCGACAGGTCGAGAAAGCCACCAACGGTCTCGGAGTTAATGCGATCTACGACGGTGTTGGACGACAGACTTGGGAAGCCAACTGGCCTTGTTTGCGAAGGAAGGGAACTCTGGTAACTTGTGAGTCGTGATCCGCTCGTCTCGCTCGTCGGCATTCGAAGACAGTTCTGACGCGTCTCCGGTCTTCTCCTACCTTCTCTTCAGTCGGAAACGCTTCGGGAGCTCCTCCCGACTTCAGTCCGTTGATGCTGTTCGTCCTCCATCTCCATCTCCTCTTGCTCGTGCTCTTTTCGGCGACGCCAACGCGTCTTCAGTCCAGCACTGACCGTTGCCTTCCCTCCCCTTCCTCCAACATCAGTGTTAAAGGGAACTGGAAAGTACGCTACAATTTCAGCTTCTGTTTCGTCCTGATACGATCTCGTTGAACTGACTACAGCCGTTTTCCTTTGTTCTTTTCTAGATCACGCGTCCGACGTTCGCCCTTCCCTAGTCCATTTCTCTCTCCGTCGTCGCGTCTGACTCCTCTTTTTTCCCACGATTTATAACAGGGTCGGAAACGCCATCGTCACCTCCGAAGAGTTCCACCACTATACCAACCTCCTCTTCCAACTCTTCGACATCGGTGTAGTCCGACTCGTTGTCTCTCACGTCTCTCCTCTGACGGCGGAGGGACTCAGGACGGCGCACGAGCTCCTCACCTCGAGAAGGACGGTCGGGAAGCTGCTTGTCGAGGTTCGGAAGGAGGAGGATTAAACGAGAAGACGTTGCTTTGCGTCGCTGGTTCAATCTTCTTTTTCTACCGGGGTAGTATCTACTTGACCGATAGACAAGATACATAGTGAGACGGGATAAAATCAAACATTTGCAGCTCTATGAATATGACTGAAAATCACAGATTGACGCAGAAAGACAGCAGCGATGAAACAAGAAACGAAACGAAACAGCGATGTAAAGCCCAAATGGTCTCCCCCCCTCTCTCCAACGTCCTCCTGCATCCTCCCTTCTATGCTATATCACCGAAGAGACTGTCCCTGGCGATATCCGATCCTCCTTGGTCGATGTCGATGCAGCTTCGGTGATTCCTCCTCCTCCTGCGTCGGTCTCCTCCTCCATCATCATCTCTCTCTCCTCCTCCCAATCTTCGTCGTTACCATCAAAGCCACCGCTTTGGTTGGTTCCTTCCTCAATGGATGCCTCCCGTCGATCTAGTCCCGCTGCACTGCTCGTTCCCCTTCTCGAACCCCCGAGGCGAAGGAGAAGCGAGGGTTTGACTCCCCTTCTCCTCTCTCCTCTAAAGACGTCCCTTCTTGACGACAATCCGAGTCCTGTATTGAAGAGTCCTCCTCGACCTCCAGGGGATCCCGGAGGTGTTTTTCGGTTCCGCTCGAACGAGACGTTGGCGAGTTCCGCTTGGTGCTCTTCTCGACGGAGGAAGGCTCGGTAGGCTTCTCGAGGGGACGTTATTGAGTAGATGACGGTGAGGGAGGATACTCGAGGAAGAACCAAGTGGGCTGCGTCGGCCCAGCTGAGGAGGGAGGGAGAGAGAGAGAGAAAAATGATCGTGACAGAGGGAAGTCAGCGAGGAAGACGAGCCGTCGAAGAAAGAAGTTACGAACGTAGAGGAGTCGGCGAAGTAAAGGATGTTGAAGAGAGTTTGAGCCCTGTAGTATTCATATGTGAAAAGATTATGATGGTGTGAGCGGAAAGAAGGAGGGGAAGGAGTCAAAAGTGACGCGTCGAATTACATGGACGCGAGAGGAACTTACAGAGCCAGGATCGCACCGCATCTGAGAGCGACGTTGATCAAACCCTGTAGCAGGGAGTCGGAAGAAGTTTTGAATCCCGTCTGGAGATCGGAAACGGAAAGTCAGACGAGAGAGGGTCAGGACTGAGGTCATTCAACAGGCGGGAAAGGGAGGTGGATCGCACCTTGGCCTTCCTCGCATCGGTAAACATGGTCCAGGCAATCGAGATGTCGGCAGCAGTACCAACTAGGAGCCACATCATCTCGAAGAGAGGGTATCTGGCGGAGACGAAGGGGTCAGATTCTGAAACGCGTCGTGAGCCTGGCGGTCGACGAGAAGAGTTGCTCACAGATGTACTCCGATGAGGGTCAGGCCATTATCTTTAACGAGCTCGAAGAGGGTGGTGTAAGAAGCTGCCAAAACGATGGTTCCGATTCCAAATGCGAGGGAAGAGATGATGAGCGTCGCGCTGGCGAACGTCCGGACGAGGTCCGCCGTCGAGAGTCGACCGATGGCGAGTGAGCGAGCGAACAGATAGGACCGAGACGCAACGGTGGCTTGGCTCAGAGAAATGACCGATACGGAGCTAGGGGTCGAGAAGATTGAGGAAACATGATAGGGAGACGAGGAAAAGAAGTCAGTTTTGTCAAAACAAGCGACGACGATCAAGAGGAAGAGGTGGGACGAGGGGGATGATGATAAAAAGACATGGCTGGCAGCTTACATGATTGCGATCATCAAGTCCTGAGGTCCTGTGAGAAGAGGGGAGGCAATGGCGGGAGGACGTCAGAACGACGAGCGTGGACGAGCCTGAGGGAACCGAAGAGAGATAGACGAACTTGAGTGAAAGTCTCCCCAGCGTTCCCAATCTCCGAACCCCAGTCCGAAGACGGCAATATCTCGAGCGATCTGAGCAGCAGCTTGAACAACGTTGAGGAAGAGGAGGAACGAAATGACTCCTCGCGTCAGACGGGAGTCTTTCTTGTATCGTCGAAGGTAGGAGCAGATCTGAAGAGAGAAGTATAGAAGAAAGAGTAAGTTGCCAGATATTTTTTCTCCATTGCCCCTCGGAACGAGAGAAGAGATGATGAAAAGGGAGACTCGGACGCGGCGGAAATACCTTCACCCTTCGTGACCACCATCTCAACGACTCCTCAGCTTTCTCCACCTGCGAAGTGCGACGAGAGGCTGGAAACGAACCTTAGTCACAAGAGATCCGAAAAGGATGTACGAAACCGCGTTGGCGAGCAGAACAGGCACGAGGAGGTCATGGTCGACTTGGGCAGGCCAAAATTTCGGAGGGAAATCCAAGGCCGAAGTGGTTGGCATGGCCTGAGCTCGAGGGGATTGTGCTGTAGAAGAGCCTTCTTTGGGAGGAGAGCAGAGTCGGAAAACGGTCAGCTCGAAGAGGGAAAGGGGAGAAGGGAGGAAGCAGAGAGTTCGAGCTCACCTTGTTTCCTCAAATCCCCTTCAGAAGATGTCCACGGACACTGGAGACGATCCAGACTTTTTGGTCTTCCGACGACCGGTCCCTGAGATACTGTAGAGCTGGAACTTCGACTCTAGGAGAGTTTTCTGTATGGTGGGCGTTGAGGGAGCCTTGAAAGATCGACTTTTCGCAGAAGCTCAACCTTGAGGTTTCACCCAGGCGCGCCCAAGCGCGCCAAGTGTTGTTCCGCGGAAAGGAGTGGGCGAGGCTGTAGGAACGTCCGAAAAGGAAGGTTTTCCCATCGACTGTTAATCCTCGAAGCCTGCCAGACGAAACGGGGATATCGTTCAACCTGCGACTTTTCGCTTAAAAGGGAAGAAGAAGCTTCGGGACGCGGTCGACGACGCGACTGGAACGAAGAGCGAGCTGGCACCACAGAAAGAGTCAACGGATCATATATAAACAACGTGACGCGGCATGGAACAATGAGAGA
Organism: Mrakia frigida; assembly: GCF_051309035.1. Lineage (NCBI taxonomy): Eukaryota > Fungi > Basidiomycota > Tremellomycetes > Cystofilobasidiales > Mrakiaceae > Mrakia > Mrakia frigida. The sequence continues at coordinate 94,020 of NW_027481262.1, forward strand.
TCGTAAAGACATAAGTATGAAAAGCACAGAGGTCTCTCTCGAGAAGCAGAAACAAAAAACAAAACCCCTCATTTCCTCTCCGTCAAGTCGAACATCTCGTCCACCATCGCCTCATCGTACGTCCCTATCGAAGATGTGACCGTCGGGCGTGAAGGGAACGAGTCCATGAAGTTCGGAGAGGGATCGGAGTGTGAGGACGGGGCGGAAGGTCGTTCAGATCTCGACGAGTTGGCCGTTTGTTTCGATCGGTCGCGACGAAGACTGTTGGAGGAGAGTCGAGCGAGATGACCGGTGTGATGATGATGTGAGTGAGGCGGAGAATGGCAGCATTCAACCGTCTAGCTTCGAGAAAAGTTAAGAGGAAGCGAAAAGTCAGGCAAGCGGAAAGGGGACGAAAGCGACGCGACGAGGAAAGGAGAACAAGACTCACCACCGAATTCCCTAATCTTCCTTCTCCCTCCTCTTCGATCCTTTCGACAGAGATCTTGGACGTCGTTTGCACCGTCACCGACCTCGTGGAAGCGACGTTGACCCCACCTCCCGAAACCCCACCTCTCCCAACGACTCGAACCTCCAACATCTCCTCCTCCTCCTCCGCACCCAGCATTCCTCCAAGCCAATCCTCATTCCCTCGCGTCTCTCCTTCTATCCGACCTTCCTCCTCCTCGGAAACTGATCGAGGCCTCTTGGGTTTCCTTCCTCCACGTCCATTTAGCGAGAGCCTCGATCCTCCTCCCTTCCTCATCGCCCCTCCAACAGCCTTCTTGATCGACCTCACCCGCGAACATCCTGAAGGTCCACCTCGGGTTCCACTTCCACTCGAATTTGTTCCTCCACCAGTAATTGAGGTTCCGGATGGAGGTTCGAAAGAGACGAGGGCGTTGTCTGCTCGACGCTCTTTTTGACGAAGGAAAGCCCGATAGGCTTCCCGAGGAGAGGTGATGGAGTAGACGACGGTGAGTGAGGAGACTCGAGGGAGGATGGAGTGGGCTGCGTGAGCCCAACTGTGAAGGAGAAAGAAGAAGAGAAAGAAGGATGTTCAGTTGAGAAAGGCGAGGGAAGGGAGAAGGAAGCAGCGTTGAACAGCTTACGCAGGTGAATCGGCGAAGTAGAGAATGTTGAGAGTGGTTTGAATGCTATGAGGACGAGCGGGGAGAAAAAAGGTGCGAGGGTTGAGCAACGGGAAAAATTGGGACGTGGAAGAAAAGGACGGAGAGCCGAATCGAGTCACAGAGAAACTCACACGGCCAAGATGACTCCACATCTGAGAGCGACGTTGATGAGAAGTTGGAGGAACGAGTCTGACGAAGAGCCGGTCTGAAAGAAGGACAACCACGGGATCAGCGATGTGAGGATGTGCGAGACACGTCGAGTCGGGGAAGGGGAAGAAATAACTCACCTTGGCTTTGCGAGCATCAGACCACATCGACCAAGCGATCGATAGATCTGCTATCGTGCCCAAAAGCAGCCACATCATCTCGCACAGAGGGTAGCTTGAAGAACGCAACGAAGTCGTCAGCAAGAGGTTCGAACGCGTCGAACGGCACCTTCTTACTCAAACAGAGGAAGGAACTCACGAGCTGACGTAGATGTCCTTGACGTGTGAGACTGCAATCAGTGTGAAGAGGTTCGAGTACTGAAGCTGAAGGACGACGGCTCCAATTCCGAAGGCGAGAGATCCAAGGATCAAGAATGCTCGCAGGCAGGCCCAAGCGAGGACGATTTTGGAAGCTGAGCCGACCGACATGGAGCGACAGAAGAGATAGGATCGGATGGCGATGACCGATTGGCTGGTGGAGATGATGAGGACGGAGCTGAGTGGAGAGAGAAGGAGGGATGGAAGACGCGACGGAGGAGGGGAAGGACGAAGTCAGCGAGAAGCAACCTCGTCGAGCATCCAACTGGCAACGATACGTGGATAACAGGAACGGGATGTATCTTACAGAATAGGAATAGCGAAGTCTTGACCTCCTGAGAGGAAGAACAGGGAAAGGAAAACGAATTCAGCGACGTCGACGGAAATGACGAGGAAAAGAGGAGAAGAACGCACTGGAGTGAAAGTCTCCCAATCTCTGCCAATCCCCAAATCCTAGACCTAGCACCTCAACATCCTTAGCGAGCTGACAAAAGCCCTGAGCTAGGTTGCCGAGCAGAAGACACCAAGTGACGACTCGAGTTCGAAGTTTGTCCTTCGTGTATCTTCGAAGGTAGAACAGGATCTGGAAACGATGCGGGAGCGAAGAAGAGTATCGTACTTCAGCTCCAGCCAAGACGTCTACACCTGACACCCAAAGCAGGGGGGAAAACGAAGGCTGAGAGAAGTCGCTCGGTTCTCGTCTGTCAAACACTCGTCTTCAACCTTCAGTCTCTTGTCTTTCCCTCCCCGCGATCGATCCACGAGTTGCTCAGACCCTCCGAGATGCAGCGTGCACGTACCTGAACGATGAGGGACCCAAGGAGAACGTAGGATATAGCGTTGGCGAGGACGATGGGGAGGAGGAAGTCTCGTTCGACGCCTGGAGGCCAATAGGCGGGCTGAGGGAAGGTGGAAGCGAGGTCGAAGGGAGCTGTTGCAGGGTTGACGGACATGTAGGGCTCAGCCAGTCGAGGAGAAGTTGACGAGGGGAACCTGTGCGGAAGAAAGAAGGGAAGGTGAGCTCGACGAATTCGAAGACGAAAGGGAGCGAGTGTGAGAGCTCACCGTTTTCCTCCTTCGTGAGAGGACTGGGGAGCTCAGAACTGCTCCTGCTCTGTAACGGTGGGTGCGAGTCTGAAGGAGTGAAAGTGTGAGCAGGAAGGAGGGTAGTGGGCGTTGGAGGTGAGCTTCGTTCGAAGTCGAGCAGAGAGCAGAAGTTGTTTCAGCGACGATCGAGAGCTTGCTTCGGAAGAACGCCCAATGAAGTAGGCCTAGGCATCGAGAGTTGACTCGGAAGCGAGCTGCCATGAGCATGAAAGATAGTTGGCTGAGGAAATGAAGGCTTGAGGGTTGTGGAGGGAAGCAGGGAGGGAAGGAGGGAGGGAAGGAAGGGGAGGGAGGAAAGGAAGGAGGGTTCCGTCGAGATGGTCGCCTGATGGAGAACAGTGAGAAGCGAAACGAGCGAGGTTTGGGTTGGGAGGTAGAAGTCAAAACCAGTATGAGGTGTGAGCTGCCAAGAAGAGAAAATCTTGCAGATTCGGGGGTGAGGGGTTGAAGGAAGAAGGAGCTCGACGAGTTGACCTCAAACACCCATTTCGACCTCGACACCTTCCTTCCCTTCTCGGACAACCTCAAGCGTCTTTCTCATCTCTTTTCTCTACTTCAATATCGTCTCGGCCATCTTCCTCTTCTTTCTATGGTTCGTCCTTCCCTCCTCTAGAACCCTCGTTCTCCCAGAAACCTTCGCTGACGAGCTCTCCACCTCTCCTCCTTCCCCTCCCTCCCTTCCTTCAGTCTGTGACTCTTCACACCTCCCACGGTGATCTCAAGATCGAAATCTTCTGCGAGGCTGTTCCCAAAGCTGCCGAGAACTTTCTCGCCCTCTGCGCTTCGGGACAATACGACGGATGCATCTGGCACAGGTACTTTCGTTTCTCTCCTTGAAGCTCAACCGAAACGAAACGAAGCTCAACCTCCTCCTTCCCTTCCTTCCTTCCTCCCTCCATCTGTTCGTTGCTCGCTCGCTCGCAGGAACATCAAAAACTTTATGATCCAAACCGGAGATCCAACAGGAACAGGCAAAGGAGGTCAATCCATCTGGAATCGTCCCTTCGCAGATGAAGTTCGATCAACTCTCAAGGTCAGCTCGTCCTCTCTCCCTCTCCTCCCACCCCAAACTCACCCACCCCCTACCTGCCTTCGTTCACCTCTCAGTTCAACACCCGAGGAATCGTAGCCATGGCCAACTCTGGCGTCGACACCAACAAATCCCAGTTCTTCATCACGTACGCCAAACAACCTTCCCTCGACGGAAAGTACACCATCCTTGGGAAGGTCATCGACGGAGCCGACTCGACGCTGGACAGCATGGAGAAGGTCCCCGTGAATGCGAAGAGTAGACCGCTGCAGGAGATTACGCTGCAGAGCGTGACGGTGCATGCGAATCCGGTGAGTCTGGAGTTCGAACGGGGGTTGAGGACGAGAGACAAGAGACAGAGACTGACGCTGTTCCTTGGTGTTTCGTTTGGGATGGGTAGATAGCGAACTCGGCTATATAGGTTGTTGGGAGAGCGTTATAGAAGAAACTGTACGATTACTCGAATGAGGAGAGGAAAAAAGAGAGGGAGAGAGGTTGCGCGTCTTGGTCTCGTTTCTCGTTGTCTCCGTCCCCATCCACCGTCTCAAAACTGCTTCCCCACTCCACCTCACTCCACCCTCTCCTCGTCAGCACGCCCTTTATCTTCGGACTCCAGTAGAAGAATTCTCTCTCTCCTCTTCGTCCCCAAGCAAGTCAAGTCGAACAATCGACGGCCGAACGGATCCCAACCCGTCTCCTTCCTCACTCCTCCTTCACCTTCGCGTCCTCCTCGAGCTATGCGCCAACTCCAAACTCAAGATCAGTTCTGCACAGAAGAAGCCGCATTCCAAGCGCACCCTCTCTGTGGACTTCAGACTCTCTCCTCTCTCCCTCGCTCAGTCTCTCCTGTCCTTCACTCTTTCTCTCCCTCTCGCTCTCGTTCTCATCGACAAACCCATAAGATTTCCGAGACCAAAAACTAAGAGAGACAAAAATGGAGTTAAGTACTACCTACCTAAAGAGAGAGATGAATCAAAAAGGCGAAAGGATAAGAAAGGGACCGAGACGCGAAAGAAACGCAACGAGACCCAACCCAACCCTTCTTTCCTTCCCAACCCATCGCGAAGGAAAAGAAGAAAAACAGACAGACACGCGAGCGAGAAGCTACTAGACAAAAAGGAGACCGGGAGAGCGAAACGTATTTGTTTTTGTGGGTGTTTTAGAGGAGACATGTTTTTGAAAGGACGACGAGACCGAGCGAGGGGAAGGGAGGTTGAGGAGGTTGGAGAGGGTGTTGCGAGTTTCGAGAAGGGAGAGGAGGGTGAGGGTGAGAAGGAAGAGGATGGGTTTGGAGTTGGATCCAGATCCGGGGGTGGTAGGCAGGCAGCAGCGAGGCGAGAGAGGGAGGAGAGGGAGGCGAGAAGGAGGGGTTTGGGGAGGGAGACTTGGGAGCGTTTAGTTGGTGGGAGCTCCTCCTCCGTTTCCGAGGACGATGGTCTTGAGCCAGCTGTGAATTACGAAGCGAGAGAAGAAGAGGTCAGTGAGCTGTAGAGAGGAGAGAGGGAAGAAGAAGGGAGAGGGAAGGACAACACACCCGTTCTCTCTTCGAAGGGTCTCGACCTCCCGCTCGAGGAGAGCGCATCGGTTCTGGAGTTCCTCTGAGAGAAAGGAAAGACGGTAGGTTAGTTCACCGAGAGGTCCTCGCCTCGAGAGGAGAGAGAAGGAGAGACTCACTGGAGGTCTTCTCGAGAGCTTGCTCTCTCTCCTTCTTCTTCTGTCGGAATCGAGCCGAAGCGGCGGTGTTCCTCTTTCGCTTGCTGTGGGAGAGCGAGATCGAAACGAACGAAGATGGTCAGCTCTTCTCGCTCTCCCCCTCGGAAACACCAAGATGATGTAGAACTCACTCATCCTCAGGAGCGAGGACCTCGTCGTTGTTGTCGTTCTTGAGAGGAGTGGTCGACTCGGTGGAGGAGAGGAGAGACTCTGATCGACTCATGTTCTTCCTCTTGTTGGAAGGTCGAGCCTCCTCCTGCTCGTACGAGTTGGTGAATCGAGGAGCGACGACGACGGGAGGAAGGATGGATCCTGGGCTGGCGGCGAGGGCAGCGTTGACTGTAGCTTGCTGGTGAAGAGCGAAGAGGGTAGAGTTGAATCCGAAAGGGTCGAGGGAAGGATCGGACTCCTCCTCCTCCTCCTGCTGGTGGTTCTGCTGTTGTTGGACTGGATCGATTCCTCCTGTTCCTTGTTGGTGACCGAAAAAGGAGGAAGACGAGGAGTGATCCTGCTCCTGGACTTGGTTGTGGTGTTGGTGACCAAAGTGACCGTTGTTGGGAGTCGTCGAGGGTTGGTACGAGTGGTGTTCCCTTCGAGCGAGACCTCCTTCGATGTCTCTGGTGGATCGTTGACCCCTCTCTAGACCTGCCGCTTGGGCAGCGTCTTGTTCCAGCAACTTTTGAGCAGACTCTAGTCCTATTCCTCCATCGTCGTATGAGAAGTCTACGTTCGTCCAGAGAGCGAGCGTTCGAGCGAGGTCGTCGTCCGAAATCGAAGGTTGACTCTCGTACGGAGAAGGGTCGACGAGATTAAGGCCTTGCAAGTGCGAAGGAAAGGGCATTCTTGTCCAATGTGAGGGGGAGGGTGGGGGTGGGAGGGGGGAGTAAGGGAGTAGAGAGAGTCGAGTTGTAGTCCTTCTTGAGTATTAAGGGGGAGGAAGGAAGGAAGGAGTTGGGAGGGAAGAAGGAGGAAGGGAGCGGCGAAAGAGAGTGATTTCAAGCAGAGAGGAAGCGCTTAGCGTCCTTTTCTTTCCTCCCCTGCTCCTTCCACTCGCTCTCTTTCGGGAAAATAAATAGCTGGGACTAAACGTTGCCATCTAAAGAATCCATCCATCTGTTCAAAACGATATAATTTCCCAGGGAAGGTCGCACAAAGGGAGAGAGAAAGCAGGCTCTGACGCTGCTTCACCCGCGGCCTCTCTGACTCCCTCCTCCACTCCCCTCCCCACGCCTCTTCTCTTGCTCGCTCATCAACTTCATCAACTCATGCTCTTGACCTCGCTCTCTCAGCTTGCCTTGCTGCTCCTCTCGTGAAGCTCCAGCGCGGAAAGGCCTTGAAAAACTTCTCTCTTCCTGTTCTCCCTCTCGCCTCCGCTCCGTTGCTGTTCAGTTTTCTCTTTCTCCTTCCTCCCTTTGGTAAAAAGCTCTCAGGCCATCCTGTCTAGAAATTACGTGCTTGCGTCGGTCTGGACGAGCGAAAGGGAGGAGCCAGCAGAGGGGAACATGGGGGAAGGAAGGAGGAAAGGAGGAGGACAAGGGGAAAGAGGGAGTCTGCAACGCCTCCAGCTCGGTGCCATGATTCTTTCTTCGAAACGAGGCCTTTCTTTTCACTCAACGACGACGAGCTCACTTTTCACCCTCTCTCTCGACATTAGTACTAACCCTACGACGCTACCTTTCCTCTCCTGGTCTCAAAAGTTCATTGAAATCCCCTCGCTTCAACGAGCGAAGGAAAGATCTGAAGAAGAGAGAAGGGAGAGCTCGAGCTCAACATCGAAGGTGAGCTTCCGACCTTCGATTTCTCTTCGTTCCTCCCTATCTTCTCCTCGCGACTGCCTCTGGAGCTGATCTTGTTTCTTCCCATCTTCTCTCTTGATCTTTAGCTCCCTACATGGCCACCAGTTCCTCTTCTTCGAACGAAACCCCGAGTCTCCCTCCTCCCTTCTGGCCCGCCGGAATCGATCCGCTGTTCCTTGTACCAATCCTACTGGCCAACGCTCTCTCATACATCCTCTTGGGAGCTTTGATCGTCCAGGTGACCTTTCTCTCGAGATTCTGCTGAAGAAGACGGTCGAAATGGAGGAGCAAGAAACTCGTCGAGCTCACGCTCTCCTCCCTTCTCTTCTCTTCTCTTCTTTCTTTCTCTCCTCCCAGGTCTCCTACTACCTCCGTCGTTACAAGTCAGTTCCCTTCCCTTCTTCTGTTGCCTTCCTCAAAACTTGTAAAAACACCTCGGAGATTTGTAGCAGAAACGCGTCAGGTTCCACTTCCAGCTCCCCTCCCCCTTGTGAAACAAGCCGACTAAAGCGTTTCGTTTTGGTATTTACAGAAAGGATTCTCCGAGGACGAGAGCAGTGATATGGGCGATATTCTTCGCCAACGTCTTCCACGTCGCTGTACAGATCTCGAGAGATGTCGACGTGCTTGGGTTCGGTTTCGGAGACTGGAGGCGATTGGGAGACTTGCATTCGAGTGCGTTTTCTCTTTCGTGCTCTGCTCGCTTCTCGGTACGTGAAGGCTGAAAGCTGTCCTCTCTTTCGTTTGATAGAACCTCAAAACATCATGCTCCCGGCCATGTTTGTCCTCCTTTCCCTTCCTCCTCTCCCTCCCTCCTCCGAAGCTCATCTCTCCCTCTTCTCTCCCTCTCTCCCCTCTGTTCTTCTTCTCGCCTCCCCAACCGGCCTCCCAGCTCCGTCCTTCTCATCTCGGCCAGCCAAACCGTCATCGCCTCTCGCTCCTACCTCTTCTGTCGCTCTCTCGCAGCAGGTCGACCCTCCCTCCGAGAACGCGTGTGGTGTGGGTTCATCGCGACCCTCATCCTCGCCTCCCTCGCTTGCGGAATCGGAGCCGTCATCACCACTGCTTCGTACAGCGACCTCTTCGCTCGAGGGAAGGACGACGACTTTCACCTGGTGGGAACCAACTTGTGAGAGCACCCGTCGTTGGTCTTTCGTTTCGGTTCTCTCGACGCGGTTCTGATCTTTCTCTGGCTTCCTGGACTCATCTCAAGGTATCCTTTACTGGAGATGCTTTGGCTGCTGTTCGGGACCGCAGCGGATATCTCTATAGCTTGGTCTATGTGGAGGGATGCGAGGAAGGCTAAGGCGAGTCCCCTCTCCGAACCTTTCCTCGCTCTACTCGCGGCCGTCTGACTCTCCTTCTTCTTGACGGAACAGACGGGCTGCCAAACCTCCTCGGATTCCGTCCTTGAGGTTATCGTAAACGTCGCGCTGAGATGTGGTGCCGTTCTCGCTTTGTGAGTCTCCTCAAAACGACGCGTCTGGACTTCTTCCCTCGTCCTTTTCGCTCACTTCGTCGTCCCTGTTCCTTTCACCTTCTCGCAGCTTCCAAACTCTTCTCAGCATCCTCTACTTTGCCGATACACCTACGTTCGTCCTATCTCTCTCTGCCCTCTCTTCCTCGTCCATCCAACTAACATGCTCTCTTTCCCTCGGTTTCTTTTCCTCGCTCCTCTCCTTCCCCTCAGCTGGTCCGAAGCAGCCCACTCTCTCCTCCCTCGAGTCTCCTCCCTCACCGTCATCTACTCCATCACCTCCCCTCGAGAAGCCTACCGAGTCTTCCTTCGTCGTCAGGATCGCCTCGCAGCCGCTGGACCTTCCTCCTCCCCTTGTCGAGCTGGAGGACGCGTCGATTCGTTCGAAATGGCGGAGGACTCCTTCACTAGTTCCGGAGGTGGCCTCAACTCGAACGGGACGAGATCGGGCTGTTCGAGATTGAGGTCGTTGAAGAGGGCAGTAGGGTTGGGATCCGGGAAGAAGGGAGCTTCGGGATCGGGAGGAGGAGTGAGGATCTCGTTTCTTGGAGTTGGGGAGAGGAAGAAGAGGTCGAGGGAAGCTGTTGGAGAGGAGGGGGTTCAGGGTTGGTTGGAAAAGGGTGGAAAGAGGGGATTTGGTGGGAAGGTGGTGGAGGAGGAGGGGATGATGAGGTTGAACGAGAAGGGGAGCAGAGGGTCAGGAGGAGGAGAAGGGTCGACGAGCTCGGCCGTTGTGGTGCAGACTACGTCGGTGGTTTCGGTGGAGAGGGTTTCGGAGGAGGGGAAGGAGAGGCTGGGGAATACTGTGGTGAGTGAAACTCGTCCGAGGCCGCATCGAAAGCAACGTTCTGACCCGTCTTTTCTTTCTCCCGTTTTCAACAGATCATCGAAGGACTCAACGCTCCTTCCCCTCCCCCTCCCCTTCGCTCAAGATCGCAGCAGAACCATCATCTTCTTCGACTCTCCTCCACCTCCAACCTTCGTCGAGAACGCTCATCGAGACAGAACCCAAACCAAACCAACTCGGATCCTCACCCTCTTCGTTCTTCTCACTCGCACTCCTTCAACCATCCCTCTCCGTCCCCACCCAACTTCATGGACTCGTTCCCTTCTCGACCAACGGTCATTTCGTCGATAGGGACGTACGATGAGGCGATGGTGGACGAGATGTTCGACCTCGAGAGGATTTGATTCTGTCACCCTTCCGCGCGTTGCGGTTTCTCTTTTTGTTTTGCTCTTTGTCCATAGATGCAGTGTTGTGTGTGCTTCTTTATTTTAACGTCTTAACGAACTTATACTTTGTCTATCTATGCATCTTGTCCTTTGGTGCTTGCGCTTTGTACTGCCGAATTCAGGTTACGAGGGGTTGAGCTCGAGCGGCGTTTCGTTTCGAAAACAAGGCAGGCGACGGGCGAGAACGCGTTCAAGATCCAGATTTGGTACAGCGGAGAAAAGGTAGAGTTATGAGGAGACTCGGCGTAGGGAGAGAAAAGGTTTGAAGCAGGCAAACGCAAACAAAACGAAACAGCAGGATGAAATCGGTCGAGCAGGAAAAGGTAAGAGCTACATGAAGGGAAAGCGATGATGATAGGGATACAGACAGAAGTATTTACGAGTTATTCTACGAGAGAGCTGAACGATGTAACGCTTGGTAGGCTCTGGAGGAGAGAAGGGAGGAAAGAATGAAGGTCGATGGGTCGCGTCGCGTCAGCCTGCGAAGTCAAGCGCAAGGACGGCCTCTTGTAATCTTGAGAGAAGATCTGAACTCACCTGGGCCTCCCATTAGCCGGAGTATCCCATCTCCGCCCACTTGTCCTCACACGGAGCCCATCCACTCACTCCTCCAAACGACGACGACGGCGAAGACGGCGACCAGGGATTCTCCAGCTCAGGACTCATTCCGGAATGAGACACCCAAGAAGCCCTGCGAGAGTCACTGGTAAAGACGTCTGCTGAGTTGGGGTGGTAGTACTGCTGAGGATAATCGTTCAGGTCTCTGGGGAAAGGGAGGAAGGATGCTTCTCGCTGTTGGTATTCGAGGTCTTGAGAACGTTGGAGATGATCGCTGAATGTCGAGTCGGCTTGGTTTATGGAGGATGTAGAGGGAGGTGGGTAGGAGAGGGGTGGAGGATGGGGTTGGAAATGTTGGTCTGCGAGGAGGAGTTGCTGGCGTCTTTCCTGAAGAGGAGGAGGAGGAGGAGGAGGTTGGAGGAGCTGGTTGTAATTCGAGTTTGGATACTGGAGAGTGGGCTGAGGTGCTGCTTGCAAGAAGGAGGAGATCGAAGCTGTTGATGAGGATTTGGTAGGAAAGAGGGAGTAGGGAGAGGACGGGTAGGGATTTCTGAAAGGTCGACGACGACGCGACTCTTCATCCTCCTCATGCGACGACAAGCCCGATCCTAGACCTCCGTTCCTCCTAGAAACCACTCGATCCCTTCCTCCGATTCGAATCATGCTTCCAACTTGGTCTCTCCAGCCTTGAATCTCTCCTCCCCAACCTTCCATCGAGCTCTGCGTCGATTGCGACGAACCTCCTCCTCGATCCGACTCGAACTTGGGTAGTGAAGTGGCGGTGAAAGACGGAGGATGATCGGTAATCGAATTGGCGTAAGATAAGAGGGAGGATGTCGACGAAGCGGAGGATCGAGAGAGAGAGGAGGGACGTTCGTTTCGAAGTCGAGCGGGTCGAGGGATGTAGACGCAAGGGTGGCCTCTCTTCTCGCAGCGAGCGCAAGAAGGTTTGCCGTCGCACTTTGAAGGAAAGAAAGGTAAAGGGTGGTGGTCAGTAAACGAGCGCTCGGTCGAGAATTTGATCTTGACGCGTCCTTGAATCCCAGGCGTATTGATCGTGTTCCCTTTGATGGTTCCTGTTTGGAGTGACTGACCTTGGACTTTCTGGCTCGACACGCTTGGCAGGCCTGTAAGAAAAGAAGCCGGAGTCAGCTCTGAATGAAGTGAATGAACCGAAAAACAAAACAAGCCGACCAAACGTCGGGCAAGAAAATCTCGCAGAGGGAGAAGCAGGGAATCGACAGCTCACCTGTGAAGTCCTGGTTTCTTCTGATGAGCTGATGACCATACCATTCGTCGCTGTTCTTGACTTGGAGGACCTCCGAGGCGGCTCGAACTTGGAGGAGAGGGAGGTCGAGGAAGAAAACGGGTTTCTGGCGTCCCAGTCTTCGTCGACGAGAGGGGGAACGGTGAGGGGTTGGAAGACGAGTGGAGAGGGTACAGCGTCGAGCGATGGAGTTGAGGATGTAAAGGGGAGTGGGATCGACGCTGAAGGAGGAGGGAGGACGGGACGAAGCTGAATCTGATCCTCGAACCACGACGACCCCTTGAGTCCGACTGGAGAATCGGCCAGGCTGTTGGGGACTTGCGAAGCGGAGGATGTACGGTAATGGTGGAACTGGGTTGTAGGAGGATTCGTTGAGGCTGGAAACGAGAAGAGGGAGGGGAAGAGGAGGGAAGTCGAGGACGACGACGTCGGACGACCAGCGACGAGGCGAGTTCGTTGGTAAGGATGACTTGAGGGCGCCATGAGGAGAAGGTTGAAGAATAGAGAAGGAGTGGAGTGTGGGATGTGGGAGTTGAAAGGTAAAGAGGAAGACGATCTCGTTGGCCGTGGTCGTAAATTTCGCGACGTCCTGGGGTTTGAGGGGAGATTTACATCGGAGACATAAGCTTTTGGCAAGGCGGAGAAAGGGAAGAGAGGGAGGGGAAAGGACGAGGAAGCTGCTGCTGCTTGAGCGAGCGAGAAAGCATCCGGATTCCCAGAGGTTCAGTAGGTTCAGAAGCCGAACAGGAGTACAGAAGCATCAAACAGGGCCAAGGAGGCAGATCAGCAAAGTGAAAAGAAGGGAGGAAGAAGAAGCAGTGAGCAAAAAACGAGCTCTGGACAAACAGCTCGTCGCCATTTCCGCTGTCGGTTGAACTCGGATACAAAATAGAGACGCACTCTGAATCGCCAAGTGGTTGAGTTTGCATCTCAGTACAGATCCTAATACGGGGAGTGGGATCCGAAGGGGCGCAGAGCGCGGCGTGTTGAGAGAAGACGAGGGGAAGAGGGAGGGGAATCATCCTGTCTCGCCCCTTCGCTCGCTAGGGAGACCGTGAGCACATCATCTTGAGTGTTGTGGACAAGAGAGCGGGGTGAGGCGTAGGGAAGAGAGTTTTTGGAGTCTTGATGAGGGAGGGCTAGAGGAGCGAAGAAAAAGGAGAAGCCCGTTGGATGTGAGCTCGCTCGAAACCTTCATCTCCTACTTTGCGCTTTGGCTTCCAACCATCATCCGTCTTCGACACTCTTATCCAAAAGTCAAGCAAATCTAAACGAAGGATCATTAACACGTGTGTCGACGTTGATATAGCTCCGAAGGGAGCTCAAAGGGACGATTCAGGGGGGAAGGAGGGCAGGGGAGGAGACGGAGGAGGAGGAGGACGAGGTGAGCTCAGCTCTAAACTGACATTGAGGTTCGAGAAGCTTTTGTTCGCCGTCTTTTCTACCTGCCGGGAAGTCATCTTCTCACCATCTGTCCAAAGAGTTGGACTCAAGTCTGGAGGGCGGTCTGGGTCTTCTTGGAGTTGGGAAGGAGTTGAGAGCTCGAGCTCACAAAGGGCGTTGCTCCTTCTTTCTTCTCTCCTCCTTTCCAGATCAAGATCTCGAGCGACCGAGCCTGATCTCGTCAAAAATCTGCGACTCTTACACACCTCCGAGGATCTTTGGCCTGCAACCCGAGAGCTCAGATCTTTCTCCACGACGGCAGCTGAACGAGGCGACCTCACTCCTCTGACTCTTCCTTTGCCTTCATCCCTCTTCTTCTCTTCTCGAAGGTCTCCCTGCTTCTTCTACTAGCTGCCACCGGACTTCCGTTGGTCCTTCAGCACATGGTGAGACGTCCTCTCCAACGAGGAGTCGACGCGTCGGGCCTCGAGACTGACCGTACCTTCCTACTTTGACGTCTCCCTTCCTGTTTCGCAGGACTACCAACCTGACTCTTTCAAAACAAAGTTCACGATCGGTCAAAGTGAGTTCATACTTATTTCCTCTCGTCTGGATCGAGGGGGTGGACGCGCTGAGCTGATCCGACTTCTGCACTCTCTCCCTCAGTCGCTCACATGCACTTTTGGTTAGAATGGGCTCGTGGTATCTAGACTCCTCGCATATGCACCGGCTCCAGCGCTTATTCTGGTTTGATTGCTTCTTATCTTGATGCGTTAATGGACACTTTGGGAGGTTCCGAACGCGTCGAGCAGCGTTCCACCCCCCTTCCTCCAAGCTTCCCGCTCGACCGTCCAAGCATTAAGATCGAAAAGTCCCACGACAGTAGCGCAGGTAGGTGGAGAATCCAGGCCCTCCCAGCGAAACTCGGCTCCCGCTGAGGAAGAACGTGCTCTTGGGGAAAAGGCAAGCGGTCGGACTCGCTTTCCCTCCCTCTTCCTTGAACTAGACAGGGAGAGATCCGTAAACCAAAACCACAAAGAATACATAAAAACCTTACAATTGACCTCCAGGTACGAATCCCAACCCGTATAAACTCTCCTCGAATCCCTTCAGAAGGGGATCGTCCGTCCATGGATGGACCTCCATGTTCGAGTCTCCCTCGTCCCACATAATCCCCAGCGACGACTCTCCTTGACGAAGGTCGGTAGGACGAGGGTCGTCGTATCGAGTGTTGCTGGGAGTGAGCAAAGAAGGCCAAGGAACCGCGTCAGTTCGAAGGGAGGAGGAAGAAGAAGGGAGAGAGAGAGAAACGCGAAGACCGAGCTCACACGCAGCACAACCCTGGTTCATCGCAGTGGAAGAAGGCTCTTGATCTGATGATTCAAAAAAAAGGGAAGAAAGACATCAGCCGGAGCTGCTGGTGAGAGGTCGAGCGCGAGAGGAGAGGAAACGAAACGAACCCTCTTTCCGTCGCAGCTCTTCGACGAACCTCCTCCGTCGCAGGAGCTCGAGCGTGACCCTCGTCGTCGGAATCGGCGAGCATATCACAATCGACTGTAAATGAGAACAAAAAAGAGAATCGATCGAGTCAGCTTGGACTGTTACGAAGCGTCGTCGGGAGAATCGTCGAAACGAGGAGGGACTCGCCATCTCCAAAGCCCCTTTCTCTCCCAAAGTCGTCCTCGAAGTCCAGATCCTCCACGTCTTGAGCACTAGTCCTCATCTTCTCGATGAAGAGGGTCGAGTTTGGCTGCTGAGAATCGTGCTTGGCGGCGAGGAACAGAGGGAAACCTGGGAGGAAAAAGAATGAAACCGTCGAGCATGAGCTCGGGAAAGCAGGAGGAGGTCGAGATGATGGTAGCTCACGTTTCGTACGACCCCAAGAAAATCCCTCGTGGACTGTGCCTTCCTGAGCCTGAAGGAAGCGAGCGGTGGAGTCAGTTTGATTCGTTTTTGACCGCGACGCGTCAAAGAAAGAAGAGATGGGGAACGGACCTGCTTGAGGAGATTGTAGTGAACGAAGAGGGGAGCTCCGAGATGATCGTACTGCATCATAGCTGGAAAAGAGGTGGAGGCGAAGAAGGTCAGCTTTGGAGAAAGAGAGCACGAGGCGAACAGGAACGCGATTCGATTCGAGAGGAAGAGGAAGAGAACTTACTCAAGCCGCAGAACGAGTGGCTTCTTCCTTCCGGAGGAGCTCCGACACCGAGATATCTCCCAGGGACGGCCCAGCGTTTTCGAAGAGCGAGGAAGGCGAATCTGAAGATATCCTTGTCTGAAAGGAACGAAGCGAGAGAGGAGTGAGCCGGAATCAGAAGAGATCTTCGGAGAAGGAGAGCGACGAACCTCCATCGGAGAAGGCGAAGAAGAAAGGCCAGTCCTCGAGCATCTGAAGCAGAGGTCAACCGAAGGAAGAGGGAAGGGGAGGGGAATAAAAAGTCAGCTCGTGTTTCGTTCCTTCCTCTGCGAAGCTCCCATCGAAATGTGAAGGGGAGAGCAAACTCACGTGTTGCGAGAGCAACATCGCATCCATATGGTACTTCTTGTCGATGAGGATCTGACCTGGAGGGGGAAGAGAGGGAGAAGGAAGTCAGCGACGTTCGCCTTCTGTTTCTCAATCTTCTCGACTCACCTGCTTCCATCTCCCACTCGTTTCTACACCGAACTCCCATGATCGCCCAGATCGGGTTGTGATGAGCAGTTTTCCAGTAATCTTTGAGAATGAAGCAGCAGCGGCCAGGTCAGTCTTCGATGCGAGGCGACGGTGCGCAAAAGAGAGCTGTAATTCCAAACTTACCAGGCCAAAACATCGCACGCAGCCTCTTGTAAGGTTCCGCCTCGAACATGTACTCCGGATCCCTTGTCGGTATGTTGTCCGAGTCCTGAGATCGGACGAGAAAGGCACAAACCCGAGAAAAGTCAACCTCCGACGTCCCGACGCGTTCTCTCCTCTCCTCTCCTCTCCTCTCCTTCGCCTCGCAAAGAACTCACCAGATACAGCACCTCTCTCCAGGGGCACTGAACGATCGCTATTGCCTTCAGATGGTAGTTCTTCCCTCTCGTCAGATCCTTGGTCGTCCCTACAGCTTCGACGAGCTCAGCTCCCAATTCGTGAGCCTCCTTGACGAGCACAGAGTCGGAGGGAGGTTTCTCGGAAGGGAAGTGGTAGATTTGAGCGGGAAGGGTGGAGTTGTAGACTGAAGGAAGGGAAAGGGGCGACAGAGACTATCAGGATCGTCGTCGAAAAACCGAGAAACCGAGAATGTCGACGAGAGAAACGCGTTTTGCCTGCCTCAGCACTCACCTTTCCGAAGCATCCTCAACGTGTAAACCACCCTCGACAGACTAACTCCATCTCCAGCTGTGAACACGATCCCTCTCCCTTCCCCGTACGCGTCCACTTCCCCGAGAGCCTCCCTCGACGCGAGCCTGTGAGAAAGAACGAAAGCCGTTTCGTTAGCCTTCCGTCCAGCCTCGAACGTATACAAAACAGCCTCACTCACTTTTCAATCAACCTCGTCCTATGGAAATGAGCCTTGGTGGTATCAAACTCCTCCCAAACCTGCTTGTGCTCCTTCTCCAACGCGAACGAGTGTGAGGGCCAGACGTTCTCGCACGTGAGGACGTTCTGAAGCCTCATCTGCTCGATGGTGATCTCCCCACCTTCTACGTCGTCTCCTCGACCTCCTGGAGCTGTAGCCCATGCGGAAAGACGATCTCGAGTGGATGTTTTGAGCGGGAGAGGCTGCGAGGCGAGGTCGAGTTGGACTGAAACTGCGAGATTTAGGAGTTCTGGTGGTGGAGGAGGAGGAGGCAGAGGCGGGAGGGAGAGGGTTGGGATGGGCGAGGGACGGAAGAGAGTTGAGTGAACCTGATAGAAGGAAAGAGAGGGTGGAAGAGGGAGGGAGGGAGGTTAGTTTGTCGGAGAGAAGGAAGGAAGGAGGAGCGAGCTTGAGCTTTGAGCAGTTGCTTCGCTTCCCCTACGGCAAAGAGCTCCCTCTTGGACTAGATGAGAAGGAAGCTCTATAATGTACCCTAGAGATCCTTCTAAAAGCTTATGGAGTCTCGAGAATGCCAACTTCGCAGCTCACTCTGCCTTCTCAGCTCCGAAAAACTCGAAGGAAGGAGAAAGTCGAGTCGAAGTTCATCAACTCACCTCGGACAGTTTGCCTTCCTTCCACCCGAACCCTAACACTCCCAGGACCGAGATAACGACTAAGATAGGGATAGCCCGACGAGGAGATTTCGCCGTTCGATGCAGGTTGTTGAGCACATTGTCGAGCGAGGACCGGAGACGCGAGGAGGAAGGAGGGGAGGAGGAGGAGGAAGAGAAGGAAACGGAGGGGAGAAGGCCTCCAGTTGACATTCAAACCGACGAGTCCGTTTTTCAGAGGGATTGAAGTCTTTTAGGGTTTGATGGGAGGGGTAGAGGGAGAAGAGAAAGGAAAGGAAAGGAAAGAAGGTAATAAGGGAGCTTGTCGTGGTTGGAGGAAACAAGATCGACTGCAGGGCGGAAAACGAGGGGGGGGGGAGGTGACAGCGAGACAGATCCTGCGCGCTTTCAGCTCTCCAGGAGCAGTAGCTAGCTGTAAAGGAGACGCAAGTTGTATCTCGTTGAACGTGAGGTTTAAGAGCTGGGAGGAAGGGAAGGAAGAAGTCACAGCTCCTCAAGCTCGAAGGGGTACCTTGCTCGACGCGCTGGTCTCTCACCATTTTCCCCTTCGCCCTTCCCTTCAGCAACACGCGACAAGACGAAAAGGGACAGTAATATCCGATCTAAAAGAGCCAGTGTAAGCAGATCTACGAAAAAGTAACCGAAAAGAGCAAACGAAAACCTCAACCAGCCCTGAACCGACGCTCAATCGTCGTCCTCATCCTCGTCCGAGCTCACGACCTTCTTCTTCCTCGCTGAAAAAAAAAGGCAACATAAGCAGACGAGAGAGTTAGTCAAACGAACGAAAAGATGGGAGAGTTATGCTCAGAACTACGCAGCAAGGGAAACGACGACGGGTCGAAACTCACTCTTCCTCGGCGTAGCAGCAGGAGCCTTCTTCCCTCCCTTCTTCTTCGCAGCCGCCTTGTCGGTAGCAGCCTTCCTCCTCTGAGCAGCTTGGGAGGTTTTGGCGACCTCGGCGTTGAGTTCTTGGTCCTCGAGGCCGGCGTTCTTGTGCGATTCGAGAATCTTGAGGGAGAGGGCGAGAGACAAAGAAGGTCAGCATTTCTTTCGAAAGCTTGGAACGGAAAAACGAAAGGACTGAAGACAAGAACGAACCTCCTCGAACTCGTTGAGCTCCGATTCGGGCTTGTTGGGAAGCTTGTTGGTTCGAGCCTGAGGAGGAGGAAGAGAGGGACGGTGCGAGCAGGTCAGTTCGAGGTTCGAGAAGGTGGAAGAATCGAGAGCGAGAACGAGAGAACTGAACGGACCTTGGCGAGGATCTCCGAGAATCGTTTGAAAACCTTCTCCTCGTGAAGCTTGTCTTGGTAGAAGGGGAGACTGGGTCGAAAGTGAGGAGGAAAGGAGAACGGATAAGTTCCTCGGTTCGTTCGAAGCAGCAAAGAGACCTTCTCGCAAAAGGATCGAAGAGAGTAAGAAAGATGTAGGCTCACCCATCGATGAGCTTCTTGACCGACCTCTCCGACTTGTAAGGAAGGAGGGAGAGGCAGAAGGCGATGTCCCTCCACTGTCGTTCGTCCGTGGCAAGTCGGAATCGTTGGCAGAGTTTCTCGATGATGCTCTCGGCTTGTTTCTCCTGCAAGAACCAAAGCAGAAACCGAAGAAAGAAACGAAAGTCAGTCTTGAGTTCGAAACCAGGGGAAGAGAAAGAAAGGGAAGGACGAGAGAGAGCGCAAACACGGACCTTCTCGATGAACGTGAAGATATACTTCATAGTCTTCTCGAACGTCTCCTCCTCGACCGCATGCTTCCCGACCGAGAGATGACTGATGACGTCCTGCAAGTTGTTGTAGAGAGCGTTCTCCTTGGTCGAGAGTTCCTTGAAAAAGAGTCGAGCGAGATCTCCGACTCGTTCGTCCTCGTCCTCGATGCACTTTGCCATCTCTCCGAGCTGACCCTTGACCTTGATCATTCCGTTGAGGATAAGATGGGTGAGGACCATGAGAGTGTTCTTCTTAACTTGGATGTCGGTGTCGGTGAGTCCCTGGTAGAGACGATCACTGCGAGGAAAGAAGCAAGGGAAGAAAGGTCAGCTCGAGCGAACGAAGACGCGTCGCACGACGGGGAGACGAACCTGTTCTCGTCGATCATGTTACTGAAGCAAACGGCGACGTCTCCGAGGGCGATAACGATGTTGCTTCGAATGACGGGTTCCTGAGCATCGTCGAAGACGCTGAAGAGCAGCGGGAGATACTCTTCGCAGAACCTCGAACTAACGCACATGAGCTTCGAGAGCGAGAGGACTGCTGCTGTCCGTAAAGCGACGTCCTATCGAGTGTTCAAGGAGGAGAGGGAAGCAGGTCAGTCTCGAGAAGAAGATCAGGTTCGAGGAAGGGGAGAGAAGAAGGAAGACGAGACGTACCTTGTACCTCTTGGGATTGGCACAGATCTCAGCGATGAGAGGACCGTAGACGGTAAGCAGCGAGTCTTCGCCGTAGAGCAGCTCAGACTCTCGAATGAAGGCCATGTTGTCTCCGATGTCGTCCTCAGCGTTTCCAGCGACCTGATCGATCTCGTTCGCGTCCTTGTTGGCGTGTCCTCTACTCGCTTTGTCTGTTTGGCGAGTAAAACGCAAAGACTGTCAGCTCAACTTTCGGCATCAGGGTATCTGGAGTATTGAACGTACCCTGAGCAGTCTTTTCCTCCTTTCTTCGCTTCAACTCTCGTTCGACCAGCTCGAGGTAAACGATGTGCTTGATGGCGACGTGACCGACGACGAAGACGAGTTGACCGAGTTCGAACGAGCTGGCAAAGTCGGCCGTGAGGAGAGAGGAAGTGGGAGCTACGGAGGAAGACGCAGCTGTTTGAGTATCCATGTCGACCTCTCCTGCCTCGTTGACCTCGACTTCGGCGAGGGAATCGTCGATGGCGAGAGCTTCGAGTTCCTCAGCGACGTCGTCCGCCTTGAGGGGAGCGACGGCAAAGACTCGAGAGGTCAGAGCCTTGATGATCTCACTGGCGAGAACGTCGGGTTGCTCTCCGAGAAGGTAGATGGTGTTAAGAGCTTGCTCGGCGACTCCGAACCTGGAAAACGAAAACGAAGCTCGAAGTCAGAAGACGAACAAAGAGACGAAGAAACGGAGAGAGAGAGAGAGAGACTCACCACTGCATCGACGAAGCAGGGTGCTTGATGACGTCTTCGAGACGCTGGAAGATAGGATTGTCCATCGAGAGTCGGTTGGACTTGTCGGCGAGGGATCCTGAGGAAAAGACAGGGGATCAGCTCGGTCTCGAAGCAACGTTGAACGGAGGAAGAGCTCACCCTTGACCTTCTTGACACTTCCACTGACTCGTTGAAGAGCAACACAGGTGTATCGAGCGAGAACAAGATCGGCCTGAGGGAAGAGAGGGGTCTCGAGATCAGTCATTTTTCGATTTGAGGAGGAAGCGACGAGAGGCTCACCTTTCCGAGAGGACCCAAACCGATCCTGAGGAGAGCGTCGACTCTATCGGTGACCACTTCTCGACGAGCAACGGCAAGCATTCCGAGTACGATGATGGCTCCACGTCGCTGAGGCTTCGGGATGTCCTGATCGGCGTCTGGAAGGGAAGGCGAAGGTCAGATCCAGCTTCGACGTTCGAGACCCTCTGTGGTCGCTCAAACTCACTGTAGACCTGCCAAAGCTTCGAGATGACGTCCTGATGGACACTGTCCTCGACCATCATGGTTCGCATGAGTTCCTCGAGCGAGGTGAGTTCGGCCAGGGTGGCGTTGTAGGTGAGTCTGGCGAAGGAAGTCGAACGAGAGATCAGACGCGTCTTTCACTCCCCGAAGCAGAACGAGGAAGAGAAGAGTCTGACTCACTCGATCATGTTCTTGGTAATACGGCTGACCTGCTGCTTGGGAGCGAGGTCTACCACTGCGTCGAAGTAGAGAGCTTTGTAGCACTCGATGACCCTCGAACGAATTCCCTTGAGTTCCTTCCCGTCCTCAGCGACGACGGATCCGTTGTCCTTGACCCAGACGAGATGAAGCATCGTCTTGATTCCGATCTGTGTGCGTGGGACGTCAAGAGAGAAAGAATCAGCAAGGTGAGAAGACGAGGGAAACGCAAAGACAGATGGACACTCACGTTCGCCGACTCGAACTGATACTCGTGAGCGACCTTGAAGAAGTCCATGGCCTCGAGAACCTCGGCTCGACCAGTCGACGAGAGAAGATCGTTGAGCTTGGGGATGGCTCCTTCGACGCTTCGAACGAGAGCGAGAGCCTCGTCGTGGTAGTTCTTGGCGAATCGAAGAGCGAGGAGGGCGTTTTGGTTGACGGGAGCGGCGTTGGGATCTCGAGGAGGTCGATCAGGTTTGGGTTCCTTCTTGACCTTGACCTTCTTGACCTTCTTGGGCTTGGGAGTTCCGTCTTCGTCTTCTTCCATCTCGGCGTCCTCTCCCTCGGCTGCTTCTTCCTCGACCTCTTCTTCCTCTTCCTCTTCCTCTTCCTCGTCTGACTCCTCGTCTGGTTCGAATCCCTCGGGGAGGTTGGCGAGTTCCCTGGCTTCCATAGCTTCGAGCTCGGTAGCGACGACTCGATGCCTCTCTTCCCAGAGATTGAGGTTGAGGTCTCCTCCGTGGATGACTCCGAAGGGATGGGTCGTGACGAGCTTGGTGACCAGAGCGACGGCGTAACGACGAACGATAGCTGACTTGTCCTCGAGATGACGGATGGCCAGGTCGGTGATAAGAGGACGTTGTTGGATGAACTTCACGTCCATGCTGAGAGAAAGGGAAGAGCGAAGAGAACGGAGGGTCAGAGGGCGACACGAAGACGGAGGGACAGAGAGTTCGAGCTGAAAGACTCACTCAAGGAGCTTCATGATGGTGGTAATGACCTTGGCTCGAACGTAGGTGGCGTTGTCCAGGAATCTCTTCATGAGCAAATCCCAGAAGCTCTCGATCTGCTTCTTCTTGATCGACGCGTCGAAGTCCTCGGAGAGAGCGAGATGTCGAATGATGAGACCGATGATCTCGACGATGGCCATTCGCATGGGGTAAGACTGGTAGAGACGAAAGAATAGGTGGTCAGCAACATGTCTCGGTGGCCGAAGGCTCGAGCTGGGAGGGAAAGCGTACCTCGCTGTCGAGATGAGTCAAAAGCAAACTGATCTGCTTGAGGACGACTCGAGGCGTGAGTTCTGTGAGCTTGAGGAGGAACTTGGAGAACGACCGAGGACCCTTGGGGTCTTGAGCGGTAAAGTTTCGAGTTGATATTTCTCTGGAGAAAGGAGAAGGAGAGAGGAAGCGAGGAACGGTCAGCAACGCTCTCAGTCGTCGAAGAAGCAGGGAGAGACGAACCTGAGAACCTCCTCCGTGAGCTGAGTGAAGTCGAACTCCTTGTCGAGGATGGAGAGAAGCTCAGCCATGGGCTCAGAGAGATGCTCGAAGTACTGGAGAGACTGAATGATCGACGTTTGGGCACCTGGGAGGGAAGAAACGAAGGGTCAGTCGGATCTGAGTTCGAGTGGAATGCAAAGAAAGACTCACTGAACGAGTGGTTGTGGAACTTGACAGAGAGACAGATGACCTTGTAGAATCCCATCTTGATATCCGAGACCTTCATGTAGTTCTCGTTCTCGGCGATTTGGTAGGCAGGTCGAGTGAAGCACCTATCGAAGAAATGAAAGATCGAGATCAGCGCTGCAGTTCGAACGAGCGGAGGCGAACAAGGACAGATCTCGACTCACTTGATGAACGCGTCCCTCTCTTGAGTAGTCGTCCAGATCCGGTCCGACTTGAGACGAAGAGCTTGACTCATGAGACGAAGAGTCGTCGGGATCTGAGCCTCCCACGTCCACTTGTCTCCCTTCTTGCTCCCAGCAGCGGCGGTCTTGCCTCCAGCTCGTTTCTGTAGAGGAAAAGGTAGATTTGGAGAGTCAGAGAAACATCCGGAGTAGGATCTTCGAGAAGACTACCGTCTCAAGCAAGGACAAGAAGCGAGGGAAGGACGCACCTTCTTTCCGTTGGGTCCCAGCTCGTCGTCTCCCTTCCCAGCAGCGTTCTCGGCTCCAGTGATGAACCATTGGAGGAGGAAGGCGTGCATCTCAAGAGGGACCTTGTGCTCGAGGTGAGCCGAAGGGTCGTCCGACTCGAGGGAGCGAGTGGCGGAATCGATCTCAGTTTGGAGGCCTGAGGGAGAGGAGTGGGAAGGAGAGGAGAAACGTGAATCAGCTGCAGTCTCACAGCAGATACGAAGGCTCTCGTATGATCAGCTTAACTTATACGCACATGATAGGATAGCATCGAGAAGCTTGGACTGAATCTTGACGGAGAGGGAGCTCTGGAATCTGAAGGAGAGGGAAGGAAGGGAGTTGGACGAGCTCTCGTTCTTGGAGCAGCTCTTTGGGGAAGATGAACTAACTTGAGCAAGCTCTGGAAGATATCAAAAACTTCGGGTTGAAGGATAGACTCTGACGAAGTGACGACCGAGTCGATGGCACCTGAAGAAGGGAAGCAAGAGGAAGGGAAAGAGGAGAAGGGAAGGAGAACAGGTCAGCTCTCGTTTCCTTGCTTTCCTCGACAACTATACACCACGCAGAAGCCCATTCCAAGGTCGCAACTAGTTTTGACGGCACGATGACTCTTCAGTTGTATACTGAAAGGCTTCAAAGCGCCTGAAAAGGTCGGGAAGGGTCTTCCAAGAGCTCTGAAGGGAAGCAACAACACGACGTCGAGCTCTTCCTCCCTTCCTCTTCTCTTGTCTCTTCTCCCTCCCTTTCCCTATTGAAGCCGGTCAAAAACCCAGCAAGGTAGAGCGACTCACGTTCCAGATAGTCCATCGCCTCTCCCTCGCTCATAGCTGGAACATCGAGTTCATTCTGGATGGGGATCGTCTCGTCTTGATCTTGGAGGAGGAGGACAGATTCTTGAAGGTTGAACGACATCGTGAAGACGTCCCTAGAAGCTGTAACGAAGCGTCGAGAGGTAGAGAGGGTGTAGGAGAGTGTCGAAGTCCTGCGGGAGAAGTCCTAGACGTAAGATGAAGGGAAGGAGGAGAGAGAGGATGGTCGTTTGTGTTTGATGGCCTCTGTTGCTTTTTCGAGCTGGGGGAAGGACGCGTCGTCGTCAAGGCAAAAGAAGCGCGATTCTTCCCAGTAAAGAACTTCTCGGACGAGTTCCATTCTGGAGCCTACGAGTACCCAGAATCTAACGTTATCTCCCACATCGAACATACGACCTGAGGGTCAGAACCCTTCGACCTTTCAGCATCGAAAAGAACCGTGAAACTGAAGCGCGTCCGTTGATCGCTCAAGCCCTCGCTCATCGAGATCCCCGACCCTCTTGGTATCCCACTAGATTTTCGGAAGGACGTCGAAGATCCCATCTCTTCCCGTTCTCTAAAGTTTTCTCGGTCCTAGGATATTTGGTGAGTGACGCAGGTCTCTGTTTCAGGAAGGGTCAGCTGTTCATCTTATCTTCTTGTCCTTCGCGCCTCCCTCTTCTTTTCCTTCCCACCACCCCAACCACCATCATCAAACCCCTCAAAGCATGAAACTTCTCACTACTCTCCCCACCCCTTCCCCTTCTGCTACTCCCTCAGCCGACTCTACCTTCAAGCCCTACACCACCGCCTCTGTCAAAGCCAAACTTTCGTTTCCCGCCTCGACCGTTCCGTCCCTCGGATTCCCCTCCTTGCTTCGACGAAGAAGCAGCGCGGGAGCAGGCGATGCAGAGGAGATTCACTTCTCTAGCATGGAGTACGTCTTCGTTGGGAAGCTCTCAGTTCAAGAGGTCAGCCTAATCTCTACAAACGGCAGAGAGAGAGAGAGATGCGGGATCTCGAACATCGGAAGTTTCGAGAAGCTGACCCTTCCCTTTCCTTTCCCTCATCTCTCTTTTCTTTGCCTCTCTGTGTCAGAAATCCATCCTCTTCACCCTCTACCCTTCCCCTACCCCTTACGCTCGACACCTCGGAAACGAAGCTCCCACCTCTCCTACCACTCGACGACTGTCTATTCAGAGCCTCTTCTCCCGTCCCGTCGTGACTCGTCCCAGTTCCTCCCCTCCCCCTGAACTTGAGATCGAGGAAGAGGAAGGAGCTCCTACTGGAGGACCCAAGAAGCTCAGGCTCAAGAGGACGGTTTCCAAGGGGTTCAAGGATTACCCTTTGTTCATCGATGTGAGTCGAAGCTCGTTTCGTTTTCCTCTCTCACTCCGTCCCTGACCTTCCGTTCTGGTCTCCTCGTCCTCTCGTTCTTCGCCCTCTCAGAACAAACCTCTCCTCGCCTTCGAGTTCACCGTCGACGAGCTCTCCGCTCCTGGATCTCACATCGTCGTCCACAAGTCGAAAGCCTCCGCGTCGTCCTTCACGGCGGAGCACGAGCGAGTCCCTGCCGCCGTCGTCGTTACCCTTCCCTCTGGACCTGAGGGTCACACCGTCGGAACGAGACTCGAATTGATCTTTGGTGAAGCTTTGTCGGATGATTTGTAAGTTCTCTTCCAGATCTCATCGCTCGGTTGTTGCCTGCAGAACTCGAGACGAACCGACGCTGACCCTCGTTCTTTTCTTACCTCTCCTTGTTCTCGTCTTCGTCACTTGCAGGGAAGCCGAAGCTCTCGAGTACCATCTCCAGGTTGCTCAGGCAAGGGGAAAGGGAGGAGCCTCATCTGGAAAGGAAGCCGGTGCGAGAGGGTCGACGTTGGATTCTTTGGCCTTCTAGGTTTCTTCGTTGTCTATCACTCGCCCCTTCTCATCTAATCACGAAGCCTCTACATAATTGTTCCTATAAATTTATAATCTCATGGTGTTTGAACGAGACGAGCGAGAGGAAAGAGAGAGGAAGAGAAAGACGGGACGAGACGAGACGCGCCGCGATGAGACGACTGGGCTCGACGTCCTTCTTCTTCAGCAACGTTTGCAAGCAGCCATCCTTTGGTACGTATAAGCTAAGAGATATATGAAGTGTAGCTATGATATACGAAGAGTAGCTATGAATAAAGATTCGGACGGCGATGTAAAAGAGAAGGAGAAGGGCGCGCGGCTCGACGAAAGACGCGAGAGGACGAAAGAAAGGTAGAAAGGCAAGAAGGAAGGTACTCTTGTGGATCAGTACTACGTATATGTATCTATTCTCTACGCAAAGGTATCAACACGACTCGGTCAGCCTCCGATGAGCGAAAGAGGGAGCGGCGACGAGCGAGACAAAAAACGACGCGACTCACTCGAGATCTCTTCACATCCCCTGCTGCTCGTACCTCTCCATTCCCTCCAGCCCTCTTCTGACAATCACCAGAAATAGGGTTCCATCTCCTAGCTTCTCCTCGTCTATGGCGAATCCAGCATCACCCGTCTCTGTCGAACCTTCTTCCCCATCCTCTTGCGACGACTTCCTCGTCGAATTCCTTCGAGCGTTCCTGGCCGAGAGTTTCTGGTCTACGTGAGCGAACCTTCCTCCTTTTGAGGTTCCCGGAGAAGATGAAGACGAGCTCGAGGACGGAGTGGCTTTCGTGAGCTCGGGTGGAGGGAGAGTGCTTTCGTCCGACTTGGTCGACGGCTTCAGGACCTCCTCCCCCTCTCCTTCCACCTTGAGCCACCCCCACTTCCTAAAATCAATTCTTCCTCTTACTCGAAGAGCCTTCTTCTGATCCGGAGGTAGTTCCTTGGACAAGGCGTGGACGTTGGATCGGATGAGCTCGGTCGCGACGGAGGAGGGGATCTCGGGGAGGGTTTCGTATTGGGAGAGGATGATGGGGAGGAGGTGGTGAGGGACTAAGGCTAAGAGGAGACCGGAGGAGGGACAAAATCTGAAAAGGGAGAGATACGGGAACGGAAGAAAGAAGTCAGGCTCGGCTTGGTTTCGACGCGCCTCGTCCTCAATCATCGTCACCTTGACGTTGAGGGTCGACACTTTCCACTCCGGGAACAAATGCATCGACAGGAATAGGAGAAGTTGCTTGGGCTTACAGTCCTGATGATGAGTTTGCCTTCCTGATGAGCTCTCGAGTAGCTTTTGGAAGAACGCCGGAGGACGAGCCGAAGAGGACGTCTTGAGCCTGTAATTTTCACGAAACGAAAGGAGATTGACAGTCAGGGATCCGGCAAAGCTTGAACCAGAGCCTCAGCAGAATCACTGGGACCGAAGAGAGACCAGCGAAAGCCAGTCGAACTGACCTTTCCGATAGACCTCGACGCCTTTCCTTCCGCCTTCCCTCCCTCCAAGACGCTCACTCCTCCACGAAGGATCCCGAGAGTGAGGCCTCCGAGAGCCCATTTGGCTATCCTGTATCCTAGGTTGAGTCCTGGGACGTGCGAGATGACGTTCTCAGCAGTTCTAGCCGAACGAACGACGGGAGTGGGCTCGAGCGAGGAGTTGATGGCTTTGATGAGAGCGAGGAAAGAGAGGGGAGGGAAGGTATCTTCGTCGAGGGAGGGAGGAAAGGCGACGAGGAAGGGGCTGCTGGGAGAGGGAGCGTAGAGGGGAGGAAGAAGAAGAGGGAGAGGGAGGGAGGAGGAGGGAAGTTGTTTGGTTTCGGAGGGACGGGAGGAGGAGGAGGGAGCAGAATTGACAGAGTAGGAGGGAAGATCGTTCGTGGTCATGGTTGAAGGTGGTTGTGATTGTGGTTGAGAGGCAAGAAGGTCTTCTGGCTTTTGTCCGTCCAGGATCATAGTTCTTTTTAGCGAGAAGAAGGTGATTGCTCGAAGGGAACCAAGCGAAGGTTCCTCCCCATCCCTCCAGTTTCTCGCAGCCTCGGCAGGTCCGGCTTCCTGGATAAGAGTAGCAGCGCTGTTCGTCGTTAGATTATCTCAGACATGGAGGAGAAGGAGTGCCGGAAGAGAGATCTCGTCCATGGGAGAAGAGAACGGCGCGTCGCAATCTGAGTTTTTGAGCTCTTTTCATGAAAGTTCTTCGAGCTTCCTCAAGCCTTGTAGAATCTTCTTTCTACCCTTGAACCATCTCCTTCTGGTCGTGAAGTTCTTCAGACGAAAGATTATCGTCTCGAAAAAAGCATCATTGGCTTGGCTCGGCAGGTGCGAGAGAGCGCCCCATTCGACCGACCTCCCTTCGTTTCCCTCCCTCGATCCCTGCCTTCTTCCCACCAACCACCACTCTCAGGTAAGGCCTTTCTTTCCTTCTCGTCGTTCTTCTCCTCTTTCCTGTCTACTCTGTCCCCCAAGGATCGAGTCTGAGAGCGAAAAGCCAGCGAGCTGACCTGCTTCTCTTCATCTCCACCTCCCTCCCACACCGCTTCCTCCCTCTTTCTCTCTAGCAGGAAACTCCCCTTCCTCACACACGCATAATCGATGGATAAATCTTCCTCTTCTCCCACCAACAACAACACCAACTCTTCGACCAACAACGCCAACCCAGGAGCAGGATCCCTCGCAGGAGCTGCTGATGCACCCAAAGGAGGAGACGAGAAGGAGGGTCATAGTGGTTACTCCCCCGAATCTCAACAACAACAAACAGCAACCTCTCCTTATCTCGATGAGAAGGACGAGGGAAGAGGTAGACAGCACCTCACCAACAAGGTACGTTCCTCTGCTATACTGCTTCGATTCGAGGGGGGTATAGGAGGAGAGATCGAGTTCGCAGCACTTGGCGGCGGGTCGTCCGACCAACGTGTCCACCTTCCCTCCTTCCTTTCTCCCTTTGCTGACTCTTTTCCTTCGCCTTTCAATCTCTCTATCAGCACCTCGACAAGGTTGTTCAACCAAAGCAGCCTAGGACTCAGGTTCGTTTCCCTCGATTCGACCCAAATTCGACCTGCTTCAGCCCACGCTGACCTCCTTTCCTTCTCTCGCCTTCTCTCGCCCTTTCCTCCCTTTGCAGTCCACTCCAGAGATCCATTCTCCCCAGAAGGGTACGTATCCATATCACCTTCTTCGATCCTCGCATCCCTGGCTGACCTTCGACCTTCTTTCGACCTCCCAGAATCCTCGCCCTCGATCCATCGAGGAGTTCGACGAGCACCAACCGCTCCGAACGGTTCTTCTTTCCCACAAGGACATGGAGTCGTGAATGGCAACACCTTCGCCTCCAACTTCAACGGAGGTTCAGGAACTACTACTACACCATTCAACAACGGAGACGAGAACGCTGCTTCTCGACCTCCTCTCAAGGACCTACTCTTCTCTCCTCGGAAGAAGCTCGCCAGCGACGCGGGTTTGACTTGGAGAGTCGCTATGCGAAACATCTGCACTGCTAGTTGGTTGAACGTCATGGTGAGCTTGTTCTTCTCCCTCCTCGCCTCAGAATCAATGCTAACGTCGTCTTCCTCTCTTCACAGCTCGTCTTCCTCCCCGTCGCCTGGGCTCTCGAGTTCTCTCATCAGTCGGATACCCTCATCTTCGTCTTCTCGTTCTTGTCCATCGTCCCTCTTGCTTCACTGCTTGGGTTTGCGACGGAGCAGGTCGCTCTCAGGGTGGGAGATTCCCTCGGCGTGAGGACTTCGTCTCCTTTCTTCTTCTTCTCGTCGTACCTCCTCCTCTTTGCTCACCTCTTTCTTTCTCTTCGCCTCCTCAGGGTCTTCTCAACGCTACCTTCGGAAACGCCGTCGAACTTCTCATCAGTATCCTCGCTTTGGTCAAGGGAGACCTCGACATCGTTCAGTCTTCGTGAGTTCAGATCACGTCTGTCTCGTCTTTCCTTTCAACTCTCACTGACTCGTCCATCCCCTCCTCTTGCCTTCCTCCAGAATGATCGGTTCCATCCTCTCCAACACACTTCTCGTCCTCGGAATGTAAGCTCAGCACTAAGTCGTTTTCCCTCTCTTCGATGCTCAATCTCCCTCCTCCCCTTTCTTTCGCAGGTGTTTCTTCGCCGGAGGACTTCGATTCCACGAGCAAGGCTATGGAATCCGAGCCGCTCAACTCAATATCTCCCTTCTGGGTATCGCTGTCGTGGCTGTTGTCCTTCCAGCCGCTTTCCATGGTTCGTTCCTTTCTCTCCTCTTCGGTCGCGTCGCTTTTCTGACCTCAACGTCCATCCCTCCAGCCTCTTTCGGACTCGGAGCGTTCGCTCAACCGGAGGGAGAGGAACTGGCCGACCTTCTCTCCATCAGTCGAGGAATCGCTTTCATGCTTCTCGGAACCTACGGTGAGTCTTCCCATCCCTTCGCTCGAAAGTTCAAGTCGGGGCTGACTTCGACGCGTTTTCTTCTTCCTCCTCTCCAGTCGGATATCTCGTTTTCCAGCTTTACACCCACGCCTATCTATTCAAGGTTCGTTGTCTCCGATTTAATCGTTCGGCAAGCTCCCTCACTGACGCTCTTCTCGATCTTTTCAGACTGTCACGCCGTTCCAGCGTCGTCGAATGGAGGCGCAAGCTCAGGACAGCGGACCTTCCCCTCCCGGATCCCACGTCTTCCCTCGTCCCCACTGGATCCCGTCCATTGGAGGATCCTCTTCTTCCTCTTCGACTTCAA
The DNA here is from genome assembly GCF_051309035.1 of Mrakia frigida. Classification (NCBI taxonomy): domain Eukaryota; kingdom Fungi; phylum Basidiomycota; class Tremellomycetes; order Cystofilobasidiales; family Mrakiaceae; genus Mrakia; species Mrakia frigida. The sequence continues at coordinate 124,750 of NW_027481262.1, forward strand.
GTCGTCGGTCTATCGAGATGGACGACGAGGGACACGAGATCGAGGTCGAGGAGGAGGAAGTTCTCGAGGTTCCTCTCTTGACCCGCCTTCAAGCTGCTTTGCTGCTTGTGGTCGTCACCGTCTTCACGGGAGTGACTGCCGAGTTCCTCATTGGAAGCATCGACGGGATGACCTCGACTGGAGGAGTTTCGAGGGAGTTCGTTGCGTTGATTCTTCTTCCTCTCGTGAGTTTTCGCTTTTCTTCCTTCCTTTCTCCATTCGACCGTTTTCTGACCTTCTTTCCCTTCTTCGCTTTAGGTCGGAAACGCCGCTGAGCATGTCACCGCCGTCGTGGTATCGATCAAGGACAAGTGAGTCGACCTCCTTCTTTTCCTGCTCGCCTTCGTCGTCCGCTGACTCTCTCTTCCTTCTCTCTTCTCAGGATCGACCTTTCCCTCTCTATCGCCGTCGGATCCTCTATCCAGATCGCCCTCTTCGTCATCCCCGTCCTTGTTCTTCTCGGATGGGCCATCGGTCAGCCTTTGACGCTCAAGTTCGTTCTCTTCAGTCTCGACTCTTCCCAACGTCGGACTTTCACTAACCGAGCTCTATCTTTCTCTCTCAGATTCGATCTCTTCGAAACCTGTGCTCTCTTCCTCACGGTTCTCGTCGTCAACTGGGCTATTCAAGACGGAAAGACGAACTACCTCGAAGGTGGGTCCTCGAAAACTCGTCTCGTCCTCCTCCTTCGTCGTCCGTCGCTGACCCTCTTTCCTCGCTCTCTTTCGCTTCCAGGTGCCATTCTTATGGGATGTTACGTCATCATCGCTCTCGTCACTTGGTACTACCCCGTACGTCCTCGTTCTTCCCTCAGCTTCGTCGTCCTGTCGCTCGAAACTGACCGGGTCCTGTCTCCTCCCTTTCCTCCTCAGGGTCAACGCGCTCTCCAAGCCGCCGCTCTCGAAGCTGCCTCTCTCATTCGAGCCGCTACTGGAACTGCTTGAAACCGTTCCTACTCCATTCGCCTAGTTCTTTCTCTTCCCTCCCTCCTCTCCGTATCTTCTTTGCGACGTCTCGTCTCTCAACAGCCGTGCTTTTCTCTCTTCTCCGTCGCATCTCTCACCTAGGCTTTTACTTCACTTTCGGAAACATCTTTTGTACGTAGGACCACAGCTATATCAATATGCTCTACTATTCTGGCCTCAACGAGAGAACTGAGAGAGGTGTATGCGCTTTGGCGATTCGACGCTTGAGGATCGTTGCCTCGTACGATTCCCCGGTTTCCCTCCTCTTTTTTCCAGCAAGACCATCAACCCTAGTGCGAGCTACTACGTCTCACAGAGATCTATGCTGGAATTTCCTCCCAACTCCTCGGTGGGGTCGACATCTTTCCCCCGCCCAGGACCGGGCGATTTCCCGAACCCTCAGCCCTCGACTTGAGCTTCTCGTTCTTCTCTTTCTGACTCACCAACCACAACTTCCTTCGCAAACCAAAATGGCTCCTCTTCTTGTTACTATCGTCAGGCACGGACAGTCATTGGTGAGCGCATCACGTCTCTCCCTTGCGAGCTCTCTCTCTTCTTTCCGGAGAGGAGAGGGCTGAACGAAACTCGAGCTCACCTCGGTTCCTTCCTTCCCTCTCTCCCCTCCTCTCCTCCCTCTCTCTAACTCAAGGACAACACCGCCGGAATCTGGGCTGGATGGAAAGACGCTCCTCTCTCTGAACTCGGATTGAAACAAGCGAACGCTGTAGGAGGGTACTTCAAAGAGGTGAAGATCGATGCGATCTTTGCGAGTCCTCTGGTGAGTTCGTCTCTGGTTTCTCGCCTCCCTCTCTTTTCTCTTCTCTCTTCTACTCAGTGACGTGCAGTCTTACGCTGACTTCGGCTCTTGAATTCGTCTCGTTTTCGATCAGCTTCGAGCTCGGTGGACTGGAGAGCAGATCCATCAGCAAAACCAAACCGTTCCTCATCCCGAGATCACCATCTCTCCTCTCCTTCGAGAAGAGTGAGTTCCTTGCTCCTCGTCTCGCCTCAGACGAGCTTGACTAACCTTTGTGCGTCTGCAGGTTTTTCGGAGACTACGAGGGGAAGAACCTCACCGGCAACCCGATCTCGCACTCCCTCGAACGAGATTTCGCTTTCCCTGGAGGAGAGAGCTTGAACGACGTTGGTGCTCGAGCTGATGAGTGAGTGACAGCCTTCGGATTTTATGCTCGTCTAAAGTCGCGACCAAAGCTGCTCGGAACGCTCGCTGACTCTGCTTTCAAACTTGACCGCGTTCGTTCAGAGCGATCGACCAATTCATCCTCCCTTACATCCTCAACACTGCTACTTCGTCCGAGCAACAGCACGTCATCGTAACAGCGCATGGAATCTTCAACTCCGAGCTCGTCGGAGCTTTCCTGAGACGGCGAGCGAGCGGAGAAGGGACTGGTTGGCAGCCCACGGGGATGACAAGTGAGTCCCTTGAGTCGCTCTCTCTCTGTTCACTCTCTCTTGCTCAACTGATCCTTTTCATGCTTCGATCAACAGATACTGGATGGACTCGTTTGGAGATCAGCATCAACGTTCGTCTTATTTCGGCATCTCCTCTCTCTCGTTGCTCGTTTCGCACGTCGCAGTCGAAGTCGACGCGTCCGTTCCCAACCGTCGTCTTCTTCTCTCCCCTCCCTGATTATTATTCCTCCCCCTTCTTCCCTTTTTATCTCAACGAAACAGGATCCTTCCCACCCAAGTTCTTCGACGGTCGCTGGACATCCTACTCCTTCAGATTCCAACCCAAGCTCGATCCCCTCCGCTGCCGCACCTACCCTCCCAACCGCCCATGCTGGCCCAAAGCTCGACGTGAAGATTCTTCTGGTCAACCAGACAACCCACCTCGACCATCTCCGGTCTCAGATGCCGGCGGAGGACGGTACAGCCGTCGCTGCTGGAGGAAGCGTCGGGAAGTTGTAGAGACGCTTGGACGTCGACGAGAGCTCTCCTTTCCCTCTCTTTGTCCCCTTCCTTACTCTTTCTTAACCCGAGCTCATCGAAGCTTGCCTATACCTCTTCTCTTATGAGGTTATCTAGGTCGTGTTCTTCGGTAGTTTCTCGAAAGAAAGAGCGCGAGGGAAAGTGAAAGACGACGCGTCTCGAGTCGTCCAAACAGAACGAGTGCTTCTTCATCTTCCTTCTTCTGAGGTCGAAGAGCCTCTGTGCTCCAATCGATGCATGTCTTTAGCCAGGGTCGACGGCGAAGAGCTGCTCGTCTCAACTACAAGGTTTCTTGACTGAAATTCAACGGTCGAGGGGCGGCGCAGAACTCTTTTTTCCCTCACAAGACTTTTCGCTGGTGTCCGAAGTAAGAGGTGTGAAGACATGAAGATCAAGTGCAGCGTAAGGGACTATAGGTGTACACGTGATAATAACGGGGGGGATTCTAAGCAGGGACAAAGCAGATGCAAGCAGATCTAGGGCGGAGAAGGACGAAGCAAAACGGAAGAGTTGAAGGGGGAGGGAGGGGGAAGGAAATTATTTTAAAGGTTGTGAACGGAAGGAAAGGGAGTAGCAACGGCAGAGTCGGGGATGGCTCCATCGTGCTCCGGCTTCTGCTTGTAGTTGACGGTCTCGTCGTGCTTCGCTCGAGCGGGCTTGGACTGAATCTCCTGCTCGATATCGAGGTTGGGAGCGACGAATCCAGCGGATCGCCAAGCGGGGATGCTGGAGAAGAGAAAGGAGGAGAGAGAAGGTCAGTACGGGGAGAAGAAGGGAGTTGCGACGCGTCGAAGGGAGGAAAGAAAAACTCACTGGGCAAGGTAGAGCTCGTCGATCTGATCGATGGAAAGACCCTTGGTCTCGGGGACGAGGAAGAGGACGAAGACGTAGGAAGCAGCGATGAATCCAGCCCAGACTGAAGAAAAGGGAGAGAAGAGGGAGAAGAACGGTCAGTGAAAAGTTCGAAGGACGGAGGAAACGAAGGAGGCAGAGCTGCTCACCGAAGCAAATCTTGGGTCCCAAGTTGGCTCCGTCGGTGTTGACGATGATAGGAACGACAAAGGCGATGATGGTGTTCATGGCCCACTGTGAAGAGGAAGGGAGAAGGAGGCAAGGTCAGCGACGCGTCGAGAAGAAGAGATCGAGGGCGAGAGAAAGACGTACGTTGGAAGCAGTAGCGAGGGTAACACACTTGGCAGACATCCTAGTAGGGAAGGTCTCTCCACAGACGACCCAGACGACGGGTCCCCAAGTGGTAGCGAAACCAGCGACGAAAATGCATGAGAATGCAATGAGCACCTTTCCAGAGGTCTCCTGTCCAGGCAAAGCAGTGCCGATGGCTCCGGTGATGATCTGTCCGGTGAACATCTACGAGGAGAAAAGGGGAGAAGCGGTCAGTTTATATGCGAGCTTCGAACTGAAAGGCGAGGGGACGTACGACGATGGCTCCGTAAAGAAGGACTTGTCGTCGTCCGAACTTGTAGACGATCCACATTCCGGGGAAGGTCATGATCAAGTTGACGGCGGAGAGAATGATCTGAGTGATGTAGGGATCGGTGATACCAGAGGACTGGAAGAACTGAACTCCGTACGAGACTGAAGAGAGGAAAAAGAAAAGGCGAGGCGAATCAGCGACGGAACCAGCAGGCAAGCGATAGCGAAAAATTCGAGTTTGAAGGATACTTACAGAAAAAGTTGATACCGGAGGTTTGCTGACCGACCTGGAGGAAGACTCCGATGAGAGTTCGGAAAGCGATTCTGAAGGCGCAACGGAAAAGGGAGAGAAAGAGAGTTCGAGTCAGTTTCGACTCGAGGATCTCGAGCTCGAACTGCTAGAACCCAAATCAGACTCACCGATCCTTCATGGAGAAGAGCTCTCGGTAGGTAGAGTCTCCGAGAGAAGCCTCCTGAACCTGCCTGACCTTGATGGCCTCGAAAGCGGCCTCGATCTCAGGAGAGTCGATGGGAAGTCCTCGCAGTCGAGCGAGGGCCTTCTTGGACTCCTCGAACTTTCCCTTCTTGGCGAAGTAGGAAGGAGACTCGGGCGAGAGGGCGAAACCGATGAAGAGGATGAGTCCCCAAACGAGCCTAAGCGAGGAGGGAGGAAAAAGGGAACGCGTCAGGATCGAACGTTCGAAATTGCAAGAGGCAGAGAGAGATGCTCACTGGATGGAGATAGGGATTCGCCAAGCGACAGTTCCACTGTAATCCTTCATTCCGTCGTTGACACAGTTGCAGAGGAAGATACCCTGGAGGAGGAGAGGGTGAGAGAAAGGAAAGAGGATCAGCGTTTGGAATCGACCCCTTCTTCTACTGATGTTCGAGAGAACAGAGTCGAGGCACTCACAAGAGTAACACATCCTTGGAAAGATCCGGTAACGACTCCTCGGAGGTGAGGAGGAGAAGCCTCAGCTTGGTCTGATAAGTAGAAGGAAGAGCGAGCGTGAGCATTGAGCGGGGGCGAGAAAGAGCAGGTCGAGGAGGGAGAGTTGTACGAACAGACAGGGACGAGACCAGAGAGAGCTCCGACTCCGTAACCGGTGAGAACACGTCCACCGACGATCTGTCCGTAAGAGGTGGTGGCAGAAGTCTCGACGGCGATACCTAGAGACAACGAGGAAGAGAGAAGTCAGCACGCGAATCGAGTTTCGCTTCGTCGGTATTCGAAGCTGAAATCTCGTAGACTCACCGATGCAGAAGACGAAGAGAGAGATAAGGTTGGTGTTTCGGAGACCGATTCGAGTCTACGAGGGAGCGGTGAGAAGGGAGAACAGGTCAGCAAAAGGGTTGCGGCGAATCAAAACGAGGAGGGTTTCACTCCTGCTCATCACGAGTCTTTCTCACTCACAGCGATGTTTCCAGCGATCAAAGCTCCAACGAGACATCCGATGGAGAAGATACCAGTGATGACGGACTGCCTCTCGGAGGCGACAGCGCAGACACCGTCAGCAGTGCAAGTTCCGAATCGGGCTGAGAGAGAGGAGAGGAGAGGAGAGACATCGAGAGGTCAGCTTCGAGAGTTCGTACGGTCGAAGGGAAGAGGACGGAGACTTACCCTGGAAATCAGGCATGATCATGAGACCCTATGGTAGGAAAGGAAGCGGACGGAAGGAGAATCATCGATCAGTAAAAGGAAGGGTGGAACGAGTGATGAGGGAAAAGCTCATCGAATCCCTCCACCTTCAGCCAAGGGTGGGCTGAAAGCTGATTGATCGTGAACTTCGGGAGAGGAGAGGAAAAGACTTACAGAGATGACAGACTCTGTAGGAAGGTAGGAAGCATCGGAGAGGAAGAAGAGGTCAGCCCGAGGTTCGAAAGAGAAAAGGGGGGAAGGGAGGAGGGAGAAAAAAAAGAGGGAGAGAACGAAGAGGAGGATTCCCCTCCCTCGCTGCTTGAACTCACGCTCCCATCCGAAGAGGAACCCAGCCAGAGACTGGAAGAGGCAGAGAAGAAGAGTTGTGTTCTTCATCAAAGAAGAGGTCGGTTGTTGTTGGAGGAAGGAGTTTTGGGGGGCGAGGGAGGGGGGTGAAAAAGCTGGGAGGGATGGAGTTGGAGGGGAGAAAAATCGTTCAAGGGGCAGCTCGGTTTTCTAGCTGATTTCGCGGAGGTCCCCGCGTCGGCTGAGGAGGCCAACTGCCGCAAAGCGGCAATTGACGTTCGCAGGCCCTGGGGCTTTCCAAGAAGGATGGAGAAGACACGGAGAAGGTTCAAACCCGTACGAGGCCTCCGCTTGTTTTGGTCAACTATTCGCTGTCCGCTGAAGACCTCCACCGTTCCTCCCTCGTCCCTCCTCTTTTGCTCCAGAGGGGACCATGGGCTGCAAGTGGAGGAGGTGGGGAGGACCTGCTTTTCGGGCGATGGGGCAGGCAGACGTCGTCGCGTTTTCGGACCTTCTGTCGCGTTCTGGTCTTGTCGTGCCCGCTTAGCGTTCAAAGGGCGAAAAAAAAACGACTCTCTCAGCTTCCTTCCCAAGGGCTGATTGATCATGAGCCAAGATCGTTTGGTGACGCTGCTTCGGAGGATAAAACTCATGCCTCGCCCTTCCCGTCTTTGACCCTGCGGCGCCCAAGCTCATTCAACAAACCTCGACACAACAGGAAAACACTCCCTTGAACTCGATATCTTCCTGATCCTTCTTTGCCCCGAACGGAGCCTCATCGCTCAAGTTCCGGGACGCGTCTTGATCGCTTGATGACTTTGCTGAACGTTCCCTCCTCCCCTCCCTCTCTGCTTTCTTTCCCCTTCCCTTTTCTTCCGTTCGCTCTCCTTCTTCTCGATGAACTCCTCGAGGGCAGCTCGAGATTTTTTGCAGCTCCAACCCGTTCTCGCAAATTCGCCGACGCACATGTGGTGAAGAGAGAGGCAGCAGCTGAGCAGTTTGCTGCCTTTTCGCTCAGGGAGTCAATTTCATGAACGGAGTCTGGAATCGAATCCGGTAGCCTCCTCGAACCACTCTTTGCTCGACTGTCGTTCGACGAAATTCGACGCGTCGTCTCGACTCTCTCCGCTCTTCCCCCCTCTTCCAGCTCACAACCCATAGCGTAACCTGCAACGCGCTACCCTCCTAACCTTCATTTCGATGTAAAGTCCCAGTCTTACCAAATCATCTCAAACTCATCTCATCTCCCCGCTCTCTTTGGCTCTCCTTGTTTCTACCTCGGCCACTCGACGACGTCGACCTTTTTTTTGTTCGTTCCCAGCAAGCCAAGGAGATCGCTTCTCTCGCAGTTGTGCTCACTCAAAAAAATAAGATGAAGTTCCAATTCATCCCTCATCGCCTCAGCAAGTACGTCTTGCTTGGGGTTTCTCTGAGGCGAGGACGACCCAAAGAGACGCGTCCTCCCGTCCCAGCCCTCCCGTTCTTTCCTCGCTCCGAAAGAAGCAACGAACTCCCTTTCGCGAGATGGGATGATGAAGAGGATATTATTACTCTAATGAGTCTAACCGATACAGTGATTAAGTAGGTACGAAAGAAACGGGAGAGGAGAGAGCTAAAAACGAAACCCAGCTGGCGCAACGAAACGACGACTCTCCCTCCTCCTCCTCCTGCACCTTCACCCTCCTCCCCCCTCAACCTGATCCTCCCAAGCAAGCCTCGAAAACGCAATCTTGAACGGTCCCTTCTCCTTCCTCAGCCTCGCCAAAGCCATCCCAAAGTTCTCCACCTCCCCGACTCCAGTACCAGTTCCCGCTCCGACTCGACTCTCGCCCGCGAACGACGAGCTCTCCTTCTTGAAAGGATAGGCAGGGGGCATGGGTATGAAGCTCGGTCGACGAGCTAGGAAGCGAGCTCTGGCGGAAGAGGGATGGGAGGTGGAGGGAGGAGGAGGAGGAGGAGGAGGAGCGAGGGTATGGGAGGGGACGTGGTGACGACCGTGAGGAGGGTTGGAGGAGAAGTAGGCGGAGGAGGAGGAAGAGCGAGGAGAGTTGGCTGGGAAGTGATATTGGCCGAGCTCGTGGTAGGGGTTGGAGTGTTCGGAGGCTTCGGCGGAGAAGAAGGAAGGACTAAAGAAGGAGGGGATGGCGGGAGGAGCGAGTCGAGATGTCGTCCAAGGTCGTGCTGCTTCTCCTCCCTCCGCAACTCTCGTCCTCTCTGCTCTTCCTTCTCCTCCTCCATCTCCACGTCCTCGTGCCTCCCGGTCGACTCGGATTTCCACTGCTGGAATCCTCCCGCCTCGAATTCAGCCTCGATCTGACCGAACTCTCCCTTCGAGAGTCCGAAGGGATCGTACAAGGCGGCGGGAGAGAAGGCGGAGAGGGTCCGTTCGTTCGAGGGGAAGTGGGTCGAGTTTGATGAATTTGAGGAGTAGAGCGGGAAGAGGTCTTCGACGGGTGGGAGGTAGTCTCGAGCCGAGTTCGGAGAGGCGTAGGAGGAGTAGGAGGCTGGGTAGGACGAGAAGGAATCCTCCGACTCGTCAACGGACGACGCGTAGCCTGACGGAGAGGGAAGGGCGCTGAGGGTTGTTGTCGGAGAAGAGAAGAAGGGAGGAGGAGAACGTGGGTGGTGGAAGATGGGAGCCGGAGGCAGGCAGTCTGTATCCGAGTGATTCGAAATGATAACAACAGATGGCGAAGGAGAAGAGGGAGCCGAGGAGGAGCGAGAGGAGGAGGATCAGCGACGTTCTTACTCTTCCCTGGAAGAAGTGAAGAACAGTCCAACTCACAGGTCTCAGAGAGCTTAACGAACGGAGCACCTCCCACGAAGCTCTCGACCAGAGGGAGGTCATCCTCCACACGTCCGTCCTCTCCTCCCTCCTCCTCCTCGAGCACGGACTGAACGAGCGGTCGACTTCCTGCTTCCCTCTTCCGTCTGAGTCCATTGGTAGCCCAGGGACCAGTTTCCTGGTTGAGAACGGAGTTGAGCATCTTCTCGAAGGGTAGCTGAGTGGTGGTGGTTGAAGTGAAAGCGGAGGCGTGACCAGGCTTGAAAAGAACAGAGGAAACAAAGGAGGGGGTCGCGCTTCCGCTGATTGTTTGACGCCGCGTCTCTGGGGCAGGATCGAATTGATCCAAAAGTTTCAGAGCGGAGTTATGTAGAGGCTGCCCGATTTCTCGGTGGGGAAAATAGATCCAGGGAAGGAAGGAGGGACGGAGGGAGCAGAGAGGAGAGGTGTTCGAGGGAGAGGGGAGAGTTGGGTCGAGGGGACGAGGCTTCGAAGGCGCTGAGCCAGGAAGGAAGTTTGTCTGCTTGCTGCTCTTGAAGGATTGGGAACAAATCGAAGGAGAAGATGATCAGTAGTGATTCGATAGGTCCCGAAGAAAAGAACAGGAAGGAACAGAGGACGAGTTGCGACGGCTCATGCATCTCCACCCCTCTCTCCGCTTCCCTCTTCCTTTAACCCTCTCTTTTCATCCCGGAAGCTAAGCCGCCACTATGCAGTACTCTCCCCCACGATTCAGACTACTCTCTACCCATTCTACGAGATCGAGCTCTTGAGCTGAGAACGATGAACGTCGACGGAGGGAAGGAGGGAAAAGAAAGATCGCGAGCTCACCTTTCTGCTCTTCGTAGCTCTGGTCAAGCTTCCGTCCAAAGACCCAGAGAGCTCCGAATCATCCTGGTAGACGCTGAAGTCATGGAACGAGCCTATGGGGACAAGAGAGACGAAAGGCTGATCTAGCTGAGGTGGCGATTGATGATGTTTAAAGGGAGAAGGAGGAGGGAAAAGGAGATTTCGGTCGGAGGATGGCGCTCTCTCTCTTTTCCCCTACGATTCCCAAGCTCTGGAGCTGATTTGCTCGTTTCTCCCTCTTGTGTGTTCTTCCACTGGCACTGAAGGCTTCAGACGTGATCTGAACCGACCGAAAAAATGATCGTCGCGTCGGAGAGTTCGCCGTCCCATCCGACCGCCTCCGGGCTGAACTTGAGCTCGCTCGCCCTCTCTTCTTTCTTTCCTCCTTCAACTGCCATCTCTTTTCCATCTCTTCACTTTCCACACCCTCACTCATCTCAACGCTATCTTCTCAAGACGTTCAACATGGTCGTCGCTCATCCTTCAGCTCCCGAACCCTCTATCTCCTTCGTCGAGCTTGCTTCCACAACCGACACCTCCGAGGATCTACCTTTGGGTCCTCTCGTTCCTGCCGTACGTTCATCCTCCACCCTCAACTCTTTCTTCTTTCTTTCCTCTCAGGAAAGGAGAGTATTCATCGGTCCTTCTACCTCTGAAGTCTCGAAATGCTGTTCAATTTGAGCTCAAGCTCACCGATCCTTCCCCTCCTCCTCCTCCTCTCCAGGACGCTCAAGGATGGTCTCCTCTCGCCGTCGGATGTGCTACCCTTGGCTATGGAATCTACGCTCCTCCTCCCACTACTAAGGAGGACCTAGAGATGCCTCTCAGGATGGTTCGTCTCGCTCTGAGATATGGAGTCACCGTCTTCGATACTTCCCCTCAGTTTGTCCTCTCCTCCTCCTCCTCCTCTCTCTTTGCTGACCCGTTTTTCAACCGAGACCTGAGCTTGATCCGTTCCTTCTTCGTTCTATCTCACAGCTATCACCCTTCCGAAGTCGTCCTGGGAAACTGCTTCCGAGCGCTCAAAGACGAGTACCCTCGAGAGAGCTACAAGGTCATCACCAAGACCGGTCGATACGCTGGGGATGGATTCGATTACTCGCCGGAGAACATCGAGACGAGCGTAAGGAGGAGTTTGAGGAGATTGGGTTGTGGATACTTGGATGTCGTTTGTGAGTCCAATCTGCTTGCGTTTCTTCAGAGAGAAGAGATGGGGAGGAGAGAGAGAGAGAGGAGGGAAAGCGCCGAGCTCAACATCTCCTCCTCCTTCTCTTCCCCCCCCCTCCTCAGATCTCCACGACGTCGAGTTCGTCGCCACCCCTCAAGCCTGCCTCCAGAAAATCTACAAACCTCTCGACTTCCTCTCCGATCCCAAACTCCAAGCCGAAGCTGGTCTCCTCGACTCTCAAGCTGGCGAGATCCTTGGGGAGGGAGACGAGAAAATCGTCGCTGCTTTCCAAGTTCTCATGAAGCTCCGAGACGAAGGGCTCGTAAAGGATATCGGTATCAGTGGTGAGTTCTCTATCCCATCTCTATCGATCTGCGGCTGCCTCTGATTTCATTTGCCTTCTTTTTCTCTTCGCGTCGCGTCCTTTCCTCTCCCAAGGTTACCCTCTTCCCGTCCTCCTCCGCCTCTCTCGCCTTCTCGCCTCCAACCCCCTCACCACTCCGGGAATCACCTCCCTCCTCTCTTACTCTCACTCCAACCTCGCCAACACCTCCTTCTCCTCCTACCTCCCTCTCTTCCTCCAAACCTCGCCCAACCTTCGAATCCTCACCGCCTCCCCACTCTCCATGGGTCTTCTCTCGCCCTCCGGTCCCCCAAACTGGCACCCAGCTAGGACGGGAAGTCCTCAGTTGATGAAGTCAACTGCTGAGGCTATCGATCTCGCGAAGGAAAAGTGGGGGAAGGAGGGAGGAGTGGTTGATCTTGCGCTTGGGTTTGGAGTTCGAAACTTGGAGGTTGAGAAGGGAGGGAGGAAGGTTCCTGTTGTTGTCGGGTGGAAAAACGTTGGAGAGGTTCACGAGGGAGTGAGGGTTTGGAGGGAGGTCAATGGGCTCGGAGGAGAAGGAGGGAAGGAGGCGAAGAAGGGGAGGGAGGAGACGGAGGTGAAGTTCAGGAAGGTGTTTGAGAGGGACGGAGTTCAGGATATGAGTTGGCCGAGTGGTCCTTGGACGAAGTAACGTCTGATGATCTTTCTGTACGCCTTCTCGTCGTCTGAATCCAAAAGGAAAAGAAAACAGATGGATCGGGATCCGATCTCGCGCTTCGCACTCTCTTCTCCGGCAGATATCTCCACCCCAAATTCGGGAGAGGCATCAAATGCAGAGCCTAGAAACCCTTCGCTTTGATGCTATCGTACATATCCGTCCAGCAGGTTTCCTTCGAGATGTACTGGACGCCCAAGACTCGAGCGGCTTTGTCTCCCGACGAGTGAGCAACCTTCGCAGGGTCGCAGACTTCTTCTCCTCCTCCAGGTTGTCCTTGAGGGATGTTGGGGACGGAAGGGTGATTTGCGTGGAGGAAGTCGGTCCAGTCTGATGGGAAACGTGAGACCAAAGGAAGTCAGAAGAAAACTTTGGATCGGCGACGCGTCTCCTGCATTTCGGGACGTTCGAGCTGGCTCGTACCTTGAACGCAGAACTCTCCAGCAGAAACAATAAATCTCTGGTTTCCGGCCTCAGGGACTAGAAGGGACTTGGAATGAACAAAAGCGACTGAAAAGGAGAAGCCGAAGAAGCGATCAGCAAACTAGACGCGTCCCTCGAACAAGCTCGAACGCTTTCGTATCGTGAACACCGCGAGAATACTCACCGTCTCTGACATCAACCCAGCTCCCCATAGGTCCTGGGAGATCCTCTTCGGTCTTGGTCCCCTTGACGACGGAGTGGAAGACCCCGACGCTCTGGTTCAACGACTCCTCGGTTTCGACCTGATGAAGGATGGGCTGCAGGAGAGGAGAACCAAAGATGACGTACTGTCAGCAAGGTTGAAAGGAAGCGTTTTGTTGAAAGAGCTCGTCCTTTACGTACCCCAAAGACGAATGGAGCTGAAGGGCGAGAAAAGAAACGCGTGAGCTTTTCGACGTCCACTCGACTCGACGCTATTTTCCCTGCTCGACTGATCACGACGTACGGTTGATGACGGTGAGATCGAAGGCCGGCTTCGTGTCCTCCATGAATTTCCAAGCTGCTCGTTCCGCAAGAACCTTAGAGGCTGCACGAAGAAGGAGAGGAATCGAAGGTCAGTCAAAACCGCCGACGCGTCAAATCACCCTCGCCCGTTGGGACTCACCACAGTACATGACGATCTTGTTGGCTTGATCCCCATCTCTCTCGCACATGGGAACGGAGGTGAGGTTCCAATCGTCTTCGGTAAGGGTGTAGGGGGGAGGTCGACCGGAGAAAGGTCCTTCGACTGAGGCGCAGGATGAAGTGCTGGAGGTTCGAACGATATTGAAAACGAGGCGAAAAACGTCAGCGAAGAGAAATCTCTCAACTGTGTTCCTTCTCTGGGAGCTCAGTGAGGAGGAAGAAAGAGAGACGCACATCACAACGCGTCGAACGCTGGATCCGTTCTTCGCGACGGATTTCAAGATTCCCACGGTTCCGTTGATAGCTGGGTCAGTCAACTCCTCAAGGGAAGCAGCGTTCCAGTGAAAAGGAGAGGCCTGTTGAACCAGCAACGAGATAGGGCTTTCAGCAACGGGACGAGAAGAAAGGTTGAGAAGAGAAACGCGACTGCTGACCGTGTGCACGACGCCCTCTACTCCTTTAACAGCTTCGTCAAAGGCATCAGGCTTGCCGATATCTTCGACGATAACGTAAGAAAAGGCTAGAGGGAGAACACATAAGAGTCAGACGACGAGGGGAACGCCCGAGACGGGGGCGAAGAAAGGAAGGTGAACAACGAAAGTGACGAGACACTCACGCTTTCCTTTAAATAAGTTCTTGAGGTAGTCTCCCTGCGATTTATCGAAAATCAGAAAGGGGGGGTCAGATTAAGTGAGAAAAGACAACGGACAGGAAAGGGAGGAGTCTGATACCTTCGCAACCGTTCGAACGCTGCCGACAACTGAGAACCTGTCCTTCAGAAGTTGAGCAGCGACATGAACTGCGATGAATCCTGAGGCTCCAGTGAGAAGGATCTGAAGTTGAGAAAAAGCAAAAGGATTGAAAGGAAGGGAAGGGAAGGGTCAGAGTCGAAAGAGCAAAGGGAGGTGAAGGACTCGATGCGTTCGACTTCCGGAGCTTACCTTCGATCCAGGAGAAGGGAGTTGAGGAGTAGAGGAGTTGGGCATTTCGGTATGAAGTTTTTGAAGTTAATGGGTGCTTGTGGTGGTTTGTGGTGAAGGAGGTGAAAGAGGGATCTCGAAGGAGGGAAAGAAGGTGGAGGGGAACAGGGTGGAGGGATTTTGGCCGGTGGCTCGAGTCAGCATACCAGGGAAGCTGCGCATACGTAGGATCGAGACCCGGAGATAGACCACAGCTAGATCAGACGTCATGGGACGTGGGAGAGGATGGGCAAGTGAGCTGGGGAAAGGGAAGGCGCGTCGCAAAAACTCTCAAACCATCGCTGTCTGCTCTCCGTGGTAGTACCGAACTCTCTGACGAAAGCTCAGGTCCAGATATAAAGTTGTCTACATAGCAAAAACCTGCTGAGGATCCCAAAATAGAGATAACGGAGAGCGAAAGGAAGAAACGACGTCGCGTCGACCGACTCAACCTCTCGAGCGGACCTAAACCCTTCCTCACCTCCCCTCCCTCACATTCCCATCGCACAACAAGGAGCTGGAACCGGTACTCCGACCATCGTTTCTACCACCCAAGCGCCGGTCGCTCCCACCAGCCCGACCGCCATCTTGACGTCGATCCAACCCTCTTCCCATCCATAAACCAACCCTCCCACGACTCCTCCGACGACGGCGTGCGAGAAGACCGATCTTATCGAGGGTAGGCGAAAGGATGGAGGATGGGATGGTGAGGAAGAAGAGGTGCAGCGTTTGGATTTAGAGGGGGGAGAGGATCTGTCGTTGATGAAGGTTCCGAGCGAAGGAAGACCGTCGATGGAATGAGAGTTGTCCCTTGCCCAGTAGACTCGGAGGTCGTTCTTGCTCGCTGGTATGGTAGTTGTTGAAGCAGGAGTGTCCTCTTGGTTCTCGTCGCTGGTCGGAGGGAGGATCAAGGGGACTTCGAAATGGGTGTCGACCTCCTTTTTGGCAGCCCAGTTGTCCAGCGTTTCCCTGAACGAAAGATGGAAGATCTCAGCACCACCTCGAGGGAGAGTCGATAATTATGTAGACTCACCGCTCCTTCAGATACTCCATGAAGGGGATCGAGAATCCACACGTCGACGAGCATCTCAAAACCTCAACAACCACGACTGCTCTCGACCCGGGCATCCTTCCTGCGGATTCAGGGAGATAGGATTCATACTCTGGTGACCCTCGGAAGTAGGACTTCCCCCGACCGAAAAGACGAACGATTCGGGGAGCACCCTGAGGAAAGGGAAGCGTCGTCGACGCGTCGCGGGTTCAGCCCTCTGTCTCCTCTCGCTTCCCGACCTCAAAGAAAGGAAAGAAGAGAAGCTCACCTCGAAAGCCGCAAACATGATAGTGATCCTCTCGTTCTCCTCAATGTGAGCGATGGTTTCCGAGCCTGAGCCGGTGAGATCCTCGTCTGAGAAAGAAAGAAGGGATCGGAAGGTCGAGAGAGAGAGTTCAGTCGAAGCTACGTCGTGAGGACGTGACACGAAAGGAGGTGAAAAGCTCACACCAAACGTGGGTGGAATCAGCGATGTGGAAAGATCCTACAGTTCCCTTGGGTGAGATGTTGACGTTGCCGTCGCCTCTGAAGGGGGGAGGGAAGGATATGCAAAAGGGAAAGGAAGGAGGGATGGGTGAGCTCGAGCTCGAACGCTTCGTCCTTGGATCCAAACCTCCCCTTCTGATCGAGATCAAGCAGAAAAACGCAGTGGATTGAACGGAACCTACGATAGAGGAGCTGTCCCAACGAAGAAGATCTCTGCTCAAAGTGGAAGGTCGAGGAGAGGAGGGCGTCAGTTCGAACGAGGGAAGGAAGGGAACCCTCGAGGTCGAGCGAGCTCAACGCTTCTTCGTTGTAGTCGAACTGACTCTGCTTCGCAATCCAACCCATCAGGTCCGGCTTCGAAGGTATCTCGTCGTAGAATATTCCCATGTTGATGTCGTCTCGGCGTTGGGTTCGTTCTTTGATGGGTGGCGGTTTGAAGGGAGGGAGGAGGGAAGGAAGGTTGAGCTCGACGAGGTTCCGACTTCGACGCTGCGCGTTTCTTTGATCTGGACGATAATTTCGATAGGGACGAAGTAAAACGGTAGAGGGAGGGAGGAGTGAGCTATACGCTGAGTTGATCAGTAAAGAGAGGGAACTGAAGATGTGAGGCTCACCCCCCAAAAAAAACAGGTCGTCGGACGCGTCGAGTCTCGTTGGCTCGTTCGCTTTGCTGCTCGAGAAAGAAGCAGAAGCAGAGGCGTTGCGTATATAAGATAGAAGACAGAGAGACAGCAAAGACCATGGGTCGAGTCAAGAAAGTTGTGCGTGAGGAACGAAGGAAGAAAAACGAGGAGGGAAGCAGGGAGCGAGCGAGACGAGACAACCGGAAAGGAGAGTGAGTGAGGATATAGAAGATAATGATGAAGGCGAATGAAGTCGTAGAAAAGACTGGAGGGTATGTGTGTGTGTATGCGTGCGTGCGTGGATAGATAATCGAGAATGGGTGTCGCGTGTAGTACGAGGGAGGAGACGAAGGGAGGTATGAAAACAACAAAGGAGTGAAGAGAGAGAGGGAGCGGTGTAGGGAATGAGTGGGTGCGTAGGTAAGAGAAGAGGGAGGAAGAGATATGCAAAACAGAAAAGAATAAGGGTGAGGCAGAACGAAGAAAAAGAGACGAGAACGAAAACCAAGACCAGAAACCCAGGAACGACTCTCATCGTCTCCTCGCCTCCTCCCCCGAAGCATAAGCGACCTTCAACGCCCCCGCCCCTTCTCCACCTCTCGCTCCAGCCAGCGACGTAGCCGACAACTCTCTCTGCGGAACATGCTCGTGGTGCCTTGGGGTTCCGAGGAGCGATTTCCCGTTCGGCTGCTCGTTCTCGAACGACTCCCTCGACGGCGATGTCGGCAGAGCGATGAGCGCCGGTGGTAAGGTGAGAGGGAAGAGACTCCTGTATCTCGAGTTCATGGGGCAGGGGATGGGGAAGGCTGGAGCGACGTCCTCGTCGGGGTGGGAGGGGAGAGGGGAGGCTTGAGCGGCGGGAGAGGTGGGTGAGAGTCGAGAGCGAGGTTTGGAGGTTGCGTCGGGAGCGGTGAGTTTGGAGAGTCGTTCGAACCAGAGAGCTCGGTTGGAGGAGCATTGTTCGGCGAAGGGGGAAAGTTCTGGGTTGATCGAGGAAATGAAGGGGAGGAAAAGAGTGAGCTCGAGTTGACGAGAGAGAGACGAGAGAGAGAGAGAGCTCGAACGGACCTGGCATGACGACAGCCGTAGCATCAAAGAGAGGAGCGACGAAGAGATCTTGGAAGGCGATCTGTCCTTTCGCTTGAAGACCAGCATCGGCATGCTTCACGACCGAGACGGGGAGAGCGAGTCCGATTTCGAGCGTCGCTTGCTGATGCCATTCGTCGAGGAGAGCGGAGGACCAGTACTCTGATATATCCACCGGTCGAGCCTACAGATAACGAAACAAGAAAGGGAGAAGAAAGGGAGGGAAGAGAGTCAGCGATATGCTTCGAGAGACGAAACAGCGTTCGAGCTTCGACGCGTCGAGCTCCCAATCCTCTCGAAGAAGAAACGAAAAGAAAGAGAAACGGGGCGACTCACAGGATTACTGATATCCGCACACTTCATCAAAGCCTGCAGCACCATCAACCTATCCTTCCCCGCCAACCTCTCCTTCGCCCCTTCACTCAAACTCAACCCTCCCACTCCCATCCCTCCCTGCTCCCCCATCTCCACCAAACTGCTCATCCACCCGAAATGCATGCTCATATCCGTCGCCAGAATCGTGCCAAACAGCAACTTCCTGAAATCCACCACGGCAGCTCTCGCTGCTTTGGCTTCCGCTGAGAGCGAGGGGAGAGGTCGGGAGGAGGTTTGGTCGAGGTGGGTGTCGTCGTCTGGTGCTGCTGGGTCGGAGTGGGAGGAGGAACCGAAGAGCCAGCCGAAGCCGTGTTTCTTGAGGAGGGAGACGACGAGAATGCAGTGGAGGTGTTCGAGAGCGGATTTGTCTTCGTAGACTTGGGAGAGGGGGGCTTTGGCGTTTTTCTGAGGGTCGAGGCGAGGCGAGGGAGAGACGAGGCAGAGGTCAGCTCGGGAAGTTCTCCCGACCAGCGAAGAAACGAAGAAATGCTCGAGCACTCACCAAGAAAGCGTTACTCAACCCCGGATGAGCACCATCATGTCCAATCGCAGCGATCATCAACGTCAACACGTCCTGAGGTCTCAGCACCTCTGCTGCTCGTCCGTGAGTGGTCGAGGGTCGTTTCCAAGGCTGAGCGGGTCTCGTTCCCTTGGTTCCGAGCAGGGTAGAGATGGGTGGGGCGACTCCGAGAGCGACGAGGAAGGAGTACGTGGCTTGAAGGACGTCCGAGCCGTGGGTGTAGTTCTGTGTTGATCGAAGGAAAGCAAGAAAGACGCGTCTCAGAAAGAGTTTCGGTTGGGAGGTTGAAGTTGATAGAACGGCGAAGGTACGAACGTGGTAAGGGTTAGGAGAGTGATAGAGAGACTTGACGGAGAAGAGGAAGCGTTTGATCTGGTCTGTGTTTTCGTTTCGGTCGAAGGGAAGAAAACGAAGATTCGGGGTCAGCGTCGTTCGAGTCTTTGCTTGAAAAGAAGGGCAGCAACGCTTACCTTGATCGATATCCAGCTCCCAAATACCCTCGATTGAAAGCGTGGCCTCGAACAGCAGGCAGTTGCAGCGGAAGAGGTCGTCCTGCGAGAGAACGTAAGGTCGATAGCTCCATCCTGCGAGGTGGTTGATGAGCTCGTTTCGTTGTTGGAGAGGGATCGGACCGAGGACGCTGAGAAGGGAGAAGGGGAGTGGGAGAAAAAGAGGGTGAGAAGGAAAGGGGAGGATACGGAGGAGAGGAGAGGAAAAAGAGAGGAAGAGGTGGTCAGATCTCGAAACGAACGAGGAGAGCTCTCGACGCGTCGACGAAAGGCAACCCAAAAACTCACCCATCACCACCCTCCTCCTCCATCTTGACATCGATAGCAATCTTCACCTGCAGATGCATCTCCGCCACCAACTCGGCAAAGATCCTACTCGGTCCTTTCCTCTCCCCTCCCGCTCCTCCCTCTCCCTCCTCCTGACCGTCTCCTTCTCCATCCTCTCCCTCGACCCCCAACCCACTCCTACTCAACGTCATCGACATCCCCACGCCATCGACACTCGCCCTCCTCGCTGTCGAAGGCGAAACGTTCTCCTCGGGAAGAACGATCACGTCGCAGAGGTTGGCGAACGGGGCGGACAGGTCCGAGAGGGTGAGGAGATCCTGAGGTGCTGGACGAGGCGAACCGGTGGAGGAGATGGAAGGGGTGTCGAGACGGAGGGAGGAGGTGCGTTTAGGGTGGGCTTGGGTGTTGAGGATGGCCTTCAGTGAGCGAACAAAGAGAAACCAAACGAGAGGTGAGGAGAAGAAACAAAGGTCAGTTTGAGGAGATCGAATTCGAGACGACGGCGGGTGAAACCGATCTAACCGAGGAGCAAAGCTGGGCTCCTCGGCTTCGTGACGCCGCCAACGACTACGAATAATATCTGGGGGAAGGGGAGGAGGGTGTGCCCAAGAGAGGTCGGAGGTGAGACTCGACGGACTGACGTTTTGAATCCGCTCGAGCAAAGTGTCCGTCTGGTACGGGCTGCAGACGACGAGATCCGCTCCTGCTCGTTCGCATCGTTTGATGATCTCGACGGGGAGGCTTGAGCTTGCTGAGTAGGCTGTTGAAAAACGAAACGAAAAACGAAAACAGAAGGAGATTTCGATCAGAACTCTCGAAACCGATTCGAGCTCGGACGGAAAAGGATGGACGCTGCTCACCGACAATCACGACTCCCTTCTCCCTGACCTTCGC
Organism: Mrakia frigida; assembly: GCF_051309035.1. Classification (NCBI taxonomy): domain Eukaryota; kingdom Fungi; phylum Basidiomycota; class Tremellomycetes; order Cystofilobasidiales; family Mrakiaceae; genus Mrakia; species Mrakia frigida. The sequence goes on from NW_027481262.1 coordinate 144,826, forward strand.
ATCCTTAGATACAGTTCTGATTCCCTCGAGGGACATCGCTACAGCGATCTCGATCTTCTCGGAGGGCGAGACGTAGTCCTCCTCGAAGCAGAGAGCCGTAGGAGTGTGCTTCGCCTCTCGGAGGACGTTTGCTGCGTAAACGAGCGCTGAAGAGAGATCGTTGAGAGGGAGGAAGACGACGATGGGGAGGTCGGAGGGTTTGGTTGTAGTTGAGGAGGGTGCAGTCGACAGAGGAGGAGCGTTGAAGGAAGAGGAGGCGGGAGAGATCGGTTGAGCGAGATGGTCGATCACGTCCGAAGTGGAACGAAAGGTGGTGACTGAAAGGAGGCGAAGGAGAAGAGCGAAGAGAGTGTCAGTAGAGAATACAGAAGGGAGAGTAGAATATTGTTGATATCAGCTTTACCTGCTGCTCTTCCTGCCTTGATCGCTTGAGTCAAGGTCAAGAGTTTGGTTCCATCTGGGACTGCACTCTGAGCGAGAACAGCGTTCGAAGTCGACGGTCTCTTTGAGGACCTCCTTCCTGAAGAATTCCTCCCTGTTGAACTTGTAGATTTGGTTCCGAAGGCTGAGATGGAAGGCGAGGTAGGGTGAGGAGACGTTGTTCCTGGCAGAGTCGAGAACGACTGAGGAGGGGTTCCGTTGGGAGAGGAAGGGGTCGAGGGAGTAGGAGAGGGCTGAGAGGGAGCCGAGGAGAGAGCGAGAGGAAGAGCTCGAGAAGCGGGAGCTACGACGAGTCCGATGAACAGAGCAGGACCGCCAGCAGCAGTGACGAGGAGGGAAGAATTCGGAGAGGAGGAGGGCGGCTGAAGGAAGAGGTGGGAAGAAAGAGGCGAGGAGGCCATCGTCCGAGAGAGACCGGTTCGGAGCGAGAGGACAGGCGAGGAGGAGTTTTGATTCCGAGGGTTGGATGGTGGTGGTTTTGATGGGAGGGAAGGGTCCAAGAAGAAGAAGAAGAAGGAGGAGATGAGAACGAAGGACGGAAGGTGGACGATGAGCGAAAGGAAGCGATCATCCCCTTCTGGCTCTCCCTCAAGAGACAGAAAAGAGGTCCCCGCCCCACATGGCATTCCAAAACAAGTTTTGATAAGCCTCTCAAGTTCCAGAGAGAAAAGGGAGACGAGCTAAGGATAATATAGAGTTTCATACCGGAGACTCCTACCGAACGGAAGAAGGAAGCGAGAGAGAGAGAGAGAAAACTCAACCGTTCAGCCCTCGCCCCTTGACGACGAACACGACAGCACGAGCGAGGAGAAACGTGCGGGTATATCTTGCACGTTTTTCCTTCCGGCTATCCGATGCTCTAGTAACGAGCTATAAGCGAGATAGAAACAGGACAGGTCAACAACGGTCAGGAAAGAACAGAGCTCATGTTTGACCGGTTTGGACGCGTCGCTTTCGATCCTTCTTTGTTGTCTTTGAACCCTCACGATCACCTTTCAGAAGATGGTGAGACTCTTTTCCTACTTCTTCCGCTCTCTCTCAGACTCACCCTCCTCGCTTTCCCTTTGGAATGCTGTATAGTCCAAACGAGGATTGAGTGCAGCAGACAAGAAGACAAAGTGAGCTCAGCTCCGAGACGTCTTCTCTCCTCCCTCCTCCTTTCCTTCTCGTTCTGACCTTCCTTTGCTCCTCCTTCAGACTCTTGGAACTCCTCCACGAAACTCGAGATTTCTATCAACTCAAGGAACTCGAGAAACTCGCTCCAAAGATGAAGGGAATAGGTTCGCCGACCTCTTCGAACGGGAGGAAGCGAGTCAAAAGCTCACCATCCCTTCCTCCCTTCTTCGCCACCTCTTCCTTCCTACATCTCTGCGTCGCGGATCGACGAGAACAGTCTCCCAGAGCGTCAAGGATGTCCTCCAAGGTTCGTTTCAAACCTTTCTCTCTCTCTTTGGGGCTTCAGGTGCTTCTCAGAAGCTCAAAAGGGTGAGTCGAAGCTCGAGCTGACCTCTCCCTCCCCTCCTTCTCTCCTTCCTCCCATCCACCCTCACGAAGAACTCTGCGACGACGATTCAGCTCAGTTCGACAAGGCATGTTTCTACCTCTTTTCTCCCTCCTTTCTTTCTTTCCCGTTTCATCCATCCATCTCTCTCCATCGCACAAAGCTCACCTCTGGCTTCCTCCCTCCCTCCCTCCTCCCTCCTTCGTTCGTTCCACCCTCAGATCGGAACAAGCAACTACTTCTGGGCCTTCCCTTCCTCGGTTACCAACGTCAAGACCAACGCTCTCAATGCGAAGAAGGCAGAACTCGCAAAGGAGCAGAGTAGGATTCAGGCGTTGGAGGAGATGGTGGAGGGGTTGAGACGAGGGAGGGAGGAGGAGGTGAGTGCTTGGGGAAGTTTGGGGGAGTTTGGAAGCGTTGAGCTTAGAAGGGAAGGGAGATCTGGGTGGGTGAAGGGGTCGAAGGATGAGGTTGAGGGAGTGAAGCAGTGGAAGGAGAGGAGAGAGGTGAGAGACAGCCCACGACGCGCATGCACTGAGCGTCGTTTCGTTCCCTCTCTTCTTTCGTTTCTCCTCGACGTCTCAACTCCATCACACACTCATTCTTACATCACTTATCTCCACTCGCATCGCTGACCTCCCTCCCCTACCTCTCTTCTTTCTTCCCCACAGGACCACCGAACCTCCCTCCTCGTCGAACACGCTCAACTCACCTCCCTCTCCCAGTCCTACCAAGCCGAACTCGCTCGATACGGAGATGCCGACCCTGCTCTCTACAAGGAGAAGGTTGAAGCTGGGAGGATTGCTAAGCAGGAGGCTTGTAGGTGGACTGGTGAGTTGCGTTCGTTCGAGTCGAGGACGTCAAAGTTGAATTGAAGCTGACTCTTTCTCGGTTTCGTTTGGGCTCGGTTGGGAACGAAGAGAACGTCCTGATTGCTATGGGATGGGCGAAGAACAGATACGGAATGGAGGAGGAGGCGTTGAGGCAGGGGTTGTTCGATATTGGTTCGTTTCCTCTCGCTCCCCTTTTCTTCCTCGAGTCGAACTCCCTTCGCTGATCTCCTTCTCAAACCTCGCTTTCTTTCCATTCCCGACGATAGGTCCGACTTGGGAAGAAGGTAAGGGCTGAGACTCGACCTCGACCTTCGCTCATCTCGACTCCCTTCCTTCCCCTCGCTCTCGTCGCGTCTCGTTAATCGAGAACCGGATTGACCTGCCTCTCGACCATTCTCTCGTTCTTCTCCTTCTTCCCTTTTCTCTACTCGACCCTCCCTTTTTCGCTGCTACAGACTACAGCTGAACGAACCCCGATCTCGATCTCGATCTCGCTCTCTTCTGCGGGCTGGACTCGACGACGGAACCTCATCTCATCCCTCATCATCTCATCCTTCGACGCTTTCGACATTTTCGATTTGGCTCTCTCTCTCTCCTCTCTCTCTCGCCTACGTCTTTCAACCTCCCGAATCTTTCCCTAGCCTTTCACGCTACAATATCTCGATGATTTTTCTCTGGAGATTTCAACCGTCCTAGTATGTAGCGACGCAAAACTCAGTCAACGAGACCCAAAAGGACGAATCCGAAGCCCTCCCTCTCTCTCCCTCTCGTCCAGTCCCTCTCCCTCCCCCCCTCTCAACATCTAAGCTGCCAACCCCCTCTTCTCTCCTTCCCCACCTCCTCCAGTCGAACCTCCAACAGCGAACCCTTCCCCCTCAGCCCTCCTCGCAGCAGCTTTCTCGTCCCTCGTTGAAAGGTACAAAATCGCGAAGAAAGTCCCGACGAGGAAGATCTGCGCAACCGCTGACGCGATGGTTCCTTTGAGGACTCGAGGTTGTTCGGTTTGCTTGAAGAGCAGGAGAGGGAGCCAGGCGTTGAAGCTGAAGGCGACGGAGTTGAAGGTGCCTGAGAGCAAGAGGGAGAGGAGGGAACGAAACGGATCAGACGGGGGTGAGATGAACGAGATTGTAAGGCGAAGAGGTTGAAAGACTCACCCATGACAATCCCTCGCTTCTCTGAAGAGCCTCGGAGAATCTCGCTGCACCTGAGAAGAGGAGTGAAGCGACGAGAGACGGGTCAGCTTCGAGCGAGACGCGTCGAAAGAGGCATCGGCGCACGAACCAAGCGTAGAGAAGGCCAGGAGTGCAGTTAACGACTCCGGTGAGATAGTAGGCAACCCATCGAGGGACTCTGTTGGTCTGATAAAGAGGAGAACCGGCGAGCCAGGCGCAGGCGATTCCGTGCCAGACCTGGAACGAGAAGAACGAACGATGCCCAGCCCAGTTAGAGATGAAGTCGGACTCGAAGAGCTAGATTTAAGAGAAGTAACGAACGGTGACAAAAATGAGAGGCGGCCTGGACGAATAAGAAGATGTGGGATGAGAGATCAAAAGACACGTCGCTCGACACGACGAAGGGAGGAAGAGGGACGGAGCGTGCGTACCATCTTCGACCTTTGAGCACGGAGTCCGAGAGCCAAGCGAAACCCAACGCTGAAAGGATCTGGACGGTCCAGATTCTGAGAAGAGGAAAGAAGGGAGGTCAAACGTCGGAAAGGAACAAGCCGGCGAGGGATCGAGACGCGACGCAGAAACGATGCTCACCCAGAAGGGTAGTAGTTTATCTGAGGAACAGTGTAAACAGATCCAGGGTTTCCGTTTTTGCCACTGTACTTGAGCCAGAAGGCCATCGACTGCTGCGGTCCCTGAGAGACTGAAGGAGGAGAGAGAAGAAGAGCGAGATCAGCGATCGAGAGGGGACGAAGGCGGGAAGGAAGATACGAACAGATGTAAAGCGAGTAGGCGATGGTGAAGACCCAGATATGCCAGGTTTTGAAGATGTCGAGGAAGAACTTGAGGTTGAAGGAGCCAGCCTTCGGTCCTTCACGACCAGCAGCCTTCATTCGAGCCTTTCCGATCTCAATATCTCGAGCGGAGAAGATCCAGGAAGGACGGATGTTCTGTAGTGAAAGAAGAAGGTCAGTATTCACTTCCTCTGCAAAATATCGAATACTAAACTCACGCTTGGGAGGTCAGGAATGAAGAAGCTGAAGCGATAAGGGAAGGCTCAGCTTCTCAGGTCTCGTCCCACCTCTTCATCAAGAAGGGAGACTCACAAAGCACCGATGGCAACTGGAAGAGAAATAGCTGCGTCGATAATAAAGATCCACTTCCATCTGAAGGTGATACAGAACGGACAACAGTCTTCCGTCAGTTCGACATTGATGCGACGCGTTCGATGAAAAGACGAAGCAATCACCCAGGTCGACCAAGAACTCCGTTCAAAGCGCTGTAGATACCACCAGAAAGGTTTCCTCCTATCAAAGTACCTCCAGCCGTAGCAGCTTGGAAGATGTTGCTTCTCTTGGCGAGCTCTCCCCTGAAGAAAGAATGCAAAAGCGAGAAAGGCGAGTGATCAGCGTCGTTCTCGAACGAAGGGGAGGTAAGTGAGAGAGCTCACTTGTTGTACCAGCTTCCAATCAGGAAAAGTAGTCCGGGATAGTAACCGCTCTCGAACACTCCGACGAAGAACCGAATCGCGTAAAGGGCGTGACTGACAAGGCAGAAGAAGGTCAGGGAGGACGATCGAGAGAACGAGCTTGGGAAGGTCAGAGCTCACTAGTTGTTGATGAAACCTGTTCCTAAAGTGAGAATGGACCATCCGAACTCGAGCCCGAAGATGACGCTGCGAAAGAGAAGGAAGGAGATCAGCCGCTGAACCAGTGATGAAAGGAGATGTGGTCGACGCGTCTCTTCGACTACGCTTCATCAACAAAGGAGTCCCTTGAACGGGAGGAGAAGGCTGCAGGGCACTTACTAGTGGGGACTAAGTCGATTGAGAAGCATGGTAGTAGGAACTTGGCCTGGGAAGTAAAAGAACAGAAGGAAGGTCAGCGTCATTTGCGGCTTCTGCTGCATTTCTGAGCGGGCGGAGACTCTGCTCACCAATGACGTAGCCCTGAAAGGGAGGTATAAGAACGGCGGAGAGGAGACGGTATCAGTTCTCAGACATTTTTCGGAGCTTCGACGCGTCTCGAAGTCCTTCGACCTTTTCTCGCTCTCCGTCCCCCTCGCCCAGATCTGAACTCACAACCGTCCAGCAGGTCTGGGCATAGTTCAGTTGCAATCCATACATGTTGAGATCTTCCTTCATGCCCGAGACGCTGAGGAGAACGAAGAAGGGAGGAACGAGGGGTTTTCAGTCGACGAGAAGTTCGGTCTGCTCGAAAGGTAATGAGCTCACAAAGCTGAGTTGAGATTAGACTGATCAATGTATCTCATTATCAGTCCGAGGACGGAGAATACGAGGAGGGTCATGTCCAGTTTCATGAGGAACCGTCGTTCTGAGAGGAAAGGAGAGAGGCAAGAAAGAGGTCAGCAATGGTCGCAACTCGAACGAAATAGGGAAGCCTTACCTTCTGGGGGCTTTGAAAAACTATCCCAGACGTATCCATACCAAGGTATCTTCGCGAGAGGTGGCTCGAGGACGTAGGGCGAGTGCTCTTGAAGAGATTCGGGAGGAGAAGAGAAGTCGGAAGCCCGCTTCTCCTCCTCGTTGGCGAGGGGTCCAGACATCTTGAAGAGTGGAAAGTGTAGGTGGTAGTGGTAGCGGTAGTGGTCGGAGGGATAGCTGTTGATCTTTTCCGGCCTTCAAGCTGAAGACAGAAGAAAAGGGACGATCTTCAGTGAGGATGGCGTGCGGTCAGCAAGACAAGCCTAGGGAGAGCGAGTCGAAGGCGATATAGCTCCTCGTATCCTTGAGCCTTTGCCACATCTGTCCTCTTCGGAGGAGCAGCCGATCATCCGAGATAAGACTGTCAGCTCGAGAAAAAGGGAAGATGGACGTTGGGATCTGGGAGAAAGGAAGGGGACGTCGAGCTCAGATCGATGAAATCGAAAAGTGTGAGCTCGACCCTTCCTCCTTCTCTCCTTTTCCTCCACCAGCGTCTCTCCCCAAACCTCCTTGAGCCCTATTTAGCTCACCGTCTACTTGATGAGGCCATCCTGAAGGTCTCTTTGATGATCGATTGTCGGGTTAAACGGAACGCGGCCTCCTCCGAGGACGGGATGAGGGAGGAGGGAGGAAGAAGACGTGCTCCCCCCCTCATGGTCCTGCCCTCGCTCCTGCTTCCTCAGTCATACCTTCCACCCATCACCCGGCAGTCAAGAAGCCCACCATGTCTCCTATCGCTTCTGAAACCTCCGCTCCTACCCCTCCAGCGACTCTCAAACAGCAACACCACCTCCCCATCGTTCAGCCCTCGGCTTCCGATCTGCCTTACCTTGCTCCTTGGGTCGCTCCTCCAGAGACAAAGCAGAATCGTGAGTGACCAACTGATGTCTTTTCATTTATTAGAGAGAGACTGTGGAGTTGAGTGGGATCGCTGGAAGAGAGAGAAGCTCGCTCACCTCCGTCTTCCCCCTCTCCTCTCTTCCTCTCTTCCAGTCGAGTGGGCTTCCCTCGAGACCATCGATCTCAAGCTCCTCGACAACCCTTCGCCTTCGGTCCGTGCTGATCTCATCGCTCTTGCCAAACGAGCCCTCTCGACGGACGGCTTCTTGTGAGCTCGAGCTCTCCTCGAAGATCATCCATGGCGAGACGCTCACTCTCTTCTTCCTCTTTGCTTCCCCCTAGGTACGTCGTAGGAACTGGAATTCCACAAGAAACTCTCGAACGACATTTAGCTATCGCTCAGCATCTCATCACTGGAATCCCGGAGGATGAGAAGCTTCCTTGTGAGTTCGACTCGAAGCGTCAGAACCGTTCGAGTTTTTCGATTCTCACTCTCTCCCTTCAGATGCTGCAAAGCTGAGTGAAGGAAGCTACAGGGGATACAAGCTCAGAGGAGTTTGGTCGCGAGATGGAGTCCGAGACAACATCGAGGTCGGTACTCTCTCCCATTTCTTCTTTTTCGCCGAGTAGATCTCGAGACGACGCGGAAACTGACTTCTCCCTCGTTCTGTCCCTCTTCCCCTCTTCAGCACTACAACTTCGAGACTCCGTCCTTCCATGGAACCTCATCGGAGCATCACCCTGCAGGTTCGCCTTCGTCTCTCTCTTTCTTCCTCGAGCGAGCGATCTGCCTCGCCCACGCTGACCTCTGTCTTCCCTTTCTTCGTCTTCAGTCCTTCCCTTCCTCCCCGAGATTCGAGCTTTCTCTGACTACACCTACAACCACATTGTCAAGAAAATCCTCAAGATCATCTCTCTCGTTCTCGAACTCGACGAAGACGCGCTCTGGAAGCTTCACGGCCATGAAGATCCGATCGGAAACGCCTGTCAGCGGTACATGGCCTACTTCCCGAGGAACGACGAGGAGGATAAGGCTACGGAGGGAATATGGAGTAAAGGACATACTGATTGTGAGTCCCAGACGTTTGAGTTGAGAGCGGAGAGAAGGAAACTAAAGCTGACCTCGAGTTCTCACAGACAACACCGTTTCGCTCCTCTTCTCTCAGCCTATCTCAGCACTCCAAGTCCTCACTCCCCACAACGAGTGGAAATGGGTCAAGCACGTACCCGGTGCAGTAGTTGTGAACGTTGCCGACGCGTTGGACTGTAAGTGTTGCTTTCCTTCGTCTCTCCGCGACCCGTCTCTCGACGCTCATCCATCTCTTCTTTCTTGTTTCTAGTCCTCAGCGGCGGGGTTCTCAAAGTGAGTGACACCTTCTCTCCTTCTCTCGTCTTTCGAAATGCTGGACTCTGAACCTTCCTTTTCACCGTCCCTCCTTCGCCTCACTTCTCTTCCCTCCCTCCTCAGGCAACGCGACACCGAGTCATCCGACCTCCTTCCGACCAGAACGACATTATCCGCTACATCTCCATCCACTTCGCTCGAGCTTCCCCCGGCGTCGAACTCAACGCCATTGCCGAGTCTCCTTTGGTTCAGAGGGAGGGGAAGAACGCGTTCCAGTCTCGAATTGATGAGGGAGGGAGAGCTCCCACCCAGAAGGAATGGCTCGAGGAGAGGATCAGAAGGACGGGACACGAGCTTTACGATGACAAGAGGTCTCCCGCTGGTGCTGGAAGGGTTGAGGTGAGCTCGTTTCCTCGTAGCTGTCGGCAGCCCGCTGACGTTTCCTCTCTCCATCTTTTCGCGTGCTCTCACAGGAAGAGGTTCTTGGAAGGAAAGTTGAATACTTCGTTTGAGTTGAAACTGTTTTCCCTTTCGATGTCGAAGGATGATCTTTCGTTCACGAACGCGTCCCGAAAGCGACGCGAACCGAGATTGAGGCCGTGAAATGTTTGAGAAGGGGGAGCCAGCGTCTGATTGGTACTCAGGTGCAAATGAAGCGGAATTCAGAGAGTTCGTAGAGGTAGAAGTTGCGAAGGAAGGAAGAGAGAGAAAGGATTTGGAAAAGTAAGATGAGAATCCTTGATCCGGCTCGAGCTTCTTTACCACATTTATCTGTAGATCGAGCTCTCTTCGACTTCGACAAAAGAAGCGTGATAGGCCTCTACAAGTGCTTAGATCTGATCACGTCAAGGAGGGAAGAACAGGCCTCAGAACGTTCGACCGACGCGTCCTTCGAATCACAAACACTGGACCGGAAATCGCGTCTCCGGCTTGACCCCCATCCTCTTTTGGTTCCTTAGCACTCGTATGTCGACTTCGAGCTTCTGGTCATCTCCTCCTCAATTTTGTTCGCAAATCCTCTCGCCTGCGTTTCTCTATCCGCTTTTCGCTGACCCCAGACCTTGATTTGGTTCGCCGCCCTCCTGCCCTCCTTCAATCCCTGTAGCCCAATGAAAATCTGACCAGCTTGTATCCGGAGAGAACAAGCTCGTCTCTGGAATCGCGTTCCTTGAGCTCGACGAACGAAAGAGATCTGCATGCTTGATGAAGAAGAATGGAAAGATCGAGTCGAGAATAAAAGCCCCGAGGAGAGAAGGGCCCTTTTCTGCCTGACGAGTTCGTCGAGCTTTCCCAAACCACCACTCTCTCCCTGCCCTTTGAATGGTGTCCCTGGCTTCTTCTCTTCATAGTATAAGTCTCAGCAATCAGCCTTCAGATCCTGTGAGTAGACTAAGAGACCGGGAGATCAAACAAATTCGCGCCCGGCTAGCCTATCCCCTCAAGCTCCTCTCTTTCTTCCCTTCTCCCCTCGACCTCCTCTCTGACTCTCCTCCTTCCTCCCTGCTTTCTCTCCTACTTTTTCTCAGCCAGCAACAGATCCTTCGGAAGCAGCTTCCCTTGATCGACCATCTTCAGCGACATCCAGCAGTCGAACCGCTCTCTCTCGATTCAAAACGAACGAACCCCCTCTCCTCTCCTGCCTTTCGTGCGAGCTCCCTCCAGGATTGATGGACTTCTTTCCCCAGCCCTCGCCCTCCCTCCCAGCAACCTCCTCTCTCTCTCCCAACGACTGGCTGGATCTCTACTCGAAAGGGCAATGGGATCGTGAGTTTCCTTTCAACTATAGCTGGCGGCGGAAGAGAGAGAGAGCTCGGAGGAGGGCGTTCCAAAACGTCGAGCTGACCTTTCCCTCCCTCCCTTCCTTCTCCTCCTCACCTCAGCTACCGTCATTCCACCTCGCATAGCTTCGCCTCCTCGTCGAGGATCCAACTCCTCCACCTCCATTTTCTCGCCTCCCAGTCTCGGAGAGAAACTTCTTCCCTCGGGAAGCTCGATGACAGCGACCTCCAGCTCGCCGTTATCCTCTCAACCGCTCGAGAAGGAAGCTCAGACCTACTTCAAGGAAGGTCAGTACGCCCCGTTTTCTCTCGCAGGTTGAGAGATGAGGAGCTGATGATGCCCATTACACCTCCTTCCGTACGCGTTCGTCTTCTTGCTCAGGTTGGCTCCCAGCTCCTCCACCCTCGGACGAGGAGGAACGTCGCCGTGCACTGTATCGCTCGAAGATCCTTCAGTCCGACTCTCATCGAGTACTGGATAAAGTCGTGAGGCTGGCTCAGAAGACTTTTGGGGTCAAAACGGTGCTCGTGATGATGTGGTCAGTCTGTTTCTCTCCTCTTCTTTCTCGAGGCGGACGAGCTGAACGAACGTCTCTCTCTCTCTGCCTTCGCCTTTCCTCACAGCGAGAAGGATACTTTCCCCGTGCTCGCAGCCCACGGATTCGAATCCGATGAACCTGGACCTCGAGGACCCTCGCTGTGTGCTCACACGATCCTTCAGCAGTACGTATCCTTGGAGAGTTGAAGCGAAACCTCGTTGACCTCTTTCCCCTTCCTTCCCTTCTTCTCCTCTTCCTCGTCCAATAGAACGACCAAGCCCTTCGTCATTCTCGACACTCACCAAGACTGGAGGTTCAAGAATCACCCTTACGTTGTCGGAGGGAAGTTCTTTAGGTTCTACGGTACGCGTCGTCTCCCTCTCTCCCTCCCTCCCTCGTTCGACAACGACGACGACTGACTCTTGGCCCTTTCCTCCACCCTTCAACTCGATTAGCTGGAACGGCCCTCAAGTCAGAGGATGGATTCAGCTTGGGAAGCTTGTGTGTCATTGACGACCAACCTCGGACGTCCTTTTCAGCGGAGGAGAGCGAAGATCTGGAGGATCTGGGTTTACTGGTGATGAGGGAGATTGAGCTTTATACTGTGAGTCTGATCTTTTGACTGTTGCTACTACCGCTACTTCCGACCATCGTCGTCCCGTCGAAGCTCGGAGGGTTTGACTCTCCTACTTCCTCCTCCAGGCCCGACAGGAGGTCCTACAACGAACACTCACCGCCGAGTCGGTCGATCGTCTGAGCAGAGAGACCCTCCTTATGACTGATGTGGATTTCCCCAAGGTTAGTCCGTTCCCAAACTTGACGAGCTCGAATTCGAGGCTGACTCCCTGCGCGTCGGTCGTTTTCTTCAGGTCTCGACGAGAGCCGCTCTTCACGTTCAGGACGCTCTCTCGGTCGACGGATGCGCCATCTACGACCTTTCCAACTTCGAATACTCTCCCGATTCAACGGAACCAGAGCCCTATCGACTCATTCTGGACGGAAGCACCCTTTTCGCCGCTTCGGACGATCCTTCCCACCCTCCAGTCCAGGAAGCCGTTCTCGCCCTTCTTGGATCTTCGGAGCATCACCTCGACGACGGTTCAGCACCCATCTTATCTACCTTCTCGACCCCGGACTCGGTCGCAGTCTGTCGGTTTCTCGCCAAAGGAGGACAAACCTTCGACGCGTCGTCGATTCCCGGATGGTTCAAGACTCCTCTCCCCTCAGGAGTCGTCTCAATCCACTTGCTTCCAATTCTCTCCATCGACAAGTCACCTATCGCTCTCATAGCCGTCATCTCGAGAGACGAGCGGTTCGAGTTCACCCCTGGCCACAAGACCTACCTCGACGCGGTCGCTCAAATCGTTACTTCGTCCTTCCTTCGACGGCAACTGCTGCAGAGTGACAAAGCGAAGCAGGTCTTTGTAGGAAACATTAGCCACGAGCTTAGGAGTGCGTGCCTTCTCGAGTTGCTCGAGGAATGGGACGAGGCAGATCTGTTGTTCTCGCTTCGTCGCTTTCGACGTGACGTGATTCTGAACTTGCTTACCTTGGTCCTCCTCCCTCACAGCCCCCTTGCACGTCATCCAAGGTCACTGCGAGCTGTTAGCCGAGACTTCGCTGTCGTCGGAGCAGCAGAGGTGCCTGAGGTCGATCCACTCGTCGTGCCAGGTTCGTCTCCTCCCCTCTCTCTCTTCTCCTTGAACGACCCCGATCACTGATCGTTCTCCTCTCTCTCCTTCGCCCATGTAGAGTCTTTCGGAGACCGTCAATCACGTCCTCGAATTCTCCAAAAACGCTGCCGCCCAAGCGGCAAACCCTGGGGCGGAGGACGCGTCCGCGTCGTCCGACATGATCGAGTCAGTTCTTTTCTTTCTTCCTGCTCGTCCCAACGACGGCTGACCTCATCCTCTCGGCTGTTTTTTTTCTTGCTTTAGATTGGACCTCGGACAGTTCATCGAGGAAGTCATCGACGAAGTCTCGCTCGGCTCTCGTCCTTCCTTCTCACGATCCTCGGTCGATAGCAAGACTCTCACTCCGTCACCGTCGCTCAATCTGGAACCCAAATTGGAGACGATCATAGACATCGACCCTCGATCTTCGGTAAGCTCTCACAGCTCGATTCAACCAAGGTCCCAAAGTCAACGTCGTGTTGACCTTCTCCCCCTTTTTTTTCCCGCAGGGATGGATGGTTCGAGCGGATCGAGCTGGTCTTCGCAGAGTTCTCACCAACCTCTACTCCAATTCCCTCAAGTACACCACCGAGGGATCGATCGTCATCAGCCTTCGAGAGGCCGCTGCCTCCCGGCCCTCCCCGCCGTCCTCTTCGTCCCTCGTCAAGGTCGAGATCTGCGTCGCCGACTCGGGAAAGGGAATCTCGAAGGCGTTTCAGAAGCAGCTGTTCCTTCCCTTCTCGCAGGAAGACGTTTTACAACCTGGAGCAGGCCTCGGTAAGTCATTTCGCTCTTCTGCTCCCAACTCGTCGCTTTCGGTCTTTTGATCTCGACCTCTTCTTCCTCTCGTATACTTCGCAGGTCTCGCCATGGCTCGGAGCGTTGTCCATTCGATGCATGGTCAGATCGTCATCAACTCGGAGAAGGACGTTGGAACCAAGGTAAGTTTGATCTCGGCTCTCAATCCTTTCCGCGTTCGTTTCCTGATCTTGCTTCAAATCTCGTCGTCAGGTCACGGTCACCTTGAACTTGGAATCGCTCCCGCCGTCGGATCTGCACCCAACCGCGTTCGGAAAAGGCCACGTCGTCGACTTCGTCGGAGTCCCAGGATGCGACCCAGCTCTCGCAGCCTCGAAGCTGAGGAAGGAGGATCGTCTTCGTCTGTGGAGCTTCGACGTCTCGTCCCCCTCCCCTTCATCAGCGGCCTCTTTGGATCCCACCAGCGACCATATCGCCATCGTCGACGAATCGGAAGCACATTGTTTAACCCTCCCACCTCGAGTCATCGTCCTCACCTCCGGTCAGCATTCTTCGTCGAGTCCGCCCGGACGCGTCTACATGCGGAAACCGCTTGGACCGATCAAGCTCGAGATCGCTCTACGAGCTCTCCTTCACCTCCATGACCCTCTCCCTTCTCCATCCTCCCCGATCGAATCATCTCCTCTGTCGGTCGCCATCTCCTCGTCGTCGTCCGTCTCGACAACGTTTCCGGACCTTCTTCCTCCAGCACCCCCCCTTCGTCTCCCCACCACCCCCAAACGTACCTCAACCTTTTTACGGACCCAGAGCCCTGAGGAGAAGCCGTTCAAGGTTCTGATCGTGGACGACAACTCGATGAACCGACGGGTACTCTGGCAGTTTCTCAAGAAGAAGGTGAGCTCGCTTTCGATTCGACCTTCGTCCTTCCTCGCCGTTTGCTGACTTTCTTCGTCCTTCTTCTACCCTTTCCCTTCTCAGGGTTGTAATCTCTTCGAGGCCGAGAACGGACAGCTCGGTTCTGATCTGTTCAAGGAGCATATCAAGGAGCCTTTCGAGTCAGTTCGAGCTTCGTTTCGTTGCAGCACTCTCCGAAACTGACGCGTCTTTCTGTTCTTTCCTTTCAGCTTCGTCCTTCTCGATCTTCAGGTGAGCCCTTTCCTCAACCTCTTTCTTCGATCGCTCCCAGCTTCTGACCTTTGCATTCTCCTTCCCTCCTCAGATGCCTGTGATGGACGGATTCGATGCCTGTCGACTAATGCGATCGCAGGAAACGAAGAGTCGCTCGATGATCCTCGCCCTCACCGGATTGTCTTCGTCGGAGGACAAAAAGCTGGCCTTTGAAGTTGGAATGGACGACTAGTGAGTCTCACACCCATCTCCTCCCCTTCTCTCTCATCCAGTCCTCGGACTGACGCGCGTCTCCTCTCAGCCTCGTCAAACCCGTCTCCCTCAAGGGTCTTTGGTCGCTCTTGCTCGCTTGTTCGTCACTTTTTTCTACTACTCAGCCCGGCGCCTTTGTTTCCTCGCTGACCTCTATCATTTTTCTCCCCTCACAGATGTTGAATCTTGCTAGGACTTTTCGCTCTCTCCTCCTCTTCTTTCACGAACCCAACGAACTTTCATGTCCTCTCGCTCTTCTCCTCGTTGTTGTATCTTTACATAGACTTTCTTCGCATAATAAATTGCCTGGCTACGCTCCTCTCCATGTCTTTCTTCCTTCATGCACACTTTCCTTGATGACGGCGAGAGGTTGAGATTGAGGTTGCAATCGACAAATTGGGCGGAGGAAAAGAGAGTTCCAATCGGTAAGGCCTGGCCATCCTCTCTTTTCTCTCCCTTCCCTCTGCTATAGCTGCTTAGTGAGTCTTCTTCTTCCGAGTTTATATGCACAAGGGACGTACACAGAGAGCGCTTTTGTATCCAGATCAGCGAGGAAATCCAGAAAAGTTCTGAACGGGAGAACACGCTTCGACTCGTCGCGTTCAAGCCTTGGGGAAACACACCTCGTCAGACACGACGGGAAGCATCCGAGAAAGATACGACCAACCCCGCCTGGCCCTGGGGAAAGAACTGAAAGCTTCTACCCTTGGCCTGGCCTTCTTCTCACTCTAACCACCACACCGATTTCTTTCCCTCCAACCAAACTCTTCACTCGCTCCTCCCAACTTTCTTTCACGCGTCTCCTCTTCCTCCTCCCTCCCTCCCTCCCCCTCCTTCAACCATGTTCGTCAACCAAGCCGCTCCTCCCAGCAACCTCGCTGGCCCTGCTCTCAAGACTCCCGAGGCACTGGAGCTCGAAGCTTTCGACAGTGAGTTCTGACTCGCCGACTTCGTTCAGAGTTCGAGAACGATGGAACGTCGAAGCTCACGCCTCTCTTCCCCTTCGTTCTTCTCAGACTATACTCAAACGATGACTCTCTACCACACCAACCTCTGGCTGATCGCTCGAGCTCAGCAAAACGTCTATGAAGAGAAACAAATCGTGAGTCTCGTCGGCTCGCTTCCTTTTTCAAGAGTACCACCTTCTCGAGCTGAAGCTAACCTCTTCGACGCTTTCTCGTGCAGATGGAGCACCTTTCCCAAACCATGGCTGCTACCCAGCTCCCCTGATCCAACGCCACTCGCTGTCGATGCCTCTCCGTCCCCTCTTCCTTGTCTCACGTCCTTCACGTTCCCACTGTAGCCTTAGCCCAGCACCGACCATCTCCCCTGCTTGTAATCTTAGCATCAGCATCTATACTTACTTGCCCTATATGTACAACCTACACCAAAGCTCTGAGCGAACGAGTACAGCGAAGGAGCAAGAGGGGAAGAACGATCTGCTCGCCGCCCAACCGTCGATCGATAAAGCGACATGCGATCGTGAAAAGTCGGTAGGTATCGTATAGTCTAGGCAGGGTAAAGCGAAGGAAGCTGCCTCGAGATGATCATGTTCTGGATCTGAGTCGTTCCTTCGTAAAGCTGGGTGACGGAGGAGTTGGAAGGAAGGTCAGTACTTCGTTTCGGAGAAGGAGGGAGAGGATTCGAGTGATGGACCGAACCTGGAAGATCTTGGCGTCTCTGGAAGGTTGAAAGCACCGACGAAGAAGCAGAAGGAGGAAAAAGGAAGTGGTCAGCCAAGGTCCAGGACGCGTCGGCGTGTTGAGTTCTAGTGAGGAAGCGAAAACTGTGTTTGGTTTGGGATCGTTGAGGGCAGACTTACCGCTATAGTGTCGAAAATTCCAAAGAAGAAAGAGGCGTCAGTTTATAAGTCGGCGAAGGAAGGGAGGGAAAAGGAGTGCGGGAGGAAGCGTGAGGATGGGAGAAAAGGACGAACGTAAAGTTTCTCGACGGGATACTCGGTGTTAAATCCGGCTCCTCCGAAGATCTGTAAACGAGGAGGAGATTTGAACGGTCAGAATCGCTTCGCAATCTTTCCTCGCCTCGCTCGAAAAGAGACCAGGCGACGAGAGGTCTTCTGGCTCCTCTCCCGAGGCCCGACTCACCTGCACCGCCGAGTTGGCGTTATCAACAGCCGCCTTCGATGCCAGAGCCTTAGCCATCGACGAGTAGTAGGTGTTCCTTCCTCCGGAATCCTTGATCCAGGCCGACTTCCAGACGAGAGCTCGAGAAGCTTCGACAGCGATGGCCATCTCAGCCAAAATCGTCCCGACAGCTTGATGTTGAATGATAGGCTTGCCCATGGTCTGGAGAAGAAAGTTCGGCGAGGAAAGACGTAAGCACGAGAAGAAGGAAGGTAGAAGAGGGGAACCTTGACTCACGCTCCTGCCCTGAGCGTACATCACCGCTTCCTCCAAAGACCTCTGCGCCAACCCAACGGCCGCGGAGGCGACGAGAGGTCGAGTGATGTCGAAGGCTCCCATTGCGGTCTTGAATCCTCCTCCTGGGACTCCGAGGACGTTCTCGTCGGCTGCGAGTGAAGAGAGGGAAGGGTCGTCAGACTCGGACGCGTCGAACAGGCGTTTTCAGTTTCCTTCGAGACTCACGAACGAAGACGTCGGTGAAGCTGATCATTCGAGTGTCGGAACATCGTTGACCTAAAAGAGAGCAAGAAACAAGGATCAGCTCGAAGGTTGAGAAGCGAGAAGGAGCCAGAGAAGGACGGCGGCGAGAAACGCGTCCGAAACGACTCACCCATGTTGATCTCCTTCTTCCCAACCTCGATTCCGACCGAGTCAGCGTCGACGACGAATCCTGTCATCCCCTTGGTCGCGGCGACGTCTGAATCGGTTTTGGCGAGGACGAAGAACCACGAGGCAACTCCTGAGGAAAGAAAGAGGAGAGACGTGAGGATCAGCTTTCGTCGTCGAGAAGCCAAACAACGAGCGTTACGAACCTCCATTGGTGATCCTATAGGGTGAGAGGATAAAATCGAAGCAGTCTGATCAGTTCCTCGGTCTTGCAAGAACGAAAGGGCGAAGAGGGAAGAAGGAAAGGCACGAAGAAACGACGAGACTCACCACATCTTGCTCCCGCTCAACCTCCACCCACCATCAACCTTGACAGCCTTCGTCTTGAGTCCAGCGACGTCCGAACCAGCTCCAGGTTCGGTAACACAGTAGGCAGCGATGATGGGTTTGGCGTCTCCCTCCAACGGACGAGTCATGGGTTCGAGATATTTGAGCTTGGTTTCGTGAGATGCAGAGACGAGGAGAGGTGCGATGGCGAGTCCGTTGGCTTCCATGGCCTAAGCATTGAGGCAAAGAGGATGTTAGGGAATGGGGAAGAAGGCAAGAAGAGCGTCGCTGGGGCTGAAACTCGACCT
Organism: Mrakia frigida; assembly: GCF_051309035.1. NCBI lineage: Eukaryota > Fungi > Basidiomycota > Tremellomycetes > Cystofilobasidiales > Mrakiaceae > Mrakia > Mrakia frigida. The sequence goes on from NW_027481262.1 coordinate 162,912, forward strand.
CACCGTTTGAACTCCAGTGCATCCCCAAGCTACCTCCTCCGAGATCAACGAGCACTCCATCAGACCCAAACCAGGTCCTCCGTACTCCTCTGGGATGTGAGTGTTGAGGAGACCGAGATCGTGAGCTTGTCGCATCAAAGCCCAGGGGTATTTCTTCGAGGGAGGAGGGGGAGGGAGGAGGGAGGAAGAGGGGTCAGCTTTCAGCTGGAGAAGATGGAATGGAAAGAATCGACTCCTCACCATCGTTCGATCAAGCTCAGCAGCAGCAGGAGCGATCTGTTCCCTAGCGAACTTTCGAGCGAGTTCTGTATCAAAGAAAGGAAGGTCGAAACGGAGAGGTGGTGAGCTCAAGGAGTCGGCCCATCCTCCCCGGATTTGCCTCCTTCGTGCTGAGGCTACTGTTCACTCACCTTGGATACCCTGCTGGTCTTCACTCAGACCGAAGCTGGCTGTAGAGAAGAAAGGAAGAGATTCAGTTTCGATCTCGATCTCAGGGGAGGGGCAGCAGTCGAAGGAGGGCAGGAGGAGGGGAGGAGGAACTGACGACCTGAGCTCGATTGAAGGGTCGAGGTGGAAGCGAAGCATCGTCGAGAGAGCGTCGAGGTGGCTTTGGGGAGTCGAAGGGAGAGAGCTGACTTCATGGCGATTTAGAGTGAGGAAGGGAGGGACGATGGAGGGAAAGAAGGGAGAGGTGGGAGAGTGAAAGTTGGGAGGAAGATCGAACACCGGTGAGATCGAAGGTCGGGTAAGGAGCGTAAGAGCCGAGAAGAGATCGATGACCTTCTGGGATTCTCACGTGAAGGTCTTGCATTTTTTCTTGAGGTAGAAGAGGCCGAGAGAGTCAGATCTTGAAGATGATCAGTGCGCAAGAAGTGCGAGAAGGACGAAAAATGTTGAAGTAAAGGGAGCGAAGGACGAGATGGGCGTCGCCGCGGAGGAGGGCTGAAGCTCGCATCATCTCTCTCTCTCTTCTTCGAACGGCTTTTCCAGATGAAACGATGAGGTCACGGCAGGACGAGCGACGGCAACGGGGAGACTCACTTTGACCGAAGGTGAAGAAAGCCTTGGAACGATCAATGGAGTAGTCCTTTGAATGAAAGAAGAATCCGAAGAGAAACGGGAAAGCGTCAGTGAACCATCGTTTCGAGGAGGAACCGTTCTCGAAGCGGCTCACCATGTGCTGGAATCGAAGGAGCGAAGGAAAAGAGGTTTAGTTGATCGTTATGTTTTCGAATTAGATCTCGAAGGAGAGTGGTGGAACGCACGTTGTAGATGGGATCCAATCCGGGCTGAGAAGGGCATGAGTTGCGACCAGCTCGAGAGGTCGGGTCAAGTGCAGCTGCACTGGCTTCGACCTGAAGTAGCGTAGAAGAGGAAGCATGATCAGTGGGAGAGTTCTAGATAGAAGAATAATAGGAACTCACAGGTGTGTCTGCAACTCCGTCTCCGTCAGCAGGATCGCATCCCTCTGCAAATCGAAAAAAAAGACGCGTCGAGGCTGTCAGTTCTGTTTCGTTGCTCTGATCGCGGCAGCACTCACCGATCTTGTTGAAAGTATGAGGCAGTCCCAAGGAATGTCCCATCTCGTGAACCATGATCGTTCCGTCACCAAACTCAGAAGGCTGTGAAAGAAAACCCAAAGTTCGACGCGAAGGTCAGTTCGGGTGACAAGAAGCTCGAACCGACGAGAGCGGACTCACGATACCAGTCTCTGGGAAAGTCCAATGCCGAACGACGATTCCGTCTCCAGCCGGATCACTGGTGTAGTCGGTTGGATACCTCGCCCACCCCGTCGCGCGGCTGGCGTTCTTGACGGGCGATCCGACCGAATAGATGTTGAGCTCTCCAGGGCCGTTGTCGTGGTGGAGGGCCTCCTTCATGGCGACGTCGAGCTCGTTTGCGTATAGAGTGCTATGGAGAGCAAGAAGCAGAGGGAATAATGGGGTCAGCTGAGCTTTGAGAGAAAAAGAGAAGAGACGAAACGAAAGGAAAAGGCTCTACCTGGGATCCAAATCGACTCCCTCGAACCACTCCTTGTTCCTCCAGTATTGGTACGTTTGGCGAACGAACTGAATCCCAGTCGAGGCGAATTCTCGATTCAAGACTTCGACTTGAGCGTCGATGCTGCGAACGTCGAGGTATCCTCCCTCCGCGCCTTGTTGAAGTTGGAAAGAAAGCTGGTCAGCTTTTCCTTCGATGGTCATTCAACAGAGACTGGATGTTAACCACTGTTGTTGGCATGGACGATATGGAAATGCAAAGGGACAGTCTTGGTCTCGAAGTACATGGAGACGTGGAAGAGAGGGGCCATCCAGCTCGAGTATTCCTCCTCTTCTCTCTTCTCGAGCTTGCCATCCCGAAGAGCTGCGTCTCTGGAAGAGGTGAGAATAGAAAATGATTGGAAGAGTAAAGGTCAGCCTTCGAGCTCACGGCTCGTGGCGAAAGGAGTCGAGGGGACGTTCAGAGCTGCTCTCGGCTCTCCACGACCGTTCCCGCAAGAGAAGCTTGGGCTGAGAGAAGAGCTAGGCTCAACCTCTCGCTTGAGTGGACTAGCCACCGAACTCGAGGAGGAGAAAGCGAGAAGGAGGAGGGGGAAGAGAGCAGTCGTCCAAAGCATTCGTCGCGGATCGAGTGGTTGAGGAGGTCTGGCTGGTGGTGGTTTGGGAGGGAGTTATGGCAGAGGGACTTTGAGCTTTTGAGGGAAGGAGGATAGATGCTGTTTCATGGCATTGCTGTCAAGATTGAGCGGTGGTAGAAGGCAGTATTGAGAGGGAAGGGAAGAACAGACTTTGGAGCGACGCGTCGAAGACGAGCGGTGCTGTGAAGGAAGCAAGAGAAGGCACGTCAGCACGAGTTCCAGTAGAAGAATCACAGCTCCCTCCGATGAAGCAGCTTGTTCGACACTGACCAGGACTGCTGAAGGGAGGCGGTGATGCTCTGCCTGCTCCTCGGAAGGGTCAAAGGAGAGGAGGGAGGAGGGAAGGTTTAGAGGCAGCACCGAGGCTGGGATCGTGAGCTCCTACGCTACGGAAAACTTCTGGCAGATTTTTAAACCACCACCATGAGACCGAAGCACCTGGAGAGGGGCGAGCGAGGTGAGAAGGAGGTCGCTGACAGAGCTGAGCGACGAGTAGATCGACAAGGAGCAAGACAAGGGCGAGTCGACCAAGGTTCTTGCCTTCCTCCTCGCTGTCGAGCTCAAGATATCAGCAACGCGAGCTTCCTGATCCCAAATTATCAGTCGTAGGTCCTATCCACCCCCTGAAGAGGTAGAACTTCCCGTTTGGGAGCTCAAAACCTGCTTCGAGTCGAAGGAAGAGCAAGGTGAACGAGGGAGGGAGGGAGGAAGGAGGCTGAGGGAGTTGAGCTCGGCTCCTTTCGTTTCCCTCTAGCTGTCTCGACGTTTGAGATGGACGGAGTCACGTCAATTGCTCGAGGCCTTCCAGGTGTAGAAGGTCAGTCAGATCGAAAAGACGAAACATGGGCTGGTGATCGTTGTAAGATCGAGGAGGAGAAAGTCAGGAACGGAGGAAGGGGAGGACGCGAACGAACGAGAGGTCAAGAGCGAGCTTGTCCCCGTCAAAACTAGAGCGATAACAAGAACAAAAAGCACTGGAAGACATCTGGGACACCGAGGTAGACTCTTTGAAGAATTTATATTATCCGGCGATAAGGAAGTACCGCAGCAAAACAGGCTCCTTCCCCTGGCCCCTCGTTCCTCTCCTTCCCTCCCTCTCCCCAAACGGCCATCCTCCCCTACTTCTCCTTTTCCACCCTTCGCTCTTTCTTCTCCTCCTCGCCACCACACCACCACCGCCACTCGACTTCACTGCAAGTTTCGATATCCATCTCCCTCGTTCCTCTAGGATGAACGCTCCTCCTCGTTCGCTACCAAACAACCCATCGACCTCCTCGTCTCGTCGAACGGTCGGTCAAGTCCCGCCCGTTCGTCCAGCCGGCTTTCCACCTCCAGTACAGCCTCAGCCAGTAGCAGGAGATTCAAAGAAGGGTGAGCTTCTTTCTCTTCTTCGTTCGGCTTGGAAGGGCTTTGGGATGGATGGCGTGAAGGGAGGGAAAGATGGAGGTCAACGAGAAGGACGAACGAGCTCGCTTCCATCCTTCTCCCTCGCCAAAGCTCTCCTTTGAGGGTTATACGAGTAGAAGGAATAAGATCAGTTTTCTCTCCGCCAACTTCCTCTTACTTGTTGCTCCACTCGTGGAAAGAGAAGACGAGCTCGTCCCAAAGCTCGCAATCTCACCCACTCCATCCTCCTCCCAACCGATCTTCCCCCGAAGCACGTCTTCTAGAGCTGATTCCCTCTCTCGTGCTTCTTCCAACGCAGACGTATCCCATGTACCTTGCAAGTTCTACAGATCTGGAGGTTGCACTGCTGGATCGTCGTGTATATTCGCTCACGTTCAGCCGGAAGGTGAGTCATCTCCTCCCTCCCTCTGGTCTCCTCTTCCCTCCCATCCTGGAACGAAGACCGACGGCTGATCTGTCTGCACTTTCCCATATCCTAGCTGGTCAGCAGAAGCAGCCATGCCAGTACTTCCAGAAGGGGTCTTGCAAATTCGGTCGGAAATGTACGTCTTCTCGTCCTTCCTCCTCTCGTCTAATCTCCTCCCTCCCTTCAACGTTCTTTCCGACGTTCTTGCTGATCTGCATCTCTCAACCGACCCTATCTGTCCAACAGGTGCTCTTGCTCACATCCTTCCCGGTCAACCGATGTCGATGGATCGCAAGAACAAGAAGGCTGCCGAAGCTCAAGCTCAGGCTCTGACCGAGAAGGTCGCGAGCTCTCTCTTCGCTTCCTCCCCTGCGACCCTCCCGCCTCTTCCTCGGTCCAACTCGAACGGAACTCCCTCGTCCCTGAATCCCATCCCGACGAAGCCGAAATCTCCAACGAAACCCAACGGTCTTCCTCCTAACCCAACGACGGGAGCCTCGTCGTCGTCGCAGGAGAAGGAGTCGAACGGAGGAACCTCAACCAAGTCGAGCTCGGACCCAACGACAGTCGCAGCTGCACCTCTTCCCTCCTCAACTAGTAAGGCAGTACCTACAACCACCAAAGGATTCAGCTTCGCCTCTCTCTTCCCTGGATCCTCAGCTTCCAAGCTTGCGAGCACGACCGGTCCCTCGAGCCTCCCACCTCGTCCTTCAGCCGCATCGGTCCCTTCCTCCTCCGCCGCAAAGGAAGTCGTCCCATCGATCAATACTACCTCAGCGCCACCACCACCCTCAGCAGCACCTCTTTCTGTGCCTCCTCTTCCTCCAGCATCAGCAGTACCAGCATCGCAGACGCCAAATCCCGTCCCAGTTGCGACGCAACCGCCTCCCCTCCCTTCGTCCTCCAACAACACCTTCCCCGCACCTCCACCCTCACACCCTCCCCCTCCAGCAGTCTCATTCGCCTTTGGGTCAGCCGTTCGTCCTCCCAACGGAACGGCGTTCCCTCCCGTACAGAGGAAGGACATCGTCTTCGGAACGACGAATCGAGAGAACTCAGCCACATCGCCTTCATCTTCCTCCTTCTCCCCAACGAACCAACAACTCTCGTCCCTACCCTCTCCAAACCTCTACTCTGCTCTTCCAACTCCCATCGGTCCACCTCACACCCGCCGAATCTCCCACGGACCCATCTCTTCTCCAGCTTCCTCCTCCTCCCACTCTCCCCAATCTTTCCACCCTTCACCTCAGCACTTCCATCCCGCCCCGACGCCCCTTTCGCCGACGAGGAGACTCGCTCCTCCTCTATCTTCGTCGTCGTCGTACAACGCTGGGCCTGGGGTCATCGGAAACGGAGGAGGAGGGGCGTTCTCGACGTCGCCGTTCTTCGCTGGACCGCTCGGATCGAGAGGACTTTTCCTCTCGTCGTCGTACGACAACCACGTCCTCGATCGAACGGGATCCTTCACAGCAGGGCTACCGGGAGGTCAGCCAGCTTCGATGGTGGATTTGGATCGCAGGTTCGAGAAGTGGGGAGGGCGAGGAGGACGCGACGCGGTTGGAGACGAGTCGGGAGACGAGCACTCCGGAAGGGTCAGCAGGAGAGTGGTAGAGGAGGATGGTCACGGAGGGAGTGACGACGGGGAGGAGTTCTTGCCGAGCAGTCTGTCAGAGCTGTTGACGGATCAGGAGATGGAGAGAAGGATGACGAGACGAGGATCCAACACCGGCGGCTCGTCGATGATCGCAGCCCTCCCATCTCAACAGCAGCAACCTCAGTACTCGTCGAATCAGTTCGGATCAGGAAACCACTCCCTCTTCGCCGCTCCTCATCTCCAACCACCTTCACCGCCTCCTCCAGTCGTCGACGATCCTCGAGCCCGGATGATGGACTTCAGCCCTCTGGATCGAGGCCACAACTCGGTTCCTTACTCCTCCACGGCGATGCGGCCCAACCTCGGAATGACTCCGGCGATGAGAACACCGTGGGACGACGACGAGGAGGTTCTCGGAGGAGGAGGAGGAACGGGAAGAACAGTTGGACGAGGACGAAACACCCTTCGACGACCACCGGTTCCCTTCGAGACCAACGTCTCTTCCAACGGAGGAGGAGCAGCAGCCTACCCGACCGAAGGAGACGGAAGCTTCAAGATTGGGCCCTCACACGCCAGCGTCGCGTTCCTTCCCAACTTCGGAGAGCGAAGGTACCCTCCTGCTCCTCCCTCGACGGAACCGTTCGGCCACCACCAGACCCCGTCCAACTTCTTCCCTCCCACCACCAAAGCCTCCTCTTCTCTTCTCTCCTCTTCCCTCCTTCAGCGACCAACGACACCGACGAATCACAACCCACATCTCTCCAACGGCTTCCCGTCAGCCTTCTCCAACGCGTCCTCCCAACAACAACAACGCTGGAACCCTCCTCTCCTCTCCTCCTCTTCCTCGACCGCAAACTCCAACCCCGTCTCCTCCTTCCCGAATTCCCAACAACAACACCCTCACCAAACTTCTCCACAAACCCAGATCGGAGGATTCGGTCAGCAGCAACCCTACCTCCATTACTCGACGTCAACAGCGACGCTGATGGCTCCTCTGAGCCCGGAGGAACTCGCAGCAAGTCACGAGCCGGGGATGAGCTTGCCTCCAGGGCTAGGAATTGGACTGGGAAGGACGAGGATACCATTCAGCGTCGGGCTCGGAGGAGGAGATCAGCAGCCGAACCACTTCGCTTCATCGTCGAGTTCGAATCAACAAGGACATGGACCCTGGAGTGCAGCAGCGACAACGAGCAGCGGGTACCCAGAAGTATCGGCAGGAGGCGGTGGAGGATCAGGAGGGCGATGGATCACGTCGGTTGGAGCGGGAGGAGGAGTTGGGTTGCAGGCGGAAGAGGTCGAGGACGAAATGGACGACAACGTTCTTTTCGATTGATAGAGTCGCGCTCGAGGGTTTTCTTGTATAGGCTCATATGGTGTTTTGTTAGCTCTCTCCTTTTGTTTTCGTGGTTTCGGTTGTAGTTTTCGGTTTCTCGATTCATCTTGCATCTCCTTCGTTCCCCTTTTTTCTCACGTCTTTCTTCCTTCGTTCTCACACACGTATAGTAGCAGTCTTCGAGTTTCCTTTATCATATCACGCCTCTAGTCTATGAACTCCGTTTATCGTTTCGCAGATGGGTTTGGAGTTGGTCGAGGGGAAAGAGGAGAGGGAGGAAGGGGATGAACGGCGACGCGTCGGCTGAGATCAGAGCGAAACGAAACGAAGGAAAGTTTTCCTTCGTGCTTTTTCGGAAACCGTTCAGGAGAGGGATAGAGAATTTCCCGGCTCATGTGTATAGCAAACGCAAAAGAAAAGGTCAACAAGACGAAAATGCTATAGCAAAAACGTGGAAGCAAACCGGCAAGGGCCTGTTTGAGCAGGCTTGCGCTCCTTCTTTGTTTGGTCAATTCTTGTTGATCGCCCCGCCTCATTTTCATTTCCAATCGAGAGAAACAAGAGAGGAAGAGGACGGCGAAGCAGAGCAGCTTCGAACCATCACCTCCCTTCCCCTTCCCTTTTCTCTCCTCCTTCTCTCTTCCTCCCCACCTCTTCCCCTCGTTCGTTTCTCGTTTGAATTCGGTGCGAGGCGTTCAGGAGCATGTCCACATACAACGTGAGTCGGTCTTGACATGCATAGGCAAGTGGGGAGGTTGAGGGAACGGGACGGGAAGGAGGCGAGGAAGGAACAGGTGGGACGGAAGGGAGAGAAGGGGAGGGAGGGCCAGCGAGTCAGCTTCTCCGCGATCTTCACAACGTTTTCCAACTGACTTTTTTCCCATCTTACGCTCTTCCTCTTCTTCCTCCCATCCATCCCTCCGCTCTTTCGGCCGTCACTCGATTCCTGGATCGCTCCTCTTCCTTTCCTTCTTTGCAGCAACATCGCAACGCCGGGGCTCTTCCATCTTCCTCGTCAACCTCCCGCCCGCTCCAACTTCCTCAGATCGGGAAACTCGCTGAACTCCTCGAGGGAGTCAAGAGGGAATGCGAAGGGATCTCTATAGACGCTGGGCTTTGGAAGGAGCAGAGGGACGAGATGGAGTCGAAGAGTGAGTTCAAACAACCGAGCACGTCCAAAACGGGAACCACCAACACGAGCGAAGGAAGGGTCGAGATTCGGACTTGCTTCTTCAAGTATACTTCTAGGGCTAGGATCTGATTCCACCCGTCACGAAGGAGAGGCAGGGGAGGGTTGGATGGATGGGAGGCAAGGGACGAAGGAGGAGGAGACCTCATCGACTTCGAGCTTGTCGATCTACTTTTGTTTCTGACTCCTTCCTTGCTCCCTCTTCTTTCTCGACTCTTGCAGTTCAGCAGCAGATCCAGGAAACAGCAGTCATGCGTCAGGCTCTCTACGACCTCGAGTCTCAACACTCAAAGATCCGTCAAGAGTCAGTCTTCCCTCCCTCCTCCTTCCTCTCCCTTCCCTTTCATTTCGCGTCCATCCCTCTCGTCGGTCGCTGACCATCTCTCTTCAAACTGCTCATGGCTCTTCATTTATTCAGGTACGAAGCCGAGATCCTTCACCTCCGACGCGAACTCGACTCTCGAGGTCCAGCTCAATCAGCTCAAAAGCCCGCTTCCTCCTACGCTCCATCAGCTCCCGTCCTTCCCAACCCTGGAGGACGAACGTCGCCTCTTCCTGGAATCGCTGGAGGCCGAGGAGGAACTCCTGGAGCTGCCGGAGGACCATCTCAGCAGAATCAACAGCAACAGCAGCAGCAGCAGGGTCAGGGTCAGGTTGGATTTTTGGGAGCTCCTCCTGGTTCGAAAGCGAAAGGGTCCGATTGTGAGCATCCTCTTCCTCTTTGCTTCCCATCCTTCCTCAGTCCATCGAATTACCTCGGAGAACGGTTTGATTATGAGAGATGTCTTAACTGACACCCGGTCTTTCTTTCCTTCCCCGCCTCGTCTCCCTCGAACCGTTCCACCTCGATCCTCTCTCGTCCAGACCCAGCTTCCGCTCTTCCTCCCGTCAACCGACAACACTCCTCCACACCTTCCAACATCCCAGCCGTCTCCTCCATTCTCCCCACCCCATCTTCCTCCACCACCGTCGCTCCCATCTCATCCACCACCGCTCCTCACATCGCCGCCGGCGGAGGTTCTCCTTCTTCGTCGACCCTCGCTCCTCAGTTCTCGGCCAACCCTCCTCCTCCACCGAGACACAACCCTCATCAGCAGCCACCGTCGACGCAGATTGTTCAGCCTGGTCAGGCGCCGGTGATCGTCTCGGACATCGACCCTGATTCGAGCGTGAAGGAGTTGAAGAAGGAGGGGAGCGACTGGCTTGCGATTTGGAGTCCGACGGCCAAGAGGGCTATCGACGTTGGGTTGGTTCATACGCTGGTGCACGAGAGGTGAGTCTTTCAAGTCCTTTCTTTGTTACTTTCCCTCAAAATCTTTCAGGATTTGAGCCCTTCGAGGAATCAAAGCGAGACGAAACGCTGACTTCCGTGCTCACTCTTCTCCTCTGCGTCTTTCACTCAAAAGTGTCGTCTGCTGCGTCAAGTTTTCTCAGGATGGAAAGTGGCTGGCGACAGGTTGCAACAGGACCGTTCAGATCTTCGATACGAAGACTGGTGCGAAGAGCTGGTGAGTTCAATTGTCCCTTTTCGTTCGACCTCAAAACTCGAAGCTCACCCCCTCTTTGCGCGTGACTCATCTTCTCCATCCTCATCAGCGTCCTTCAAGACGACACCTCCCCTATCTCGACCGATCTCTACATCCGAACCATCTGCTTCAGTCCCGACGGAAAGTTCCTCGCCACCGGTGCTGAGGATCGTCAGATCAGGGTTCGTCGCGTCTCCCTTCTTTTCTTTCCTTCCTTCCTCGTTCGGTCTTTTTTCATCGAGAACAAAGCTGATCTTTCAAACACTTCTTTACTCATTTTACAGATCTGGGACATCTCGAAACGAAGGATCCGTCATCTCCTCCAGGGACACGCCCAGGAGATCTACTCGCTTGATTTCTCGGCGGATGGACGACACGTCGTTTCGGGATCGGGAGACAAGAGTGCTAGGATCTGGGACATCGAGACGGGAGCTTGTGTGTTTGACTTGAAGGTGGAGGACCTCGTGGAGGGAGATGCTGGGCCTGTGGATGCTGGGTTGACGAGGTATGTTTTTCGTTCTTTCTCCTCTTCCTCCCCTCCGTTCAACCTCCAAGCAGTCTTCGACTCCCTTCCCGAGGTCCTCTCTTCCTCAAGAGGTCGACTCCCCGTTACAGATTCTATTCTGATCTTCGCTTCTTCGATTTGGCTTCCTCAGTGTTGCCTTCTCGCCCGACGGACGACTCTTCGCCGCTGGAAGTCTCGACGCCATCGTTCGACTGTGGGACACCAAGACTGGAATCCAACTCGGACGATTCGCTGGTCACTCCGACTCGGTCTACAGTGTTTCTTTCTCGCCCGACGGAAAGGTTCGTCTCCATCCCTACGATTTTCTTCTCGTTTCCTCCCCTCGTTCGTTTCCTCTTCCCCTCGAGCTGACCGTATCTTTCCCTTCACCTCCACCTCCTCCAGACTCTCTGCTCCGGTTCTCTTGATCGCTCCATCAGAGTCTGGGACCTCTCGGGACCTCGGCCTCCCGTCGCTCCTGGTGCGAGACGAGCCGATCCTCTCCCCAACGGAGAGCCTGGATCCCCCTTCGGAGCGTGCGAGAGGGTGCTGGCTGGACATAAGGATTACGTGCTGAGTGTTGGAAGTGAGTCGACATCTTTCCTCTATCTATCATTCTCCGAGAGAGAGAATGAACGAGAAGAGCGTGTTCCCTCGACCTTGACGACTGACTTTTCGTGTTTTTTTTTTCCTTCCCCTTCGTCCCCGCCTCAGTCTCCAACGACGGTCGATGGATCGTCTCGGGATCCAAGGACAGGACCGTTCAGTTCTACGACGCCAAGACGGGGCAGGTTCAGCTCATGCTGCAGGGGCACAAGAACTCGGGTTCGTCTTTCACGTCGCTCCCTTTCTCTCTCTCTCTTCCTCCCTCCTTCGGTCGACCTCCGACTCAAGAGCTGACCTTCTTTCCTTCCCTCTCGTTCGGTCCTTTGTTTCGTCGACTCTCCAGTCATCTCCATCGACCTCTCCAAAACGACAGGTCTCCTCGCTTCGGGATCGGGAGATCTGAACGCTCGGATCTGGAACTACTCGAATGTCTAGACGTTCTCGCTTCCCGTATGGTTGTTATGTCTTTCTCCCTCTCTCTGTTTTCTCTAGCCTACTTCTTCTTTTTCTTTTCATTTCGTCTTCTATCTACGTCTCTCTCTCTGGGGTTCCCTCTCGATTACTTGCTACTCATGCCGCTGTTTTTGCGTTTCTGCTGGCCTGGCCGTACTCGTGTTCGAAAACGACGCGTCGACCTCTCCGGCTGGCAACTCTGCTGTCGAGCTGGGCATAGGCTGTAAGGGTCTGGGGCTCTTGGAAGGAAGAAGGAAGGATGAGGCGAGACGAGACGACGCGGCCGTCGTCGTCAAGTCCTCGTTCGCCTTCGTCTCGCTCTACCTCCCCCTGAAAGACAAAAAACGCGCTTCATTGAGGTGCATGATCTAAAACTGTTGCAGAAGCTCAAAAGCACAACTCAGCCTGCTCGCAAATTTGGTAACCAAGCCTTTCGTCTCTGCTCCTCCTCATCCGCTCCGCGAATCGGATCGATCCCCAAACGACGACCATCTCAGCTCCCTCTCTCCTCCTCCTTCTTCCTCCCTTTTACAAAACATGCGGTGTCGCTCTCTTCTTCGATCCGTCGTTGGACAGTCCTCCAGGGGTAGGTCTCGTCTTTTATCTTGTCTGAAGGGGAGAGCAAGGAGAAGGAGGAAGGAGGAGGGGAAGGGGAAAAGAAGCGAAGCTGACCTGTTCTGCTTTGGTTCGTTGTAGCTGCCTTCTCCACCTCTTCCAGCAGCAGGGCTGTTACCGGTACGTAGAGCTTCAAGCTTGTTATCTACTAGAGCTGCAGCTGATCGACTTTTGTTGCTTCTTGGTGGTGCTGTAGCGTTCCGTTTCCCAGCCATGTTCGTCCCCAACTCGTTGCTCCTTTTCGCCGGCGCGACTGTCCTCAAGCTCACATCTCTTCCTTTTTGGTCTCACCAGGTCTCCTACGATGACTGAGGGAGGGATCGCCAGCTGGAAGGTCAAGGAGGGAGAATCGTTCGCTCCTGGAGACGTTCTGTTTGAGATTGTAAGTCTCTCCGTTCAGCTCAGCTCCCTTCCTTCCTCTCTCTCTCCCCAACCGTCGCTTAAGTCCTTGTTTTTGGTTCGCTGGTTTCAATAGGAGACCGACAAGGCTACCATGGATGTGGAGACGACTGAGGAGGGTGTTATGGGCAAGATTATCGTCAGTCCAGCCCTCGGTCTCGATTCTCGTCCTCCTTCCTTCCTCCCGCTCGAGCTGAACCTCGTCTCCGTCCCTCCCTTCGTCAAAAGGCCCCCGACGGAACCAAGAACCTCCAAGTCGGAACTCTGATCGCCATCCTCGCCGAGGAAGGAGACGACCTCTCTACCATCTCAGCTTCCGACTACGACTCGGCTCCTCCCGACACCGCTCCTCCCTCTTCCTCCTCTTCCTCCTCTGCTTCTCCTCCCCCCGCACCCACTCCAGCTCCTGCAGCTCCCACTCCAGCACCCACCCCCGCTCCTGCCTCGTCTTCGGGCTCCCACTCCACCACCTCCTTCGCCCACCCTCGACCCCTCTCCCCTGCCGTCAACCGTCTCCTCCTCACCTCGACCCTCACCTCCGACCAGGTCTCGACCCTCAAAGGATCCGGAGTTCGAGGAGCGTTGACCAAAGGGGACGTCCTCAAGGCGATGGGGAAGATTGACAGCGTCTGGGGGAGCAAGGAGGCTGCGGGCTTGGTCGTCGAGGGGAAGAAGGGAGTGTCGGCGAGGTTCAAGGTGAGCTCGCTCTTTCCTTCCTTCTTTCCCTTCGCGTCGCTCTTGTCTCTTTCATCTCTTTCTTGAGCTCATCGCCACTCTATCATCCCTCTCTCTCCCTCTCCCTTCTTCCCTCGCCCTCAGCTCCCTCCCTCCGCTGGAGGTTCGCCAGCAGCTGCTGCCGAAGCAGCTCCTCCTCCTCCCCAAGACCCCGTCTCCGTTCGACGAGCCGTCGTCGCTGGGTTCTCCACCGCTCCTTCTCCCTCAGCTACTTCCTCGGTACTCGACTTCGACTCCCTCCTCGCCGATTACGCCGTCAACAAGAAGGCTGCTCCCAAGAAGGCTGTCGAGGCGGCTCCCGTCGCGAAGAAGAGCGTGAAGAAGGTCGTCGAGAGCGGGGAGTTCGAGGGGATTTGGTAGAGAGTGGAGGAGGGAGAAAGGTGGGGCTCGAGGAAGAGTGATATCTTGGGTTTCTTTGGGTGGATTGGTTGGGGAAAGGAGAGAGGGAGAGGGAGACGACGCGGGTCGGGTCTAGAATGGGTTTTTTCGTTACAGCCGAGCGGGAAGAAGAGACAGCGACGCGTGTGGAATGCTATTCAGTTTCTAGCGCGTGCTTTATGCAGAGGAGGACTACTAGGGCGGCAGGAGGGAGGGAGGAGGAGAGGGAGAGAGCAACGAGGGCCGGAAACTTCTTGGCCTCTCGGATCATCTTCGCACTCCCTGCTTTTTAGAAGCTCATTTCTGCAGCCTCGACCGAGGCAGCTGATCTTTCGAATTCGCATCTGACCCTCTCGCCTCTCAGGGAAAAGAAAGGAAGAAGACGAAAGGAGATTCCTCCTCCTTCTTCCACACCCTAACCACCACCACCTCCTCCTCCTCCGATCATTCAAAGCCTAGTCCAGCACGCCCTTTCCAGAATGACCCACTCTCCAACGAAGATGCAGGCTCTGGTTACGACCGTTGAAGGGAAAGAGATTGTGAGCTTCCTGTTTCGCACTCTTTCGTCGTCGTCGTCCTTCGTCTCTCCCTCGAGAAAGAGAGAGAGAGAGATCGAAACTGATGCCTTCTTTCATCGCTCGCAGGACGACAGCTCCAACCTAAACGACGTTCTCAAGATGCACGAAGTCGCGGTGCGAGAGCTCAAGGGGTGGGAGGCGATTGTTGAGGTTCGAGTGAGTGCGAGCTCTTCCAACCCTCTTCCTCATTCTTCTGGGCCTTCGTTTTGGCCTTGAGAGGTTGAAAGGACGCAGAATTGACATCCAGCGTTTCCCCCTTCTCAGCACATCGCACTCGGACCTGCTGATGGTCAGTCGCTGTTCCTGTTCACTCCCTCCTTTTACCTGTCGCCGGCTTCCCTTTCTTCGTTCGAGTACGAGGTGTTGAGATTCTCTGTTTTCTCACATTCTTCTCTTTTGCCTGCTTCAGTCACCTGCCTTCGAGTTCAGCAAAAGGGAACCACTCCTGGGTTCGATCTCGCTGGGTGAGTTTGACGCGTCGCGTCGCTCGGTTCGACGCCTTCTCTTCTCCTTCGAACGCTGATACGTTCCTCGAACTTTTCATCCCTTCATATTGGCAGAGTGGTCATCAAGGACAAGTCCGGGAAGCACAAGGAGGGAGATCGAGTCTTCGGGATTGTGAGTTCGACGCTTTCCCTCTCACCGCCCAACGAAGCAAAGAAAGCAAGGAAGCAAGAGAGTAGACTCTGACATCTTTCCTTCCCGCTCGTATTTTTAGGTCTACGGAGGACTCGTAAACACCATCAAAGACGGTTCGTCGTCGTCTCCTTCTTCGATCCCCGACGCGTCGAGCTCACCATCTCTCTCTTCCTTCCCCTCCTTTCCCTCCTTCCCCTGCAGAACGAATCAGGAAAGAACACATGAACAACGGTTCCTTCGCCACCTACGCCATCGTTCACTCGGATCTTCTCGTTCGAATCCCTGAGAACCAATCGTTCGAGAAGGCTGCTGCTCTTCCGTTCTGCACTCTCCTTGCTTACCAGGTTCGTCTCCTCCCCGTTGGCGCCAAGCCTTCCTTCCTTCGTATCGTCGAATTTTCATCTTTCGGTTCCAGCTCACTGATATCTTCCTTTTCTCCCGCTTTTTGCTCTCCTTTGCCAGGCTCTTTCCGAGTCGTTCACGAAATGGCCCGTCGAGGAGAGGAAGCACGAGTCCATCTTGATCGCTGGAGGGAGTACTTCGATCGGTGAGTTGGCCCAAGTCTCGATTGTTCTATCTATCTCGTCGAGATCTGACTCGACCTCCCTCCCTTCTTCTTCGCTTTCGTTCTCAGGCTTGAGTGCCATCCAGCTCGCTCATCGAATGGGATACCGAGTCGTCACCACTACCAGTCAGAAACACTTCGATCTGTGCAAGGAGTACGGTGCCGATCAGTGCTTCAACGTGAGTTTGACCGTTCTTTCTTTCTCGTTGAGTCGTCGAGAAGAAAACGCGTCGACCGAATTCACCTGACTCTCTTTCCTTCTTCTTCGTCTTTTCCTTCAGTTCAAGGAAGAGAACGTCGACAAGCAGATCAGAGAAAACACTCAGAACGCTCTTGCTTTCGCTATCGATACCGTCAACCAAGTGAGTTCCGTCCTTTTTCATCTCCACTCGTTCTCACTGAACTGACCTTCCCTCCTCTCGCTTTCTTTCTTTCCGCTCCGAAGGGAAACTCCCTTCCCACCGCCTACAGATCCATCGGTGCCAGCGGAGGAGAAGTCGTCACTCTCGTTCCTCGATACCAGAACGAGATGGAACTTCAACGAAGCGAGGTTGGGATCAAGGCGAGGTCAGTCATGAGCGGTTTCACTGAGAACCCTCGACGCGTCTTCTTCTTCCCCTTTTTCACTCACCGACACACACACACCCATCTCCCTTCGTTTTCTTCAGACTTCCTACCACTCTCTGGGGAACCGAAGCTACCTGGCAAGGGATGAACTTCGAGGTACCGTCTCGGCTCTCTCCGCTCGTCTCTCGACGCGTCGTCGGCTGACTCCCCTTTTCCTCTTCTTTCACTCCTCGTTCGTTTCGACCCCAGCCCTCCCACCACGAGCACCAAAACGTCAAAGCCTTCCTCAAGGACTTTGAACGATGGCTTCAAGAGGGAACGTACAAGACCCTTCCTATCCAACTCGAGGGAGAGAAGGGACTCGACGCTGTGAGGGGAGCGATGGAGAGGATCAGGGTGAGTCTGGAGGCCGTTTTCTCGTCTGCTTTGGGGACCGAGAGCTGATTTGTGTATCGATTTCGATTTCGTTTTGAGAAGGCTCATCATCCGTCGGGAGTCAGGGTTGTGGTTTGTGTGAAGGAGGAGTGAGGAGGCGAGAAGGGAGGGAGGGGAGAGTTGAGGCTTGACGAGTACGATTTCCTTTCTTGATATTGACGACTATGTAACGACCTTTGCTTGACTCTTCGACACTTCGAAAGAGTGAAACCCGAAGAGAGTCGAGGCAAGATACCCAAAGAGAGAGCAAGGCGAGTCCGCTCAAATCGAGCTTGGGTGTCCTTCCCTCCATTCTCTCCTTCAACGACGACGAAGTAACCACAGACTCTCAATCCCTCCTAAACCACCAACCTTTCAGCCTCCATCTTTCTCTCCTCCTCTTCGCTCTACCTCCGCTCCTCTTCTATCAAGGGAACCCGTCGAAGGAAGAGTGTCCGCCGCGAGCTCGTTCTCCTCGACCTCCTTCCCTCCTCTCGCTCCCTCCCCTCTTTCTGGCCTCCCTCGATCCAAGCTCACCAACGGACACTTTCATGCCCATGCTCGACTTGCTGGGTACCAAATCAGTCGAGAGGATCATGATTCAAGCTCATCGATTGGTTGTGGTGGTCTCCGGAAGGAAGGAGTGACGGCGAGAGGGCTGAGGGAGGAAGGAGAGACGAGCTCGACGAGAACCGGGTTCTCAACGTGAGAAAGCTGAGACGACAGAAACGGTTGCCGAAATGAACAACAGGGCAGCTCAGAAGTATGGAGAAGGCCTTTTTCGTTTTCGACGAGGATTGGAGAGGAGGGAAGAGGAAGAGGAAGGGGAGGGAGGTGGGCTGAAGTAGATAGACCTTTGAGGAAGGAGTCGTCGAGCGAGCTGATCCAGGGACTGCGAGGATCCCTTTTGACTTACTTGCAGAGAATTCTTACGAAATCATTGTAGGTTCCACACTGACAGCTGGAGATTTCCAGCCGAGACGGAGCAGAGGAGGAGCGACACGGGAACGAACCATCGACCTCCTCGAGCTCGACTTTCTTCTTGTGAGCTTTGGTGTTCGTCCACTTTTGCTTCGAACTTCAGGATCTGGGATACTGATTCTCGCTAACTGTTTACTTCTCGCACGCCAAAAGCATCGGCCTGAAAGCTGAGGAGTCTCGAGTTCCAATCGAGGTGAGTCCCGCCGACCCTTCCTCTCTTCCCGTCACGGTTGACTGACACGGTTATTGCTCTTTTACCCAGCGGAAGTAGGCGAGGGCATACGAGGTTCCGGCCTTTGACTTCCTTCCTCGTTCCTTCCATCGTCGTTCGCAACCGAAGTTCCTAGGAAAACGAGGGTCACTCCGTCGATCTGGAAGGTTGTGTAGGCGGAGAGACTCTGCCAGAATTTTCAATGGACTGGAACCCCTTCCTCTTCCTTCATCGCTTCTTCTCGTGAGTGTCCGCTCATACACTGATGTACAATCCTTGGCGATCATGGCGAAGGTCTGAACAGTCCTTTGTGGCGTGAGTCCGTCCGACGCGTCTCCCCTCTCGTCTCTCTCTTTTCACACTCTGTTCTTCCCGACGAGGCATCGACCCCTCTCCCTTCGCATGTGCTAACTCTTCCAGCCAATCGCTTCTCCGAAGCACCTATCGGCTCCGAATCTCAGGTAAAGTAGCCACTGCATTGGTCCTCAAGCGCGTGAAAGGTCTACGACCTTCCGATCCTTCGTCCTCTCCTTCAGATCTCCCCGCGTCCTTTCCTCCCGAGTCCCACCGTGCCCCATTGGGACTTGCAAGGAATGGTCAAAATCTAGGAGTATATCAAGCCCGGACCGGACCTCTCTTCCCTCCCAACACTCACCCACCACCTTTTCGCTCCCTCCTCCCTTCACTCGCTCTCAACAAATGCTCTTCGACAAGCTCACCAAATCAAAACCACCACCCACGAACGCGGACGCACCTCTAGCTCCTGTTGCAGTATTCGATGCTGACGTCCATCAGGAAGTCAAGAAGCAGAAGGTCGTCTTGCTGAAGTGAGTTTTCTCGAATCGATCTCTCGCTCCTGCTCTCTCCCTCCGTCTCTCTACACGAGCCGACTCTACATCTGCTCTGTTCGCTTCTTCCTTTGTTTCCTCCTTCAACCAGTTACCTCGTCGCTGTTTTGTGAGCCTAACTGCTTGGTCCGAGACGTGTAGAACGTCGACGAGATTTCATCGACGGCCCGCCCTCTGACTCTTTTTTCCCCTTTTCCTCCTTTCTCATAGCGCTGGATTTGCTTCGGTTACGACTCAGGTATCATCGGATCGGTCATTTCCCCAGAATTTATCCACGTGAGTTCATCTCTCGCATCCCAAGGTCGAGAGGTCGTCGCCACGATCATGATCCGGCGAGGGCTGATGAAACCGTTTCTCGTATTCCTTCGTTCGCCACCTTCCTCCAGTTCCACAACTACTTTGATCAACCATCAACCAAGATTACGGGTGCCATCGTCAGTCTCTTCGCCGGAGGTGAGTAGCTCGAGCTTTCTTCCTCTTCTTCCCTCCCTCCCCTCGTTCGCTTTCGCTTTCTGACCATCTTCTCTCGAATTACCAGGTGCCTTCTTCGGTGCTATCGGAGGAGGAATGTGCGCCAATACTATCGGACGAAAAAGAACCATTCAGCTCGGAGCTCTCGTAGCAACCTTCGGTTCGTCGCTCCTTCCTTGATCTCGAAGATTCGCCTTCTTGCTCGTTCGTTCTGACTCTCTCGGTCTCCACCTTTTCTCATGTCTTAGGCTGTGCTCTCCAAACTGGTGCCAATTCTACTGGAATGCTCATGGCAGGACGATTCATCGCTGGTGAGTACTGACTCCAAGGAGGAAGTGATGCGACGCGTCCCTGGTTCCCATTCATTCCTCTCTTTCTTCCCTTTGCCATCAAGGTTTGGCCATAGGAATGCTCTCCATGATCGTTCCTCTCTACCAGGCCGAGATCTCGCCTCCTCACGCTCGAGGACTTCTCTCCGGTTGGACGCAGGTGCGACGTTCTGGTCTCTCGTCTCATCTCTTTGCTCTCGACTGACCTCTCGCTCCCCTCCTGTTCAATAGATGATGATCTCAACTGGATTCTTCAGTGCTAACTGGATCGGATACGGCTGTCAATTCCTCACGGTGAGCATCGAGAGCGAAGACTTTTGCCTCGCGTCGGGACGTCGAGCTGACCTTTCTGTCCCCCTTTCCTTCGTTGACCAGACCGACGCTCAGTGGAGGCTCCCCCTCGGAATCCAATGCATTCCTGCTATCGTCTTGTTTTTGTGAGTACCTTTCGTTCTATCGCTGGAGGTCTGTTCCATCTCTGTGAGGCTGATGCTCGTCCTCGTCGTCTCGCCGTCTCATCTGGGCAGCGGAATGTTCTTCCTCCCTTACTCTCCTTGATGGCTCGCTCAAGAAGGTCGACACGAAGAAGCTCTCAAAGCTCTTCAGCTTCTACATGGAAAATCAGCTGATCCCATTGTTGTTCGGTACGTGCTCGTCTTCTTTTGAGCTGAGGTTTGAGCTCAATGCAAACGACGCGTCGCTCTTCCTTTCTCTGCCACCTCGACTCGCATCCTCCCGTCTTACCTTCGCACAGACACGAGTACGAAGAGATTGTAACGCAGGTCTGTCCTCGATTCCCCTCTACTCTCCTTTCAATCTCCCTCGACGCTCCCTGACTCTTTCTCTCGTCCGCGTGCAGATGGAATGGGAGCGTGAGAACGTCTCGTCGAAGTTCACCGATCTCTGGGGAAAAAAATCTGCTCTTCATAGAACTGCCTGCGGACTCCTCGTTCAAGTCGGATCCCAATTCAGTGCGTTTTTGTCTTCGTTTCCCGCTTCTCCTTTCGACGTCTGCTCACCTGATCTCTTCTCTTATTCGTGCTCCCAAGCCGGAGTCAACGTCAACACTTACTTCGGACCCACCATCTATAAGCAGCTTGGTTTCACTGGAGATCGAATCCTCCTCATCAACGGTATCTCAGGAGCCATGGGAATGGTCGAAACTTTCATCTTTGTGAGCTCTCTCCCTTTCGCTGCCCGTTCGCATCATTCTTGGTCACGCTCTTCACTCTCCATCCTTCTCGCTCAGATCACTTGGATGGTAAGCTCAGCTTCCTCTCTATCTACCCTCTCGTCGAAGCAAACCTCTGACGCGTCGCGTGCTTTTCTTTCCCCAGGCTGATCGAATCGGTCGAAGAAAGCCCCTCATCTACGGTGGAGTTGGAATGGCTCTCTGTCTCGCTTGGCAGGCTGGTTGCGCCAGTGCTTTCTCGGGTGGAAAAATTGGATCCGAGTCTGCTGGAATCGCTGGTGAGTCTCCCGCTTGCTCTTGTCGTCGAGTGAATCGGATCTGATCTCTCGAGCCGTTTCCTCCTCTCAGCTGTCTCCGCCATGTTCGTCTTTGGTTGCGTCTTCTCTTTCTCTTACGGTCCTATCGCTTGGATCTATCAAAGTGAGTCCCTTTCGACGAGGTGGAACGAGAACGACGTTGCTGATCGCTTTCTTCGGCTATCTGTCTCTCGCAGGTGAGGTCTTCAGCATGCCTTTGAGGGCAATGGGAAGTTCCCTTTCGACCTGTACGTACTCCTTGTTTCTTGGAAACGCTCAGGTTCGTAGCTCACGACCTTGCCTCTTCAGCGGGAGCTGACCTCGACTTCATCCCAGGTCGAACGCTTCCTCGAGAACGTCACTTCCCTCATTGGAGGGTGCCCGATCTCGACCTCGGAAACCATCGACTGCCTGAGGACTGTATCCTTCGAAGATCTTCTCGCTGCCTCCCAAAACATCACATCTACTTACGACTACCAAATGCAGCCCAGGGTCGACGGAGTCGTGCTGCCCGAGGCGAGTTTCATCGTCTCTCGACCTCGGTTCCTTCCAGCTCAAGACTGACCTGGTTTTCCTATCCTGCAGACTTCCGAGTACCTCTGGTCTATCGGCTCCTTCCATCCCGACGTCGAGCTTCTCATCGGACACTCTGCTCGGTGCGTCCTTAGCCTTGCGACTTCGATGTCCTTTTCCTCTTCCTGACCCTCTTTTCCTTTGACTTCTTCCTCGCAGACGAGACCGACGGTACCGCCACCGCCGGAGTCACCGACGATGCTACCTTCCGTTCGAACTTCAAGGTCATCTTCCCTGCGATCGTGAGTACATTGCTTTCTGGCCGAGGAGAAAAACGACCGGACCCTGACCGTTCTTCCCGCTCTCCCTCCCTCCTTCTCTCATCGCCAGACCGACTGGGCCATCGACCAAATCGAGACTCTCTACCCCGCTGCCGACTTTGAATCTCAAGGTCTTCGATTCTCTCACGCTACTCAGCATTACGATCTCGTCGGGAAGGTGAGTCCGACGCGTCGTGCTTTCTTCTCCGAGCTTTCTTCGTCAGATCCCCTCTCTGACCGCCTTCTTCTCGGATTTTTTTAGGTCCTCCCCGCCACCAAAGCTTACGCTAATCGTACCTACAACTACATCAACAACCTCGGAGCTGCGACGTGAGCCTCTTTCGGATTCCGTCTCTTTCTTTCGTTCGCCTCGACGAGCCGTCCTCACCCTCTCTTTCGATCTCTCTCTAGCCACGGATCCGACCAATCATACTGGTGGTACAACTCCAACGCCGTCGTCGACACCTCCATCTCCATCGGAGGAGGAATGGCTTCCTCCATCTCAGGGAACGGGACCGAGATCGCAAAGCGAATGCAACAATGTAAGCTCGCCCTTTTCTTTTCTCTTCCTCTTCCTCCTTCTTTCCACTGACCCGGGTTTCTTTCCCTCTCAGACCTCCTCTCCTTCGTCATCACCGGAAACCCCAACACCCTCTTCGCAGGACAGAACACCACCTCGGAGAACGGTCTCGCTCTGCTCGAGGACGGCTGGCCTCTTTACAACGGGAACCCGACCGATCAGGTCGTCTCGTTCGATGAGACTGGGTTCTCGATTGTGGGAGACGAGCTTGATAGCGATCAGGTTCGTTCATCCAACTGTGGTTCGCTGAGTGATTTGCTGACTCGCTTCTTCTTTCGTTTCGTTCGTTCGTTCGTTCGTTCCAGGTCAAGTTTTGGAACAAGGCCCTTTGGAACTAGATAGGTAGAGGATGATGGAAGAGGTGTTGGACATTGGACATTGGATTGCTTATTCTATCAGATACATATAGCGTCTTCTTTTCGAGCGAGGAAAGGTCAACAGGAACGAGACGAGCTCGACGCGTCCCGCTCGCCTTCCCTCTCTCCCTTGCTCCGTTACCGAACCGAAAAAGAACGAGCAAGGTTTCGATAACAAAGCTCCACTACTAAGCAAGCTACTCATCCCACCAGTTGGCTCCCTCTCCATCGTCCCCATCGCCTCCCTTCTTCCCTTTCTTCCCCTCTCCAACGACCACCATCCCCAACCCCGAACTCACTCCCCTCCTTCCTCCACCAGGGAACGACTCCCCCTTCCTCCTAGGACCAGCCTTGAGATGAGCGAACGTAGGTTCCCATTCCTCCTTGTGCAGCCGGTAGAGAGCCATGGTTGCTCGGGCGTCGACGACCTGGAGGGAGAAAGAAAGAGGAACGAGGTGGGTGTCAATTCTTGGAGGAACACGACGGGAGAAGAAAGGAAGAGGAGTCGAGTTGAAGGAACGAAGAAGGAGGGAACTGGTGCTGCTGACTCACCGAACTATGCCTCCCGCTCTGGATCTCAACGCCGAGTTCAACGAGAGCGAGTTTCTTGAGACCCGGGTGCTTGGATCCTCCTCCTGCGATTCGGAGAGCTGGGCAGGTTTGGGTGTCTCGGACGAGAGGACGGGGGTGGGAGAGGAGGAGCGCCTAGGGGAAGAGAAAGGAACAGAGGGACGGTCAGCGTTCGAAAGAGAGACGCGTCGAAGTCGGAACGCAAAATCGACGGGAGACTCACGTCGAAATCGTTCTTGATAGCATGTCCGACAAGAACCTTCTCCTTTATCAGATCTGCCACCTGTTTCTGAACTTCTTCGAATGTAGGAGCTGTCGAGGACGAGGGGAAAACCAGGTCAGTTCAGTCTCCTCGTTCCTCGCTTCTCGTTTCGAACCACAGACTCAATCGCTGCCCTTCCTCTCCTCTCGGACCCTCTGACTCACCTCCAATCAAATCCGCCACCGTCACACCAGAAACCCATGTCCTGTAATCCACGACCTTCTCCTTCTGCTTCACGAACGTATCGAGCACGACGGCTCCGTGGAAGTTGACGATGGAGACTCGAGCGAGGGAGGATTCTGCTCCTTCGGGTCCGACTCCCACCATCTCACAATCGATGGCGAGGTATCGACCGGGGCTGATGAACGAAATGAGGAACCATGACAGGAAGAAAAGGAAGGATGGGGAGTGAGCTCGAGCTCGATGCGAAAGCGAACGACGCTGGAGGAAAGAAAGAGTGAGGAACTCACGCAGCCTTGGTCCCCACGAAATCGTTGGATCCGAGAACCATGGTTCGTAGGTCGAGGACTTGAGGTCGAGCGGGGATGGAAGCTGCTGTAGAGGAGAGGTTGGCTGGGACGAGGTCGGAGGTTGGGTTGGAGGTTGAAGCGGCTGAGTTTGAGACGCGACCTCTGTTGGAACGAAGAAAGGAGAAAAGGTTAGTTCGTCGAGCTAGAAGATGAAAAGATGAAGATGGTTGGAGAAGGCGAGATTGTAGAAACCGTGGAGGCTTAAACGTGGAGAGAGGGAGAACCTCGAGCTTGGAGCTGGGAGGGGAAGGACCTCTTCGAGCTCAACCAATCAAGCCGTAGACTCGTTTCGACTCCCAGAATCGCTCAGGTACCTTTAGGATCTACGCCTGTACAGCCTGGAGGGACTCTCAACTCTCCCTCTAACTGAAAACCTGCAGCTTCGAGCTCCCAAATCGCTCCTCCTGCCCTGAAAGTTCTGAGCTCGTCGACTATCCCCTCCTCTCCCTCTTATCCCCAAGCCCACCTCCTCAAGCCCGAACTCTACTGACCTCTTGAAGCTCGTCTCCCTATTCCCCGAATCCTCCGTCTCCTCTCCAGCGACTCCTCCGGCTCCTTCGACATAGGCGGCCACACTCGTCTGGGATTCCTTCCACTTCCTCTTCTTTGCCTGAGTATTCGACAATCCACCAGCAGGAGCGATCTTGGCTTTCAGAGCAGCCCAGTTGCCACCGGGAGCAGCTTTGGGTTTGGGTTCTTTGAGCGCTTTGACTTTGGAAGCTTTGGAGGAGGAGGGGCATTTCGAGGGAGGAGCAGGGAGAGTCGAGGTCGAAGCTGTTGGCGTTGGAGCTGCTGGGACCGAGGTTGAAGGTGGGGAGGGCATGGCTAGCAGAAGAAGGGAAGGAGAAGATGCTTGCAGAGTAGAAGTGGTTGGGGGGGGGAGGGCTGGTCGTTGGGAGAGAGAGAGAGAGAGAAGGAAGGAGACGAACAACTTGAGCTCGAAGGTCGAAAGGACTTCTCGTTCGAGGTCCCCGCACTTTGGTTTCGATTTTCCTTCTTTTCGAGAGGAGATGGTAGTGTAGGAGAGAGATGTGGCTGGTCTCGTTTGTGTGATCGAGAAGGGAAGAAGAAAAAGTACGCGAGGGAGAGAGACAGGAAAGCCGAACGAAAGTGCGAACTTGAAAGAAGGAGAGAGACGAGAGCGACGAGGAATCGAGAACGAGCGTGCTAGAGGAGGTGGGTGGGTGTGCAGAGGGAAAGTTCTAGTAGAAATAGATGTGCGAGAATGAAAAAGAAGGGAGCGAAAGGGTGTGGGTATCTATGCAAGAAAGAAAGAGAACGGAACGAAACCAAAAACACGACGCGTCGAGCGTCCTCCTCCCTCCCTCAGACCTGCTGCTTCCTAGGCATCCTCCCCAACTCAGGAACAATCAGATCCTCCTCTTCTCCCTCCGTAACGGTGCTTTTTTTCCTCGTCGCCGTACTCTCACTCGCCACGCTCTCCGAGCTCGTACTCATCGTCAACGTCCTGTCCGCGTCCGTCTCTCCCGTGGTCGAGGAGGACATATCGCTCTCCTCCCTCTTGTGCTTGCCAACGACGGGCAGAGGGTGAGGTTGAGCGATCCCAAACGCCGTCGTCGAAGGAGGTCGTATGTACTTGGTTCTCGCTGCTCGAGGAGGAGCGTCGTCCCTTCGACGAGGTTGTTCGTCGTGGGTGAGAGTTGGGTCGTCTTTCGAATCGAATCCTTCCTCCTCGTCGGAAGAGACGGGAGAAGTCGATCGATGACCTTCGTCGGCGGATTGGAACTCCTCCTGCGAGTCGGTCGTGTCTGCTGAGACTTCGGCGGAGGATCGATGGGCTTCGTTGGGAGGCTTGAACGACGAGGGAGGAGGAGTGTCGGCGGCGACGACGGATTGTCGAGGAGTGTCGTTGGAGATGGGGTGGGACGAAGAGGAGAAGATGGAGGAGATGGCCGAGAGAACTTGACCGCCGGTTCCGTTGTTGCTGGAGGGGACGGGGGTGATGGGAGAGGTAGGAGCGTCGGGGTCGAGGTCGTCGACGTTGGGAGTTGAAGGAGAACCGGCGTAATCCCTGTCGTCGACGTCGAAGGAGCCTCGACCACCGTCCATCGACTGACGAGCGTTGTGGGCGGTGATGCTTTTGAGGGCCAGGTCGAGCTGCAGGAGGATCGAGAAAGAGGGAAGAGGGAGATCGTCAGTCAACGAGATCCGAGAGACGCGCCGAAGAGAGCCAGAGCAGAACGAGACTCACCTTGAGCTGAATGGCCGACACCTTATCCTGGACCGAAATTGAAGAAGCGGTGATCCTATCATCGATCTCATCGAAAGGATCCGTCTTCCCTCCTCGTCCTCCCATCGCCGAGAACCTCTTCTTCTTGGGAGTTGTAGTCGATTCCTCCGAGACGGCGTCGACGACCTTGAGACCTGACGCTCCAGTTCCGTTGGACCCGAGCTTCTGGAGAGCATCCGAAGGCTTTCCTCCTCCTCCGTTTCGAGAGTCGGATCGATGAGACGAGTTTCGGCTGTTGGGTCGAGACGAAGAGGCGACGGAGGTTCCGTTCTCAGCGACGTTGATGGTTCCCAGAGCGTCCTCGAGTTGGTCGCTGATGGACGCGATCATCTCGTCTCGTTCTCGTTCGATGGTCTGCAAAAAAAGAGAAAGGGAAACAGGTCAGATCGTGTTGAGTAAGGGAAGCAGAACAGAGCAAATGAAATACGCACTCTCATCGCGGTTTCCATCTCCTGCATCTTCCCGAGAGCAGCGTATCGAGCCTCCTCAGTCTCTCGAAGTTCTACAAAGAGAGGGAGAAAAATTTCGCGTCAGTCTCTCTCGCTTTCGCTTCGACGCTTGAGAAAGAGGAGAGACTCACTAGCTCGAAGGTTCTCCTTCTCCTTCTCCTTCTCTCCAACAACCGACGACAGCCTCCTCGACTCTCGTTTCTCCTTCTCGATTCGAGACTTGAGGTCGTTGGCCTCGGTCCCAAGCTTCTCCGTCAACTCCTCGAACTGGGTGAACCTCTCCTTCCAGACGTCGGTTTCGTGAACGAGGAAAGCCAGCCTCATACGAAAGAAGTTCGAGACGCGTCGAGTCAGTTCGATTACAGTGTTTTCAGCTTTCGTGTCGAAGGAACTCACCTCCTGCTAAGTCGACCGAGCTTGGACTCCATCTCGTCTCGAGCGTCGACAAACTGGTTGGCTCTTTTCCTCATGTTGGAACGAGCGATCTTCTCTCCCATCGAGAGCTCTCGAGTCTTGGGCTTGTCTCCTCCTCCGAGTCTCTTGAAGAATCCAGGCTTCTTGGACTGCAGGAGAGAAAGAAGGTACGGACAGTCAGCATTCGAGAGAGGGAAGTAAAGGAAACTGAAGGTATTTGAACTCACCTTGTAGGCGAGCAGCTGATCGAACGCCGCCATGACTCGTCCCTGTTCCCACCACAAAGGAGCTTCGATCCTCTCAGCCGATAGAGCATCTGGATCTCCTGAAGCTGATCTCGTCTCGCAGAGAGGTCGGAGTCGTCCTCCAGGGTACGCCTCCTGCAAAAGGAGAAAAGGAGACGCGTCAGTCGAAGCTCTCAGACGAGTGCGACGAGCGCTTGAGGAGAGAGACGAACCATGAACTCAGCAGGGACGGTGTGCTCTGTGAAGAATCCCTTCCCGTCTCCGAAGGCTTTGACGAGTCGAGACTTGATCTTCTCTCGAGTTTGGTTGGTCGAGAGGACGCCGAAGGCGGGAGCTGGGATGTTGACGAAGTTCTGAGGGAAAAGTGAGGTCAGTTTGAGAGCTCGATGATTGACGATTGACCGCAGGGGAAAGCGTTACGAACGATGTCCAGATCGACGACGCAGATGTCCGTAGCGATCTTGGTAATGTACTTGCATTCGGTATCTGCGAAAGACGAAGACGAGGTGAAAGAGGAGAGACTAGGTCAGCGCAAGTTCCCTTCGGCTCTGCTCAACTGTTTAAAGCGAAAGTCTACAAACCGAGTCCGAGGATATACGGGCCGGCGTCCTCGATGAAGAGTTGAACGTCCCTCGCATGGACGATGGGATGAGCCATTCCCTCCCAGCCTCGAAGCTCGCAGATGTACTTGAGGGTCTGGAGGAGCGAAGGAGCGAGAAGTCAGGATCTGGGAACCAAAGGGTTGGGCAGGGAAGAGAGTTGTCGTTCGAGCTTACCATTACAGCGATTCCGAGAAGAGCTGGGTGTCGGGAATGAAAGACAACGCGTCCGTTCGGCGAGAGAGCCGTCTGTGCGAGGAGAATCGACAGATCGAGGTCAGCGTTCAGTTCGAGACAGCATCATAGCGAAGAGTAGAAGACGAGAGCTAACCTCGACGACTGTGATCACGTTCTGTTGAAAAGAGGCAGAGCAAGAGCGGGAAGGTGGTCAGCTCGGGATCGTTTTGTCGTCGAACGCGATGGACTCACATCGAGCGAGAGAACCTTGAAGAACGGCCACTGCTCCAATCCGATCCCGATGAGGCCCGAGTTCATGTCGAGTTGGCCAGGGAAGGAAGCGACGATTTCGAGCGCGTCGGGATCCGAATCTCCTTGCTCGTCGTCGGCAGAGGGAGACGAGATTCGAAGACGGACGAGATCTCCAGCTCGAGGACTGGGAGTTTGGATGATCTGAAGAGGAGGGATGAGCAGTGTCAGTGTCGTCGCTTTCGGTTTCGAGGAAGAGAACAGCGAGAAGAGCGATGGGGACTTCGAAAGGAAAAAGAGGAGGTGTCGAACGGACCTTCGTCATCTGTCGGCTATGGTTCGCTACGTCCTTGGAGAACTTGGCCCAACTGATCTTCAGATAATCGGACATGATCGAGTAGATGGGGAACTTTGAGACGAGGGTGAGCTGGAAAAGAAGAGGAAACGAAACGCCGGCATCAGCTCGCAATCGTTTTCTTCCTCTCCACGATCGGCTTCAACTGCGATAAACTCACAGCGTAAGGAAGCCAGAACTCTCCACCTCCAGTAAGACTTCCAGTCCTAGTTCTGGCATCTCCTCCGTTGCTGAGGATTCCGAACGCGCCGCTTCGACTAGGGACGACCCCAGACGTCGACGATTCGAATTTCGAGCTCGTCGAAGTCTGAGGAGGATGAGCAGCAGCGACGTCGAGAGCTTTTCGGATAGCTGCTGTCTTGGTGGGATCTGCATGGGAGAAAACGGTCAAGGTGACTCCGTGGTAGGTGGTGCTATTTGGCGAGGAAGAAGAGGAATGCGGTGAGCCAAAAGACTGCTTGGAGAGGCGAGAGAAACTTGAACGTACGTCCCATCCTTCGTCGACGAAGTGGAAGATCGATGGATATGATCCGAGTCCCTGACGAGACCTGTCGAAGCCGAGTCGGGAGATGCGAGGTCGAAGGAGAAGGAGTGGACGGTCGAAGGAGGCTGGAGAGTCGATGAGATGATTTCGATCTCTCGAGTGAAGGAGTACTGCAAAGGAAACGTTCAGAAAGCGCCCGGGGTCCCTCGATTGTAGAAAGATGGAAAGGAGAAGCTCACTTTCAAAGCTTTCCCGCTCAATCGCTGACTCCAGGCCTCTCCCTCCTCGTTTCCTCCTCCTCCAGCCGTACCGTTGGCAACGGGAGCCGTGTTCGATCCCAGGACCTGACGACGACGAAGACGAGCAGTGGTTCAGCTACGAGATCCTGGGGGTATCAAGGTGAAAGGGAAGAGAGGACGAGAGAAAGAGGAACGCGTAACTCACCTCTGCCCTCCACCATCCACCCACCGCTCCAGGACGATGCTGCACTCCCTGAATCGATGAAGCGTCGGCTACGGTCCAGGTGTGCGTCTGTTTGGGAAGACCAGCGACCTGAAGAGATGTTTGAAGGCAAGACGATAAAAGATCAGCGGAGGGAGAGGAGAAGGCCGAGGAGGATCGAGGCTGAGGCGGGAACGAACGAGGTAGAGAGACGAGAGAGGAGGGCCTGTTCGGAGAGGGAGGGAGGTGTACTTCGTAGGAAGAGGTGGGGCTGGTGAGAGATGAGAGACTGGGGGATGATGGATGTAGGTTGGAGTGGGAGGTTCTTTTTGAGAGAGCGAGGGCTGAGGTTGTTGTAGATGAAACAAAGAGGAGGTCAGCTCAAGCGAGGGCTTCCTTCTCTGCTCTCTGCGTTCTATACACCCTCTCTTGAACCGAACAACTCAAGGAAATCTAGGATGGACTGTGTACGTACCTTTTTCCTCAAATTCTTCCAACTCTGCTTCTTCTTTACTGGATCCTGTCGGGAGGAAGGAGACGGCTCGAGAGCTGAAGAAGCTGAGGTTGCCCCCAGTCTGCCTTGTTTTCGGCCTTGGGAATGAGAGTGATGAGACGAAGAAGACCCCTTCCTATCCATGTGAGAGTGTCCTTGACTGGTAGAAGTGAGCGACGTTTGGGAAGGGTTGAGCTGGTCTTGAGTAGCGGTGGAGAGATAGTAGGAAGAGGTTGCTGAAGGTCGTCGTCCAGCTTGACCCGAGGACATCTTGGGGGAGAGAGAGAGAGAGAGAGAAGACGAAGAGATGGAGAGATGTTGTGATGCTGGCGGTGACGGTGGTGGTGGTTGGAGGGGAAGAAGGAAGCCAGCCTAGGGAGAGGAACAGAAAAGAGAAAGAGAGGGGGGGAAGGAGAGGATCGGAGCTCGACGGAGACAAACCGCCGGTCCCTTCTCAAAATCTTCCTTCTGTTGTGATTCAAAAGGGAGTGAGCTTGTACTGAGGTGGCTCTACATCCTGACGATGAGATGACTTTTGCGGAAGGGGGGTGGTGGGTGAGAGGGAAGAAACAGAGAAGGAAGGAGGAGGCCAAAGCTCGAGCTCATCTTCTTACAGCAGACCTTTGTTTGGCGCGTCGCTCTCCTTCCTTTTTTTTTTTTTTTTTCTCCTTCAGAGCGACCGGAAACAATCGTGTCGTAGCTGGATTTGATGGCTTCCGATCCTCAAGATCCGAAAGCCCAAGGATGCTAGTCTCGCAGGCCATCCCCTTACGGGTCTGGAACATGATGTAATTTCGATCTACACCATTCAAATTTTCTTAGAGAGACTTCAAACTGGAAACTTGAGATGGGGCGCCAATTTAGGACGATCCTATCCGATCACTTTTTTCGCAAATCTTCCGTAGCTGCCAGAACGCTCTAGCGGCCGCGGTAAGTATCCGGGCAAATTTTCGAGCCTTCAGCGTCTTTATGTACACCTCGAGATCAGACTCTCCAATTTTGAGACTCCTGCGAGCTTCACGGCGTGGGGGAGAAGAGCTCAAAGTCGCGAAATCTCGCCCTAAAGCCAGCTTCAGGTTTCCTCGACGCGACCTCGAGCTCGGGAGCGCCACATCAGGGCTGTTGTTCCCTCCCTCCTCCCCCTTCTTCGCGTCGCGTTCGACCCAACCCTTCTTTCCTCGCCTCTCAAGATCGTTGGCGCTCTCAAAATCTCCCGAAGTGTAGAGGAAGTAGCTCACGTTCTATTCTGAGTCTCCAAAAAAACGCCCTCAACACATTCCTGGCGAGAGGGAGGAGAAAGGAGCTCAAAACGAGCGGCTTGCGGGCAAATTTTCGGCGATTCTGAACGGATCAGATCCTCGAAGATACTCGCCCCAGCTCAGATTTTCATCGGTCGTAGCAGCTGAAAAAGGATCTAGACCCTGAGAGCGAACTTACATGATCGCTCAGACCCTTAAAGGGGCTCTCTCAGACTACAAGGATGCCCGATTCCAAAAGGAAGAGGTTGTGCAGCGACGCGTCGGACAAGCGCTTCGAGTGCGAGCTGAGAAGAAGTAGTTTTAGACCTTTCCGTCCTCATCATCTTGGAACTAAGAGTCTCATTCGAGCCATCCATCCAAAATCACCACCCAGCTCCGAGTCCCACAGCAATCAACCCACTCAAACCCAAACCCACCACCAACGCTCCTCCTCCCAACCTCTCAACCCCTCCACCCGATGACGAGCTTCCCGCCGCACCCGACTCAGTAGCAGACGCTCCACTTGCCGTCGCCGTCGAAGTTGCGTTCACCGTCGAAGAAGTCGTCGTTCCGTTCGACGCGTAAAAGCTCGACGTCCCCAAGACCGCTCCGTTCGAATCCAGCCCTGCGACCTGGTACCACGCGTAGGTCGTGTTAGAGGGAGTGAGGGAAGTCTCGAAGCCGGATTTGGTGGTTGAGGAGATGAGGGTGGCGGTTCTGGAAGGGAACGAACGCAAAAAGAGAAGGGAGACGCGTCAAGGAACGAAGAACAACGAGATGGGGAAATGAAGGCAGAAACTTACGAAGCATCATCCGATCCATACAGATCCCAACTTTCCACCTCTGTCGCTCCATTCCACGAAACGAACACCTCAGTCGTCCCATTCGGGAAGATGGAGACGTCAGGGAGGGTGTTCGGGAAGCCCGTCCATTGGCTTCGGTACGCTCGGTAGCCTTGAACGTTCCCTACTCCGAACTGGACGCCGTAGATGATGTTTCCAGCGGTGTCGAACTCGGCGAATTCGGGGCTGGGGTTTAAAAGAGAAACCTTCGTTCAGGGCGGGTTTGGGAAAGAACGGGAAGAGAAAAGAGAGGGAGTGCTCACACCTGTCCCCATCCAACGAGAACGTTCCCGTTGTCCTGAACTTGAACGTTCCCTTGAGACTGAGAGACGGTCTTGTTCCAAGGGAGGTAGGCCATGGAGAGGTTGGCGGTCATCTGAGAAAGAAAGAAGGGAGGCGAAAGTCAGCGACGAGAGAGAGAGAGAGGAAGGGAGAGCGACGCACTGAAGAGACGTCCACATCGATGATCAATCCTCGAGCGTAATCAGCGTCGGATTCCCAAGAGGTTCCAGCGTTGTCGAAGACACTGGGCAGGCGAAAAGCGGATCAGAGTGCGTCAGCAACGAAGGAACGCGTGCGAGCTTCGACGCGTCGAGTTTGAACTGACCTGATCTGAGTTTCGTTGTTGCGCCATCGCCCGTCATGCTGCCACTCGAACTCGGTTCCGTCTCCCTGAACGAAGCTTGAAGCGTTGCCTCCGAGAGTCCAGAGAACGTCTCCTGAGGATCCGTCGACGTAGTAAAGAGCGTGGCAGTGTCGAGAGGAGATCACTGAAGAAGAAGGGTTTCGAGTCAGATCAAGGATCGAGACGCGACTAGAGGGTGATAAAACGCGGAAGGGGGCGTACGGTAGTTCCCAGCAGAGTCCTTATCGACCGAGTTGACGTGGAACCAGTCCCAAGCGGTAGCGAGGGCGGAACCTGTGAAAGAAAGGGGAGGGAGAAGAAGGTCAACGAAAGTCGTCGAGAAAACGAGACAAGACGAGACGAACCCGTTGATCCAGGATCAGAGTAGCAGGTTCCAGGAGTGATGTGATCACTTGCGATCCAGCTAAAGATGAGTTCGTCTAGAAGCGAAGAAGAGTGAAGCCGTGGTCAGAAGGAGAAGGGAGAGAGAGATGAGAAAAAGAGCAACACCCACTCGTCGCGATGTCGACCTCCTGGACCAATCCGTCCCAGATGTATCCCTCCGAGATGCTGTAGGTCGAAAGATCCCAGGACTTGGACTGATACCCAGTCATCAAGGCGGTGTTGTTCGCAGTAATCTGGAAGTCGTGGCTGAACAAAGAACCCAAAAAAGTCAGCCCGCGGTCGACACGAGCTTGCGGAGAAAGAGAGATGGACAGAGGGCAAGGAAGGAGGTTAGGACTCACAAATCTGCTCCTACGAGAACACCTGAAGCGTCGTAGACGTCGACAAGAGAGACGTTTCCGATCACGGAGTAGGTGTTGTCGAGAATGCTGGAAAGAGAGAGGAGAAGATCAGTCGCGTCAGAATTCCGCTTCTTCACGAAGAACTGCCAGACGACTCACAGACCCCTTCCAGATCCGAAACCGTTCGAGTTGAAGCTCCCAGTCCAGGTGGCGAGGACGGTCTGGTTGTTGTAGGTGGTGACTTCGAAGCTCATCGTCTGCCCGATCACCTCGATTCCCGACCAGAGGAGGGCACCGTTTTGAGTGTGAATCAAAGGGCCGGGAGTGAGGACGTCTGTTCCTCTAGGAGCAGTGAGGATATGACCAGGTGAAAGCAACGCAGAGTCGTTGGCGGCGACGTAGAAGTTCCAGGCGGAGCTGTGAGAGGGAGAGACAAGGGAGGGAAGAAAGGGTCGGAACTGCCTCGAGACCGGGAGGATCGAACAAGAAGAAGAGCAAGATACTTACGGAGTAAGGCTGCTAGAGTAGAAGGTCTGGTAAGGTCCCTTTCCGAGAGTACCAGATTCGTAGCTGCAGAAGGTACAAAATAAGGAGATCAGCGAGCTGCAGATAGAGAGAGGAGAGGAGGGGGAGGGGCGGGAGAGTCGAGTTCACCTCTCATCGTTCGTGTAGATCGTGTCCGCTTGAACCGAAGCTGCAACAGCCAAGCTGAGGACTAAAGACGAGACCGATCTGAACATAGTTGGTATGGCTTGATGAGAGTTGGGAGATAGAACGCGACGGAAGACAGAGGGAAAAGTGAAAAGTCAAACGCTCCCTCCTCCCCCCCCCGCGTTCTATTGTTGCGGGATTACGAGCGTCATGTCCGGCCAGGCTTTGACTGTGAGCTCGCAGTAGTTTCTACTGGGGAAGAGGAAGAGCGCGGGCTGGAAGAGATCGCGGAAGAAGAAGCTCTGGAGGGAAGGATGGCGTTGGAGGAAGAGAGGAGGGAGGGCTGTCGAGGGAGTCTTCCGCAGGGGTCGACGCGTCCTCTCTCCAGTTCACGAGATTTCTTGATTTTTGCGAGTCAAAAGGTATCTCCTTGAGTCTGAGTCTGAAAAAACAGAGTAAGTTGGTCCCTCCAGACGAGCGAGCATATTTTCCTAGTTTTGGCAGCAAAAGCCTAAAGGAAAAAAAAGGGAGACGATCGGCTCGTCCTCCCAAACAACCTTTCGCCTTCAACTCCTTCCTTGCCTTCCCTTCCCTTCCCGTCAAACCTTTCCGTCCACTCTCCTTTCTACGTGAGTACACCCTTCTCAAGCTCCTTGTCCTCGGGATGGTGGAAGAGATGGAGTAGGATCTCTGGAGGAAGGAGCAGAGGGAGAAATAATCAAGGATCGTTCCGGCTGGTCAGCTCGCAGGGACATCTGGAGGGAGGAAGGGAACAGCTTCGCCTTTGTGCTGCTGGTATAGATGCTCTCGATTGCTGACATCTTCGTCCCTTCTGATCTCCCACTCCTCTGCTCCTTCGTTTCTATACAATCCCCTCCAACGCTGCACGGTTTCCCAACTCTCCTTCCCTCCCTTCCTCTCCCCTCCCTCCCTCCTTCTTCCTCCTTCAATCCTCCACGTCCCTCCCACCCTTTTGGAACCAAACCACTCTCCTCGTATACTCTCTCCTCCCTATCGGTCGACACTCTCGTACTCGCAGCTTCCGCCTTTCTCCCGCCAGCGAATCTCAATCCGCCCTTCCCTCCCTTCATCTCGTCGGACGCGCATCGCCTTTCCTCCCTCGAGCATCCCAAAGAGCAACCTTCCTCGTGAGTACAGTCTCGTTTAATGCACTCTGAGTAGACCTGTGGACCTTCTGGGAAGGAAGAAGATTATTAGGGATCATCTTCGGGAGGAGAGGAGGAGAGGACGTCTGCAGAAGAGGAGTTGTGATGAGCTCGAGCTCGACCAAACGAGACCAGCTCTCAGGTTCGGAAGAAATTTTCGATCCCTTCTCCTTCTAGCATGGCAGATATGCCGGTTGACTCCTCAGCACACCACCTCCATTCTCCTTCCAACAACGTAACTGACTCTTGCTTCCTTCGCCGTCCTTCCCTTCCCTCCAGGCCTTCACCTCTCCCCTCCCTTCCTCTCCCTCCCACCTCCTCAGTCATGGCCGAACCCGAAGTTGATCTCGACTCCATCATCGATAGACTCCTAGAAGGTCAGTTTACATCCCCACCATCCACCCTTCGAACCTATAGCTCCTCTCCTCGCATCCGCTTCAAAGGAAGACGAGCTACTCGGGGCGAGGCGAAATCAGCCGGACCTATGTACCTCTGCTGACCTGCTTCCTCTCCTCTCTCCCTCTCCTCCCTATAGTTCGTGGAAACCGACCTGGCAAGCTCGTCGTGCTCCAAGAGCACGAGATTCGTTGGCTGTGTGTAAAGGCTCGAGACAGTGAGTTCCAGCCCTCTCTCCTCCTCCTTCCTTGCCCAGACGAGGATGTTTGAACGAACTCGAGCTCGAGAACCTAAGCTGAGCAAACTCTCCCTTCTGTTTCGTGCTAGTCTTCATCTCTCAGCCTATCCTTCTCGAGCTGGAAGCTCCCATCAAGGTGTGCGGAGATATTCACGGGCAGTATTACGACTTGCTGAGGCTCTTCGAGTACGGTGGTTTCGTGAGTGTCCTCCTCCTTCCTCCCTCTCCCTTTACCTCGCCTTCCCCTCCGAAACCTTCTGTACTGACGCTCTGGTATCTCAACCTTCTCTTCTTTCTCTTCTCCTCTCTTTCCTCGCTCCCAACCCTCGTCTTCCGACCCCATCATCGCAAACAGCCTCCCGAAGCCAACTACCTCTTCCTCGGAGACTACGTGGATCGAGGAAAGCAATCTCTCGAAACCATCTGTCTTCTTCTCGCCTACAAGTGCAAATACCCCGAGAACTTCTTCATCCTCCGAGGAAACCACGAGTGTGCCAGCATCAACCGGATCTATGGGTTCTACGACGAATGTGAGTTCGGAGGTTCCGAAGGGAGGTCGGTGGGCTGAAGGGACGAGCTCGGTCGAAGGAGGAGGAGCTGGAGTTTGGAGGCTCGAGTCGAGAGCTTGGTAGGGATATGGAATGTTCAGAAGGGACGATGAGGGTTGGAAGTGACTCGGTGGGATTTGAGGGAAGAGGGGAGATCCGATCGAGAAGGAACGTCGAAGCTGACCGTTTCCTCTCCTTCCTTTTTCGATCGACCTCTCGCAGGTAAACGACGATACAACATCAAGCTGTGGAAGACCTTCACCGACTGTTTCAACTGTCTTCCTATCGCTGCCATCATCGACGAGAGGATCTTCTGCAGTCAGTCCCCTTCCTCATTGTTCCTCTCCGAGCTCAACAACTCGCTGAACCCTTTCTCCGTCCTCTTTGCTCGCTCTCTCGCTTCGATCAACAGTGCACGGAGGACTCTCGCCGGATCTGCAGAGCATGGATCAGATTCGACGAGTGATGCGACCTACAGATGTCCCCGATACCGGTTCGTCTCGTCTCCCAACTCCCCTTTCGCGTCTCCTCCTCGACGCTTCTCGTTTCCGTCGCAACGCTCGAACCCGAAGTTCACTCTCAACCCTTCTTGCTCCTCTCTTTTGGATTTTTAGGTCTCCTGTGCGATCTGCTGTGGTCGGACCCAGATAAGGACATCACTGGATGGTCGGAGAACGATCGAGGTGTTTCGTTCACCTTCGGACCAGACGTCGTGGCTCGATTCCTGCAGAGGCATGATATGGTTCGTTCATCATTCACTCTTCTGACTTGAGGCTTCAAGTTCGCACAGGTACTGACTAGGTTGCTTATTTCTTCGATCTGCAGGATCTGATTTGGTTCGTTCTCGTCTCGCTCTTCGACGCGTCTTCTCTCTCCCGTCTCGTCCTTTGCGGATCACCCGTTTTCTCTCCCAATACTGACGCGATTTTTCTCGTCTTCGCTCATCTCTCGATCCTCGTTACTTCAATCACAGTCGTGCTCATCAAGTTGTCGAGGTGAGTCCCTTTCGACCTCTACGCGTCTTTTCCTTCTTTTCTTCCCTTTGCTGACCTTTCGATGCATCGGTTGCTCTCTCTTTCTATTAGGATGGATACGAGTTCTTCGCTCGAAGGTAAATATCCACCTCCCTCCACATCTCTCTTGGGAGGACTACTCGTCGTCGCCTCCTGTTCGAACGACGCGCTGACGCTCCCCCTCTGTCTCTCTTGCTCGTAGGCATCTTGTCACGCTGTTCTCGGCTCCTAATTAGTGAGTCACACTACACCCTTCACTCGCCCACTGACCACCGAGCAACTTGACGGCCCGTCGAAGGAGTCCGAAACAAACCGAGACTGATCCTTCCTTTTCCTTGCTCACTTGCTCAGCTGTGGTGAATTCGACAACGCCGGTGCCATGATGAGCGTGGACGAGACGATGCTGTGTTCCTTCCAGATCCTGAAGCCAGCTGAGGTACGTTCGAGAACGACGAGAACGAACAGACGGAGACGTGACGCTGACCTTCCCTTCCTTTCTTCGTTCTTGAACTCAACAGAAAAAGGCGAAGTGTACGTCCTCCTCTTCCTCGCGATCATCCGTTCGAACTTGGTGCTAACCCTTCCTCTCTCTTCTCTCCCTCGATGTCTCCAGACGCATACGGAAGCAGTGAGTCCCTCCCTTCCTCCCTTCACCCCTCCCTTCTTCCTCCCTTTACCCCTCCCTTCCTCGTCGCTCCTTCCCCATCTGACCCTCAACCTCTTCTCGCTCTCACAGTCGGTCGACCAGTAACACCACCTCGGAGCAAAAAGAGCTCGGGCGGGAAAACCAAGTAGACTAGTGTAGACGGACGTGTCCTCCAACCCCTTCCCCTTCAGTCCCGCTCCTCCCTTTCCTCTTTGTACCACCTCCGACCCACCCTTTTTGCACCCTACCTCCCGTCTCTTTCTTTTCATGCGGTCTTTTTCTTCGCCTTTCTTTTGAAACGTCTTACAGTACAGTACCAAGCCCTGCCTCAGCTAGTCTACACCTTATCTCGCTGTCCCTCTCTTTTTCGTCGCTGGTCCTTCGTCGGTTTTCACGTTTCGTCTTGAAGTTACCCTAGCGTCTCGAGATGATTTGACTTGACTTTGCTTAGAGGATATGTACTTTTATCTCGAAGAGGGGTTTCTGCTCGTTCGTCGGTTCGTCTAGCGAAGGAGGAGAGACGATGCGACGACGCGTTGTCTCTTTGCCTCGATGAGTTGAGTCGAGCACGAGAAGCAGAAACGAGTATCATGCGAGAGAGACTACGTAAGAACTATGGGGTGCTCGTTAGGAGGTAAGTAGTGAGTGAGGCGGGGATATGATGTGGGAGGGAAAGGGTGAAAGGGAACGAGAGAGATGGTTCTACATGAGTACACGAGAGAGGAACGAGCTGAGAAAGGGACGAGGTACGAGGCTTTAACGGTAGGCTGGGATAGGTAGGAAGGGGTGAAGAAGCGAGGAAAAAGCAAAGGAGGAAAATAAGAACAGGCGAGACGCGTCGAGGTGAGAGGAGGAGGCGAGAAGGCGAGGTGTGCACGAGTGATAGGTGGATGGTTGGGAGACCTGGAAGGAGAAGGGACAAAGATGAGGATCAGTATCCTGCGAGTCAGATGTGTTCAAATCCACCGTCTTTTCCTAGAGACGAAGAGAAAGGAGGACGAAGTGCAAGGGAAGAAAACGAGGCTCACCATCCCTGAACGTTCCTGCCTTCCTCCTGCCCACTGCCTCCGATCCAACACCCTCCGATAGCTCGTATGCATCTCCTCTCATCATCAGGTAATCAAACACTACTGCTCTCCCTCCGCCGTGGGAGCAGCAGCTCCACCGGTCTCCGCGTATTTGGCTCTCGATTTGGCGAAGAGGAGTTCCTGTTGAGCGAGGAGTTCTTCCGTCGACATTCCGTTGTTCTTGTTGGAAGCTGTAGACTGTTTCGATATTCGGACCTGTAAGAGAAAGGGCGGAAAGACGGCGAAGCGAGCGAGAGGGATGGAAGGGAGAGAAGGTCAGCTTCGACGCTCAACGAGGGAAAGAGGACAACGGATGGGATGGGACCAATCTCAAGCACACCAGCTCTTGAGCTATAGCTCATGGTAAGCATGGCAGCTAGCGAGCAAGCATACGAGCGTGGTGGGACGAGGAACTGACCTTGACGTGCTCCTTGTGCTCATCCAACACTCCCTCGACCTCCTCGATGTAGGTGTCGAATCCGAGCGCTTTGAGGGCTGAAACGACGTGTTCTGGGGCGATGGTCTTCTTCTGATCCTTCTCGCAGGCATCGTTGGCTTCTGATGAGATGAGATGAATGAATTCTGGAGGGAGGAAGGCCGGATCAAGGCGAGGAAGGAGAAGGTGAAGGGAGGGAAGGAGATTTGAAGGTCAGCTTGCCGTCCTTCAAACCTGCGAGCGAGACCAAAATGACAGAAGCATCTTGAGCAGCGTCTCCATCTCTACTTCGAGCTCCAGGCGTTGTAAGAAGTTGCAGGGAAAGAGGTTGAACGAACCGATGCAGCAGGCGGTGATGACCTCTCTCGAGTCCTTCGCACATTGAACATCGTCAGGCATAAGATCTCATCCAAGAAAGGAAAGGAATGGAAGGTCAGCCTATTTTTTACATCCTACACGAGGTCCTATAACAGATCAGCTCACCGTTGATGAGCTTCGCTATGGTTGCTTTGGGAAGTCCATCCTCCAGAGCTCCTCCTCCTCCTGCTCCTCGGCTACCTGAAGCTTGATTGTCCTCGTCGTCCGACATGTTTGATCGTGGTCGGTTGGTTGATGGGTTGGTGTAGAGGATGGGAAGTGTAGAAGAGGGGTGGGACTGAGAGGGAAGGGAAAGAAGGGTCGTGATCGTCAAGGAGAGGAAGGAAAACGAGCGTCGAGCTCACCTCGACGTCCTTGCCTCCGACTGCATCCAAGCTTCTCGTTTCGCTCCCTTACACTTCTACAGCACTCATGATTGGCTTCGCTGATTCTCGCTCTCGCCATGGTTTTTAGAACGTTAAGAGGCTGTCCCTTAAAAAACGTCCACACTCCGACTTCCTCCTTTCCCCTCATTCCTCCCAACCATCAGGACCTCCCTCCCCCGTTGTTCCTTCCCTCGAGAATGCTTGTCTCTCCCCTCCTTCTCCTCTTATCCCTCCCCTAACTCGTCTTCGCTGGGATCGGATCCTTCCAGATCTCGGAGCCTCAGCAGTGCGCGCCCCTCAACGTTAGCTGGACGCGAACCGGCTCCCTCGTCGCCACGAAGTACAACCTCGTCCTCCTCCCTTTCAACACTGAGGCCACTGTTACCAGACAGGTGAGTCCCTCTTCCATGTATGCTGCTGCCTTTCAGTCCCTCGGAGTGTTCTCTCGAGATCTCTGAGCGTTTTCCAACCTCAAACTGATCACGCTGTCACTCTTTTCGCTCTCTCTTTCCTCTTCCTCTAGGTCGACTCCAATATCACGTTCGAAACCACTGAGACATTGTTCGTGCCAATCTCCTTCTATCTCTCTCGTGCAGACCGAGAATCGAGCGAAGAGTTCCGTTGAACTGATTCTCTTCTCGACGCTGATTTCATCTCTCTTTCCGACCTTCCCTCCCCCTTCTTGTTTCAGATACATCCTTCCTCAGCTTCCCATCTCCAAGGGTATAGAGTTCGTCGTTCAGGGTGAGTACTCTAGACCTCGTCGAAAACCCCAGCGGTTGAACGGCACCTCAACGTCGTCCTCTTTTCCCTCTCCCAAACTGCCAACCTCGGAGTCAAAGTCTTCTTCCTCTGGGGTTCCACTTGCGCCCTTTGCATCTCTTTCACTTACTTCTTCGTTCCCGAGACCAAGGGTCTTTCCCTCGAGCAAGGTACGTTCCATCTCTTCCCTAATATCTCGTCGCGTCTTCTCGATCGAACTCTCAAAGCTGACCTCCTCCTCCTTCCCTTCCTCAATCGTAGTCGACCTTCTCTACCGAGAGTCTTTCTATCATCGGATCCAACAAGTACAGGTGAGTCGTATTTCTTCCCTTCCTTCTCTCTCCCTCGCCGTCGTCGAACATGCTTCTGACTCTCTCTCTCTCTCCCTCTTCTTCAGGCAAGAAATGCTCGAGCGAGACGAGACCTTCCTTCATCGAGACAAAGGGCTCCCTGCTGAGATGGTCGTCGATTCCAAGCACCTTGAGAACGAGGAGGTTCGAAACGAGCTGGTTTGATCGCACTAGGTCGCGAATGCCCCGTCCCCTCCCTCCCTCTCTCCCCCAATTTCATCTTTCCACTCTCTGGGGCTTTGGTTTATTCTCACGATTTATACCAACGTGTAGATTATCTTTCTTCTCGCCGCTTCGGTTCAAATGAGTCTTGCTTTCACTTCCTCGTTCGACGCGTGAGAGTTGGGACGATGCGCATATTTTTCGAACGTGAAAGAGGGCCGACAGATATCTGGTTAGTCTATCTTGCCACCAGATGGACAATTCCAGAAGACTTCATCGTTTTCTGGCAGCGGCGAGAGGAGGGAAGAGGAGAGGGATAAGGCAGGAGAGCTCCTCTTCTTTCGAGCAAGTCGACGACAGCTCTCCCTCAACTCCTTCCATCCATCCAGCCCTCCTTCCCTTCTTTCCTTCTTTCTTTCTCTTCCCTTCTTCGTCATGTCCGCCGTCGTAAGTCTACTCTCTTGCTCGACTTCCCCTTGCGTCCAGAGCCTTGTAGCTGACCTCGTTCTCCTTCTCCTCGCCCAGGCTCCCGTCAACCCCAAACCCTTCCTCAACGAGCTGACGGGCAAGGTCGTCTACGTCAAGCTGAAATGGGGTCTGGAGTACAAGGGATACCTCGTCTCCACCGATTCCTACATGAACGTTCAGGTGAGTCTTCGCGGTCGGACGAGCAAACGTCGAAAGAGAGGAAGGAAGGAAATCGAGACGTCAAGCTGATCTCTCTCTCCTTCCCTCCTCTTCCTTCTCTCCTCGTTCCTCTCTTCGCAGCTCGCCAACACTGAGGAGATTGAGAACGGAAAGTCGAATGGTGCTCTTGGAGAGGTTTTCATTCGGTGAGTTTTCTGATCGCTGCAGCTCGTTCTCTTCAATCTCCTCCTTCCCTCCCTCCTTCCTTCGACCACCTCGACCTCCATCCCGACCCCGGTCTCATTCATTTTCACCGCCCCGCCCCTCCGTACATCTGCCCTTACATCTTTTCCTCTCTCTACCATCTCCGTCTTCCTCCTTCCTGGAAGCAACGAGCTGACCTCTTGCCTTTCCTCCCTTCCTCCCCTTCACCTCCTTCCTCTCCTCTCCTCGACCTCATCAACCCACCCAACCTCCTCTCCCGCGCCTCCAATGATCCTCGCGACTCGACCTATTCCCTCAACAGGTGCAACAACGTTCTGTACATTCGGGAAGCCAAGGACGAGGCCGCTTCAGCACAGGAGGACACGCCGATGGAGGCTTGAGCGAACGAAGCGAAGCGAGAGGGAAGGGAACGTTGGAGGAGAACTACTCTAAAAGCGTCCTCGGATGAGGAGGGAGAGGATACGATGTCTCAACTTGTATGTCTTCCCGTGGTTCGGTTGGGTAGACCGAGAAGGATGGGGAGGGAGGGAAGGGAAGGGGATGAGAGCTCAGCGGAAAGGGAGAATGGAGGCACGACAAGATCTGAGGTGAAACGAAGGGACACGGCTGCTGCTTAGCTCAAGTGGAACTACGTTGCCCGAGCGTATGTGAGTGGAACTGCTGAACTGCCCGGCGTTCTTAAGGAGAAGAAGGTTGAGCTCGTTCAGCCCGCCTCGTCCTCCGCTCGCCTACCGCCTCGCTGCTTTCACTTCCGCAGATTGGAAAGCAGCACTCCTCCAGTTCA
This sequence comes from Mrakia frigida, assembly GCF_051309035.1. Taxonomy (NCBI): domain Eukaryota; kingdom Fungi; phylum Basidiomycota; class Tremellomycetes; order Cystofilobasidiales; family Mrakiaceae; genus Mrakia; species Mrakia frigida. The sequence goes on from NW_027481262.1 coordinate 206,340, forward strand.
CAAGGTCAGAAACTACTGGAGCTCACTTTGGGTTGAGAACAAGCTACTCCCTTTCAAACCACCGCAAAGATTCCCCTCCTCCGCTTCTCTTCCCTCTCACCCCCAGCTACACCACCTCTTCCCTCGGACGGCCAACCCTTCGACTTATCCCCTTATTCTCCTCGGACACGGAACCGTCGACTCGGCGATTCACTACACCGAATCGATCAAGGTCGCGGAGTGGTTGAAGGGAAAAGGATTCGAGCACGAGCTGGTTTTAATCGAGGGAGGAGAGCATGGGTTCGATTCTGACCCTTGTGATGGGGAGTTGGAGAAGCAAGTGAAGGATTTCAGGGCGAAGGCTTGGAGGTTCTTGGAGGAGAAGATTGGGAGGAAGTAATTGAGACGGGAGGGTTCGACGCGTCGTGATCTCGCTTTCGCGTAGCTCTTTCTCGATGCTCGATCGATGGGTACAACTCTTTGATTGCCTATCTTGCTCCACATCTGACTGCTGGACATCTCAAGCACTGGCGAGACGTTTGAAAGAAGGAAGGAGCAGGAAAACAACAATGCCAGCTCGACGTTCCATCGCCCCTCGCCCGACGTCTTCCTCCCCGTTCCATTTATTTCAGATCAAGCGAGCTGGAGCCCTTAAGACCCAGTCAGCTCCTCACACTCTCTAGATACATTCTATACACTTTTCCTTGGAGTGCCGGCCTCGGACACGCGCGGCTTTCCTCCTCCGTCGAGCTCTGCACTCCGAGAAGTGGGGCTGAATCGAGCTTTCTTCCCTTCAACCCTCACCAACCATAGAAATCAGCGTCAAGCCTTCTCCTCAGAACCATGTCGAATCCTGTCCCTTCCTTTTCGCTCGACCTTCCAGATGAACGGCATCCTCTCGCTCTCGAGGTCGACCCTCCTTCGGCATCAAGCTCAACCAGTTCCCTCCTTCCTCCCTCCGGTTCCATCCCTCGTTCGGTAGCTTCCTCGATCCAAACGTGGTGGAAGCATAGCTCGGAAAACGGAATGGCTACCGCTGAAGAGAGACTGCTGAAGTGAGTTCATAGATTGACATGAAAGAGAGCCAGACTCTTTTCTTTTCATCGCTCGAGCTCGAGCTCGTGAGCTCACCTCGACTCCCCTTCTCTCTTCTTTTCGTTCTACCGTCCAGCCGCCTGCCTTCTTTCATCGCCTCCAAATCTACTTCGGACCCTACCCCTACCCACGCCAACCCCAACCCTCTCGTCTCAAGAGTGTTCGACACGACCATCCAGCTTTACAGCGAAACGTCCTCACCATCTCCATCTTCCTCGTCCTCTACTCCCCCTCCCAGTCCCAAGACCAAGTCTCCTGCCTCAACCTCGGAGAATATACACGGAGTCGAGTTTTATACAGCAGGGATCGATGGAACTAAGGCTACTACTGGAGGAACCGTCAACGTGTTCGTCCTCTAGTCGAGCTCACTTCTTTGATCTTCGGACAGAACTCTCGCAAGCTCATCCAGCATTCTGATGTTTCTGTCTCTCTTTTCTGATCACTCAGAATTTTGCATGGGTATGGAGCTGCCTTGGCTTTCTTCTCGGAGAACCTAGAAGAGTTTGGGGAGATCTGCTCGCTGGGGAAACGACGAGGATGTGAGCTCAGATCTCAAACTTCAGCTTCTCGCTCCGTGGAAGCTGATTCGACTCGTATCTCTTATCGTAATAGTCGCCCTGGACTGGCTGGGAATGGGACTCTCTTCTCGACCTTCGCCAAAGGTCTTTGAGACTCCAGCTGGTGTCAAAGACGAGACAGTAGAGGCACGCGTCGCACGAGCGGAGAACTTTTTCGTCGACTCGTTGGAAGCGTTCGTCCTGTTCTCGCGTGTTGAAGTGTCCAGCTGAACATCTTAACTGCTTTTACCAGCTGGAGAGTCGCTGGAGGATTCGAGAAGCTGGTTCTAATAGGACATTCCCTTGGGTGAGCACACCACGCCTTCCTCTCCTCCCTCTCGCTTTCGTCACTGACTCTTCCATCACCGACCAGCGGATACCTCTCCATCGGTTAGTGCATGCTCTGTCTTTGCTGCCCGTCACTCCTTCTCTACTTATCTCCTCCCTCTTTTCCTTCTTCTCCAGCTTATCAACTCAGGTTCCCGTCTCGAGTCGAGCAGCTCCTCCTCATCTCCCCAGCTGGAATCCCTACCCACCCTCAACCAGCTCCAGCATCTGCAGCAGCAGCAGAACTCAGTCCTACTCCCAATTCGGCTGCCTCGTCTGCTGCGTCTTCGATCAAAGACGGGAGGAATGGAGACGCGCCGAAACCTGCTTTTAAGAAAGCCGACGCTGCGGCCGCTCCTTCCTACAAGAAAGCAGTCTTCGAATGGGCTTGGGAGAAGGGTTGGTCACCCTTCGCTGCAATTCGCAGTGAGCTTTTCTTCTCTCCCTCGTCGATGCCATATCGGGCCCAAGCTGATCAGTTGTGTCGCAACCGCTTTTTCCTCCGTCAGGTCTCGGACCTCTCGCTCCTCGAGTTGCAACCGTGTACACCACCAACCGCTTTCGCGCTCTCTCTGAGGACAAGGTCCAAGATATGTACGCCTACATCTACTCGATGTTGAGGTTGAAAGGATCTGGAGAGTGAGTTCGCTCTCTTCAATTCGCCCTCGAGTCACCTTGCTGAAGCTTAGCTCTTCTCCTCGTGATCTTCAGGTACTGCATCTCGTCAATCTTAGCACCCGGAGCCGTAGCTCGACTTCCTATGGCTGCTCGGATGGACGACATCAAGATTCCAGTTCTATTCCTGTTCGGGGAGAAGGATTGGTTCGTCGACGCGTCGTCCCTCTCCCTGCTTGTTCTTCGGATGCTGACTGATCTTCTCGCCTCGTTTGTAGGATGGATCCCAAAGGTGGCTACGAGGCTTGTGAGCGAATGAAGCTGAACGGGAACGAGAACGTCGAGACGATCATCGTCGAGGAGGCAGGGCACCAGTGAGTTTCGGTCTCGTCTCTCCTTCCCCTCTTTCCTCTCTATCTTCTCTCGATTCGCTCGTCTGACGGTGTCTTTTCCTCTCGACCTTCATTCAGTGTGTATCTTGACAACCCAACAAAGTTTAACGCGATCCTGCGAAGGGCGCTGCTGAAGGACGTGAGAGATTAGACTTTTGAGAATGCTTCCGTTGACTAGACTAGACGAGATTGATTCGCGAACTGGTCGATAGATGCCTTGCAATCAAGTGGAGGTAACAAAGAAAGAAGTGGCATAGTCAAGGACGTAGACTGCTGTAAGGGGGAGAAAAAACCCGAAGCACGACCTCGACTACATGAGCAACAACCCTCCTCCCTCCTCGGACGCGACCGATCTCCACGAAGCAGACTTGTCCCCTTCGTCCATCCTCACCCAGACCTGCCAGAAGAAGAAGAAGAACGTCAGCTTCTGTCCTGCGACGGACTCGACGACGAAACGGAGGAGGGAGAAGAGGAACGCGTCGTCCACCGAACTCACCTTCTCGAGCGTCTCCCAGGCCTTCTCAACAGTATAGCACACAAGCGGACGGAAGTAGTTCATCGCCTTCCTGACTGATCCTCGATCATCCGGTCGGTTCATTGTCGAGCCAGCCCAGCAGAGTGGGATCCTGAAAACCAAAGTCGAAGTCGTTTCGTCAAAGTCAGCGACGGCTCCAGCTTCGAGACGAGAGGGAGAGAGAGAATTCACATGTAGCCCATCAAGTATCCGTTTGATCGACGGCACTGGTAGCAATGAAACTAGAATCAGCCCTTCTACTCCGGGGAGGGACGAGGAGACGAGACGAAACGAAAAGAAGACGAGGAGTCGGAGAGGGAGAAGGACCCACCTCGTGAATTAGCCTCACAACCTCATTGGACGCCCAAACTACGTCAGGACTCCATATTGGGAGGCGGTGAATCTCGAGATAGATGATGATCTAACGAGATAGAGCGATAAAGGGGGGAGGGGAGCTGTCAGTTCGAAGTTTCGAGCGGAAGGGAAACGACGCGACGAGGAACGAGGACGAAACAGCTTACCTTGAAGAAAGCGGAATAGATCAAGTTGCCATAGTCCAACCTCGACCCGTACTGCACGAGCTGCGTATCCTTGAACGCGTTCCCCCATCGAGCAACCTCGGCGAGGATGAGGTTCCCTTCCCTGATCCAAACTTCTTCGATCGGAGCGTCCCTTACAGGAGGTCGAGAGACGGAGTAGAGGGTATTAACCTCCGCACAGGAAGAAAACAGGAGAGGGAAGAAGTTCAGCCGAAGGTTCGAATGCGAGAAAGAAAGACGAAGACAAGGAAAGGAAGGAAGAGCGAGCGACGACTCACCCGATTCAACAACTCCATCATCCCTCTCGAAACGCCCATCAGCGACTCAACCGTCTCCCACTCCTCTGACGAGACTGATCTGGGAGTGTTGGACAAGGGAGCGAAGTCGAAATACCAGCTTGCGAGAGGGTCCGAGGAGAAGGAGCAGTCGGGCGGACGCGTCGAGGAGAGACAGCCTGAAGGAAGCAGGCGACGAAAGAGAAGAAGAGAAGAAAGAGTAGGTCAGAAAGTATGGGAGTCAATATAGGGAGGGGTGGACTCACTGAAGAGATCGTACCCCACCAGATGTTCGAGAGAACTTCGGACGCGTCGAAGTCGTTTCTTGTCTCCGCTGCTTCTTGCTTCTCTGAGTGAGGAAAGGGAACGGGGATGGTAAGAAAAAGGAAGGTGAAGTCGACGATGAGAAGGAGTCAGCAAAGGACCTCGAGCGAGACAAGTTCAATCGAGCAGCTCTGAAGACGACGAGAAGGCGACGTTCAGAAACGGTTCTTTCACTCACTCCAGCATCCTCTTCGGTCCCCCACCCAGCCCCACCAGGCTCTTCGACACCACCAACGCCTCCTCGTACTCCTTCCCGCCCCCCAAAGTCCTATTCAACAACAAGAACGACGCTGCGGTGTTCAAACTTTCCATCATCTCCTCCTTCCCTCCCGCACCCCCTTGGCCAGCTTTTACCTCCAGCATCGCCATCGACGCTTTGATCAAACCCAGCGAAGACTCGTAGAGGGTGTTCCCCAGGGTAGTGTACTTCCTGTTGTTTTCGTGGGAAGTGGTGGAGAGGGAGGTGTTGGCGTCGAGGAGGAACCGCACGGCAGATTGATGATGAAGGTAGGAGAGTTGGACGGAACCGACGGAGAGGAAGGCAAGGGTGAGAGCTTCGGAGGCGAGGGAGGTGCCGCGGGTGGTGAGAAATCCTGTGGGTGGAGGGGAAAAGAGGGAGGGAGAGTCAGAAAGACGCGACGACGCGTCGTGTCGCTGGATTGGCCGAACACGAGCTGGAAGGGAAAGAAAGGAGCGAAGAGATTGGATCCAGAGGTACTCACGATGTACATCCATCTGAGGGAAGATCTGGCTGAATGTTTGAGGTTCCGCCGAGCTTGGAACGGGAGGTGAATGAGGAGCGACCGGTTGCAGGTAATTCATGAGGGAAAGGAAGTTGTGAGCCTGAGAATCGGTTCAACCACAGAAACAAGGACCGAAGGGACAGAGGGAGAGGCATATCAGTATAGCAGGAAATTCAAAACTCGAGCTCGTTTCGCTCGCTCGTCGGCGAATCCCCCTCTCGTCGATGAACTCACGATGAATCGCTCCTGAGGATCAGGGAACGTAATCTCCAACGATGCGGTAGGTTCCGTGTAGAGACTGACTTGCAGCGGTGGATGGGGTCGCTGGTGCTGAGGCTCAGGTTGCGAAGGAAGAGGTTGAGAGGTTGAGTCGGACGTCGTCGAGTTCAACGCCGAGGACGGGCGCCTTGTGCTCTCTGGAGGTGAGTTGGAGGAAGAGGAGGGTGTTCGAGAAGGTGCTGGTGCTGGAAGGTAGGAAGTCGAAGCTGTAGGCTGAACATGTTCTTCTTTGGTCCCGCCGTAAGGCTGGAAGAGAGCTTGACGAGGGACTTCGAGAGGCCAGAGGCACTGAGACGAGAAGTGGAGGGAGAGGGGAGAGGGGTGTGTGAGCTTGCGGCCAGAAGGAAAAGAGAAGAAGAAGGGCATGGAAAGACCTACTTCAGTTCCACTTCGGACGCCTGAGAGAGAGCAGATTCGAGTTGAAGAGGCGATGGGAAGCGAGCCAAGGGGGGAGCGACGTAGGAGGAAGAGAACAAGTTGGAGAGGGGGGCGTGAGCTTCGGTGCAACGCTCCTCCTCCTCCTTCCTCTCCTTGCTCGTTGCTGCCAGCTCAGAGATTCCACTGCTGCTTACATCTCGAGCAGGACGGTTTCATTTCGTCGCACTTTTGACGGAGAATAAAGCGTTAATAAAATCGATCAGCAACTCAGAACCGACAGGTCCATGAATGGAAAAGCGAGAGCGGACGGGAAACCAAACGAGAGAAACGAGAGACTCACCTTGTGTCGTTTCGCTCGACAGTGAGCACCTATGCATCCCACACATCAGACGAGTCCCACGTACGAACGAGAACGAGAACGAGGGCATGTAGAGACGAGAGAGGGAAAGAAGGGAGGGAAGGGAAGAGAAGGGGTCAGCTCTCTCCCTCCTAATAGCTCGCTTTCTCTCCTCTCCTCTCCAAACTCACAACCCGACCTCGTCCTCTTCTGGCCTGGTTTCTTGGGAACCGCCCGTTTACTGGAGGAAGAAGCTCCTTCGTTTTTAGAGGATGCAGTCGGTGGCATCTGTGCTGGTCGTTGAAGAGGAGAAGAAGAAGAACCGATCAGAAATCTAGGAGTCGCTCGCCCTCTGTTGTGTTTGGTTGAAGTGACGGATTAGGTCAGCAATTTTGTCGTTGCTTGGCTCGGAGAGAAAGAGAAAGAGATTATAACTGGCTGTAAGATGGGTGGAACAGAAAGAGAGAGGACGTGTGAAAACTTTCATTGCAGAAAAATGGACGAGAGCAACGGAACGCGTCGGTCGAAAAAAAGAAGAGCGGATCGCGTTGATTTCTTTATTTCCTTCCTTCTCTCCTCATTTCATCATCAAGGCTATACTAGCTCAAGACTATGCGTCTCGAAACACGCCTCGGAACTCCCAGAAATGTAAACCCCTTCGAGAAAAGAGACATCCCTTGGACATCCCATTCGACAGCCCGTCACTTTTCTCCCCTTCCTGTGCGGATCCCGATCCCTTGTGTATCATCCCTCCATGTATGGCTGAAGCCGACCACCAGCACGAGGTCCGTTCATCTTGATTTGTTCACAGAGTGATGTTTTGAGCTCGTCGTCGTCGAAGAGAGGTGTCGAATTCATCGGCCTCCCCCTATTATTGAAAGGTGGACGGATCGAGCCTTTAGTTCGTCAACTTTGATTGGCGATTGGCGAAAGGATCTTGATTCTCAGCGTCTGGGAGGACGAAGGGTATAAAGAAACGTGAGAGCGACGCGTTGTTCCCAACGTTTTTTTGTCTCAACGGCCTTCGACGGCAGGTTTTCTTTTTGGGGACACTTCCGAGGTCCCCGGTTCGAACCAACCCGTATGCACTTTCACTTTTGAGCAAATCTGTCGAAGGGAAGAGAGGGAAGGGAGCAAACTGAACTCGGCCGTTTGGTCGCGTCGAGAGGGCCTCGCCCTTTTTCTCGGATCTTCTTCTTCTTCACTCAAGGAGGACCATGTTGAAGAATGAGAGGGCAAGGAGGTTGAGAGTTCCCGTTCTATAGTTTGACCCGTTCTATACTTTCAAGGGTATGGGGAGGAAGCTCACAATGAGGAGATCACGACGAGCTCATCAGCTTCCGTCCTTCCTCCCTCTCTTCTCCTCGTTTTTCCACTCCAAAGAATGAGCTCCTTCCCTTTGAGCGGATCTTCCCTTTCCTCTTCTCTCCCCTCAACCACCACCTCCCTCTTTTCGTTCACTAACAGCAAACTGAAACTTCGCTTCCCTCCGACGACGACGATCTTGAAATCATCATCGCTCTTCTTTCTTCCTCTCGAAACGAGAGAGATGAACGAGCGAGCTCATCTCTCTCTCCTTCCTTCCATCTCAAAAAGGCTCTTCCTTCTCTACTACCACTTCCCTCTCCTCTCTCTCCTCAGCAGCAGCGATCTCGACTTTCCTGCTCTCGACGACCATCTCGAAGTCATCTTCGCTCTTCTTTCTTCTTCTCGAAACGAGCAACCAGCACGAACGAGCTCAACTTCCTCCTTCCTTCCATCTCAAGGAGACTCTTCCCTCTTTGCCTCCTCTCTACCACTACTGCCTTCCTCTCAGAAACAACCTCAACTCTCCCGCTCTCGCCCTCTCGAGGGTTTGGACGAACGATCCTCTTTTGTGTTGGAGGGAGGAGCGAACGAACGAGCTCACCTTCTCTCCTTCCTTCCCTCCCTCTCTCTCTCTGTCCCTTCCTCCCTTCCGACTCTCTCTCTCTCTCACAGGGAGAGCTCACAGCTCTCTCGCTCATTTCGACGCGTTCTTTTTGTTTCTTTCTTTCTCGAACGAGCGAACGAACGAAGCTCAGCCTTCTCGTTCTTCTTCTTCTCTCCTCCTCTTCTTTCTACACCTCTTCTACTTCTCTCTTTCTTCTCAGACGACGTTTTCAGCCCTCTACTAGAGCAGAACGAGATCAGCCGTTTCTCGAATCTCCGTGCTCGCCGGCTCTCCCTCGTCCATCTCATCTCGTTCTCGCCCTCCTCGTTGGCTTCCTTTGTTTCTCTTCCTCTTCCTCCCACTCTTCTACACCTCTTTCTCCTCTCGAACGACCTTTTCAGACTCTCTACTAGAGCAGAACCGAGATCCGCCCTCTTCAGTTCGCTCTTTCGACGCGTTCCGTCTCCTCCTCTCCCTCCTCTCGCACACGCTTTCGCTCTCTGTTCTCTTCTTCTTCTTCTTGATATCCGAGAATCTCCATTTTGGAAAGCTTCCAACTTCTCAGCAAGAAACTCCAGAGCGTTTCCTCCCTTTCAACAGAGTCGGGTTTGGGCCAAACAACGAAGCCGAGGGCGACGCGCTCGTGTCTGAGCTCTCTTTTTGGCAACCTCTCTTCTTCGTTCCGCATCTCTTGAGCGCTCAGCATATTTTGACCTCTTTTCTACTCTCTTTCAGGTTTTCAAAGGGTCGAGAGGGAGGCATTCTTGACGACGAAATCCGATCGTTCACCTCTCCTTTCACCTTTCCCTCTTTCACCTCGAACCATCACCACCTCCCTCCCTCCTCCCCTTCTTCCTCCCGCTCGCTTCTCTCCTCGCAGCTCGCCCCTATGGACCTCTCCTCCTCTTCTCATCGCCCTCTTCGCTCCTAGCAACTTCTACTCGCTCCCAGGACTGCACTCGAACGAGCGATTCCACCGTCGAGCTCATCTTGCGCTCGTTTCTGGCTCGTTTGGTATGGACTGGAGAGGAGGCAGGGAGGAACGTTTTCTCGGATTAGAGCCTTCTCATACGTCTATTCTCGTGAGTCTACTATCTTCGCTTCTCTTTGGGCTCCTTGTAGAGGAGCGAGGAGCTCAGCTTCGTCCAATGAAAGGAAACGGTTGAGCTCACCTTCTTCTCAATCCGTCTCCTTCAGGTCTCCTTCTCTTCACTACGATCCTCTGGCAGGTCTCTATACACGCTGCTGTCCAACAACCACCACATCAGACATGCTCCTCGCTATCGACATGGACGACTCGTCGACTTCGACCTTTCACCTCCTCTCCTTCCACTGACGGTCCCGCCAGCCTCGTTGGATCGATTCTTCGCGTTCTCAGGCTCTCTCTCTCTCTCTCTCGTTCTCGATGTAAGCAATTCTTCCATCCTTCCATCTTTGCGCCGAGGACGATCTTCTTGGGCTCCTCAGTCGGCAGAGAGAGCTCGAACGAACGAGCTGACCTCTCCCTTTTTCCCTTCCTCTCCTTTCTTGGTCTTCTCTATCCAAATCTTAAATCCTCCAACTCATCAACTACCTCCTCTTGGTCTTCCTGGCGTCCTTTCCAGTTCGGGTCAACGCTCCTTCTCGAACGAGCTCGTCCTCCTCCTTTCCTCCTCCTCGTTGGGTTCGCTCTCGAGAGGCCGGAAGGGACAGGACGGGGAGAGGAAGGTTTTCATCAAGGAGAGCGCAAAACACGTCGTGAGTTTTTTTTTTTCTTCGCTTCTCTCTGGGGTTCTATACAGGGACGGAGGAGCTCAGCTTCATCGAAGGAAGGAAAACGGTCGAGCTCACTTTCTTCCTTTCCCTCCCTTTCTCCTTCGTCTCACTCAGCTGTCCCTCTCTTACCCAGCAGTTCTGCGACTCTACATTCAATCACTTCTCCAACAACCAGGATTCGAGACTTTCCTCCTTCCTCGCTATCGACGATGGACGATCCTTCGACCTCAACCGTCCCTCCTCTTCTCCTTCCGACGGTCCCTCCAGCTCCCGCTCGCTCGGATCTCGTTCTATCGAGCGATCTATAGGTTTCCTTGTGAGTTAAGCTGTCTATCCTTTTGCCTTCTTGTGAAGAGATGGGTTCAGTCGGGTCTTCAGAGAGCTCGAACGAACGAGCTGACCTCTCTCTCCCTTTCTCTCTTGCTTCGATCCCTCTCCTCCTCGCCGTTCTTCTTCTCTACCGCTCTTTCTCTCCCAGGATCGACCACTCCCTCTTCGCCTTCTCTCCGGTCGCCCTTCCCGGTTCAATCCAACTCTCCTTCTCGATTCAAGCTCAAACGAGGTCGCCGTCGGTCAGCTTCGACGCCAGGGACTCGCTCTCGCTTGGTTGTATGCTGGTCAGGGAGAGGAGGAGGAAGGGAACAGCGGTTATGGCTGGAGAGAGGAGAGGGTAGAGAAGAGTCGGGCGTTCCTGTGAGTACAGTTCTTGCTCTGGTTCGAGTGGTAGATGGGTGGGTGGTGCGAGGAGGGGGGGAGGGAGGGGGGAGGAGATGAGCTCACGCTCGAGCTTCGAGAACGAGTACTCGAAAGGGAGACTGTTCTCGAGGTGGATGGAGGCAGCTTGGGATGCTGGGAGCGAGGCAGGATGGTGGGAGAAGGGGCGGCCCTGTTTTCGATACGTTTTTCTTCGTTTTTTCGGAGGAGTCGGAGCTATCAGATGGAACTGTCAGAGATCAAGGCTGCGAGCGTCATCTTCTCGTTTAGGGAAAGTCTGAGATGGACCAGGAGACATGTTCCGTGAACAAGGGAAGAGAGGGAAGCTTCTGGATAGTTGGGAAACACGCGACGTGGACGCGTCAATCTCGGTTTCACCCCGCTACTTTCTGAAAACAGAGAGGGGGAAGATTATCTACAAGGGACAATTCAGTCTAAGAGAGTTGACTTAACCAGTTTTTCGCAGATCCGACTCTCTACACCGGCCGGGGCGCACCTTCCTGACCTTCAACCCACGATTCCTATATCAACACTGCGCAGATTTTCATCTTTCTTCTCGTTTTACATGCCTTCCAGTCTATAGCTTTCGAAGGGTGGAGCTCTCATCTCTCTGCGATGAGTTTCAGATTTGACGAAAAAATGGGGATTTTCGAGGTCGATTTTCTCGTTCCCCTGGAAGGCACTGAAGCTGAAACTGCTACCTCACAGGCTCCTCGAACAGGGCTACCCGCTTGAGAAATTTGTTGATCGAGATATTCGCCCTTTGAAGAAATTCCACCCTCTCCGCTCACCGCTTTTTTTTTTTTTTTTTTAAAATGCCTCTTCCTCTTTCCTCCTTCTCCTCCCAACCATCCTCCCACCACTCGCCATCTTTCCCTTTTCTCTCCCTCTCTCTCTCTCTCATTCTATACCATGGAAACTAAAAGGGAACTCCGATCCTCGACTGGTTCTGTTCCTGTAAGTGATTCCGCCCGTTTCGACGTGTTTGAGGGAGGAGAGGTCGAGGACCCCCCTTTCTTCCCCGTCTCCCCACCTCTCCTCTCCTTCCTCCCCTTCCTCCCCTCCTCCCTTCTCGCCAGCTCCGTGCTTCTCCTGAGCTGACTCCCGCTCTTGTCCTTACCGCCTCCTTTTCCCCTCCATCACCGTCCACCACAAGTCCTACTCCCACTTCTTCGCTTCCAAAGACTCAGACAAGGACAATTCCTCCTCCTCCTCTTCCAACCCTTCCCCTCCCTTCGATTTCGAAGCTTCGGTGGCCAAGCAGTTCCCTGGCCGCTTTCCTGTCCCAAAGATCTTCACCCCCGACGGGAAGGAAGTAAAGTACAATAAGTTCCAGGTGGGAAACCTCGTTCGATACGGAAAAGGTCATCTTTGCTTTGTGAGCTCGACTGTCCTTCCCTCCCTCCTTCCTTCTCCCTCGCGTTCACGCCCAGCTGAATCGTCTTCTCTCTGCTGCAGGATACGATCCACCGGGTTGAACCTCTCCCCGATAACAAATGGAGGATCTACACTCCTCTTATCCGAAAGGAGGGCCTGGACTCGCCGGATTATGTGAGTGCCTCGCTCTTACCCCTTCCTCCCTCTCCCTCTGCTGACTCCTCTTCTTTCTAACAGCTGAAACTCGTTCGCTTCGAGTTCGAATGCCCGGTCTGTCTTACCCCTGACCTTGTTGATTTCAGGGTGAGTTTCCTCCCCGCCTCGCTTCGTTTCTCTTGAGCTAACCTTCCTTTCCTCCCTTCCTTCTTTTCCGCTCCGTCAGAACCACCTCCAAGCGTGCCTTTCCCCCGAGGTTCGTGAATCGAAGAGGGCTTCAAAACGAGTCGCCAGCAACAGGTACACGAAGTCCCTTAGAGACGCATCTGTGAGCTCTTGAACTCTTCGAACTTTGATCCCTTCCTCTCCAACCTTCGAACGCTGACCTTCCCTTTCTCCCCTCTCTTTCTCCTCTTCTTCCTCTTCAGCCCAAGAGTGACAAGGGAATCAAGAGGACGTCCAACCTCGTCGAACAGCGAGTCAGGTACGACAAGAGGAAGGAGCAGTAGTAGGCTTGAGGGAGGGAGGGAGGGAGGGGATTGGCTGGGGGGGACTCGTTCTACCCTTTCTTTTACGACTTCTTTTAACGATTACCATGCTTCTTTTTCGCTCACCTCATCTCCGCACCAGCATGGGAAGAAGCCATGTACGAGCTGAGACGGCTCGAGAGAGTGAACGTCCCCTCCTTGCTCCTCCCTTCCTTTCGATCCCTCCTCGTTCTGCTCGAGACCTTTCAACCACCATCAACTCGATACACCCAGTTCCATCCTTCTCTTCTCCCTTCCTCCCCTTCTCCTCCACCCACTCGACCCTTTCGCCTTCCTCCGGCCGCCATGTCGTACTCCCAAGTGGTCGAGGAGGGAGGAGAGAGCTGCCGATCTCGACCTTCAGCAAGGTCGACGGGCAAGACGCTCACGGAGAGACCGGCCTTCCTTCAGTCAAGAAGGGTCTCAGTGAGGCTGCTATCGGTGAGTTCGAATGTCTCTCAAGAGGATGGGTTCGGAGGTGCAGGAAGGGAGAGACGGAAGGCGAAGAAGGGAGGGAGGATCAGGGAAGGAAGGGAGCTCGAGGAAGGACAGGCTTCGCTCGGGATTGAGAGAGGGAACTAGAAGAGAGGGTGGGAGTGGAATCGCAGGGCTTGTAGTGACTTGTGAGAGTCATCATCTACGAGTTCAGTTAGTTCAAGAGACGGGATTGAGGAAGAAGGAAGGCAGTCCTCCTTCTCGTTGAGCTCGAGCTCATCCTCCCTCGCTCGACCTTCGTCTTGCGAGAGACGGTGTCCCGGCTCGAGCCTCCCTCCCCTCTCATCCACCACTCGCTCGACCCTTTTCCTAACTCGTTCGGATGCATAGAAGAGCTCAGATGTAGAAGAAGGAGCGGAGCTGCCTGTCTCTTCCCTCTCATCCTGCGTTCGCTGCTTTCGCCCTCCTCCGCTCCCTCTCAAGATCACTCGACCCTCAAGTTGCTCTGACCTCCTTCGAGGATCTCTACAAAGTAAGCATAACACTCTTTGGATCGCTTTTCTGATCGCCTCTCATCGATCTCTGACCTGGCTTCCCCTCTCGCGGTTCTCTCAGTTTCAATTCACCAACCTCTTCCTCCCGCCGCTCTTGCCTCCCTCGCTCGATTCCTCCAAACCTCCCCTACTCCTCCTTCGCCTCCCTCCTCGGAAACCTCAACCTTACCACCATCTTTCCCTCCAGCCAAAAACGAGAAATCAACTCCATCCCCCCTCCCACTCCTTCCTCTTCGCCACTGCCCACGAGATCGCGTTCGAACGAAAGGAGGAGGAACAACAACGAGCTCAACAAACTCTCAACATCGATGCTGCTGTCCTCTGGTCCTTCCCTCCTCTCCTCGCCCTTCACCTCTCTCTCGGACTCCCAGATGCTCTCTTTGCCAAGAAGCAGCAGCTCGTCGAGGAATCGTTGGAGAAGTTGGTCGGGTTGATGACGGATGGGTCGACGGGAGAGAAGGTGAAGGCCGCTAGGAGGCTGCCCGAGAGCAACAGAGTGGCTTTGGGGCTCGGAGGAAGGGTTGATGTCAGGATGGAAGGGTGGGAGCTCATCAAGTCGGTCGCGAGGAGGTTGAAGGAGAGGTTTGATCAAGCTCAGCACTCGTCGTCGTCCAACCCCCTCGGAAACGGATCCACAACCTCCTCCTCCCCTCTCTCAGACCAAACCACTCGACTTCTCATCTTTACCCATTACCTCATCGGACGAATTTCCTCCCCCTGGAGTCACCACCTCTTTTCATCCCTCCCAACCTTCTCTATCACCTCTTCCCTCCTCCGTTTTCCTCTCACCTCCCTCCTTCGCACCTCGGCGGATCGCTCACGTCTCGGAGGTCGGATCATGACTACGGGGTCGGGATTGGGATGGGAGGTCGGCGGATGTCGGAGCTGCCGCGTGGGGGTGTTGCAGAGGAGTAGGGGTGGGTTGGGATTGAGCGGTGAGGTCGTGGGAGGAGGGTAGGAGGGGAGGGGGAGGAGGGTCGCGTTCGTTTCGTTTCCACCTTTCTGCTTCCTTTCGAAGAAGAGGGACTGGATACGATGAGAGTGGACCATAGTACGAACGAGACGGAGAAAGGCAAGATGGTAAAAAAAGAAAGAAAAACGAGAAGAGAAGAAACGAAAAACGAGAAGAGAGGAAAGCTGGTCGGCGAAAGAAAGAAAAGAACAAAAAACGAAACTCAAGCAATCTACTTCCCCCTCTGCTCTTCCTGCTGCTGAAGCCTGAACTTCCTCCTCGCCTCCGCCGCCTCAGCTTCCTTCACCTTCTTCGCAGCCCGTCCATCCAGCACCTCCTTCTTCTCCTTCTTCGCCTCCTCCATGTCGGCGAGAGTGTTCAGGGATCCGGCGTAGGGACCGGTCTTGTTGGCGATCTTCTTCTTCTCGACTGTAACGAAACGAAAAAGAGAAATCAGTTCGAGGCATGAATCGAACAAAAGTGAATCGGAGAAGAAGAAAGACGGGACGAACTAGCGACAGCAGCTGAGACGGGTGGAACCAAGAAAGACGCGTCGAGGGAGCGTCAGCGGTCGAGTCGAGGCGAGGGAGATGGAAGGGAGAGAGAGAACGAACCGATCTTCCCTCCTGCGAGACGAAACAAAGAAAGACGCGTCGAGGGAGCGTCAGCGGTCGAGTCGAGTCGACGAGGGAAGGGAAGGAGAGAGAGAAGGAACTGACCCTTAGAAGACCAGACTCGGCGAAGAGCCTTGGAGAACTTTGGATCAAAGATCCCATGTCTCCGAGCGAAGGCTGGGGAGGGAATAGAGGGAGTGGAATCAGCTCGGAGTCGAGAGACGTTACAAGGGCGAAAGTCGCTCACTCTTTTTCCCACCAGCTCTGCCTTGGCGGACCAAACTCTGGCGTCGTTCGTCCACGAAGTAAGTCCATGCTGGTAGGAGGAGAAAAGGAAGAGGAAGAGAAGTTTGGTCAGCGAGTGGCACGAATCCAAACAGGCCATGAACGATGAACGAAGGACTCACCACCGGCAGGCAGCTCGTTCCTACCCCCGTACAAGAGCTTGAAGAGGTTGTATGAGAGGTCCTATACAGTCCAAGAGCAGATGATTCGAAGTCAGCTCGAGATCAAGGGTGGAAGGGCGAAAATTGGACTCACGAACAACACCGCAACCTCTCCCGAGACGAAGAAGGAACCCAAGATGCAGATGTGCGTAGGTAGGATTCCAAGGATGGAGAGGAGGGTCCAGTCCGCAAGTTCCTTCCTTTCGACGCGTCCCGAACTTCTTGCTTTGCCTTTAGAATCGAACTGAGCTCGAGTCGGACGCGTGTATAAAGGAACCAAAAGAAAGATGAAGGAAGAAGAAAATCTAGTTGCCGAACTTGCTGAGAGATCCTACGTAAACTCCTCCACAGTAAGTCGAAGCGTCCCCGGCGCACTTGTAGTTGCAGCTGTTCGACGCGACTCCTACGGTGGACGTGGTCGTAAGGGTGTTCGAGCACCAGCATTGAGTTCCGTATTGGGTCTGCGAAAGTATAAGAACGGAATCAAGTCAGCGAGAGGGACAAAAAGGAAGAGGGGGGAGAAGGAAGACTCACGGCCGCGTAGACGTAGCCCTCGCTTTTGCAGGTCGATTGGCAGAGCGGGTTGGTCATAGAAGAGCTCGAGGTAGCTGAGATTGAACGAAACAGGGATCAGGTTAGGAAGAGCCGGGAGAGGGAAGGAGGGAAGGAACGAACAGTACGAGGCAAGAAGTCTCGGCGACGACGAATCGGAGAGACAAACGGGAGTGCTCCAGGTCTTGCTGTAGAGACTGTAAAGGAGGAGAGAAAAAAGAGGAAGAAGGGTCAAGAATCGCCACAAAGATGAAGAGAGAGTCTGGACTCACGTCAAGGTGTAGACTCCTCCTACGGATGAGGGAAGAAAGAAAGGAAGCGAGGTGAGCGACGAGGGGATGGACGTGAAGAAAGACGAGGCGACATGACATACCACACTTCTGACTAGAGTCTCCGCCTGATAGAAAAAAGAGGAGGTTTAGCTTTGGAGACGTCGTGAAGGGGAAGAAGAGGAGGGACTCACTGCAAGCATAGTTGCAGCTCGTCGACGGTTGGCCATGCCCGTTCGTGACGACGTTGGTGTTTCCACAGAAGCCTGAGTCAAGAAGGACGCGTTGTTTTAGAGTCAGCAACGTTCAAATCTTCGGGTTTTAGAGTTGTTGAAACTGACATTGGCTTCCGTCTGAAAGAGTGAAAAGAAAGAGGGGCGAATCAGTCTTCGTTCTTCGACTTTCGGCGAACTTAGTTCAAAGTGATGAGCTCACATTGGGTTCCAGAGTAGTCGTAGGCACTGCAGTACGATTGACAGACGGCTGCCGTCATGTTTGAAGCCACGTACGCTGATTTACGGGAGAAAGGAAGGAGGAAGAGAGACGCGTCGAGTCAGCACGAGCAAATCGGTTCGAAGGCGATCGAGGTGCTCTACGACTCACAGGGACCAGTCAGAAGTCGATCACCATCGTCCGAAACACAGGTTCCAGCTGACCAGCCACTAGCGGTCGGAGCAGGGACGGCGGCAGCGGAAGTGCTTGACGCGGAGACGGAGGCAAGCAGAGGTTGAGAGTAGTAGAGGCTCATGGTGTACCATCCTCCACACTTGGCGGTTGAGCTGAGAGAAAGAAGAAGACGGAGAAGGGAACGATCAGCCCTAGCTCGAAGAGTTCGGAGAAAGGGAAAGTCGAGCTCACTCTCCGGCGCAAGCCATCCCACAACTCGACGCGGCGAGCGTTGCACCTCCTCCGTTGGAAGTCGTGAGAGTGTTCGAGCATCGGCATTGGGTGCTGTACTCGAGACCAGCGTAGGCGTAAGACTTCGATTTGCAGGTCGAGGCTGCGAGGAGAGAGAAAAACGTCAGATTTCTGCTTTCCCTCGAAGGGGATCGAAGAAGGTTGAAAGACGAACTGCAGAGAGCGACGGTCATAGCCGCAGAGTTGAACTCGTAGCCTTGGAGAACGTAGGAATCGACGTCTTGAATGCACCCCAAAGACGCGAAGCCGTTGGAAGAGGGAAGAGCCGAGGCGGAGGCACTCGCAGAGGTCGAGGATCTGGTGGAAGAGGACGAGGGCCTGGTATACGAGCTGGAGGATCGGGTGGACGAGGAAGAGGTCCTGGTCGAAGAGGATGAGGATCTAGTCGACGAGCTGGAGGATCGGGTGGACGAGGAAGAGGTCCTGGTGGAAGAGGACGAGGCTCGGGTAGAGGAGGACGAGGCTCGGGTGGAGGAGGATGAAGATCGAGTGGAGGAGGAAGAAGCTCTAGTGGAAGAGCTCGAAGATCTGGTCGAGGAACTGGTCCTAGACGCGCTCGTTGAAGTCGATCTGAAGAAGACGGAAGAACCGGAGTCAGTGAAGGTGAAACCACTCAAAGAAACAGTTTTCAGACTCACGTCGAAGGAGCAATGGAAGAAGATGAAGATCCAAGCACGGGAGCTGAGACTCGAGAAGCGTCGTACCTGGGACGAGAGGAAGGGAGACGGAATCAGCTCGAGTCGAGGTCGAGAAACAGAAGCATCTGAACTGAGACTGACCAGAGAGACATCGTGTACGAGTTACCTCCACACATCTGAGCGGGGTTTCCAGGGCAAACACTCGAACTAAGGGAAAAGAGAAGGGGTCGAGCGTCAGTTGAGGTTTCGAGGGAGGGAAGGACGAGAGACGCTCCTCACCAATAGCTCGATGCGAACAACGATCCTTGTCCAGCCTCGGTAGCGATTCGGTTGCTGCAGTAGCACTGTTTGGAGTCTAAAGGAAAGGAAGAAGAAGGAGACGCGTCGAGTCAGTCAGCACGACGCTTCTGCCGCCAAAGGCACGAAAAAAGGCGACTCACTTTCCATTCCGGCGTAGGAGTATTGCAGGGAAGTGCATCGAGCCGTACAGAGGTCAACGGAGTTGTCGTCGGAAATGACTGAAGCCAAAAAAGGGACGAATCAGCGTCTCGTTTGGGATTCGAGCGAAGGGCCGTGGAAGGGAGAAGAGGACGAACGGAAGTCGTCGGCTAAGATTCGATCATTAGAATCGAGCATGCAGTAACCAGAATTCTTCCAGTTGGAGGTCGTGGATGGAACAGTAGGAGCAGCGGCGGAGCAAGTTCCTCCTGAGAGGAAAGCAGGGTTGGGAGAAGTTCCGGCGACCGAGGTTTCAGGCTCGTAGCACAAAAGATCTAGATGAGAGAAAGAAAAATAGAGAAACGGGTCAGTCTAGTTTCGGAGCAGCCGACGGATGTTGAGAAGGAAGCGAAGAGGAGCGGAAAGAGAGGAGGGAGGGAAGGGGACGAACATTGCATAGATCCCTCTGCGAAGAGCGACGAGCAGCAAGAAAGTCAGCAAGGATTACTTGAGACGGAAGGAAGCCATGAATCCAACTCACCGATCCAACAGTTCGCCTGCGAGCGAGTGAGAGCGCTCGACTTCGACGAGTCGTAGACTGCGAAAGCGGGTTGGATGGCGGCTCCGATGCCGTGGCAGCTGGAGCTCTTGTCTATAGAGAACAAAGTTGAAGGAAGGGACGAGATGTTAGGTTTCGTGGTCGAGCACCGTCAAGATCCAAAGAATGGAAGGGACGAACCTCCTCGGAAACGAGCGGAGGAAAGAGCGATGTTGTTGGTACAGGACCATTGAGTCACTCCAGCGATAGCAAGGCCGAAAGTGAGATCGGGACCTCCGAAGGAGTTGGAGTAGACTTGAGCTCCGTAGTTCCTGGGAGTGAGAGAGTCTCCCCCTGAAGGAAGGAAGCAGCCAAAAAGGAAGGGTCAGTCGAACGCGTTGGATCGAGGAGGAGAAAGGAGAGACGAGGACTCACAAATGGCAAGACCCTGAGCGATACCGGTGATGATCTGAGCACCGTTGGCTGTGATGGTGTTACCGTAGACCTTGGTGCCTGAAGGGAGAATATAATCAGCTGGATGCGAACGAGAAGAGAGAGGAGTCGGACGAGAAGGAGAACGAACCAGTGTCTGTAAAGCGTCGAGAGAGGAAGGGTTCAGTCTCAGATTCGGGAGTCCACAGAAGAGGAGAAAATTATATGCTCACAGTTTCCGGCGTAGGGATTGTAGTCGACCTGAAAAGGAGAAGAAGGGAGAGGAAGGAACAGAACGAGAGTGAGTTTCGACGCGTCGATCCCTTTCTTCTCGATCTCGTCTCTTCTCTCTTCGACTCGTCGTCTGCCCAAGGAATGACTCAACCGAAAAAAAGAAGAGCTACGTACCATGTTGATACCTCCCAGAAGGACGGTCTATGAATCAAACGAAAAGAGGAGTCAGCTCGACGCGTCCTCCTCTTTGTCCTTCTCCCTCTCTCTCTCTCTCACTTCGCAGGACGTACGTTCGTAGCGGTGATAGTGTTTCCAGAAACGTCCGATCCAGGAGCATTAAAGATGACGATGGCACCGTCCGAAGCGTCGAAGATCTGCCAAAGGGAAGAACGAAGAAATCAGCTTGATCGCACGAAAACGAAGAGAGCAAAAGTTCGACTGACGGTGTTTCCTTGAACGATAGAGTCGATGCAAGCCAGTGAGATTCCGTCGGCGATGATCTCCTCTGTGCCTGAGGGACCGATGACGTTGTTCTTGATGATGGCTACGACGAAGAAGAGAGAGATCGGTCAGGGTCGAAGAGGAGAGAGCGAGGCAAGGAGGGAGCGAACGAACCTCCGTAGCAGTTCCCCTCGCTAGATATCACGAAAAGAGATGAGGCGGTCAGTGACTCGAATATCTGAAGAGTAGGGGAAGCAGACTGACATGATATGAAGAGAAGTCCAACCACGAGTGTTGGCGATTTTGCAGTTCGTGACGGTTTCGTTCTTGGTCGTTCCTCCGATCTCAATGAGTCCTCCACCGTCAACCAAAGCTCCCAAGGCAACTCGTCCTCCGTCGATGATGAGCGAGTCGATGTAAAGGTTGTCACAGCTGGTGGACGAGGCGAGATGGAAGAGGGAGGAGAGAGCGACGGTCAGGCAACGAGTCGATGAGCTCTTCGACGAAGAGAGATGGCGGCGAAGGACCTGTACTTGTAGACTCACTTGATGCACCCGTTGGCCTGAATCGCCGTCGCAATAGAAGAATCGACGATTTTGATGGTAGCTCTGTTGGCGAGTGCGACGGACGAGCCTCCTTGTGTTCGGATTCCTTGATTCGACGCGGTGAACATGATCGTTTCCGTGATGGACAGGACAGCTCCTGGGCAAAGTTCGAGTATTCCAGCAGTAGCTCCTCCCGAGGCAAAGTAGCTGTTGATCTAGAAATAGCGGAAAGGAGATCAAGAAGAGTTCAGCTCGAGTTTGCAACGAGAGTCGACCCCGCCCTCCCACCCTCTCTTCCCTCCTCTTCCAAGAACACCGAAAACTCACCTGAGCAGCAGAGGTTCCGGTTCCGTAGCAGACGGTAGCTCGCTTGGAGATCAGGTCGGGGAGAGGAAGAGTAGGGAGGGTTTTCCAGGTCGCCATGAGACGGACGAGACCTCCTTGAACTGGCTCTGGAGTAGGTCGAGGGGACTGAGGGCGAGTGGAGGAGGAGAAGAGGCCTCGAGGTTGTTGTTGTTGTTGGAAAGAAGTCTTGTGCTCTCCCAGAGATCCATGAGGCCGCGAAGGATGAGCGAGGGTAGAAGTTGAGGTGAAGGCGAGGAGGAGGAGGGTAGCGAAGAAGAGGAGAGAGAAGGAAGGAGAGCAAGGTTGAGCTCTCGAAAAGGAGGAGACCGAAGATCGCATCTTGAGCCGGAGTTTTTTTGCTGGACGACCAAGTTGCTCTGGCGAGATAGGGAGCGTATAGAGAGGTGAAGAGAGGCCTCGAGCGAAGAAGAGGGTGGTTGGGGGGGTAGAGAAGAAAGCTTTCTTTCCTCTTGGGTAAACAAGGTGAGCTCGACGTCGAGGCCCTTCCCTGCGGAACCACTTTCCCTCAAAGCTTCTTCTTCAGAAGGTTAAATCTGAAGGGGTGTCGGTGATCGGAGTATGGGTGCCTTGGTGAAACTCAACTCGCCTTGTTGTTTGAGCTTCGAGGAGCAAAGAAGGCGAAAGGTCGACAAGATCCAAGGGACGAGGAGTGGGGGAGGGAGGGAGGAGGGAAGGGAGGAGTAGAAGAGGAAGAGGTTGCAGCCTTCTCGTCGTGATAGCGTGAACCGAAGGGAATGAAGATTATCCGTCGGGTGTCACGGAAGTTATCTCTGCTGAAAAGTTCCTTCGGAGAGATGGTGGGCGGGAGAGGAAAGGGATCTAAGGAGGAGGGCAAGATCGACCTCTGATTCGAGCTCACCGAGCTCACGTTTTCCCTCGTTCCTTCGTTCTTTTACCAAAACCACCAGCTACGATTGGATGATATCTCGTCGGAATTGCCTTCTCCTTCGTCCTGAGGGTCGTTTCAACAGAGAGTCACTCCTCTAGCACCAGAGGTGCCCCCATGTCATCAACAATCCTCTCTCGGCCTCCCCTCCTCCCAAACAAACTTCGACCCTCTCAGGAGTCTCGCTCCTCCATCTCTGCCTCGACTTCTTCCCTCCACCCTCCTCTTCGTCGCACAAGCTACTCATCTTGCCAAGATCCGCATGGGCTGGGTTCTCGAAACTCAACAGGCCATGGAGAGCATGGAAGACGGAGTTGACGGCTTCAAGGCCACGAAGAGAGTTCGACGCGTTGTCTCGCATCTATAGGACGCAGCGCGTCGTGTCTTTGGGGCCTGTTCTTGTTGTTCGAAGCTTTCAGCTCTGCTCGAAAGAAGCGAAAGGTTCAGAGAACAATCAGAAGGAAGCTCGACTAGCCCTCCTCAAATATTGTTTTGCTTCAAAAGTCGTCTCGTTTTTGTGTGGGGAAAGAGCGTTTTGCTCCCTCTGAGACACGCGTCGGTGTTGTCTCAGAGGGCAAAAACAAAAAACGAACGCCAGATCCACATCTCTCGTCGAGGACGGATTTCCCTGGAGAAACGGTTTTTTTTTTTGAACGAGCGATCGACGCGCCCCTTTTCGCCTCTTTGGGCGAGAAAAGCTTGAGGCCCCAGGCCAAAAGCGAGAAACCCAAACGAGAGAGCATCCTACGCAGAAAAGGCGAGGAACGACCGTGTCGTTTTTCTTTCTCTGTGTGGGGTCGAAAAGGAGCGTCAAGGAAAACGAATTTAATATTTGAGGAGGGCTACTCGTGAGGTCTTGGTCGAGCGAGAGAAACAAGTGAGAAACAAACCGACGCTCCTCAACCAACCTCTGCGGCGAACGGAATCCAAAAAGACATCGTACCAAAGCCCCCAAAAAAGTAGAGTAGAGTAGCTAATCCAGTTCCCTCATCCCTCTACCGCAGAAGAATCACTCCATCTCCTCCCTCCTCCCAGAGGTCTCGGCCCTCCGATTCTCCCTCGTCCGTTCGAGCTGAACGTTGGTCCTCCTCGACTTAGTTGGACGATAGGTGACGTCGGGTTTGGAGATGGGTTGTAGGTTGTTTGGGGAGGAAGAGAGGGGAGTGCGCGGTTGGAATTGGGCGAGGATGAGGGACCGTGGCTGAGTTGAGACGCGTCGACTGCCGTCGCTGGGGAAGAGGAGGGAGGGCGAGGGCTGGGACCATCAGATCCTACGATTTGAAGAGGAGGAAGGGAGCTAGTTTGCCTTGGGTAGCTCGACGAAGCTCGAGGTAGGGTTGAAGGAGAGCTAAAAGTCGGGTGTTGAATGGGAGGAGACGCGTTTGGGGGAGCAAGTCGCGGTTTGGCGTACGAAGGTGGCAGCTCGAAGACCTATAGAGAAGCAGAGTTCAGATCAACTCTTCCTCCGAAATAATCTGGAGGTTTCCACTCACCTGAGAAGCTCCATCAGTAAAGACGGTGACGGGAGGTCCTCCTCCGTCCTGATTCGAGACAAAAAGAAAAGACGCGTCAGTTCGTCTCCTCACTCGCGTTGGAGGGAAAAGAAAGAAAGGCTCACATGATGAAGAACGAAGACGTTTCTAGCCTCAGGGCTACCTCTCGTCTCCGATCGTCCTGCAGGGCTCTGAGGAGACCTCCCCTCTCCCTCTTCCGAGCCCATCAGACGAGCGTTGGGTCCTCCTACCGAGCTTCGATCCAAGTGCGAGTTGTTGAAAGGTGTGGGGACGAAATCGGTTTCGTCGACGTCGGTGAAGAGCGGTTTGGGATTCTGTTCGAAAAAGTCAGAGTCAGTCAAAAGAACAAACCGGAGACGTCCAGCGCTGAGAGGGCGAACCTTCTTCGTCCAGCGCCTCAAGAACAGGAGAACGACGGCTGCGATCAAGGAACCGACTAGGGCTCCTCCGAGAGCCACTCCGGCGAAAACACCCATTCCTTTCGAGGAGACGGGAGGTGAAAGACAGGTCGTCGAGCCCCCTCCTCCTCCAACGTGAAGGGGACCAGCAGAGTAGGAGAGCCCAGCTGAGTCGAGGATCGAGAGGAAGAAGGGATAGCCTCGAGACTGCATGTATAACAGGGGGGGAGGATCAGCGTTGAGAAAGAGCGGAGGAGAAGACGCGTCATGACTTACGAGATCGACTTGCCACTCGAACGAGTCCGAATCGAAGGTGTAGTTTCGAGGAGGGATGTAGGCGTTGGCGACGGTAAGACGGTAAGGAGGTAACCCTCCTTCGGCTTTGAAGTGGATCTTGGTGCAGCCTTCGAGAAGGAAGAGGGGATGGTGATGAGCTTCAACTTCGACGCGTTCGGGAAAGTCTAAAGGGAGCAACGAAGACCAAGACTCACCAGTCGGCCACGAAGAGTATAGTCCGAGATCTTGCAAGT
This sequence comes from Mrakia frigida, assembly GCF_051309035.1. Classification (NCBI taxonomy): domain Eukaryota; kingdom Fungi; phylum Basidiomycota; class Tremellomycetes; order Cystofilobasidiales; family Mrakiaceae; genus Mrakia; species Mrakia frigida. Next base: position 230,835 of record NW_027481262.1, read on the forward strand.
TTCCTGTAGAGGAAGGAGACTGCATAGAAACCGAGAGCGAGTTCTCGACGGCGGGAACAGGGTCGACGGTGCAGTTTTTGTTCGACTGCAAAGGGAAAGAACAGAGGTCAGCTCACAGCTAGATCTTGGCTCTTCGAAGACCAGAGAAGTAAACTTACCTCGACGACGGTGTAGAGGTTCTGCGAAGCCGACGAGGGAGGGGAAGAGACCGAAGGTCAGCGAGAGGAATCGAAGCGACGACGCGACTTCCCTTTCCTCCCAAACCCTCCCTCGTCGGAACAAGTAGCTCACCTGGCATCCTCCGGTCTGACCATTCGACGTATACATGCAAGTCACAAACTGTAGAAGAAGCAAACCAGATCACCATCAGCGTTCAGCTCAGCCTTGGAAACAGCTTCACGAGATGAGCTCGCTTTGGCCTCCGTCGTCCTCGAGCTCTCCGATTTTGCTCTCCCACCCCTCAAGGCGAGATCTCCTACCTCAGCAGAGAAAGGAGAGAGACTCAGACTCACTTGAGTACCGACGTGAGAGTTGTGGAACGGAAGATCCAGCGTTCCCCCCTCCGTCGAGGAAAACGAGCCTCCGAGGAAAGTGTAAGGCGGCGTCTCGGGCACTTGAACGTAGAACTGGACGTAGTAGGGTGCGAATCTGCAGAGATATTCAAGAGCAGGGATCAGCTGGAGATTCGGTGGAAACTCGAGGAGAGAAGGGAAGGGAGGAAGGAGAGGGAAGCTCAACGAGACGATCGCGATCGCAGAGCCGGATGGAACGGAGTCGACTTTGCGAGGAAAGGGCAGCAAAAGATACTTACGGCGACTCCTCGATGTTGGGGATGGTCTCAAAGGTGAAGTTCATCTGAGAGCAAGCTTCGATGATGGGAGGGAAGGTCCCAGTCGAGGCGTCCTCGTTGAACGTGAAGAGAAAGGTTTCTGGAAGAGAGACGGCCATGCTGGAGGAGCGAGCGAGTTGGAGGTTCGAAGGAGGTGGTCTTGAGGTTACGGAAGGTTGAGTAGAGCGTGGGTTGGGTTGAGGTCGGGGATGGTGGTTGGGAAGACGAAGAGAAGCGTCGAGTTGGAGGAGGTGAGTCGTTCGGTGCTGTCCGTTCGATTTCCCTGCCACTCCCTCCTGCTCTCCCAGCCTTGACGACGGACCGCTGTAGAAAACGACGAAGTATGTGTTAGCCCCGCTTCCACCTCACCTTCCCCTCTTCTCTGAAGGAGGGGAGGAACCGCTGCTTCACTCAAAACTCACTGCCACGCGTCCCTGCCTCCTCCTCTTGAGCTTCAAACTCGTTGTATAGCAGCAGCGATCAAGAACATGGAACTAAGCAACAAGAAAAATGCTACGGAAAAAAAGGGAAACGAAGCATAAAGGGCAGCAAGAAACGAAAAGAAGCAGAACGACGAGAGGGAAAGCTAGCGATGAAAGAGATGCTACGACGAAAGCAAAAAGATGATGGTAGGAAGGGAGATGTTCTATCGTGGACGGGGTAGATGAGGTGCGAGAGGGTGGTAACTGTGCTGATGGAGATGAGGGTAAGGCAAGGAAGGAAGCAAGAAGAATCGAGACGCGTCGTGAACGAACGAAAAGCAAGAAGTCGAAGCAAAGCAAGAAGGAGAAGAAGAAGAGAAAGAAGCTCGTAATCGTTAAAAGTGTAGTCGTTAGTTTGAAGGAGAGTGTTGATTGTTGTTGTTGTGTTGATCTATTCATTTCGCGTCGAGCAGGACCTTCTCCTTGAGGATCGACGGGAACTCAGCGAGGAGGTGCCCGAGCGAGACGAAGTCTTCGTTGTCGAGGAGTTGGACGGTGACCTTGGGCTGTGGGGAAAGAAGGGAGAAAAGGAGGGTGAGCTTCGGTTGAGTCGACGAAAAGAGGAAGACGAAGGGGATGAAGAGAGAAGGACGAACCGCTCGAATCGTCCTCGGCAGATCCCACGTCTTCATCACCTTGAACAGTCTCTCCCCGAGAGCCTGTTTCTGCTGAGCGATAGGTTTCCCAGAGACTCTGTAGGACGTCGAAAGATAAACCAAGAAGGAAACGAAGGGGAAGTCAGCTCAGCTCAGCTCGAACGACGCGTCGACCGCTCGCCCACTCTCTATCCGTGCACTCACCCTTCCAAAAACATCTCCATCTCCCTCCTCTTCCCCTCTTCCGGCTTCCCCACCCCTTCTCCCAGGCCACCTCTCCCCACAGACTCCTCGTTCTCCCTCAAATACACCAAAATCTCCTTCGTCCCCCACGAGGCAATCTCCTTCACCTCCTTCAACTTCAACCCCACCTCTTCCGTCTCCTGCCCGTCCTCCTCCTCAGTGAGAGGCAACCCCATCGCCACCGCCGCCGGACTCGTCGGGGTCGAAGCCGTCGCATGCTGCTGCTGCTGCTCCTCTACCATCGGAGGACTCGTCGGATCCACCGGAGCGGATTTCGTTCGTTGAGGAGGAGCTGCGAACGGGGCTTTGAGTTTCTCTCCTCCTCCTCCCATCAAAGGGTGACCAGCGTGATCTTCGACTTCGTCTTCCTCGAGATCTCCTCCGAGCGTAGTAAGGACCTCCTTGGCTTCGTTGACCTTCCCCTTGAGGAACTCGCCGTTGAAGAGGCAGAGGGCTCGTTCCTTCTTGGAGAGCGAGAGGACCATTTCGGTGATTTCTTTGGCGAGGGAGGGCGAGGAAGGTTCGAGTTTGGTGATGGCTGAGAGGAGACGATCTCGTTCCGAGGCTGGGGAGGGGGAGGTCTGCTGGGAGGAGGCGGCGGTGGTGGTTGGAGGGGAGGTTGGGGAGGTGTTGGCTGTGGACGGAGCGAGGGAGGAGGAGGAAGAGGGGGAGAGGGTGTTGGGGTTGGTGGCGTAGGAAGGGTCGGTTTTGAAGAGGGCGAGAGCGTCGTTGATCTGAAGGAATCAAAGCGACAGCCGAAGAGAGTCAGTACGAACGACGCGTCTTTCGTCTCTCCCCCTCTCCCTTCCCTTCCCCTCTCGTTCCAATCCCTCGGGACTCACCTTCTCTCCCATCAAACTCCTATCCTTCAAAGCCTCCACCACTCCCAAATCCAACCCGACCAAAGCGTTCACCACCCCGTCCATCTCGCCCTTCTTCACCACACTCGGACTCATCTCCCTCACCCTCTTCCCAACCTCGAACGTCAAAACGCTCTTCCTCCTCTCGGGAGTCATCGACTGAAGTTCCTCGATGTTGAGTCGAGGGGAAGACTGAGGAGGCTAGATCATCGAACCAAGGACAGAAACCAAAAAAAAAGGTAGAGGGATCAGCAACGACGTTCCTCTCCTCCCGCCCGTCCCCGTCCCCGTCCCCTCCTCTTTCCTCCCTCCAACAAAAAAAGAAACGAATTTCGAACTCGATACTCACCGTCCCCAAATACCCACTCCCTCCACTCAACCTCCTCCCACGTTGTCCCTGTCCCGGAGATGCTCCTTCAGCAGCGAGTTGAGCGTACGGTCCCGTCGTCGTCGGACTCGTGGATCCCGTCCGAGCTCGATCGGCGAGTTTCTCAGCTCGGAACCGTTTGGGTTCGTGCAGACGGACGGTGATCTGTTTGGTTCCGAGCATGATGCCTAGGAAAGCGAGACAAAAAGAGGAGGAAGGAGAGAGAGAGAGAGAGAGAGGAAAGGAGTGAGTTGGAGGAGGGGAGGACGCGACGAAGGGAGAGGAGAGGGAGGAGAAGGACGAACCGTCCATCATGGAGAGGGCGAGGTGAGCTGGATCGAAAAAAAAACGAGAGAGGAGGTTAGTCTCAGTATGACCGAGAGAAGAACGCGTCGAAACGAGACTGACCTTCCTGAGGCGTCTGGAACGAAACGAATCCGAACCCTTTGCTCGTCCCAGCGTCGTCTCGCATCACTCGAGCACTGTCAAAACGAAAGAAAACAATGGTCAGATCCCACTTCGAATCAACGATTGAAAGGAGCTCGGCTCGCTCACCTAACGATCCTCCCGAACGACCTAAAGTGAGCGAACAGGTCGTTGGACGACATCGTCGAATCGAGGTTCTTGCAGAAGAGGTTGCAAGGATCGATGAGTCCCGAAGCACTGGAAGATCCCATCCCCACAACTGGAGCAGGCTGGACTTGCTGACCTGGACCTGAAAAAAAAAAAACGAAACGAGAGAAAAAGCGAAAACGCGTGATGAGCTTGTCGTCTCGGAGGCTGAACAGCTCCTTCGAAGACTGACCGAACCCAAGTCCCATCCCTCCCAACTCAGGATAAGTACCACCCCCACCTCCAGGTGAGTTCCATCCTTCGAGAGCGTTGCTGCTGCTGGGTCCTGTAGGGATGAACGCTGGAGCTTCGACGGAGAAGGGGATCGCGCTGCTGGGGAGGGGGTTGTTGGAATCGACGCGTTGCTGAGGGACTTGTCGGTGAGGGTTGAAGGGGACGATGGAGAGGAGGTGGCCTGATGGAGAGCGGGGCTGTGGAAAGGAACACGAGGGTTGGAAAGGGAGGGTTTCAGCAAAGAGAGGAGAGAAACGAAGAAGGAAAAGAGAACGAAAGAAGGGTCGAGTCGAGAGCTCACTGGATCGTTCTCCATCTTCCTCGCATCATCCTCGAACCAAAACTCCACTACAGCTTCCGTCCCACCTGCTCCTCCCATAGAAGGGTAGCCTAATAACAACAACAACAACGAAAAACAACAACAACCAAAAAGTCAGCTCCTGCTCTTCTCCCAACGTCTCTCTCTCCTTTCCTCCCGAACTGACCTTTCTCTCCGACCCTAATCTCCCTGATCGCCACGGGTCTCAACATCTCCCAGACCTCCCCTGCCGTCGATGATGCTCCACCCAACCCAGTGATCATCCTCGGGAGCGAGTCCTGCGACGGAGGGAGAGGAGCGTAAGGAGGTGGGTAGGGCGAGAGTCGAAAGTAAGGGGAGAGGGTGGTGAGGGCTTTTTCGGCTGCAAGCAAGAGAACGAACGACAAGGTAGGAATGTTCGTTTAGCTCAGAATGTAAGAAGACAGAGGTAAGAAAACTAGGGTTTTTACCTTTCTTGATATCCCGAAACTCAACGGTCCCTAACGTACCGAGAGAGCAAACGAAGGAAAAGAAAAACGAAGAGCCGTCAGCTTTCTAATTCCCTTGAGCTCGAGCTCTCTCCTGCTTCTTCCTCCTCCTCCTCCTCCCTCTTCCCTTCTCGTTAAACGAGAAACCCTTTAACTGACCTCCCGTCACCTCCGCCGCATCTCTATTAATCTTCAACCTGATGGGCAAGCACTCTTTGAACCATTCCGCGAGTTCGGTGTCGGTCGTGAGAGGGGAGAGATCAGAGAGGTGGAGGAGAGGGAGCGTCTTGATTGAAAGATGGGTCGATTGAAAGAAAAAGGGAAAGAGAGATTAGCATTCGTTAGGAACGGTTTGTTAAAGAAAGAAGAGGAGAGAGATTATGTACTAACGAGATGAGGATGAGGTCTAGCTGAGGACATGGTTGCGGAAGGAAGGAGGAGAAGGTCCGGGAGCGAAGGGGGGAGATGGTTCGGATGGGCTCGTGAAGATTGTTGCTGCTGCAAAGGTTGAGAGCGAGTCGAGTCGAGTTTGGGCTGGTTTGAGTAGGAAGGGGTCGAAGGCGAGAAGGTGAAGGGGTATCCTGGGAATCGAGAAAGGGAAGAAGCGACAAAGAAGGAGTTGAAGAGTGAAAAAGCACGAGCGAGGTCCGAGCTCACGTTTTGGGAGGAGCGAGCGTTGAAGGTCGACGGACTGTGCGTCTCTGCGGAAGTTTTTTTTTCTTTTCTTTCAGAGTCGAAAGTCGAGGGAGAGCTTGAGAAAAGCATAGGTAAAGATCTTCAGGCCGAAGTACGAGTACAAGCTAGAGAAAGGAACGAAGCGAAAGCGAAAGATCAACAGGGTCGATGTCGAAAAGAAAGCAAAAAAAAAAGAACCCAGACGCGTCCTCCCTCCCCGCTCACGTCGACCCAACGAGGATCAACCCGTCCTCCTCCCTCAGCACCGTATGAATCCTAGCCGACAACGCAACCCCCACCTTCCTCTCGTTAGGAACCCCAGCTTTCGTTCGACCGACCTTGTTAAACAAGAAGACGAAAGCGGTTCCGAACAAAGTTAGCATCCTCTCTCGTCTCTCCTCCTCCTCCCTCAGCTCTCCTTTCTTACGCTGCACTCACCCTCAAATCACTCAGCACTCCCTTCGCCTCCTTCTCCTTCCTACTTTCCTCCAGCTCGTCGTACTCCTCCATCAACCTCCTCCAGCTGCCGTGCGTCTCCTGGATCGTCCCCGACACGGCCGGGGTGACGCGAGGGAGGTGTTCGAGCATCTTGCAGAAGGTGTCGGAGAGGTTTTTACCCTTGATGTTGTGAGGAGCGAAGGTGAGGTGGTTGCGTTCGATCATTCTGTAGGTGAGAGAGAGAGAGCGGGCGCGGGGTGGAGGGGGGGTAGAGGAAGAGAGGTGAGAGTTTAGTTGGGTTTTGGGATGGGATGGGAAGGGAAAGGGAAAGGGAAAGGGAAAGGACGAACCGATAAGGCTTGAGGGCTAGATCTCCGATGGTGGAGATGAGAGCGGCGAGGACTTCTTCGTCGGCTTCGGCTGGGAGGGGGAAGAGAAAGCAAGTCGCGTCGCAAGAGTCAGCACGGCGTCTTCGTCTCGTCTCGTCTCCCACCCCAAAGTCTCCAAACGACTCAGAACCCAACTCACCATAAGTCACAAAACACCTCTCGGAAACCTGCAGCCTCACCAACTCCTTCTCAATCTCCTTCTTCCCCAACTCCTTCTCCCACCCTTCCTTTGCTCTCACCCCTCCTGCCCCACCCCCTTGACCCATCCCCTCCCTCACCCTCTGCTGATAATCCCTCTTGGCCATCGTCTCCTTCCTCCTGTACAAGGCCACGATCCCCTGCACGATCAACACCACCGTCGCTCTCGACGTGAGCTTCAGACTGTTCCTCACTCGGGAGGGGAACTCGAGCAACGTGTTCCTCTTCCTCGTCGTCGGATCCACCCTCAGGTGCTCGACCAGTTCGTGAGCGGTGAGGTAGACGACAACGGTCGTTTCCGGGACGAGGAGGACCTTCCCTTCGCTGGGATGGAGAGGAATCCAAGCCTTCTTGACTTCCGAGTACCGAGCTGTGAGTCTCCTTCGGAACTTGAGGATCGTCGGAGGCGTGTAAGGTCGAGCGTTGTTGGTTGGGTTGGGGTTGGCGTTGGGTCGTTCTTCGTTGTTTGGATTGGAAGGGTCGACGTCGAGGGTAGAATCGAAGAAGGAGATGGACGAGTCTCGGGCTTCGACCTGATCTCTGAAGGACGGGAGGAGGGTCGAGAAGGCTGGGTTGTGGTGCGAGGACGAGGAGATGTCGACGACGAGTTCTTTGAAGGTTTCGGTTTTGGATCCTCGGAGTTTGTTGACGTCTTTGGAGAGGGTGAGACGGAGCTTTTCGGCTGCTTTGGCGGCCTGGAGGAGGAGGAGGAGGAAGGGAGAGGGTGAGCTTGAAACGTCGAAGTTGTGTGCACTCGAAGGAATGTAGGAAGGAAACGAGATGAGAAGCGACGTACCTTGGCTTCCTCCTTCTCAGCAAGTTTCTCAGCCTTCTTCCTAGCAGTCTCGGCGAGAGCTTCAGCCTGAAGGGATCGAACGTGAAACCAAAACGAGGTGAGCTCACTCCCTTCGCGTCGTTAACAGCAACGCATCAAGAAATAGGACTACTCACCTTCTCCTCATCCGTCTTCCCTCTCCTCTTGACCGGAGCCTTCCCCTTGCCAGCTCCAGCTCCAACCGCTCCACCCGTTCCAAACACATCTCCTCCTCCTCCTCCCGCCACCTCCTTCCCTTTGCCCTTCCTGTCCCTCTCCTTCTGCTTCTGCCTCTCCTCCCAAACGTCCATCTCCATATCCTCGGATCGAATCCCATCCGTGAACTGTTCGATCTCAATCTCATCGTCGTCGTCGAGATCGAAGGCTGCTGCTGCTGAAGGACGGGCGGAGGGAGCGGAGAGCGTTCGTCGAGGGAGGATGGGAGCTCCTGGGTCGGTCCAGGTGGAAGGGTCGTTGAGGATTCCGTCGAGGATCGAGAGCGATTTGGAAGGTTTGGATTTGGTCTAGAAGAAGAAGAAAAGAAGGAAGCAGTTCGGTTAGCTTGAGCGAGCAAGGAAGAAAAAGAGAGAGGCGAAAGGAAGCAGGGAACGAACGGGTTCCGAGACTTTGAGCTTCTTGGATGGAGGAGGAAGACCGGATCCTGAAGCTACTCCGAATCCTACAGACACATCTCTCGACTTGGACTTGGAGATCACAGTTGTCGTCGTAGTCTTGGTTGTTCTCGTGAAGATGGCGTCTCCTTTGGGCAGATCCTCGTCGTCGTCGTCCGAGGAGGAGCAGAGGTCGTGAAGTGGAGCAGGACCTGTGGACGAGTGAAATTTGGAGATCGGAGGAAGAGGTCGTTTGGAGGGACTGTCAGGGAGTATACCAAAGCATAAGAGCAGTCAGTAAGAGTGAACTTTGAAGCGAGAGAAGAGCCGCAGAGGAAGAGAAGGGAAGGGAGGGAAGGAAAGGGGAAGAGAGACCTCACAGGACTCGAATCGCTGGCGAAGAAGATTTCATGTAGGCTGAAGGAGGAGGGACGTCGTTCTCGAACGAATCCTCATCCTTGTCGTCGTCAGAGGAGGAGATGTCGATCAAGGCAGGGAGGGGAGGAGCCATGGCTTCGTGAGAAGGGCAAGGGGAGGAGGGAGGGAAGGAGGGAGTTGGAGTTGAAGCTCAACACGATCCGGCGCGTCCTTTCCTTCTTTCAGAGTTGATTTTTTACCCTTGAAAATGAAGGACATCTCTTCTAGCAAGACCTCTAGCTATCTGGTGCTCCCTGCCATTCTGCTTCAAAATATCCGAGCTCCCGGAGAAAACTGGCTCAAAAGAAAAAAGTCAGAGGCGAGCCGACTCTCGCTCTGTCGGTTCTTTTCCTGCCTCCTCCCTCGTTCAGAAATACGGAACCTACGCCGTTATGATCAATTATGAGTCTCAAATTCTTCGCAATTCAATCGGTCTTTTGCAGAGGTTCGGGACGAACGGACGGCCGAGGAAAGGGATGCAGTCGCGCGACGCGTCGAGCTTCATCCCTCCCTCTTCGTGTTGTTGCGTAGCAGCTTTTCCCTCGAATAGTACCTCAGCTGAGCTTTCCTCGATTTTCTCTTATCCCCGTTACATATCTCCTCACCTTCACCTGTTGAAAAGGCATCGACACGCCTCTGTCGAGCTCAGAAATCAAGTCGAGAGATTTGAAGACAGGTCGTCGCAGGTTCTCGCACAAATCTCTCTTCTCGCAGTTTTCTCGAACCCGCGTCATTTGATTCTTGGCAGTTTACCTACCTGTACAGAGGAAGGTCAAGAGAGAGAGAGAGGGTCTCGATTTAGAAAAGTAGCAAAGACGAGAGTTCCGATTGTTGATTGAGCGAGGGCCTAATCGAAGTTTCTCGTGCCCTGCTCTTCTTCAGTGGGTCAACTTGAGCTCTCTACTTGCCTCAAAAACAGAGGTGGTCTCTACTACTATGTACCTGCTGGAGGACTATCTCTGCAATCTCCAAAAAAGGCCACGTTCGACAGAACGCGTCCGGCGGGTTTCTTGTTAGCCAAGGCCCGAAAAAGGAATATCATCAAAATCGAAGCTCCTGCAGCACTCAGAAATAGGTTCGCAGATCTTCAGGTTAAAATTTTGATGACTTCTAGTTTTCACGAAGATGACCTTTCGATGGAACTCAAGAGGTGTTGAATCGTAGAAGGATCTAGAGCGGAGGGAGGAGGAGCAAAAACGCCGTTGAGCTTGTTCTCGATTGACACGTCGCCTCTTTGTTTGAGGCATTTTCCTTTCCTTGGATATCAACACCCTTCAGCCCTTCAGCGCCAAGGGTCAAGGAACTACTGAGGGTCAGCTTTCTTGAAAATATGGCCTGCTCCCTTCCCCTCCAACCCCCACCCTTCTATATCTTTATAGCAAGGAAAAGACTTCGCTCTCTCGCCTTCCCCTCCTCTCCCTCTCTCCTCCTCGGGTCAGCTCTCGACCCCTCCTCCTCGTCCTCTTCTGGGCTTCCTCCTTCAAGCGAGCCTCCCCTACTTCTCCTCCTCCTCCTCTTCCCACCAACCTCCTCGCCCTCCAGCTTCTACAAAACATGGCTCCCACTCCTGTCTTCGTGGCTCCTGCTCCTCCTCTTCCAGGACCAGCTCATACGACCGAAGCGGATCTTATCGTTCAAGCGCTCGAGTCCAACGTTCGTCTCGGTCTCTCGGACGCCAAAGCTCTAGAGCTCAAGGCCAAATACGGACTCAACCAGATCAAACCTCCTGAGGTACCCTCCGTAAGTAGATTTGCTCTTCTCTCGCTTCTATAATGTCTGTGGAGCGAGCTCGAACATGAGTTGGAGCGAGAGCTGACTGACCTCCCGATTCCCTCCTCCTCCTCTTCTCTTCAGCCTTGGAAACTCCTGGGTCGACAAGTCGCCAACGCCATGACGTGAGCTCGCACTCTTTCCTCTCACAAAGAGTCTTTACGACGTACTGACGAGCTGGCATCACCTTTCTTTCGCTCTTCCAGCATGGTTCTCCTCGCCTGCATGGCCGTCTCTGTTCGTCCCTCCTCCTTCGAATTTCGATCTCTCCTTCGCTCCCCTCCGATTACTACCAACCGCTCATACTTTCTCCTCTCGACTCTACTCTACTTTTGATCTACCACAGTTCGGAACCCAAGATTGGATCGAGGCTGGAGTCATCTTCGCTCTCGTCGTCCTCAACGTCTCGGTCGGATTCTTCCAGGAATGGAAGGCTGAGAAGACCGTCGCCGCTCTCGCCTCCGTTGGATCTCCTACCGCTACTGTTATTCGACATGGACCCGATCAGAAGGGAGGCAGCGATGGACAGACTATTACTATCGAAGTTGAGGACGTCGTTCCGTGAGTGATCCCGTCCTCTTTCCTCTGTCTCTTCTCTCCCTCCGACTCGCTTTCCTTCCCTCTTTCTCCCTTTTCCCCTTTCTGTTATTCGTTGCTACGCCCAAAATGTAGCTGACCATCTTGCTCTCGTCCTTCTTCAAAAAACAACAGTGGAGACATCATTCTTCTCAGCAACGGAGACGTCGTTCCCGCCGACGCTCGAATCATCCCCGACTACATCTCTGCCCTCGAGACCGACGAGGCTCTTCTCACCGGAGAGTCTCTTCCCGTTACCAAGAAGACCGGTGTCCTCACCGAGGTCGAATGCCCCGTGGGAGACAAGAAGAACATGGTGAGAATCTCGCCTTGTGTTTCTCTTTCTTCGCCGGATCTGGTTGAGAGACGAAGCTGACCTTTTCTTTGCCCCTCCTCCTTCTTTTCCACGCGTGGCAGGTCTTCGCCGGAAGTCAAGTCACCAAGGGTCGAGGTCGATGCGTCGTCGTCGCTACTGGAATGGGAACTGAGCTCGGAAAGATCGCTGAGGCGATGGAGAGGAAGGAGGTCATCAAGATCACTGGATTCGCTGCGAAGTGGTACAAGTTCAAGGTCATCCTCGGAGTCGCTGGAACCACCCCTCTTCAGATCAAGCTCAACACTCTCGCCTACATCCTCCTCGGAGTCGCTCTCCTCCTCGCTTTCATCGTCGTCGCTTCGACTGGATTCATGGACGTCCCGATGTCGAGTTCGTTCCCCGTCCTCCCTCTTCTCGTTTCTCCTAGCTCCTTTCCATTTGCTGACTCTCACTCGTTTCTCGTTCTTCTTTCAGTGGCTACCTACGCTGTCGCTACCGCCGTTTCGATTCTTCCTACCTCCCTCATCGCCGTCGTTTCCCTCACTTTGGCCACCGCTTCCCGAGAGCTCGCCTCCAAGAACGCTCTCGTGCGACGAATGGACGCCATCGAGTCCCTCTCGGTCGTTACCGACATCTGTTCAGACAAGACTGGAACTATCACCGTTGGAAAGATGGGTGAGCAGCGTTTCGATGAACTTTTCTTCTCCTCGTTCACGAGCTCATGGCATCTTCGTTTCCTCTCCTTCTTTCACAGTCGTCAAGAAGGCCTGGGTTCCTATCTCCACCGCCTTCCCTACCCAGGAGCGAGCTGCTGAGATCGACCTCGTCCGAGGTCAGGCTTACGCTGCTGAGAGTGGATCCGAGTTCGTTTCGCCCTCCTCTTCCCTCTCCTCTCCTCGTCCGCATTCTCTGACCTCGAGTTCTCATCTTCTCTTACAGCCCCTTCTACCCTCGAGGAATTGTCCGAGCTCTCACTCAATCTCGAATCCCCGGACGATCTCAAACAACCGACTCGGAGGGCATCACCACTCCCTCGACTCCCGAAGAGGAGGACGAGGACGATATCACCTCGGAGGACGTCATCAAGCCCAGCGAGATGGAGGATGCTTTCAAGAACGTCGTCCTGTGCTCGAGTCTCTGCAACATGGCAACCCTTCACAAGGGAAAGGAGGATCGATGGGAAGCTGCTGGAGACGCCACTGGTTCGTTCTTCTCCTTCTCTCTTTCTCCCTCCGAGCTCTTCGCTTACTTTTCCGTTTCGCTTCGTTCCACACCTACAGAAATCGCTCTCCAAGTCTTCGCTCACAAGCTTGGTCACGGAAAGCCTCATCTTACTCGACCCAAGAAGAGATCCGCCGGTGGAGAACAGCTCGCCGCCGTCGAGACTCGAAACAGCGAGCACGGAGCTTCGAAGAAGGTCGCTATGGACGGACACTACGAGATGGTCGTCGAGCACCCCTTCGATTCGTCTGTCAAGAGGATGAGCACTGTGAGTCGCTCTTTCTTACCCATTTTTTGAGTAAAAGAACCTCGAGCTGACTTCGTCTCGTTCTTCTCCCTTTCGCAGGTCTGGAAATACGTGGACTCCCAAGCCACCGAGAAGGCCGACCTCCTCGTCTTCATGAAGGGAGCCGTCGAGCGAATCCTCGACCGATGCACCTTCATCGGTCTCAGCCCCGATGTTCAGGTCAAAATCGACGACGAGAAGCGAGAGGAGATCATCGCTCGAATGGACACCCTCGCCGCCGAAGGTCTTCGAGTTCTCGGTCTTGGAGCTCGAGTCATGCCCCGAGAGCGGGAGGACGAGATCAAGGAGATGAAGCGAGACGATCTCGAGAAGGAGTTCTGCTTCTTGGGTCTCGTCGGAATCTAGTACGTCCCGTTTCTCGTCTCCCGTCGAAATGAGAAGAATCGAAGCTCACCAAACTTCCTTCCTCTCCTTTCTTCAACCCTTCACAGCGATCCTCCTCGACCTCAATCCCGTGGTGCCGTCCTCGAGAGTCAGCAAGCTGGTCTCACCGTTCGAATGCTTACTGGAGATCACCCCGCTACCGCCGCCGCCATCTCGCTCTCCGTTGGAATCCTCGACGCTCAGGCTCCCGCTGGAGCCGTCATGACCGGTATGCAGTTCGATGCCCTTACCGAGGATGAGATCGATGCTCTTCCTTCTCTGCCTCTCGTCGTCGCTCGATGTGGTGAGTGCTCGAAATCTCGTCTTTCGCTTCTCCCTCGCCTTCTCTCGAGCTGACTCCCTTCCTTCCCTCTGTTTCTCTTCTCGCAGCTCCCGAGACCAAGGTCCGAATGGTCGAGGCTATCCACCGAAGGAACATTCAGGGCATGAGATGCAGTTCCGTCATGACTGGTTCGTATTTCGTTCGACTTTCGGTCTCGTCGTGCGGCTCTCGTCCTTCCTTCCTCGATCTGACCTTTCTCCCCCTTCTTCTCGACTTCAGGTGACGGAGTCAACGATTGCCCTGCTCTCAAGAGGGCCGATATCGGTTTCGCTATGGGACAGAACGGATCTGACGTCGCTAAGGGTGAGTTTGACGACGCGTCGAGATGACGAGGATGAACTCTCGCTGACTCTTACTTTTCCTTCTTCAGGTGCTGCCGATATCGTTCTCGCCGACGACAACTTCGTGAGTTATTATTGAGCGATTTGGAGAACGGATGGGATCGAGGTCGAAGACGAAAGATGCGACGTGCTTACGCCTTTCCCCTCCCTCTCCTTCCTTTTCTCACTCGCAGGCTACCATCACTCGAGCCATCAAGAAGGGACGAGGAGTTCTCATGAACCTCCAAAAGTTCCTGCTCTTCCTGCTCTCCGGAAACATCGCCGAAGTCGTCGTCCTCACCATCGGACTCGCCTTCAAGGATCGAGACGGATACTCCGTCTACCCCATCAACCCTGTCACCGCTCTCTTCGGTGAGTCTCTACCCGCAACATCCTACTTCAAAACCTCGAGCTGATCTTCGTTGCGTCTCTGTTTTCCTCCAAAGTCAACACCATCGCTGCTGGACCTCCCGCTCTCGCTCTCGGACTCGAAATGACCGCTCCCGACGCCATGTTCAAGGGACCCACTTCGTTCAGGACTATCTTCACCGCCGGATGGTGGGCCGAGTGAGTTTTCTTTTTTCCTTCTTCAGTCTTACCTTTTCGTCACTCCCGAGTCGCCTCGTCGTTGTTCTTCGAGCTGACCTCTCCCCTCCTTTCCTCCTCCCACCAGTCTCTTCTTCTACGGATTCTTGATGGGAAGTCTTACGATCCTCAACTTCGTCCTCGTCGTCTTCGCTACGGATATCGTCGGAGAGAAAGGAGGTCAGTTCTCCTATCCTCGTCGTTCAATCAAACTCGTTCACGAGCTGACCTTTCGCTCCTTTTCCTCGTCTGTCAGATCTTGGATTCGGATGCAACGACGGAGGCTACCAACCCCGGTGTGAGAACGTCTACCGAGGACGAGCTACTGGGTTCGCTACCATCACTCTCGTCATCATGCTTCACGCCTTCGAGTGCAAGCATCTCGAACGATCTATCTTCAGCATGAACCTCCTCGACAACAAGATCCTCCTTTGGTCGAGTGGAATCTGTGCGCTCTCGGTCTTCCCTATCATCTACATTCCCGTCATCTCCGACTACGGTGAGTTTTCGTCTTCCCCTTGCTCTTCTCGTCTCCCCTTGCTGACTCTCGTCTTCTTCCTTCGCCTCTTCTTTTTCAGTCTTCCAACTCACCGGTATCGGGTGGGAGTGGGGACTTGTCGCTGCCGCCGTCTTGGTTCAGCTCGCCGCTTCCGAATTGTGGAAGGTTGGGCGACGCTTCATGGCTGCGAAGAACAACGGAGGAGGACGCGTCGTCGTCGAGAAGAACCTCCCTCGATTCGACACCGCCAACGAGGGAGAGAAGTTTTGACACAAGGGGATCCTTTCCGAGAACTTGTACATTTTACCATCAAGCTTAAATAGTGGTCTCTTCTCCTTCTCCTCTCTGTATCATCTCCCTTCTTCTTCTCCTTTGTACTTCTTTTTTTATCTTCCGCCTCGCTGTCGATCGCTGTCAAGATCTTGCTCTGTTTCGTTGCTTTGCTCTCCTCGTCGATTAATAGAAATGCCTGTTCGAAGAAACGGTCGTCTTCTCGCTCTCGTGTCAAGGAGAAGGAGGAGGGGAAGAAGAAGAAGAGGAGAGGAGACGGGAAGAGTAGCGTCGAGCCCGACGGTCGTCGATTCTGAAAACTTGAGAAGACTTCTGTTCTCTGAAAAGTCGAAGAAGGAAGAAGAGAGACAGAGAGGTAGATTCCTAAGTCAAATATCAGACCGTTGCCAGGCGACGCGTTTTGGAGGGGGGGAAGAAGGAAGCTCTGAGCGTCGAGCTCACCGAAACCACATCTTCCTTTTCTCCCGCAGATATCTACCGACAGGACCCGTTGAAGCTGTGAAACCCCTTCTTCTCAAACTTCCTGCTCCAGCTCAGGAACCCTGCCGTCTTATAGATTAATCTACGTCTAGGTCCCAACCATGGGACCTGATCGATACAGAACGGCCCTCCCTTCCCACCCTTTCCTTCACCCGCTTCACCTTCAACCACATCCCACTCTTCCTTCCTTCAAGAGCCACACTCCCTAGCTTCCCCATTTCTCTCTGAGATGCTCATCTCGTCAATCCTCCCGAGACTCGTAGGATCTCTCCTGCGACACTGCTCCTTCTCTCCAAACCAGCAGCTCGCCGCTTCTCTCCTCTCCCCTCCCTCTTTCACCAACCTCAGTCCTTACTACCTTCAGCAAGCTTCCTACCACTACTCTCCTTCGGCCTCCTCGGTATCAGGACATTCCCCGTCCTTCTTCTGGAGCGCAAACTCCCTCGAGGGTTTGGTCGAACTCGGCGTCAAGGTCGGCAACAACATCGTCCCTCTCTTCAACCTCCTCTTCGCCCTCGCCGTCTTCTTCTACCTCGTGGATGAACCGTGAGTACGATATCGATATCTTCGTTTCGTGAGGTGGGGAGGGAGGTTGGAGTGGGAGAAGGAACAAGAAGAGAACGATCGTCCGTTGAGCCCTCGAGTCGTCGGCTCGTTCCTTGCACGAAGCTCACCTGCCCTCTCCCTCTCTTTCCTACAGGACCTTCACCCGTCTCATCAGCGGCTGCTCTTCTTCCACAACCACCCCCCTGAATCTTTATTCCCACCGCTTTCCCTCCGGCGACTTCAAATCTACCTCTTCCGGCGTCGTCGACCCTTCGCTCAAGGACGAAAAGTCGACTCTTGTTCGAGACCGGTCACGATGGATCATCCTCGTCTTGGAGCAGACTGTACTCCTCACCGTCCTCATCTCCGTGATGCTCTCGATGATCTTCGTGTAAGTGTCAACGTCTTTCCTTCGTCTCTTCCGACCTCAGCCCCGAGTCACCGTCGACGCGTCTCAAGCTTACCTCCCCTCCCGTATTACCTCCTTCTCCTCGACCTTCTAGATCCAACTCGGTCTTCGACTCCTTCGCAGCAAACCTCTCTCCGAATACCGATCTCACGCTCCTTCTCCCTCTCGCGGCTCACTTCGCCTCGTTCACCCTGCTTGTCCTGTTCCTCCTCGTGCGTACTTTTCTTTCGTCGCGTCGAGGCCCACTCCTGCACAATCATGCGTCTCCTCCCACCAGCTCCCCGATACTGACCGCTTTTCTTCCTTCCACTCCTTCTTCTCACCTCCTCCACCAGTCCTCCCTCCTCTTCATCCTGCTCTCCAACCTCTTCGGCCCCTGCGAGGACCACGAAGACGACATCCAGCCACTCCTTCCCCTCCACCCTCTGATCTTCCTCCTCTCCTCCGTTCTCTTCCTCTCAACCGGCCTCTCCCGCTTCCCGCTAGGTATCGTCACTCTCAGTCAACCCTCGAAATCAATCATGGAGAACGTCGACCTCGCTCACGTCGCGCTCCTCGTTCTGGAACCGGGAGCGTTGATGCTGATGGCTGGTTGGATTTCATGGAGCGCGGACAGGGTTCTCAAGAGATAGTTGGCGCCGGAGTTGGAGAGGGGAGAGAAGCAGGCTGCTCGAGGAGGAGGAGGAGTTGAGCAGGCTTGAGACGCGTCGAGTTGTTGTCCTTGTGCTTTTCGTATCCCTCTCTCGTCTGTATACAGCATCCCTCGTGTCTGTTACGTCATTATTTGTAGACATTTACGTGACATATCTTCCTGCTTCGAGGGTGTGGGCGAAGAAAGCAGAGGAGAGGGGCGACGAGCCTCGTTCGACGCTGAGCCTTTCTCTCCAACAGAAAATGAGAAGATGGGCCGGAACTTCGCTCAGCAAAAATGCAAACCTGCCTAAAGGATATGAACTGCTAAGCAGAAGTGGAAGCGATAGAAAAAAAAAAACGGCAAAGAAGATCTCAGACGAGCAAGAAGAAAAGCAAGATGAGCTCCCCTCGACCCTTCCCCCCTCCAAACTTCCAGCATCTCCCTCCACCTCTCAGCCTTCCCGATCATGCTGTCCCTCTCCTTCTCAGCACTCGAACTCCAACCCTTCCAAACACGATCTTGAAAACTTCTTGCGTCAACACGTTTTCAGCTCGGACCTCTGCCCTCTCAGACAGGTCCCGACCCCCCTCTCTCTCTCTCCCTTCTCCTCCTCCTCCCTTCCTCTTTGTCTCGCCTTTCATGTTGGATTCTCCCCTCAACCAGAACGACCGCTAGAAGGCGAGAATGCCTGTGGCTATCGAGGCTTGCTGGATACCGTGAGTCTCAGTCTTCTCGAGCTGTTTCCTTTGCGAAGATGAAGCTCACCTCTCCTCCTTCCTTCCTTTCGCCTCCAAAGGAACGACTCCCCCTGTGAGCTCCGCCAGTTTCTCTCGTTATGCTTCGTTCGCCTATCTCTTGCTGATATTGCCGTCATGGCTCGTTCAGATGCTCAGCCTCTGAATCGTCTAGGGAAACCGTGTGGGAGGACGGTGACAAGCGAGGACTGGATATCGTGGGGAATCGTGATACTCTGTGAGTTTGAGCTTGCTTTCTTTCCTTCCCTTCTTCGTTCTTTGTCCAACTCATGATACTTGCCTCTTGCTGCTCAGGTGCTCTCATTCTCGTTGTCTGCTTCGTAGGCTGGGTCGTTCAGTACAGCCGGAAAGGTGAGTTTGGGCTCCCTCGCTCTTCCGTCCTGCTCTGCCTCTCGCTGACCTCGCCTCCTTCCTTCTCCTCCTCCTCAGCGTCTGAATTCCGAGCATTCTGGACCTCCGAGGATGCAATACACGATGACAACTACTCCAGCAACACCCTAGAGATGAAACCCTCCTTCACCTCGTCGTCTTCCTCCCTTCACTCTCGCACTCCCTCCTCCTCCCTCGTCGTCCACACTCTTTCAACCGTTCCGACCCTTCTTATCCACGCCGAACCTCAACCCAAACACCACCCACCTCCCTCTTCTCCCTCCAAAACCATTCGCCACACCTCTCGAGCTCCCTCCATCACCTCTTCCCTCTCAGTCGACCACCAAGGAAACGGCAGCACGATGAAGAAACGATCTCCCCTCGGTTCATCCCTCCCAACTCAATCCCGTCTCTCCTCCCAATCCGTCACCGTCACCATCGCCAGCGAGTTGGGCGCGGAAGCGAGCAGAGCTGGTCTCTGGGACGCTCGATCTTTCGGATCCGCTCAGATCTCGTCCGAAGCGAGCCATCAACCGCTGGAGGACGTCGTTCGAGGAATCGTTCCGTCGCGTCAATGGGGAGTGGAGGGATACGGGCATCAAGGGCTGGCGAGTCCTTCTTTCTCGATGGATGTAAGGTCGGAGAAGGCTCCTGTGATGATGGGGGTGGGGGGAGAAGGAAGTCAATCGAGTCTGAGCGAGGTTGGGAGAGGTTGGGTGTTCGCCAACGCTGCTCTTTCCAGCCCTGCGCCTAGTCCCGCTCCTGGAGTAGCTCCGGATCCGAACTGGGGAGGTGCTCGACAAGAATCAAAGGACTACAGCGAACTCTCGTATTGTAAGCTCCTTACCTTTCTGATCGTCTCGGTAGGAAACGACGCGTCTGACCCGTCTCGTTTCGTTCTGCTCAGCTGCTCCATCACCTCATCACGATAGTCCACACTTCCCCACTTCTCCCACACCTTCGAACCCTTACTTCCCCTCCTACGTCCCTCCGGATCCTCAGACTCGACCTTCAACCTCCCAGCGCCTCCATCACCGCACTCCCTCCCAGGTCCTCGTAGGGAACTACTCTCGTCCCCAGGGAACCCTCCTCGCCGTCTCAACAGCTCGACCGCTCAGCACGAGGAACGAAGAAGCAGAGGAGGTGGGGTACTACGATCGGCTTTCGTATTATCAAGCTGTGAGTTCGTTTCTCCGGCAAAACTCGACGACGCGTTCGTTTCGTTTTGCTGACCTTGTTTCCCTCGCTCTCGTCCTATTCCTCTCTCTCCACCAGCCTCCAGGTTCTCCGTGGGGGTGACCATAATCTTATAGCGTTTCGTGTGCTCTCCTTATCTTCGTTTTGGGTCCTGGATCTCTCTTGCTCTCTCTCTCTTTTGTTGCTCCGTCTCAGGCACACGCCCGTTAGACTCGACACCTTCGCATGTCCCTTCTCTCACTCTCGCACCTAATTCACTCGTTCGTTTTGTACCCTTGCTTTTTTGCACCTCCTCTCTTGCTAGATCTTGACGTCTTCATCTTCGCTCTCCTTTCTGACGGACGAGCTGAGAAAGGGATCTGGATCTAGCACGAGCAAGGAAAGCAAAGGAACGAGCAGCAAGGGTATAGAACAGGGCAGAGAGGAGAGACTGATAAGATATGTAGGCAAGATGCGAAGCGAGGAACGAAGGAGAGAGGAGAGCACGCAGTGCTGGTTCGAGAGTTGGAGAAGAGGGCAAAAGTCTAGGTCTAAGGAGAGATAAGGGAGAGGGAGATACAGACTACAAGATGAGAGGGGAAAGATAGAGAGAGTTCGGGGGTGGTGCGGCTGCGAAAGGAAACAAGGGAGTGTCAGGCGAAGGAGGGGAGAACGAAGAGAAAGGAAAGGAACGACGCGAGCTCACCTGGAACGCGTTTGACCCTTCTCGAGAGAGAGAGAGAGAGAGAGAGAGAGAAGCTCGTCGGATGATGATACGTCGAGGTTGGACACCAATCAGTTGGTGATCTTCTTGTCCTCCCAGAGAGCCGCTTCCTGAGCTCCGAAGCCTGTTTTAGCAAGGAGAGGAGGGGAGGGAGGGAGGGAAGGGAAGGGTGTGAGCTCGCGCCTCGCTTCCAAGACTCTCGTTTGAATTTGAGAGCAGGTCCTGTGTTTTTTATGGTGACGTGGGTAGAACGAAGAGGAGCTTACCTCCTAGGGCCCTGAGATAGATGACTACTGCACTCCAGAAGATCTGAAAGAGAAGAGAAAGGAAAGGAAAGGAAAGGAGGAGAGCGTGAGCTCTCGCGGTTTTGGTTCGATGCCTTCTTCCCCTTCGTTCGTTCGCTGATCTCAGCAAGCCTTCGAGTAGGAAGTTGTTCTGCCTACGAGAGGGAGCTCCCATAAGAACCGCTGAGAGGTTCTTGAGCGACTCCTCGTCCGTCGAAGAAGGGGAATGAAAGAGGAAAGAAAGAAGGAACTCGAGCTCACCAGCCACCACAGACTTTCCATCGCACTTGTCCTCCAGCCCTTCCTCCCGCCAACCCTCTGCTGCATACTGGGTAACACCCCATTATCGTCCTTGTTGTCCTCCCCTAGTAAACTCTGCTTCCTCGGTCTCGACGCAGCGCTCACGGTCCTAGCGAGCTTTGCCTTCAGCGTAGCTCCTGCGAGAGCGACCTTCTGGAACGTCTGTCCTATCGGCGAAGAAGGTCCTCCTCCAACGGACAGGCCGAGTTGGGATCCTGGAGAGACGGAGCGTCCGGCTGGTGGACGGTTGGGCATCAAGCTGTCGAGGAAGGAGGAAGGCGAGGGAGAGGAACTGCGAGAGCTGGACGAGGAGGGGAGGAGAGATTGATGGGAAGGCGAAGGCGAACGAAGGAGGGAGCCGGAGGAGGACCGTTGGATCTGGTAGTGTTGTTGAGATGGGTGAGCGTGGGAGGAGGAGGAGTGCGAGGAGGAGGAGGAAGGGATCTCGAGGAGGGAGGCAGTAGAGAACCGAGGGGAGGAGGGTGGTTTCGGGGAGATTGGCATCTTCAAGGGTGGGCTGAGCTGGAAAGAAGGAGGGTTGTTTGTTTTCTGACGATCTTGTTTTGAATCCTTGAAGCAGGAAGACGTTGGGAGGGAGGAAAGAGTGTTGGAGGAGAAGAAGGTTGGGGTGGGAGAAGGGGAAGCGAAGAAGGAAATTCAGCTCGATCGTCAAGGAGGGACGGAACGCCCATTTCTCGACGACGCGACTTTGTTGCGTGGCGTCGGTCGGCTTTGCATTCAGGACTGAAAGGTCTTCGGAAGCCTCGAAAGAAGAGCTCGATAAGAGTAGTAGGTCTCTCATTAATCACTGAGTCTATAGATACGGAACAGTTCGTTTAAGCAAAGAATCCCAAGATCATCAACCCGGCGGCCAACGCTCCCACGAGGGTCAACCCTCCCTTCTTCGTCGTTCGATCTCCTCCACTCGCTGGAGTAGTGGTGCTGGAAGAGGTGGTGTTAGAAGAAGAGGAGGTGCTGGTTCCACCGGTGGTGCTGTTGGAAGTTCCGGAGGAGGAAGTTGCAGTCGATTCGGTCGCCGTCTCAGCGTAGGACTCCGAGAGTTGTTTCCCAACGCAAGCATGGACGGTCGTGAGGTTGAGGTTTCGGGTGAGGGCTGGAGAAAGAGAGCTGAGTCAGTGGATGAAGATAGGGTTGAGAAGAAGGCGGAGCGATGCTCACCATCGGGAAGGAAGTACTGGACGGCGAGATCGACCTCGGTGGGGAACGCGTCGTGCTCGAGAGAGATGAACTGAGTGACAAAGAAAGCGCGAGAAGTCAGTGAAAACGTCTTTGGGAGAGCGAGATGAACAGGGGCAAAAACTTACTCCGGTAGTCATCGCTGCGACGGGCTCAGAGTTGAGGAGGTTGATCCAGTCGTTGTAAGCAGCCGTAGCGTTCGTCTGGTTCGCCTGGACCCTCCAGTCTTTAGAGCACGCAAAAGAGCAATTCGAGGATTCAGAAAGGAACTCAGAATCCTGAAGAGGAAGGGAGGAGAGACTGACCTTGAGTATCAAACTCGTTTTGCGTGCCGGTCACAGAACTCCACAAACTGGGCTGCAGGTCCATCTGTCGAGCGATCTCACGAACTCGGTCGTCGATGTCTCCCTCTGCGAGAACGAACTGAGAAGGTCAGAATTCTCGAGGAGAGGAGAGCGGAAGGGAAGAGCAAAAACGAACGAGGAGGTCGGAAAGTTCGAACCGTCACACCGCTGATGTCGTAGATGACTTTCCTTGCCCATCCGAGCTCAGCGACAATCTGCTCGTTGGTAAGAGTAGTCAAGGCAGGATGGGACCAGGTGCTGAAAGAGGGGGAGAAATCAGAAAAGCGTCGAGTCAGCTTCGAGACCCAACGCGACGCGACGAGTAGAGATAAGAAAGAGAGACACTGCAACTCACTGAGCTGCCAGCTCGTGACCAAGCATGTGCTGTTCCCTGATGACATTGGGTCGCTCAAGGGCTCGAGATCCGATCTGAGAGGAGAATACGAGAAAGGTCAGCACCGTTTCTCCGACGAAGAGCAAGAGAAGACGCAAGACGAGGCGAGAGATGAGACCGACGATGTAGTAGGTGGCCTTCAGACTCTTGCTTCCGAGGTACTCGATAAGAGCCTGCGAGTAATCCGAGGGACCTGCAGAGAGAAGAGGTCAGCTCGCGTTTGTGAACGAACAACGACGCGTCGAATTTTCTTCCCTCACCATCGTCGTAGCTTAAGCCCCAGGTCTTAGCGGCCGCGCATCCCTCGATGTCGTTGGCTCCAATGTGCTGACCACAACTCCACCACTGAGAAAGAACAAAGCAACGATAGTGAGCGAGAGAGTTTGGAGGGCGTTGGGAAAGGAGGGTCAGAGCTCGAGCTCACCTTTCGATTCGCTGCGTCCGTCGAAGCAGCAGGATTCGCTACGCAAAGACCGTCTCCCGTAGAGTTGAGGTTGGGCTGGTAGCTTGGCACCTGCGGGGGGGCGAAAGAGGAGGGAAGGAAGAAGAAGGGTGGGTGAGCTCGGGTGCTCGAGGGGAAGAGGATATGAAGTTGAAAAAGGGAGCTCACGGTGCTGAAGTCGATCTTGGAAAGCCATCCCAGAACCTCTGGAGTATCAATCGCAGGCACATGATCCTGCATAGGATACACACCCAGAGTGAACGTCCCTGTGAAGAAACAAAGCAGAAAAGACGAAACAAAGGGGGGGGCCTTCAATTTCGTCGAGCTTGAGGGGGGAAGTGCGGAGGGAAATGGAGGAGGAAGAGGTCGAAGCGTTCTTCAGAAGGGCAGAAAGAAGGAAGGAAGGCAGAGACTCACACTCAGGAAGAGGAGGGCAGTTCGCAAGACCAGGAGGCACCGATCCAGCAGCGTTCACAGGCACAGGCAAGACGGTGAAGTTCATTCCAGGGTAAATCTCCGTGAGAGCGACGTCCGCTCGTCGTTCGAGGGCTGAACCTGCTCGTTGATGATGCTCGTGATGGTGACCTGAGTGAGCGAGAACAGCCAGGGGAGCGCCAGCGAGGAGAAGGAGAAGGGAAGACATCGAGGGGGCAGGGAAGGAAAGAGGTTGAACGTTGGAAGGAAGAAAAGGAAACAAGGGGGAAGCCGAAACGAATTCACCCCCCTCCCCTCCTCCGCGTTGGTCTTCCAGATTGTCACCTCGGTCAGCTCGCGCCGCGAGGCTCGATCGTTTTCCGGAGCGCCTCTGCTAAGCACAAGAATCCAAGAATAGACGTCGTAGATGAACAGGGAAGCTGGTCGACGCGTCGAGCGAAGAAACCTGAATGGAATCTCGAGCGAGGTCCCTTCACGTTCTAAGAGGAGGGAAGACCGGAGGTGATATCAGCATCATCTATGAAATGCTTCTCGACAGGAGGAGATGCCGCGACGATGGGCTCGGAAGCAGAGGCAAGAGCGAAGAGACGCAGAGTCGAGGAGAAGGAAGGTAAGCGACGCGTAGAGAGCGAAGAGTGAGCTCGAAGAAGAAACCAGCGGAATTGGTGAGATGCAGTCGCTCGATGTCGACCCTCGATCTTGAGAAAACTGTCGTGGGAAGAAGCTCGAGGAAGGGAAGAGGAGAGGATGGACGTTGAGCTCAACCTCGAAGCCGTCAACCTTCCTTCCTCTCCTTTCCCTCAACGAGCATGACCTCATCCGACAGTTTATTTTCCTCGTCAGTGGATTTCCTCCCCTCCTATGCGTATCCAAGTTCAAGTTCGTAATGTCAGACCTCGACGTCGTCCAGGACGGTCCATCGCAGCTTCTCGCTTGTCGTCGAGCTGAGTCGCTTGAACTCTCGTCCTCCTCCTCCTTCCCCTCCCCCTTGGACCACCACAACCGTCTACTCCGATCGTCAACTAGCCTCGTTGCAGGTCATGATTATAGAAAAGGATACCAAGAATCTAGACGAGAGCAGGTCGCTTGCTCTTCCTCTATCAGTGAGCTCGACCTCCTCCTCACGATCCTTCCTTCCCTCCGTCTTTCGCTTCCTTGCTGACCTACCCACTTGCTTCTCATCCCTTTTCTCTCCTCACAGACTGCTCCTCACCCTCCTCCCTCTTACAACGATTCAACCTCCCTTTCCTCACCCGCCAGCTCGTCCTTCAGCCCTCGTTCTGAACCCACCTCGACCTCAGCCCCCTCGACCTTCCCTCCCCAACTTCTCACCGCCTCCCGCTCCTCTCACATCAACCTCTACTCCAATCACTCAGCGGTGTCTACAACTCACATCATCGATCTCAATCGTCCCGTTCCAACCGTCGCCCTCCCAGCTGTCACATCCGAGGAAGAGCGAGGCGACTCCCAACTCATTGGAGGAGGCTCGAAGCTCGGAAATCGACCCAACGGCTTCTTTTGGTCCCATCACAGCTCCTGCAAGGTCGTTCTGGGTGTGCAAGGTACGGAAGGAATGGAGTCGAGGGAGAGAGTGAGCGTCGTCGCTGGAAGTCAGCATGGGAAGGTTTTCGTTGAAGTGGTGAGCTTGCTCCCTCTCTTCTTCCCTTTCTCGACGCGTCGAGGCTGAGGCTGATCTCCACTTCGGCCTCGCTCTTCTTCGTTATCAGCTCTCTCTTCCCTCCTCATCCAGCGCTACCCTTCCTGCCCTCTCCCTGCACCTCTCCTGCACCCACTCCCTTGTAACTCTCCTCCTCCCTCGCTCTTTCCACGGACCTTTGACGCATAGCACGACCCACGGAGCGATCAAGATCTCAACCGAGCTTCAGAAGGTCTATACTCCGATGTCAAGCGAGCTGGGGTTCGTTGGTCATCTTGGTGGGTGGACGGGAGGAGGTAGTGGTGAAGACGGAGAGCTGGATGAGGCGAAATGCGAGTCGAAGCACGGAGGAGTGAGGATTGGGTTTGAAGGAGAGGCAGAAGACGCTTGGGGAGAAGGTCTCTACACGAAGGTGGCGAGTGATCTTGGAGTTGGTGGGTGGGGGATCCGATGGGGAGCGAAGAAGTGAGAGGAGGAGGAGAGAGGTGGTTCGTTGGTCGCGTCGAGGTCGAGGTTGGGTTTCATTTGCTTACTATTTCCATTGTGCTCTTTTACGTAATCTTAACGTCGTGCTATTGTTCTTTCAGCTCGATGTTCTGCGAGAAGAGGTTGCTCTTCTCTGCAGGGGACCGAGCTGAGATGAGGCACGGAGGACCACGACAAGGAGCAGGATCTTCTTGTTGATCTTAGAAGCCACCGGACTTCGATGGAAGGACGACTTCAACAGAAGCTCGAAATCCACGCTCGGATACGTCGCCATCTCGTCCACTTCTGAGCCATCCTACGGCTCTTCTCCGGCGGCGACCTCGAGCTCACCTCCTTCCCTTCCTCCTCAACCTCTTTCCTCACAGCAGCTTGCCTCAGAACCCGGAGCATTTTCAATCAAGACTCAAGCCTTTCTTCAGCCGGTAGGCTAAAAGTTTTATCCCCAGCTCTGTTTGGTTCCGACGTCGCAGCTTAACAGCGACGCTGATGAATCGGCGCTCTTTCCTCCTGGCTAAATCGCCGTCCTCCTCCTCCCCTCCCTCTCCCCAGATAACTCGAAGTCGCCATCTCTCAGCCGGATCACTAACCTACCCTCCCAAAGCACACCTTTTCTCCCTCCGAGAACGAGTTTGCTTCGAGAAGTATTTCAGCGACGAAATCTGGCACCAACACGTCTGATGCTTTTTTTGACCTCTTCTCCCATCAACCACGACCCTCCTCCTTCTCTTCACTTACCGTTCTTCTTCTTCGACGATGTCGGCCATCAACAATCACCCTCAACCATCGTCTCCTGGATCAGGATCATCCTCACTCTCCGACCTCAAAAGGGACGAGAAGAAAGGACTCGATTTTTCGTCGGTCGAGGCGAACGAGATAGATCCGGATCAGAATGTGCTGGATAACAAGGAGCTTCGAGATTAGTGTGTCCTCTCTTCGAACTTCCAGGTCCTCTTTCCGTATCAGCTTCTCGGTGATTTGGAGAGCAAAGGAAGAAACTGATCGACGATGGCTGACGTCTCTCTCTCTTTCTTGTTTCGCTGCTTCGTCCAGCTACGCTCCCGTCGATTCTTACGAGGGTCGACATCGCTTTGATCCAGAATCTACCTGGACAGAAGAAGAGGAAAACGCAGTCGTTCGAAAGGTGGATCTACGAGGTGCGTCGCCAGAACTTTCCTTTCTTTCCCCTCCCTTCTCCAAGCTGATCTCACTTTCTCCCTTTTTTCTTTCCGCTTCAGTCATGTCATTTGCTTGTCTGATATTCTTCGCCCTCCAACTGGATCGTGGAAACCTTGTGAGCAGTCTCCTCGCTGTCGTAAACCACTCGCTCCGTCTCCACGCGTTGCTGACTTCCACTTTTTTGACGCTCAGGGCTCTGCTCTCGCTGATGGCTTCCTGAAGGACAACGGAATGACGACACAAGATTACAACAACGGACAATCGATCTTCTTCTGCTGCTTTCTCTTCAGCGAGCTTCCTTCGCAGGTTTGTCTCAGTCTCTTTCGATCCTCGCTTTCCAGACACGAGCTGACTCTCGCCCTCTTGACCGTTCTCACAGCTCATGAACAAGTGGCTAGGAACTACGAACTGGGTTCCGTTCCAGATCATGGCTTGGAGTGCGGTGACGATTGGACAGGGCTGGATCTCGGTGAGCTCATGGTAACACTCGTCGCTTTGCGTTTCGTTTGACTGACCACCTATCTTCTTCTCAACAGAACCGGAATGGATTCTTCATCACTAGAGCTCTACTTGGACTCGCTGAAGGTGGTTTGATTCCAGATCTCATTGTGAGTAGATCTGTTCTGTAACGTCGTCGGCGCTTTGCTCATCAATCAATCGCTCTCTTCCTTTCCTCTTTAGCTGTATCTCACCTTCTGGTACAAGAACGAAGAGCTCCCTTTAAGACTCTCTGCTTTCTGGGCTACCCTGACGTTCACGGGAATAGTACAAGGTGCGTCCGAGAACGGAAGGACGGCGGAAAAAGACGCGACGCGACGAACTGACTTCCGTTCCTCCCTTCCTTTTCCCTTCTCTTCTTTCCCTTTCCGTCAGGATTCATTGCCTACGGTGTCTTGCGTCTTCGAAGTTTGGGACTCTACGGAGGATGGTCGTATCTCTTCTGGATTGAGGGTGCTCTCACGTTCACCATCGGACTCGCCGCTGCTTTCTACCTCCCAGCCTCGCCTACAACCACCGCCGGTCGACTCAGAGGGAAGAAGGGCTGGTTCAACGAGAGGGAGGAGATCATTCTCGTCAACCGAGTCCTACGAGACGACCCAACAAAGGGGACGATGAGTCAGGTCCAGCACATCTCGTGGAAGGACTTCAAAGCTTGCCTTACAGACTTCGACAACTACCCTCGTGAGTTTCATCTTGACTCTTGTTCACTCAAGCCTCCTTTCTGACTTCCCTGCTTTTCGGTCCTCAGTCTACTTCTTCTCCTTTGCGGCTATGATGCCCGCTACTGCCCCCTCCGCCTACCTCACCCTCGTTCTCAAGGGTCTCGGTTTCTCCACTCTCAACATTCAGCTCCTCGCCATCCCCTACCAAGTCTTCTTCATGTTCAACGTGAGTCGGTCTCGACGTTTCGATGCGTTGTGGAACCGAGGTTTGACTCTCTTCGCCCCCTTCTCTCCCTCTCCAGTGCTTCGGACTCGCCTTCTTCGCCAAGAAGACCAACCAGCGAGCCTTCTCAGCGATCATCGGACAAGCGTGGGCTTTGGTCATATTGATCGCCCTCGTCTGCACCCCTTCATCGGTCTCCCCTTGGGTCCGCTACGCTCTCCTCTCCCTTCTCCTGGCCTACCCGTACTCGCATCCCGTGAGTCATTCCTCATTACTGCTGCGTTCTTCCTTTGCTTCCCTCGAGCTGAGTTCAATTGCTTTCTGCATAGATCATGGTCGGGTGGAACAGCACAAACTCGGGAAGTGTTCGACTTCGAACCGTTTCCGCCTCGTTCTACAACATGATGACTCAAGTCGGTCAGATCGCATCCACTCAGATCTATAGGTGAGTCTCAAAACGAGAGAAGGGGGATTGAACAGGCGAAAAGGAGAAAAGACGAGATCGAAAACGATTCCTCGTCGCGTCGTTGTTTTTTTGTTTCCGCCGCTGACTTTCCCTCTTTCGACTTTGATCTCCCTAGAGCTGCCGACGCACCCAGATACAACAAGGCCAATTCCGCTCTCGCTGGAGTCGCCGCTGCCAACATCGTTCTCCTTCTCGCCATCAAGGGTGAGTTTTCGCTTCCCGCTCTTCCCGCTCCTCCCTCTCGCCCCTCCTTCAGATCTCTCCTCTCTCTCCCTCCGACGAGCGCGCTTGGAATCGAGACTAACGGCTGATCTGATTCCCTCCTCTTCGTCTTTCGTCCTCTAGGTTACTTCATGTGGCGAAACCGACAGAAGCGAGCTGTCTGGAACGCGTTGACCTCGGAGGAGAAGGATCATTACGCTAAACACATCGCCCCTACGATCGGAAACAAGTCCTTGTTGTTTGAATTCAAGCACTAGACACTAGTACACCTCGTTCATTTTTCTTCATCTTGCTCTCGTATGTTTCCGTTCGCGTCGTTGGGTTTTTGTTTTCGCTTTCGCTTTCGCTCCTCACTTTCCATTGCATGCTTCCTCTCAGTCGTTTCTAGCTCGTTGATATATATCGTTTAATTCTCGCCTGCATTTCATGCCAATTTCAGTCACATCAATGCCTTCGTCTCTTCTCGCAGCTCATCGCCCATCTTGCACGCTCGACCTGTACAAGTCCTTTCTACTCCCCTTCAAACGACTCTTTCACAAAGATACAGACACATCATTACCATCCTCTATCTAATACGTCTCCTCCAACTTCAAAGCCCTCTCCAAATACCCCTCCTTCACAAACTCGTCCCCGCCCTCCCACCTCCCTCTCAACCCCATCGTCCTGCCTTGAGCGAACACCTCAACAGTGAACGGGCCATGCTCCGAAGCGAGGGCTTCGCCGTCGATGGAGATGTGCTGCGGGTGTGTCGAAGGAATGAAGTGGAGGGCGGAGGCTAAGACGAAGGCAAGAGGGAGCGAAGAAGAAGGGAAGGGTCAGACGCGTCGAAGGAACGAAACGAACGATTTGAGTATGGAAACGAACCTCTGAAGTACTTCATGGAAGAATCAAGAACTGGAGCTCCTGATTCTGCTCCGATGAAGTTTTTGAGAATTATGGTTCGGGAGGTCTGGTTCGAAACGAAAACGAAGCGAAGGTCAGCTCGATTCGACTCGACGCGTCTTGTGGAGGGGAAAGGCAGGTAAGGCGGACACACCATCTCTTGGACCACCACATCCATGTACCCTTCTCCTGGAGCAATGAATGGGAAGGCTAGGAAGTCTCTGTGAACAGAACGAAACGAGGGAAGGGAAGATCACGTCAGTTCGAGCGTTTCCACTCTCCTTCCTCTCCTTCCCCTTCCCTACCTCCCGAGCTCGCATACGTAAAGAAACAGAGACGCACCGAGACATCATCCCCACCGTCCCCGTATAAACATACAACAGATCCTCCTTCTTCCCACTCCCATTCGCTCCAGCTCCCTTCTTCCCCCCACTCTCGAACCTCACCCACTGGTCCCTCGTCTCTTCGTCCAACCAAGGAGTAGCTCCTTCATCCTCAGGTAAATCAGGAAGAGGTCCGTCTCCTTCCAGTTCGGGTCTCGATGTTGGAGGCGAAGGGGAAGTCGATCCAGAGAGTCTCGAAGAGGAGTCGACGGATCGTTGAAGATGTCGAGCGAAAACAGCTTTGGAAGGAGGGTTGGTGGAAGGATCGAGTTTGAGGTAGACGGTTCCTTGCCAAGTTGATAGTTCCATAGCTGAAGGGGAGGAGGAGAAGGAGTGAGTGAGGACAAAGAAGAGACGCGTCGGCGAAAGGAGAGGAGGCGAAGAAACGAGACGAACTCTTCTTGATCACTCCGTAAGTGAAACGAGTATCCCCCATCCATCTAAGGTGATCTGTCCCCTTAAGATCACAAAAGAACAAAAGGAAGTCTCGTCAGTTGCGGCAGGAGAGAGGGGAGATGAGCGCAGGGCGAAGACTCACCAGATCGACCTCAGCAGTGAGCCCGACAGTCGTGGAAAGGAAGGAGATCAGGCGAGGACGGGAGCCTTGTTTGATGGAGCAGAGATCCATAGTCAGGGGAGTGCCTGATGAAAGATCAAAATCGAGAGAAAGGAAACGTACTCGAGGGTCAGTTTCTCGAGCCCACTCGTCCGAACGAACGAACGCAATCGAGAAGAGAGGACTCACCCTTGATAAGGTTCAGCGTAGCCAGTGAGCAACTCCACCCATCCACCTTCCCGTGTATCGAGATGCTGAGTCCGTTTCCGGATCCAGCGGGAATGGGGACGATGGGGATTCGAAGGCATTTCAACGCGTCTTTTCGACCTGCGAAACCGTTGAAGAGCTCGTGGATGACTCCGTCGCCTGAGACTACTCCAATGACGCTGTAAACAGAAGGAAAGGCAAGGTGTGGTTAGGGGGGCGAGACGCGTGGGAAGAAGACGGAGGAAGGGAAAGAGGACTCACTCGAACGCGTCCGGATCCAAAGTTTCTGCTACGTCCCGAGCGTGTCCTCCGTGAGTGGTTTCTGTAAAAAGTAGGAATCAAGAGACGGAAATGAATAAAGAAGCCTGTGAGCTGCTTTCGCAACAGCTCCTAAAATATCAACAAGAGGAGAAAAGGAAAAGATTCGACGCGACTCACGAACAACCTCCACCGTCACCGCCCTCCCCTTCTTTCTCAGCGCCGCCGCCTCCAGTATAGGTTTCACCACCTTGTCCGCAACTTTCACCGCTCCAGCCTTCCCTCCGAACGGGTTCACCACCAGCAAAACCCTCTTCGTCGCTTCCACTCGACGATGTGGGTAAGCTGCCTCGTCCAGTCGAGCGAGGAAGGGCTGAGGGTTGGAAGCGGAAGGGAGGAGAAGCCGAAGTTGGGTGAGGGTGTGACCCTTGGATTTGGAGGAAAGGTAGTTGATTCTGAGGAGGAGGTTGGAAGGGCTGGGAGGGTTGGAGGAGGTAGAGAGGGAGGAGGAGATGAGGAGGAGGGTTGGGATTGTGAGGAGGGGTTTGGGAGCGACTGCGAAGAAAGTGAAAGGAGAGAAGAGGGTTAGTATAGGGGTGTGGAGTGAATATATTAGGAGTGAGAGATGTGTAGGAGAGGTCGGAGAGCGACGAGAAAGAAGGAAGAGTCGTAGGAGGGCTGAGCGAAAGTTGAGCTCGATTCCCCTTCCTTCGTTCTCGTCCCACCGTTTCCTGAGCTTGATCTCGACTTTACCACCATCAACTGAGAGCTCTGTATCCTAAGCACACTCTGCTGCTACTTCCTCCTGTGTCCAGCTCGAGAATTAATAGAAGAAGGAGCAGGGAGGGACTCACGTTTGAAACCCTCTGATGAGCTCGAGCCTTCCTTCCTTCCCTTTATCCCTCCTCCCAAGACCTTGTGCATCACAAGCTCATCTCCTACTAGACTGAGCTTTACGCTGATCCCTGTTTGCTGGACTGTGACGAAGAGTTCGTTGTTGTCGACTGGAAGAACTGGATTGAGGGATGAAGGGTGGGCTGACGTTGACGAGGAGGAGGATGGAAGAGGAGAGCTGCTGAGCGAGGTTGAAGGTGGCAGAGGTGGAGTAGGTTGAAGGAGGGACATAAGTTACACGAGTCGGAATAGATCTGTGCCGAAGAAGGAGGACGTCGTCGTCAGAAGGGTAAGAAAGGCAGGGACGAGGCGAGGATGAGCCTGAAGTGGGAGGACAAAGCGACGAGTCTGAGACGTACATGATCGATGGATGCGAAAAGAGAGCCGTGCTAAATTGATGTCTAGGAGGTAGGAGTCGTCTATGGAGCGAGCACAGAGAAGAGAGAAGAGAAGTAGTGGGTCGACGTCGAGAGACGAGTGAGCTTCAGGGCAGGAGGTGACCGAGATCCGTTTTCACGCCGTGTTTTATTCGAAGTTCAAGGCGCTCAAATTTACTTTGAGAACCCAAGGGTCGAGCAATCACTTGAGATCCTCCTCTCGAGCAAGAAAATCTGCTTTCAAGCTCATTCTGAGCGATCAAACGGCCTTGACAACCATCCAAACAAGAGAAGGGACGTCTTTCGACCAGCTCTCTTGACCTGCCAACGTCGTTCCTCTCTGCGACCTTGCGCCTAAGTGTAAAAGCTGAGATCCACCTTTGACCTCTTGAGTGTTTTTCTTCTTGACCACAGGATAAAGCACTCGCGTCCTTCGTTTTGTTCCCGAGCCCCTCTCGAGCCGGAGCTAGGGAGAGAGGGAAGGGACGAGCTTCTGCCTTCTCTCTTTCGCCACCCAACCATCACCTTCTCGGAAGAACAAATCTAGCAGGTAGCTAAAAGGTGAGCTCTTTATCCAAGTTTCATTGTGTAGGAGAAGAGGCGAGGGAGTAGTCAGGAGGAGGCTTGAGAAGAAGGAGGAGGAGGGAGGGCGAAGGGTCCGTGAGCTCGAGCTCGTTCGTTCCATCTGACTCTCGTTTCTCGTTTTCTCTTCTTGTTCTTAGCTCGAATCAACATGTCTAGCAGTGAGTTTCGACTCTTTTGAACCTCTGGGTCGATTGAGAGACGTTGGTTCAAGTTGTGGGAGGAGAAAAGGGCCGCGAGATGAAGGCTGGCGAGCTTCTCTGCTTCCTTCCCTCCCTCCCTCCCTCCTTCACCCTTCTCACCATGCAGACGCTACCAGACCCATCTACTCTCAGTCTCAACTCCTCTCCCTCCAATCCAAAGCGGCTCAGGTCCCAGGAAGCGTTCTCCCAGACCTCCCTTGTGTCTCCTCCTCCTCGGTCACTCTCCCCTCTCCTCCTCTTCCGCCTCCATCCAACCGAAGGACAAGCTCTTCAACCCAGAACGGAGATCTTTCCGGCTCGTCTTACATCGTCAGGGAAGAAGGAAACGGACTCTCGACGACCTCTTCAGCGGCATGGCGTCAAGCAGGCCTCCCTCCGAAACCTGCCCCTCATCACTCTCTCTCCTCTCCCTCCGCCATTCCTCTCTTCCAACAACCTCCCAAACCAACCAAGGTCACCATCAGATCACCCAACTCTACCTCTCCTCCTACTCCCATCTCCCCAGCGAGTCCTCCTCCTCCTCCTTCCGTCGCGTCGTCTGCAACCCCGACTTCACCAGGTCACTCCTCCTCGTCGTCCTCGCATTCTCTCTTCCAGCAGACTCGAGCGTCTAGAGTCTCCATCAGGGTCCCTTCGTCTTCGTCGTCGTCGCCAAAGGAGGATCCAGCTCCCGTAGGAATCAAGTCGCCAACGACCAGAATCCCAGGATCGGGAGGTCAAAGTCAGAGAATTTTCATCCCTCCCTCTCTTCCTTCGTCGTCGTCGGTCTCCGCCGCTCTTTCGAGTGAGAAGAGCGAGCAGGAAGGAGGATCCCTCATCGCCTTCGTCGAATCGAAGGCCGTCGCTTCTCCTGGAACAGCAGCACCTTCGATCGGAGTCGACGACCTCGAACTCGGAGAGCTCGTCTCCTCCCCGCCTTCTCCTCAAGTTCAGGTCTCTCCCACCATCACCGCCGCCATCGCAGAAGCAGTCTCGACCCTCTCTCTTATGGACTCGCCAGCAGAGGAGATCTCAGGATGGGAGGTCCCCTCCCCAACTTCCCTTTCGTCCACGGCGCACGTGAAGGTCGACGACGACGCGACCGCTCCCGTTTGGGACCTTCCCTCTCCCAGCCTCGTCGCCCCGACTCCACAACAGCAACGGCCCCAGAAGAACCTCATCGCTCCCAATCCACCCACCTCGAAACTCATCTCCCCTCTCGCGTCCCCTCCTCCCGAGATCGAAGAGAGACAACCTCCTCCCGCTCCTCCTCCCACTCGCTCCTCCACCGACGAGTCCAAGGAAGCTTCATCGTCTTTCCCAACTCCTCCTATTTCCCCAGCTACTCCTCTTACGTCGCCAGCAGCAGCAGCAGCAGCAGCTGGAGGAAGGGTCCAACGAGCAGCAGGGAGCACGCCGTCGGGACGGATGATCGCTGGAGCGTTGGGGTTGAGCAGGGATAGGACTGGAGCAGGGACCGGAGGAGTTGGTGGTGGTGGAAACGGCGGGTATGTGAGGCCGGAGATTAAGATTGAGGTGAGTGTTTCGTTGGTTCACGTTGGGGGTTCGGAAGGAGAGCTCGAAGATGTCGACGCGTCGAAGAGAATCGTTTCGCTGATTCGCATTCGATGGTTCGTGTGCGTCTACAGAGGAAGCTGTCTGGGAAAGAGCTCGATGATAAGATTATCAGGATCAGGGAGGAGAACAGGCGGATTGAGGCTGAGCATCAGGTGAGTTTCTGCTTCTGTTTCTTCTCGTTCTCGTCGATCCCTCCCTTCTCGTTGACTCCTGCTTGGCCATCAACTCGGAAGACTTCTCACTTAGAGCTGATCAAATCTTCGTCTCCCTTGCGTTTGACAGAAGGAAGAAGTCGACGCTCTCGTTCACTCTCCTACTCGAAGCCGAGAACCTTCGGTCAACGACGACGGACGGGGATCAAGGGAAGAGAGGGAACTGAAACGAGCGAGTGCTCAGAGACGGTTGAGTCAGGCTGAGACGGAGATCGAGAGGTTGAAGAGGGAGTTGGATAGGGCTGTTCAAGTGAGTTCTCGTCTCTCTTTCTCGCTCTTTTCCATCGTTCCCTCACGAGGGCTGGTTTGAACGGCTCTGGCTTCGAGGAGCTTGATTGGATACTGACATCCTCTTCCTTTGCTTTCTTCCATCGCAGGCCAAGATTGACACCGAACGAGAAGTCGCTCGAGAGAAGAAACTCAAGGCCGCTGGGTCGGGTTCGTTGAATTGGGACGCGTCGAAGAGCTCGTGAGTCCGTCTCCCTCCTTTTCCCTTCTCCTTCTTCGTCCTTCTAACCGAATGAACGCTTTCCTCGTTGACCTTTCCTCCCTTCAGTGACTCCCTCGACCTCCAATCTCTCTCGTTGGAGAAACAGCCCTCTCCGACCTACTTCAAGAAAACCTCTCCTCTCAACTCACCCTTCGACCGACCCAGTCGACCTCGCTTCCCTTCCGACGGAGCTTCGCTGGATTCGAGGAGGTCTGTACCGTCATCGGCTGTTGAGTTGGTTTCCGAGGAGAAGGACGAAGGAGACGGAGGTTGGGGAGAAGGAGGAGGAGGAGACGCGACACCCACCAGATCGCTCACTCCGATCGCTAATTCGACGTGAGTTTCCCTCACTTTATTCGCCTCACCTCGGCGAGCAGGTCCTTTAGACCCCTCAGTATTATTTTCAGGGCACACAGAAAAGTCGGTGCTGACTTCTTGGCCCCCTTCCCTTCTTTTTCATCAACGCCACCCGTTTTTAATCCCTTTCCTCGATTGCCCTGCCCGGTCTCAACCACCTTCTTTTCCTCCCGCTTTTTCGGTTCCCACGACCGCGTCACCGTTCGGCTCCCTCACGGAAACAGATCCTCGACAAATCTTCTCACTCCCAAACCCACTCCCGTCAAGATCAGAATTGGAACCCAAACGAACGGATCCAACCTTTCGAGGATGGCTGAGTCGGGTTCCTCGGAGAGAATTGCTTCTGAGGCTGGAAGGGGGGAAGGGGAGGAGGTGGAGGTTTCAGCAGGTTGGAAAGTCGAGGAGGGGGAAGGGGAGGACGGAGACGAGGACGACGATGAGACGGGTGGATGGGGAGTTTGAGAGAGGTCGATGCAGCTCTGTCGAGTCTGTTCCAGTCATTCATGCTCCTATATTCGAGTCGCTTGTGTACCGTTGGGAGAGAGAGAGCAAGGGCGCTTGTGGTTTCATGTCCTGTGGTCTCGAATTCGCCGAAGGTTCGTTCCCAAAACCTGAATCTGACGCAATCCCGATCTTCTCTGCCAGCCACCGGTTCCGAAAAGGTGCTAAACAGGAAACAAGCTCAGAGTCCGTGCGAACTTTCTCTCCTTCCCTCTCCAGAAGAAGAAGGAGAAGCGAAGGAAGAGCTTCGATGAAGAGCGACGCGACCAAAAGAGGAGCGAGGATCGGTCTCTGCGGTACTTCGCTACAGTGAATGAGCTCATCGAACGACGGGCGCCTGTTCCGTTCCTCCACCCGTCGTGAAACGATTGAGCAGCTCGATCAAAAAGAAAGAGAGGAAAGGGAAACAAGAAACGCCTCATCATCCACGGCGTCTGAATCTTTTTCTTTCTTCTCTTTTCCCTTCAGGGTTGAAACTTCCACGACCAAACTCTTCATCAATCCTTTCATATCGACTTCTCGTTCGTTTCTCGCTCGCCCGCTCTCGAAGAAGATGGCTGGAGATTTTGCTTGTGAGTGTTCAACTTTCAAGGCCTCGTTCGTTTCGAGGGAGGGCTGAGAGCTTCCTTGGGGTAGCGGAAGGCCTCCCCGGAGCTTGAGGCCTCGAAGGGGGGGAGGAGGAGAGCAAAAGAGTCGTCTTCTCTTGCTTTACCAGTGCGCTCAAGTGGTTATGGATTCTGTGTCTGCGTCGTCAAAGGAGGGAAAAGTGGGAGTGGAGAGAGGCATCGAGTTTTCTCACCGAGGGATCGCTGGTCTCGGAGGAGCCAGAGACGAGCTCGTCCTTCGCTTGAGGTTTGATGGATGAACGCTGACACTCCTTCTCCCGCTTCTTACTACCACCTTTCTTCCTCTCGCACTACTTCTGGTCATCAACTGCCTTTCTCAACTCGCACCGGTCTCGTCGCTCCCGCCCTCGTTCCCTCTCCTTGTCGCTGCGACTTCTCTCCGATGCTCTCCAGGTCCCTTCTGTCAAGCTACCTTCACTCGACTTCAGCACGTAACGAGACACTCGAGGACGCACACTGGAGAGAAGCCATATGGTGAGTCCTCGTTGAACTGAGCTCGAAAACTGGGTGTGAGCGGGAAGAAACGATGGCTGAGCGCGTTGTCGACTTCTCCCTCCCTTCCCCAGGCTGTTCAAGCTGCGAGGAGCGCTTCCCAAGATCAGATCTGCTCTCTCGCCATCGGATCAAGGCACATGGGGCCGTCGAATCTACCCCGGTCCCTGCTCGAAGGAAGCGGAAGAGCCCAACAGCAAATCTCGCGTCGTCTTCGTTCCCCTCCAGTTCCACCTCCCTCCCAACTCCTGCGTCTTTCGCCTCCTCCTCAGCATTCTTCGGCCGACCCATTCTACATACCCATACTCACTCAGGCGATCGGTCAAGCTCGTTTCTTCATCCCGCAACGGACGAAGGCGCAGAGTTCTCCTCTTCCTCCGAACGGTCGTCCTCGATCAACAACTCTCCCCTCGATCCCAATATCCCCTACGTCCCCTCACCAGCTTCTCACACCCTCCTACCCAATTTCTACCACTCCGAATCCTTCTCCAACCCTTTCAATTCCTCTACCTACCCTCCCGTCGCCCACCCATCCTCTCACAACTCTCTCCCGTACCCTCTTTCCCAAACCTACCTCCCTCAGCCTTCAAACCTCGACTCCCCCGCCGCCTACGTTCCTCACCTCGGACATGGATACGATGACGGACTCTCGGGTCACCAGTGGGACCCAGCGCTCAATCAAGACGTGGGAAGATCGTCCGTCGGGACTTCGAGACTCGAACCGATCAATCCGCACGAGATGGTTCGAGGCGCTCCTGGTTGGGAGGAAGGTGGAGATTGGGAGACAAGTCGGACTTTAGAAGGGGGTTGGGAAGTCGTGGGATCCGTAGGTGGTCCGGCGAAGCAACAGGAATTGTGGAACCCGTCGTCGAATCAAGGAGGTTGGGAAGATCGACGCGTCTACTCGAGCCCGGGGTCATTCGAACCGCGTCTTCTTCATCAGCACACTCAACCTTCTCCAAACCTCGTATCCTATCCACCAGCTCCCTCCCTCGCCGACAACGTCTACACATCTTCCTCTTCCTCTTCATCGTATCCTTCAACCTCGACCTCGTCCTTTTCGTCCGCCTCCGTCTACTCCTCACGGTCGCTCCCACCTCCCTCTTTCTTCATCCCACCTCCACCATCTTCCTCCGCCACCTCTTCTTATCCCACCATCCCGTACGACGGCCGAGCCCAGGAGCAACGACTCGAGGACCATCGACAACAACGACTCGACAGTTGCGGTCAAGCCCTCGACTCCCTCCTCACGTCGTTCCCCAACCTTCCCCACCAAACCATCTCTTCAAACGCTTACCAAAACTCTTTTGGAGGATCCCGCTACGAACTGTCCGCTGAAATCCCATCGTCGCAGTCGACAGGTCGCGTCGTCGATCAACGAGGGAACTGGAGCGACGGCGCGGGAGGTGCGAGATTCGTCGAAGGAGGAGATCCGGTGTCCGGTACGGGAATGGTTGACGGTGGCGGTGGTGGATATCAAGGAGGTGAAGGGTCAGGTTGGGTTGGTACGTTCGAGTGAGGGAGCGAGGGTCGGAGTCATTTGTTTCGTGCTTTTTCTTTTTCTTTCTCGTCGCCCCTCTCGTCTATTTCTAGCATAGTTCCTTCGTTGAATTTCGTCCTTCGAACGCTTTCTTCTCTTTCTAGCATCTGTACTAACGTCATAGCTTCATCAATCTCGTCGTTCTGTTCGTCTCTTTATCGTCGCTTTCCACAGCTGCTGTTCTTCCCTCTCTTGTAATCTGAGCCTTTTCATACACGTTTCTACCTGC
This sequence comes from Mrakia frigida, assembly GCF_051309035.1. Classification (NCBI taxonomy): domain Eukaryota; kingdom Fungi; phylum Basidiomycota; class Tremellomycetes; order Cystofilobasidiales; family Mrakiaceae; genus Mrakia; species Mrakia frigida. The sequence continues at coordinate 270,205 of NW_027481262.1, forward strand.
TTCACTTAGCACACTGCACTCTCAATAGCTTTCCTCTCGCTCGGTTGTCTCTTCCCTTTTCATGCTTTGAAGCTCTCTCTCTTTTCTTTGTTTTGATCGCGTCGTTTGGAACCCGCGATGCTTTCAGCCCTCCTCGAGAGTTTGGTTGTAAGACGGATTCATCCGGGTGTCTAAGGGTATCGTAAGAAAGCTTCTCAGACCATGACGAGTCCGACTCCACTCGTTCCGGATCGATCCAAAGGCCAGCCGCCGGAGAGAGGTTGGACGCGGTAGTTGTACTGTCGAAGGGAGAAGGGCAGAGTCAGGAAAGAGGCTTTGGAGGATGAAGTGGATAGAACATAGACTTACTAGGTAATAGTCTTGAGTTGCAGAAGAATGGAAAGCCGGAGGAGGAAGGGTCAGCGGGAGGGAGAGGGAGAGAAAGCAGATACCAAGAGGACGTACGCAGAGAACCGTCTCCCGTAGCGAACTGGTGAAGAAGATGAGGATTGATCAGCACGACGAATCAGAACGAGAATAAAGGGTCAGGCTCACCTTCAGTTCTTTCAAGAAAGACTGGTTGTCGAGTCCCGTCAGCGAGTTGAACACGTCGAACCCAGCCTGAGAAGAACGAGACGCGTCGAAACCGAGTCAGCACACGTCTTCGTCCGTCTCGATCCTCCCTCGAGAGAGCGTGACAAGCCAGTTTGAACTCACCGCCTGGGCAACAACGAGCATATCGGCCATCAACTCCTTCAACCTCGCCTCCCTCGCGTCTCGAATCCTCCTCTCCTCGGTGAAGGTCAACTGTCTTCCTCCCTCCGTCGAACTCGATCCCGAAGCCGAAGTTGAAGCTTGAGAGGGATCCGAAGCTGGGAAGGCTCGATCCGTAGCGTAGTAGAAGGTGTAGGCGGCGTTGAGGATAGGGTACTGAACGGATTTGATGACGGTCGAAGGGAGGGAGTAGAAGGAGACGAAGTCGGTGATGCGATGAGTTTCGGGGTCCTGCGAGAGGAAGAAAAACAAGCAAGACGAGAGGAAGAGTGAGATGAGCATGAGTTCGAATCGAGAAAGCAGCGGCGGCAACTCGAATTCGGAGGAAGGAAGAAGAGCAGGCAAGAAAAACTGAAACTCACCTCGACGACGTAGCACCAAGTGACTTGCTTTGCGTTTCCCTTGATCCCTTCCCCGTTCTGACCCTTATTCGACGCATCTCCCTGTCCACTCAGCATCCAGTGCCTGATCTCGTCGTCCTCGTACACGGGAGCGACGTCGAACCTCTCGAGGTACCTCCTCAGCAGCACTCCGACCTGAGCGACATCCCTCTCTTCCATGTTCCTCCATCCAGGAGTCGAGGTCTCGGTAGGGACGGCGTACTCCTTGATGCATCGAGCCATGGTTTGGGCACGAGGGAGGACGGCGAATCCGATGGAGATGAGCTTTGGAGGGTTTAGGTTTCGATGGTAGTACCTGTGAGGAGGGATTCGAGGAGTGGGAGGTAGGGAAAGGAGGAGGGTCAGTCTCGGTGGGAGGTAGACATAGGAGGACGGAGAGCGAAAGAAGAGGAGGGGAAAGAGGAGAACGAACCGACTGGTGGCGAAAGGAGTTGGGAGGACGATTCCAACGGTGTAGATTGCCTGCCAGATACCGACGAGGTTGCACTGACGAGTGACCTCCTTGATGAGAACGGGAGCGAGCCTCTTCGATCTCAGCTTCTTGTGAACACAGAGGAAGTTGATCTCGGAGCACTTGACGAGGCTGAGAAGGAAAGGAGGGGCGAAGAGGACGCGTCAGTTTTCGAAAAGCGAAGGAGAGAAAGAAGCTTCAGATCGAGCCGAGGACCGGAGAAGTATCGAAGACTGATACTCCTCGAGGGAAGCTGGAGAGTCTCGGAAGAAAGGTGGAGCTGAGGGAGTGAAGTTTGGACGCACTTCTTCTTAACTCGAAGGTTGACGGGGATTCCAGAGATGAAAGCGACGAGCTTCTTGGTAGTCTTGACTCGGATTCCGACATGCCACGAAGGTACCCAACCAGGTGGTTTCAGAGCCCTGTGGAAAATGAAGGAGAAGCGTTCTTAGCTTTGGTCGACGCGAGGAAGAGAAGGATCGAAACGGAGACGAAATGAAAACGACGAACCAGTTCAAAAACTCGGCCGTGTAGTTGAACCTCATGGAAGCATCCTTATCTTCGACGTAGTGAAGAGAAAGAAGGTCGTAGACTTCTTGGAGCTGTTGCGAGAACGGGAATGGAAGTCAGCCCAGACGCGTCGCGAAAACAAAAAAGGAGGAAAGCAACTCGAGCTCACCTGCTTGGGATCGTCCACGTCGACGGTACACCAGTCGAACTCTTTGGGAAGAGGGTAGGGAGTAGGACGGACGTCGGCGATGGTCTTGGCGTCTGGCAGAACGAAGAGGAGAAGGGAGGACGGGAAGGTCAGAGCTCGAGCTCAAGTCGAAGGTGAGAACGAAGGAAGAGCGACGAACCGTCGATAGGACCCTCGGCTTCGAGTTCAGGATCAAGGACCTGAGGAACAGGTTGAGTCTTCCAGAACTGCAAAGGTTTGGTCGAGAAGAGTCGAATTATGGTCAGCAAAAGCTAAAGGGATGGAGGAGGAGGGAGGAAGGGAGGGAGAGAAGAACCTTGTGATCTCCAGCATCCTTCTTGTGAGCTTCTGGCTCTACGAAGCCACCGTTCTTGCTATGACTCTCGAGCATCCTCATAAGGTTCATAGCTTTGAGAGCTGAGCGAACGTTGTCCTGGTTTACTGGAGGAGATGGCGAACGGGAAGGAAGGAAGGAAGGGAGGAGAAGGTCAGCTCGGAGTCGAGAGCAACGACGCCGTCTTCGAGCAGGTTTCCCCTCTAAAATCGTAAAGGATAGATCTTCGAGCGTATAAGGAAGATCTACTTACGATCTTGATCTGTCTTCTGATCTGCTGGAAGCTTGTCGACCTCCTGCATCACTCGGTCGAGGATCTCGTCCGGAATGTCCTTGTCTCCTCCAGGAAGAGCAGACCTGGTAGAAAAAAGAGGACGAGGTCAAGAGTTCGGCAACACAATGATGACCCTCTATAGTAGAAGCTCCTTACTGACTTTATCTTGTCCATTGTCTTCTTTGCCTTGGATCTCTTCTTCTTCTTCTTTGTTGCTTTGACCTCGACTCCTCCTTCCTCGGTCGTGACGGTTTCAACAGCTCCAGATTCAGATCCAGCGTCCTCGTTCTCAGAATCAGAGTGAAGTTCTTGAATGGTAGCCGACGTAGAGGCACCGGGAGTAGACATGCTGAAAGGGAAAGGGGGGGGGGGATGCTGAAAGTTGAGAGGGAAGGAAACGTTGAGCTCGTCGTTCGTCTTTTCGAGCTCGTCGGTCCCGTCTCCCACCAACGCCAACAACCACAAAGATCAATAGTCTCTGAAGCAGAGCTCACACGCAGAGAATGCTCAAAACTTCATCTTTTCTTCTGAGAATTTTACCCTACGGATCCCTCAGGTGAATCAACTTCACCCACTGCTCGGTTCCGTTTCCTCCCTCCTCCGTCCCTTTCTTTTGGGCCATCTACACCTCGTCGGTAGCCTTCTTTCGTCGATGTTGAGACCGAAAGCTTGAGAGTGTGCTATCCTGTGAGCACGTGGCTACTTCCACTCTCTTTCTCGATGTTTACATCGTGCTTAGGAGGCGTCAGGTTCGACCTCATCATCCCGCTTTCCTTTCCTCAGCTCGATCTTCCTCTCCTTCCCTAGATCGAGCCTCGAGGAATCTATACTTACCTTCGTCTCTAGCCCCTTCGTCCCTACTCCCTTGGCCTCTCAGCTCCTTCTTCGTCAAACACACGATCTCGCCCTCGACCAGCGCATCGGCCATCACCTCACGCGACGACTTTCTTTCGACTCCAACGATCTCTCCCTCCCTCCACCCTCGCCCCCTCAGGTCTCAATCCTTTCTACGTAAGATGCTCCACAGCTCCTTTGACGACCTGACCCCTCAGCCATTCCAGCAGGGTACAAAAGGCTCTTCGTTGTTCTTCGTTTCCTCAACCAACCAAACCTCAACCCTCTTCACCGCTTCTCTCCCTCCCGCACCTACACTTTCACCCAATCGGCAACATGTCCACTTACAAGCCTTCCGAGCACGACGGTCTCAAGGTACGTTCTTCTCCGTCTTCCTTCCCCTCCGATCTCGATGTTCCTCCTTGTTTCCTCTTGATCTTCGAGTCCGCGAGGTCGCGCTGACCTTCTATTCTCCTCCTCCTCTTCCTCCTGTCTCTCTCCAATCCCTTCTCACTTCACTCCCATAGGAAGACGGTACTCCCGACAAGCGGATGAACCCCGAGCACGGCTTCGGAGGCGATCACGAACGAGCCGTCGAGGGAGGCAAAAAGGGAGGTCAAACCTCAGGAGGATCCGACGATTCCACCTCTTCCTCTTCTGATGGAGGATCCGCCTCTGGTGGAACTTACAAGCCTTCTGAGCATGGGGGGCTCAAGGTACGTTCTCCGATCTCGTTCTTCTGCGACGCGATCTCTTTTCGACGTTCGATCTTCCATCGCTGACCTCTTCCTTCGCGTCCTCCTCTTCCTTCGCCTTTCCCCTTTCACTACTAGGCCGACGGAACTCCTGACGGGAGAATGAAGCAGTCCGACGAGTAAACGAACGGGAAGAGGGGGAGGGAGCGAAGGATTTCTCGACCTCCGACCGTCTTCGCCGTTTGTCGCCTCGATTTGTTGTAGTCTATCGCCATGAATCTTTCATGAAATACCTTTGAGGATCTCTCTCCGAAAGTGAAAGCTCAGGTCTTGCTGCCGATTGTCGTGTAGTTCACCAAAGACGAGGTACAGAGACGCGTCGCCTCCTCTTTGACCTCGACTTTCCCTCCCTCACCTGGCGACGAACGTTGTTAACTCTCGGATCCCCTGCTCTGCTGTTCCCAAGCTTTTTTTGGCTTGGGGTATCGACCCCTTGAATCTGCGACCCCTTGAAGGTTTTCCATGAGGGATTTTTGTGCATGAAAATCAGATCGAACGTCAAGTTCAAGCCTGGGCAAAGAGCGGGGAGGAGGAGGAGGGATTCAAGACCGTGCGTCGAGCTCGACTTAAAACGCCCTCTTCCTGGTTCGCTGCCTTGCTCTCCCCCTCAACCATCACGACCTCCACCACCCAACTCGCATATATCCTCCTCCCTCACCAATGCTCGCTCGTCTGAACTCGTTCGTTTCCACTCCCAAGGACTCGCCTCCTCCTCCCTCCGCGGACACCGTCGATTCCATCGAGGACCCTCTCGCTTCCGTCGCCTCCTCCCTCGCTTCAGCCCTGCCAACCGTCGGACGACCACCCCTCCCTATCCCTTCTCAACTCGAGGATCTCAAGTCTCAACTCCCTATCGCTTGCAGCTCGTGCGATTCTTGTGAAGACGACGAGGAGGAAGGAGAGTTCCCCGAGCTCCCGTCCAAGTTTGACATGGATTTGGAGACTGAGATGTTGGGAGATATCATTAGTGAGTTCTCGAGGACATTTTCAGTGCGTGTAGAATTGCCGGGGAGAGGTTTCTGCAGAAGTTCCTCACTCGTAGGAAGGGTGGAGGAAAGAAAGGAAGGAAAAGAACGAAGCTCAACTTCGAGCTCGCACGATCGATATCAGCCGTCTTTCTTCTCTCTTTCCCTCGATCTTCTTGACGCTAATTTTCACTTCTTCTTCCTTCTTACAGAGCCCATGAACCGACTCACCATCATCGCGACCTCAAAGACCGACTGGCAGCACGAAATCGCCGAAACGCCTGCCTCCCTGGCGTTCCACCTTTCTCAAGTCGAGAAGCGAAAGGCGGTTCGACCTACTCCTTCTGGAACTAGCGTCGAACCTCCCATCGAGATTCCTGGACTGTACGATACCCAAGAGATGTCGAAGCTGGCGGTTTTGGCGAGTAGCATCGAGGTGGATGAGGAAGAGGGAAAGACGTGTGCTCGTGAGTCTTTTGTTTCTTCTTCGAGTTGACGGTCTCGGGATCGAGGGGGAAAACGGTAGAGCGGAGGTGGTTGCTACTTCTTCGATGTTTGGATCAATCTCTAAGAGGATTTAATCGGAAGAGGCAGGGCGATCAGAACGCGTCACAGAAACTGACGCGTCTGCTCCTTCACTCAATCTCGTCCTCCAGTCCTCTTCCCCGACTTCAAGTACATCTCCGCCATCCCCATCTCCAAGGAGGGAGCCCACGCCCTCTACGATCAAAATCTGGATCCCTCCGTCTCCGCTCTCGGTCATCCTGCTTCCTCCTCCGACGAACAACTCAGATCTTGGATCCTTCCCTACCGAGCGGTCGTCCTTCTCTGTTCGTAGTTTTTTCGTCTTTCCTCCAGAAGTCCTACATACTAACCCTTATTTTCCTTCGTTCCTCCTATCGCAGGTTCGCACAAGACTCGAGACAAGAAGTGTTCGTCTCGCGTCGCTCGATGTTCTCCTCGTCGCCTCGCCTTCCAAGCTCACCATCTTCTGATCTCGCTTTACAGGTGGAATCGCCGCTCCTCTGCTTGAATCTGTTCTTACCTCCACCCTCACCCTTCACGGCTTCGACGTCGACACCACTGGATCCTCGCTTCACCACCTCCCTTCCGGAGAAGAGATCTCGTCTCTCTCGTCGGAACAAGAGATTCAGAACCTCCTTCACAATGCTTCGGGCACCGGAGGGGGAGGAGGGAACGACAAGGAGGTCGGGATCTTCAAGATTTCGCATCTCAGTGGGCACAAGTACTCGGGAGTGATGATCGTGAGTTCTGGGCTCTCTTTTTCGCGACGCGTACTGAAAATCGCATCGAGCTGACTTCTCGTCCCTGTCCCATGGTCTTCATCTTCCTCCACCAGATCTGCTTCCCCTCCGGAGCCATCCTCTATTACGGCCGAGTTCGACCTCGAGACTGCGTCGCTATCGTCGAGAAGACGATTCTGAAGGGAGAGGTTTTGGCGGAACATCTCCGAGGAGGAGGAAACTTGAGGCGAGAGAAGGGTAAGAGTTTGTTGGACTGGTAGAATGGGTCATTCGTTTTGGTTTCAGGATGGGATAGACTAGATTGAGTACCATTAGAACTTAGTTTGCGTTTTCCGCTGTTACTAGCAGCGTCGTCCTTCGAGTTTCGACCATGATCATCGATGGCTAGTCGGCCACTGGCCTCCCTCCTCTGATAGCAAACATAACAAATATACTCCCTCTCACTCCCCGACCCACTTCCGTTCTCTCCAGTGCTGCTAGTTCCTCCTGAGCCGCGTTGGTGACCAGATCGGCTTCGTCCTCCGTCTTGCCGAGAAGAAGTGGCATCCACGGGCGATAGAATATCTTGTACATTTCGAGGAAGTTCATTCCTGCTAGGTTTATTGATGCGTTGACTGAGGGAGTGCAAAGAAAGGAGATGAGCTCGTCAGCGAAGAAGAGAGGAGCGAGAGGAAGAAAGCGAAACGGACCTCCTCGAGACGACCGAGAACCAAGTTGGATGGTGATCGTTTCTGAAAAGCATCGCGAAAAGTGTCCACAGCGCTTGATAATTTCAGTTTCGTCGAGCGTTGGAGGGGAGGCTGAGAAGAGAGCCTCGTGGTCTGAAGAAAGCGACGCGTCGAGGTTCCGTCAGCTTCGAGAGTTTCTCCTTCGTTTCGCAGATTGCAAAGCGTTCAATACGTACGAATCTTCTGAAAGGCGGCTAAGCCTGGAAAACGATCTGCTAGAGGCTCCCCGCTCTCCGTCCAGAGTTCGCACTGAAAAGGATCAAAGGGAACGAGGATCGTTAGCGAGTCGAGAAAGTCTGCTACGCGGGTAGACTCCCACAGCAAGAAGGAAACTCACCGAAGGCTCAATGCATAGATACACTCCTCCCGTATCTAAAGAACGAGCGATCTCCTCGACCAGTCGAGCGTAAGATCCCTCCTTCGCACACCACCATGACAGAAACGACTGATTCACCATCTGGAAGTGTCGATCCGGACTGAAGGGAGGCATTGATCAGTATTGAGAGCGTCGGAGAGTAAAGAAAGAGACGTACTATGGGATTCCTTCTCGTGAAACATCGCAGACTGGCGAGCAGGAGAGCGACGCGACAGTGTCAGCGAGGAAGCAGCAGGTTTTCTCCTCAAGATAGATGAGAATGTTCGCTCACTCTCGTACACGCAATTTGGAGGAGTAGAACTGAGAGATAAGACAGTTCGTTAGGAAAAATGAAAGTGAAAGGAGAGAAAGGAAAGGGAGAGAGAGAAGAGAGACGGCGAAGAGACTCACTGCGAAAACCTCTTCGCTCCAAGATCCAGCCCAGTAATCTCAACAGTGGGATACTTCTTTGCCAGATCAATCATCCAAACAGCTGAGGATCAAAAGTCGAGAAAGGAAAGCAAAAATCAGCTTTTTTCGAATCCCCTCATCCTCGCCGGGAGGAAGCTCGCTCATGAACTCACCCAGGCTTCCACACCCCACGTCTAGCACCCTAGGTTGCTTCCCTTCCAGTTTCCCTTCCACGTTGGCCGGTCGAGAAAGAAGCCTGTTGATCATAGACGATACTTGAAGAGGATAAGAGCTTCCAAAGACGACATGCTTGAGGTCGTGAAAGAGGGATTCGAGGACCCTCGCCTCCTCGTCCATGGGGCAAAAGTAGGCATCGCTGAGGGCGTAGTAGGTACGACCTGTAGAGGATGAAGTAGGAAAGGAAGGCGGAGAATATCTCCTACGATCAGCTTTTGGGAGGGATCGAAGGAGTCGTTCAGGAGAAGGGAAGGAAGGGGAAGGGGAACGTCGTCGAGCTCAACGCACCATTCTTCGAGCTGTAGAGACGGTGGACGAGGGAAGAACTGGAGCTTCCTTCTGAAGAGGGATAGGTAGCGAAGGAAGAGGTGTCGTCGAACTCAAAGTCGAACTCGCTGAGGTCGTCCGATGGGCTGGAATCCGAGCTCGAAGGAGACATGAAGGGAGGAGAGAGAGGGGGCTGGGCTGCTGGTGGTTTGGAGGAGACTTGGGGGAAAGGGTCAACCTCTTTTTCCCCCAGCTTTTCAAGGAGGTCTCAGCATGTCGGAGCTGAACGTGGTGGTACGCGTAAAAGACGCAGGTGAAAGCTATCGTTACGGCAAGCAAGCAAGGTGGAAACAAAGGAGGAGCAAACGAGATCGTGCGACGCGTCCGACTTCTCGTCCCTCCGCTAGAATCGACTCGATGTCGTATCAGTAGTGATCGTCTACTCGATATCAGTCGCACTCCTCCCAAGTAGATAGCTCGCCTCTCCTGAAATGCTGCTTCCCAGTCCTCGAGTCACGTCGTCGCTCTCATCTCATCGTCCTCTCCTTCTCCCACCCGTCGCTTTCTCTCCCCTCACAGCAAACATGACCAAAAATTTAGACTGGACTCCTCTCACCATCTCTGTACTCTGCAAGCTCTCTAACTCCTGCTAAGCCAAGCTCGTTAACTCCTCTGCCTCCTCGTCCGATCTCCCGACGGCAAGAGGGATCCAGGGCCTATAGATGATTCGGAACATCTCGAGGAGGTTCAGACCTGCAAAGTTGACCGAGGGGTTTACTGCCGGAGGTCGAAAGAACGAAAGGGTCAGTGGAACCGAGACGGAAGACGAACCAAACCGAGTCAGACGAACCTCCGTTTCCCTGTCGAGCTCAGTTGGACGTCGATCGTTTTAGAGAAGCACTTCGAGAAGAAACCACTCGATTTCAGGATCAAAGTCTCTCGATAGTCGAGGGATGAATAAGACCAGTTTTGACGACGGCTTCGAGATCTGAGAGCGAGAAGCAAACATCAACGCGTCGAGGGTTCAGCTTCGATAGACTTCCTTTCTGATTTTCAAGAGGAAAGGTGGCACTGACGAGCGTCCTGGAAGGCTGCTGTACCAGAAAATCTATCCATGAGATTTTCTCCGGATCAGGAGGAGGTGGTGGTAGTGGTTGGAGGGAGGGTGAGCTGGAGGGCGGCTTCTTTGCCGTCGTACGTTACTAGGCATGATAATCGTGATAAATCAAAGAACAGAGAACGAAATAAGCTGTGCCTAAGACCATTGCTCGCTAGCGTCGGTAAGAGGGATGTAGCGAACTCCGAAGAGCTTCTGGGTGGTGACCTCGCCGGAGGAGGACTTGTCGACTTGAAGGACGTCTGGTTTTGAAGATAAAGATAAGTCTGAGAAGAAGAAGCCTGAAGGCAGGAAGACTCACCTTGGGAGTAGGTTCCGACAGGAATGAACATCCTGCCAGGTCTTGCGAGCTGTAACGAAGAGTGAAAGCAGGCGCGACGCGTCAGAAATTAAAGAGAACGCGTCGGTTCGTCGAAGAAGGTTGATACTCACTTGATCGAGGAGATCCGAAGGAACGATAGGTGCTGCAGCACCGACGTGGATCGCTGAGTAAGGACCTGCCAGTGAGAAGGAGGAGCGGTCAGGTGAACCGAGGGAGAAGGGGAGAGAGTGGGAGGGAACGAGTGCCCAACCCGGGACTCACCTTCGCTCGGATACCCTGGAATCAGGAGAAGAATCATCCACGGAAAAGCCCGTCAGTACTAGATTCCGTCCAAAGACTCGGAAGAGAAGAGGCGCGAACCTTTTCGTCCATCCCCAGTAACAACTTCGATCTCGCCTCTTGAAAGCGCGTCTCCTCTCCCATCTTTCTTGAGGTTCTTGATCGAGAGATCCGTGATCCCTGTACGAAGAAGAAAGGGTGAGCATCATCTACAAGCACGGGGATCTTGTTCGAGAAAGAAGCACGAACCTGAGAGGTGATCAATCCCGACGACCTTCCCGTCGAAAGGTCTTCCATCCCCAGAAATGAGCTCGTGGAAGCATCCGAGAAGGTAGCCTGATCCAGAGCCGACATCGAGAACCTTGCTTCCAGGCTGTAGGAAGGGGAGCAGATTCTCTAGAGCGTAGGCCTGTGAGGAGGAAAGAAGAAGAAGAAGAAAAAGGAGGAAGATCGAGGTCAGTCCGGAGAGCGTTGAGAGCGGAGGAAGGAAGGGTTTGGGGAGACTGACATGCCTGATACAAGGAAGTAAGAGCGAAGAACGACGACGTCAAGCTCTTATGATCTCCTCTTCAAGCCTAGAGAGAGCAGATACAAACATGTGAGGAGCAGAGATGGTCGCGCCGAAGCCGATCGAAGCAGGCGAATCCTGGTAGGCCTCATCCTTCCTCGGAACGTAGTGGGCTCTGTCGACGGAGTTCATGGCTGCTGCGACTCGAGGCGATTTGACGAGGTTGGAGGATTGAAGGTTTCTGATGAGCTGAAGGGGAAGAGAGGAGGAGGAAGAAGGAGGAGGGAAGGAAGGAACGGTGAGCTTGAGTCGATTCGGGACCCTCCGAGACTGCGGAGAGAGCATGGAAACATACATCCGAGTTGGAAGAAGCTGAACATCTCCAGGCCATGGTGAACAAGGATAGCTTAGAAGAGGTAGATTTGGGGTTTTCGGATGGTGGGAAGCTGGAGGAAAGGAAGGAAGTTGCACAGGTGGATTTCGATGAGCTTCGAGCTTGACGACTTCGCTGGCTTTCCTCCGTCCATCACTGCCCCCAAGCAAATTTTCCTCCCTTCTTTTTGCCTCTTCCTACGTCTAGGATGGCTTTCTTCCCCCGGAAGACACAATTTCGACGATCAAGCTCAGCTTTCCTCGTCCAAAGACGCTCCTTCACCGACCAGCTCTCCTTGTTCACCTCGACCTCCCCTTCCTCCCTGCTCTCTCACCTTCGATCTCATCTATCCTCCAACCAAAACACTCAACAAGAGCAGCTCCCTGTCATCCTCTACTCTCTACCAACCTCTCTCCCGTCTTCTAGTCTCCCTTCCTTCCTCTCCCTCCTTCAAGAATCAGCTTCCTCTTCGATCGGACTCCTCTCCTCCCCCATCCCTGCTCCCTCCTCCTCCCTCTCGCACACCATCTCTTTCGCTCTCCTCAATCCAGCAACCACCAAAGTCTTCCGATCCGAGAGCAAAGGAAGGCGCAAGGTCACCGTAGGAAGATGGAGACCGTTGAACGAGCCAGCCGCCAGCGTCGACAGCTCAGCCTCCTCGTCGAGCCGGGAGGTCGAGCTCGCAAACGCTTTCGAGGGAGGAGATTGGAGTTCGATATGGGACGCTCCCAGGCAGGATCAGCAGCGTGGTGGAAGCAGTACTTTATCAGGAGAGGAATCATCATCGGTCAGAAGTCGCTTGAAGGGCTTGGGGGACATCGAGTGAGCTCTACTCTTTCCATTCTTCGTGCGCGTCGGCTTCTCCAGAGATCTGATCCTTTTTCTTCGTGTCCATCGTTCAGAAACGCAGCCATCGACTCATTGATCGTGCTCTCTACTCCGACAGCGGCATCTTCCCTCCTTCAGGATCTTTTCTTCCTCGCTCCAGATTCGAGCCGAGTGCGTCGCGTCGACTTCTTCCTTTCTTTCCATTTCTTCACTGACCGATGGTCTTTACTTGCCCATTTTCTGAACAGCTTGGACTCATCACTCCCCCGACCCCCTTCGTAAACGGTCGACCCTTCACTCTCTACCTCAACGAGTCAGTCTTCGAGGACGGTGCCGTCGGTCTTGCCCTCCTTCGCTCCTCCTCGAGCAGCGTTCTGTCCGTCGAGTGGGAAGGTATGGAGCTGTTGAGTCCCCTGGTCTGTGAAGTCAAGGAGTGCGTACATCTATCTGTTGAGGCCGCTTCTTTCTCCTCCCTCAACGCCTCGGGGGCTGACTCTCGACCTCTCGTCGATTCTTTTCATTCTCCTCAGAGCTCAAGGGAATCTTCTCCTCGGAATCAACGTCATCGATGATACCGCCACCGTTACCACCCCCCTCCGAACTCCTTCCTCCTCCTCTTCGAGCAACAGCAACCCGACCCAGCATCTCATCTCCCTCCTCGCGTCGTCGCCATCTCCTTCCCTCGCCAACTCGGCCATCGGGAAAGCCTGGCTCGGTGGAAAGGAGAAGGAGTTCTTTCTTGGCTTTTTAACGGACGGAGGGAAGGTGCATCGGGTGAAGAAGATTTTGAGTGGTGATCCAAAGCGAGGTGGGATGGCCCTCGACAGCGAGGAGAGCCTCCGAGAAGGAGAGAAGTTCATCGTGAGCTCAACTCTTTTTTCCGACTCTTCCCCTCGGCTTCTCCCTCTCCCGTCGAACGATTTTACAACAACGAAAGCTGAACTCGCTCCTGTTCCTTCTTTCATCCATGAATCCCCAGTTTCTTCACCATTCTTCCTCGGCTTTTGACGCGTCGACATCTTCTCCCTCATCACCGAGTTCAGCTAAAGTCGGGTGCCGCCTCTTCGCCTTCTCAACCGTCCCTGAAGCTTCCCTACCGCCCATCGCTACTACCAAGGACTCTTCCGAGGTCGTTGTTCAAGAAGGAGTCTTCCAGAGTGGCAGCGAGAAGGGATTTCTCTTTGGCGAGAGAGGGACGGAGGGTTCGGTTGATGGAGGAGTTCCTGGAGGCAGCGTGCGGCTGTTGACTGTTTAGCTCGTGAGTCTGCCTGAGTTTGGAAGGTTGAAGAGGAGAGCTACGTCCGTTGCCGCAAGAGTTTCGTTCGAGGGAGGAGAGGAAGGAGAGCGAAGGCGAAAGGACAAGAGAAGGACGCGTCTCAGGTTTTCATGGAAGCCAAGCCCTTGCTGAAGCTCTTCTTGCCTTCTTTGCTTCCTCAGATAAGCCCAGCCCTTTGCATCCTTTGTCTTTGTGAGTCACTTCATCTTCCCAAGTCTTCGAAATCTTATTCAATTCAGGCTAGATTGGACGACGACTTGTTTGGTTTCTGATTCCCTTTCAGAAGCTCGCTCATCGCCCACCCACGCTCCTTCGCCTCTTTTTTTGTAGTAGCCTGTACGCCCTTTCGGAAGAAGCCGCCTTGTTTGCAGAGGTTGGCTTCTTGACTTCTTGACCTCTAACCACGACCATCGAAACATCACATCCCCTCGAGATGCTCACCAACGTGAGTCCCTTCTCCCTCTCTTCCTCGATCTCTACGACCTCGCTTCCTTCTTATCTCCTTCCCACCATACCCCAGACGAGGATGCTGATCTCTCTCTCTCTTGCCCCTCCGTTTAGTCGTTCGCCTTTCTCGACACTCTTCGGCCCGACGTCGACTCTTCTTCCTCCTCCTTCCGATTCCCAACCTACCTGCCTCCTCCCTCCTTTCGATCTCTCGCTCTTTCTACGCCACAAGAGGATACCGACTTCCGTAACGAGGTCCTCAGGAGGCAGAGTCAGCACGCTCAGGGTCAAGGATCGTCGTCTTCATCAAGTTCATGGTCGACAAACGACGGAACCGCTACTCCCTCTCCCTTCCACTTCTTTGGCAATGGAATCTTCGACCTTTCCGCCTCTTCCAAAGATTCTTCGGACGCCCAGCACCTCTCTGCTTGGGAATCGTCAGCACTCCCCTCGGCCAACGCTCCCCGATACTCCCACTCCTTCACCTGCCCAACCTCTCCACCCTCCTCCTCCTTCCTCCCCATGGACTCCTACGACGCCTTCCTCCAATCCCAGTGCCACGGTCTACTTCAGCAACCCGTCTCCCCTCCTCAGTACACGCACGATTGCGAGGAACCAACGCAGCAGCAGAGTCGATACGTCCAGCTCCCTTCAACCTCCTTCTACACGAACCCTCAGTCGTACGAGCCCACCACCTGGAACGAGCCCGAAGCAGCAGGAGGATGCTTCCAAGTTCAAGACTTCAGTGACGTCAATGTGGGTGGAGGAGGTCCGAGTACGAACGATCTGGAGGTCGACTTTGGAGACGTCGTCTTCAGCCCACCCGCTTCATCCCCTCGCCAATCCACCAGAGCTCTCAAGATCGAACCTGGACTCTACCACGAGTCGAACGAGAGTGATGAAGATCTCTCTCCGATGGAAGGAGTCTCTGGATTCTTGGGGGAAGAGACAGCATTCGTCTCCAAGGTAAGGCCGTGATTCGCTTCGTCTCCACTCCATCTCCTTGAATTTAAGCTTCGCTGATCGCTTCCCACTCTCGTCGTAACAGCTCTACCACATCGCCACTCATCCCGAGTACGCTCACTATCTTCGATGGTCTCAAGACGGCTCAGCCTTCTGCCTGCTGAACGCAGAAAAGTTCGCAACGAAAGGTTCGTTCCCCTATGTCTTCCTTCTTCCCGCTGAGTCTCGAACTCACTCCATTCCTTCGTCCTCTTCGTATTCTTCCTCCTCTTTCGTACAGTCCTACCGAGATTCTTCCGTCACTCCAAGGTCAACAGCTTCCTTCGTCAGCTCAGGCTCTACGGTTTCCAGCGGGTCTCGGTTGTGATCTCACTCGTTCGTCCCTCCCACTTACCCTCGTCCCCTCCTCCTACCTTCCTCGTCCCCATCTCGTCTCATACATTAATCTCCAGACCGTTAGCTGACGATCTGCCCTCCGTCGTTTCGCCGAATCTCAAAGCAGGACCCCTCCGATTCCTTCACGTCGGCTTCCCCGAAACTTCGTCGCCACTCGTTGCTCGCCACCCGGAACGACCCCTCCTTCGAACTCAGCGACTCCGCCTCTTGGGAGTCTTCCTCTCTACCCAACGGAGGAGACTGGCCTACTCGAAAAGTCACAGCATGCGGTTCGTCCGATCTCCTTCCTTTCCCGCTCTCGTCCTCTCTCTCGCCCCCCTTCCTCCTTTCCGTTCCTGACCTCCACCTCTTCTTTCGTTCCTCCAAATCAGGCTTCACCCACGTCAACTTCAACCGAGACAACCCTAGCCTCCTCAAACTCCTCCACCCGAAGACTCAGGTCCTCAAGAAACCGAGGAATCGCTCGTTGGCGGCGAAGAAGGCTGCCGCTGCTTCGAGGGAGGAGGAGGCAAGCAGGACGGGTCGAGGAAGGAAGACTTCGTCGTGACAGGGGAAGGGTCAGTTGGCGTTCGCTGCTAGTCGCTCCCTCGAGTCTTTTCGTCGTCGTTTTCTCTTTGTTCGTTTGTCTCGTCGCCTTTTTCCCCTCCCTCCCTCTCTTCCTCGGACCATCTCTTTTTTCCTCCTCTTCTGTATCTTTTGGGTTTTATCTTTCATCTTCTTCTTACATGTTTTTTTTTTTTTTGGCTGCTTCCTATATTTGCTCCCCTCGATCTACTCACGCACCCGATCTATCTATCATTCTCGTCTCCATCTCATCGTTTCATTGCTCGCTCGATCAAGTCGCGTCGGCCCATCTCCTCCCGTTTCTCTTTTTTTTTCCTCTATATACGTAGGTTTTGGAACTGTCTCCTCTGTATTGCTGAGAATGAATGTGTCTTCGGCCTCATATACTCTGTGCCTTCTTGGTTGAAACACAATCGAGGGAGCCCTATCCACTCGCGTCAAAGCTGATCTCCTCGCCTTTTTCTTGTTCGTCTTAATCTTCTCGAGAGAGACGCGATGATACCCACCGCCTCTGACCTCTCAGTCTCAAGTTGGTCTCGATGGAGAGCTTAGCTCTGAGGGAGGACAGACAGGGACGTCGAACGCGTCTTTCTTCGTTGAGAAACCCCGAGCCTTCGACTCGACCAACCTCGACGCGTCGCTCCGCCTCACCTTTCGCCTTGATCGGCGTGTGCTTTCCTTTCCTTTCTCAAGACCCAGTGAGGGGAAGGGAAACCCAACGGAGTGGTACTGTCTTTCGAGAACTCGACCGTCGAAGAGAGTCTAGAACGAGCGTAGATATCCGAGGTGAAACGAAAAAAGAAAATGTCCGGTGGGGGGGAAACGAAGGGTATCAAGAAGAGTAAACGAAGCCTGTGAGATTGCGAAACGATGCGATGCGAGGAGTAAGGTCGGCCGTGAGATGGGGGGCAAGAGAAGAGCAAGGGTAAGGTATAAAGCAAAGCGAATGGGAAGAAGAGAGGAGTGCGACGCGCCGCGACGCTGAGAGAGAAAAAAGCAAGAGAACAAACGAGGGAAACCGGAAGCTTCTATTCTAGATCCAGGTGTATGCTGAGGAGTCGAAATCGAGATGATCTCGAAGCACGAAGGGAATGGCTGGGGAGCGGGAAGGGGGGTGATCAGCACGGGAAGTCGACGACGAGGAAGGAGAAGAGCCAAGATTGCTCACCAATGAGAGCAGCGAAGAATGCGATAACGAAGAAGTAGAGCACCGAGTAACCAGCGATGACTGGAAGGAAGGAAGATAAACGAGAGAATGAGCTTGGGCTCGAAGGCACGAAGGAAAACAGATTGGCTTCGACTCACTCTTTCGCCTCTGGTTCCTCTGCTTGAACGAGTAGATAGGGGGTCGAATCTGCTTGTTGGGAGCGAGCCAGACTGTGGGAAGGAATAAAAGGGCCAGAACGTCAGTTGAGAAAGACAGGAGGGACCCAATTTGAGAGCGGACCACGACGTCGAACGAGAAACTCACAGAGCATGACCGAGTGGATTCGATCGATGTACGGGATGAACAGAGGCACCGTAAGGATGAGGAGAAGGATATGGCAGGCGATGACTGGACAAACGAGGGGAGGGTCTCAGCCAGAGCTCGTTTTAAGGTCCTCGAACGGAGAGTCGAAGGACTCACAATCGGCAGCGAACAGTCCCAACTCGACGAGCTTGACGACGAACTCTCGAGCAGGCTGGCTCATGACTCCTCCGTTTCCAAGGGTTCGGTTGTACCTGAAAGAAGATGCGGGGCAGGAAGGAAGGACGCAGGTCAGCGACGAAGAATTCAAACGAACCGAGGCGATTTCGACGACTCACCAGACTCCAGTCCACCAAGCTCGGTTCGTCTCGTCATGCTTGAACTCTCGAGATAGGAAGAGCGAGATCAGGAGCTTGTAGAGCGCTCGTTGGATCGAAACCGAGGCGAGAACTCCAAGCACAGCGTGAGACGCGTTCCATCGCTCGAGGAACCACTGGAGAAGAGAGGGAGAGGGGAGGTTAGCGCTGAGAGCTTCGGAGTCGAAGGAGTGGGTTCAAAAGCAGCGAGAGGGACGAGGAAACTCACGAGCAACTCGAAGAAACCGAGCAGTCCGACGACGGCAAGACCGTGAGCAACTCCGGCCATCTGAAAAGAGAGAAGAAGACGACGACCGATCAGCAAACGTTGAGAGGCAGGGCTTCCACTCGAACACTTACCGTAGCACCCAATTTCCCACAGCAGTTGTTAAGCATCGGACCGAGCATGAGGGAGATGAGGAAGAGGACGAGGAGGAAGGCCATGTTGGCGACGACGGGGCCGAGGGAGATGACGGCGATTCGAAGAAGTCCAGAGACTTGCTTGGTTCCCGAGACGGTGAAACTGAAGCGGAGAGGGATCAGGATCAGTCCCAGCTCTCGAGAAAAAGAGAAAAGAAGAGAGACTGACGACTTGACGAAGAGGTAAGGAAGAGTGAGGATGATAGCCAGAATGATGGGACCAAAGATCTCGGTCGTGAGGACGACTCTCCATCCAGCTCGAGGAACGTCGCTGGCGAGCTTCTCCGAAGGGTGTCCGAGCTTCTTTCGCCTTGAAAGGAAGAAGAAGAGGAACGTGAGGTCAGGATCGAAGTTCAGCTCGAGGTCGAGAGGAAGAAAGAGAAAAGGACGAACTTGTAACCGGTGATTCTCGTCCTCGACAGCCTGCAGTATCCGACCCAGGAGTTGGCGTGGGTCCTTCCGTTTCCTCTCGACATCCAACGAAGGAACTCCCTGTAGTCGATGATGAAGTCCGAGAACGAGAACTGATGAGGGTTGAAGAGGAACGGCGAGATCGAGAGGGCGAGGGTCGAGACCCAGAAGTAGATGAACCAGTTCATCCAGAAGGCGGTGGTGACGTAGAGCATCATGAGGGCGAGACGCAATCCTAGGTAGATGGAGGGTCCGGCGAATCGAGAGTAGAGGATCGAGAAGTTGATCCTGGTAGTAGCGAATCCTCGACCGGTCGCGATGTATCGAGCTCCTCCGAAGTTCAAGTTGGAGAGAATCGAGTGGGTGTAGATCTGAGTAGAGAAGACCTCGAAGATAGGGGAGAGAGACATGAAGTGCTTTCCGAGTCGGTAGATGGCTTTGGCGGTTCCTCTCTCCGTGAGTTCTGCGAAGAAGAGGACGAGGGTTGAGATTCGAGGTCAGAAAGCGTTGCTCGATCGAGCTCATCAAAAGAAGTGAAAGAGACGAACCTTGAAGGAACAGAGGCAGGAAGGCGATCAAGAAGACGAGGAAGATACTCTGGATGCATCGCTCGATCCATTGGAAGACTGCGAGAGACGAGAGGAAGGCGAAGTCAGACGCGTCGAAACAGCCGAGAAGAGAACGACATGCAGAGACGCACCAGGATCAAGGTTGTAGCATCCGTTCTGACCAGCGATGAGATCTCCGAGCTTGTTGTACTTGCAGATGGCGAGTTGCTGATTGAGGGATCCCATGTAGACGACTGGATCGAAGAGGAGGAGGAGGGAGGAAGGTCAGCTCGAGTTCGACGACGAAAGAGGACGAGAAGGGAACGCACGAGTGACCATGAAGATCTGAACGGCGAGAATGACGAGGATGTTGTTGATGTGGAATCCAGGGTGACCATAGTAGAAGGTGAGGAATCGATCCATAGGGAGTTGAGTTCCGAGGTAGTAGTACTCTCGCGAGAGCATCTGCTCTCCCATTCCGGTTCCGATCTTGGTCTGGAAGTTGAGAATCGTTCCGAATCCGAGATCTCGTCCCTTTCCACACTGTTTGACGAGGAGCCAGAGGGAATTTCGAGGAGTCAGTGTTCGTCCTTGAGCGAGAGGAGAGAGAGACCGAACGAGACGAACCTGGTAATACTCGGAGTGCTTGATTCGACCTCCTCGACCGAAAGCGTTCATTCCGGCGTAGATATCCTCGTTGAGATGGAGACCCTTCTGAGCTTTGGATACTCCTCCTCGAGTGTTCATGAAGATGGCGTTGAGGAAATCGGGGTGACCGTAATGAAGCTTTCCTCCGATCCACGAGAGGGCTCGAGCCGAGAGGGTTCCGAACGTCTGTTCCTTTCCAGCAGCGACGTCTCCGAGGACTCCGATGTCTGAGAAGGATTGGAAAGGAAGGAAGAGAAGGGTGGGAGATCAGTGATCGAAAGCTCGAGGTGAAGAGGTACGAAGGGGAAGAAGGCAAGACGGCGACGGAGTCCGAGGAGGGAGAGGGGAAATCGAACTCACTCTCCGAGAAAATGTACTCTCGAGCTCCGAGAATGGCGACGGGAGCTTTCCTGAACTCGGCGTGTCCCCATTGAGCGTAAGGCGACTGGCGAAGGAGAAGAGAGAGGGGGAATGAGAGTCAGCGAACGAACGACGAAGGCGACGACAAAACAAATATGCTCTCGAACTCACCTGTCCCGAAGCGTTGAACTCCTCGAACTCTCCGAGCACGTTCCTGATCTTGAGACACTCCTCGAGATAGTTGTCCTGGTTGGCGTCGATGAGCTGAAGGTACTCTCCTCGGTAGAAGATCATGGCGTGGTTCTGGTTGTCCGACTTTCCGTCTCCGAGAATGGGGTTTCCTGGGAGCTCGATCCTGAACTTGGGTCTTCTCTTCCCCGAGGGGAGGATCTCCGAGTGGCCGTCGATGAGGGCGGAGAACAGCCTCGTCTCTCCTCCTTCCTTCCTGGGAGGCTCCTCGTCGAGGAAGGCGATTTGAAGATCCGGGTAGGCTCGAAGAAGGAACTCGGCGTTCTCGTGCTCCTCCTTGGAGAACTTGGAGTACCGTTGCATGGAGATGACGAACTTGAACTTCCTCCTCGACATCCTCTCGAGCTCCCGTTCGAGCTTGTCGGTGTTTCCTCCGAAGAGCTGGACGACCTCCGGGTTCTCGACTCGGTAGAGGAGCTTGATCGCCTTGGAGTAGTTCATGAAGCCGGAGACGGTTCGGTAAAGGGTTTGGGCTCGGAGGGAGGCCCAGATCCGGGTTCGAAGGGTGTACTCGGGAGCGGCTGACTTGAATCCGACGGTGTAGAAGGGGATGTCGTCGACGGCTTTGGACTCCTTCTCGTTGGCCTCGGGAAGGTGGAACGGTTCCGACTCCTCCGCGAGGATTTTCTGGAAGAAGATGCAAGAGAGAAAAAGGCAGGAAGAATGGGAGTCAGCAACAGAAGTGAGAATGACGCGTCGAGAGGGAGGCGACGTCGTCGTTCGAAGCGAGTATAAACAAAGGGAGGAGAGAACTCACGGTATCCTTGACGAAGTTGTCCCACTCGACCGAGTGAAGCTGCTTGAGGTATTCGAGGAGGGTGACTCGAGTGTTCTGATCTTCCTCTCGGATGATCTCTCGAAGGGAGAGGAGGATCTTCTCAGAGTAGTGAGGGACGAGGACGGTGAAGGTAGGCATGGCGTCGACTGGGAGGGGTTCCGGGATCGAGGTCGTGAGGGATTGGGCGAAGAAGGAGATTCGTCGTTCGGCTTCCGATCCAGCAGGGAAGAACTCAATCTTGGGTCCGTTGGCTCCTTGAGAGGTGAAGAACGCTGGGGCTCGAAGCGTCCTCTTCCCTTCATCGTCCGCTTGAACCTGGTGGTAGAGGAGTCGCTGGACGTGGTCGATCGAGAGAAGATGCTCCCTGTACATGGAAATGACGATGGCGTTCCAGACTTGAGAGACGAGGACCTGATTGGAGGAGTGAAGAGGAGGCGAAGGAGAGTCAGCGAGAGGTTTGCGAAAACCGATTGCTTCGACACGTCCCAACGAGCCAATCCTCGGTAAAGCAGTGTACGAGATAAGAGAACGAACCTTGGGCTTGTACTTGATCTCCATATCCGAGGTCGAGAGCATCTTAGCGTAGATTCGCTTCGGGAGACGAGTGAAGATGTCCTTCCAAGGCGTCCAGATCGACATTCCCAGACCGAACGAACGACCGATGGAGAAGCAGGTGTTCCAGATGACGTACCTGAAGAGGACGATAAGGAACGAAGGCGGACAGGTCAGTCAACGAGAATCTGAAGCGTCGTTGTCCGAAGAGAGGGGAAGGAAACGACAGCGGACCGAGCTCGAGATGAAAAGAGACTCACCAGAGGAACGTATCGAGGAAGAACAACGAGAGGTCCATAACGAACATGATGGCGAGGGTGAAGGCGGCTTGGTTGGTGCAGAGTGCGTTTCCGAAGTACTTGTCCGAGCATCCCTGGATCTTCATTCCCGTCATGACTCGGATGGGATCCTTGAACGAGAGCGTGAGGAAGAAGTATGACTCGACGAACTTGCATCCGAAGACGAGGGTCCAGAGCAGGATGCTAGCGGCTCGAGGTCCAGCTGCGAAAAGGAAGGGAAGAGGAGGCGAAGGGGAATCAGCGACGCGTCTCGAAGCAGCGAGAGCTGGAGATGCTTTGAGAAAAGAGGGAATCAAGACTCACCGTCGAGCTTGGGGTACGAAGCGGTGAAGGTTTGGTTGGCGAGGTACTTCCTCGCCTTCCCTGCGACTCGATCTCCGAACATCCTTCCCGAGGGCATGATTCCGAAGAGGAGGGTGACGATGACCGAGAGGAAGAACTGGACGATTCCGATGATGAGAGCGACCTGGGAGGTATCGTCGAATCCTGCGATGTAGACGGTGGGACCAGCGGTGAGAGCGAGGATGACGAGGAGGAAGAGGAGTCGTCGAGTGAGATGAGCGGTGTTGTTCCAAGTCGTAGGGATGTAGGAGAATTCGCAGAGGGTGGCCCCAATCATGATGAGGGTGGCAACGGCTCCACCTGTAATAGGAAGAGAGAAGCGCGGGTCAGTCGGCGTTTCGAGAGAGAAAGGGAAGGAAGGAGGAGAGAAGAGAAAAAGGAGACGAACCGAGGGCGGTGACGGACCAAGTCATGGCTCGTTCGGGACTGGTCGAGTTCTGCGGCGAGTAGATGGTAGGGGAGTTGTAGGCAGTGTAGAACCAGAACATGGAGATGTGCGAGACCCAGATTCGGTTGAAGTTGACGAGGAGGTGGAGGAAGGATCGCTTCTCGAGGTAGGTCTTGAAGAAGGCACGTCCCCAATCGATCTTGTCGAACTTCATGAACCTCTGCGCCGGAGGAACGTCGACGAGTCGAGTCTGAGAGAGCGGGAAAGAAAGAACGAGAGCGATGAGCGATGAGCGAGTCAGCGGTCGCTCGAAGAGTCGAAGAGGAGGTGACGGCCGGCGACGCAACGAAGGAAACGAAAGGGAGCTCACCTTGTCGGCCAACACGATCCTAGCAATTCCCTCCGGGTACCAGAACAACTGGTTCACATCGTCGTACCCAATGATCTCCTCGTGATCCCTCTCCCTCTTGAGAAACTTCCCATCGACGACCTCGTATCCCTGATCTCGGATGAACCGATAGAGAGGCTTGACGACCGAACGCAGGTAGAGTCCTTCCGGTACGGGTTCCATTCGGTTTTGGCAGTCCGGGGATCGGTAGTAGTCGTCGGCGCACTTGAAGATGAAGCAAAGGCACTCGGGCACGAAGCGAACTTGGGCTGCCTCTCCCCAGCAGAGGAGGAAGAGGGCGATCTGACGAAGACGATCGTACTGGCTCATGTTGTGCATGGCCTGCCTCCACCGGTTGATGGCCGAGTCGAGCGACTTCTCCGAGGCGGTGGTGGGCCCCTTCTTCTTCTTCCCTGCCAGCGACTTGACTCGAGAGAGACCTTGGGACTGGACGGATCCGATGGCGTCGTCGAGGTCGAGTTGAGCTGCGAAGTACCACTTTCGGTAGTTGGCGTGCTCTCCTCCAATGTAGTCGGCGTGGAGGGTGAGGAGGGCTTGATTGGGAGTCATTCGAGAGGCTCGAGAGTCGAGTTGGATCATGAGGAAGTCGAAGATGTTTCGAGAGGAGTCTGAGAGAGAGGAGAGGGAGGGAGAGAGGAGGTCGAAGTCAGGACGTCGTCGCTTTTCCTTCTTCCTTCGTTTGGTAGGAAGAACTGACCCTTCTGGAAACCGAACTTGTTGGAGAGATCGATCAAGACGTCTTCGATCTCCTCTTTGGAGAGAGGAATGTTGCTCTCCGAGGTCCAAGCAGGCTGTATGCATCGAAAGCAAAGGGAGGGAGAGGAGAGAGGTCAGAGCTCAGCTTCGTTCTCTTCCTCGTTCCGCTCCTTCCCGTACCTTCCCACGAGAGCTTCCTTTGTCTCTAGAGCTCGAAATAGATAGGGAAGAGACTCACGTAGGGTTCACTGGCTCTAGCATGACCAGCGTGAGACTCTGAGTAGGTGGGAGTCCCTGAGCGAGAAGGAGGCTCCTGTCCTGCGTAGGAGTCGACTGAAGGAGCGTAGCCTCCTCCTGCGACGTTGGGAGCAGCGTACTGTTGGGAATAGTGATCGTTCGACGAGTTGGAAGAGGGAGCAGGACGGCCTGCGAAGGAGAAAAGAAAGGGAAGAAGAGGAGTGATTAGAGAAGGGAGAAAGAAGGACAAAGGAAGGAAACGGAGGGAACGAGAGCGAGCTTCCTTCCTTCCTTTGCTCCTCCCTCCCTCTCCCTTTCAGTGGTATAGATTCTATAGAAAGACTCACCAGCGTACGAGGACTCGTATCCTCCACCACCCTCCTGAGATCCTGCGTACGACTGCTGCTGTTGGTAACCTGCCGGAGGTTGTTGTTGACGAGTTCCTCCTTGTTGAGCGTTGTAAGGGTTCGAGTTGTCCGAGTAGGATTGATACTGAACGTTGGGAGGAGGTTGGAACCCAGACATGCGAACAGAGAGCTCCTTCTTGCTGCTCTCGGTAGAAGCTGGAGAGAAGGGCGGCTAGGGTGAAGGGAAGGAGAAGGAGAGGAGGGTCGTGGTTGGGAGTCTCCTCGCTCTCCCATAGCCCACAAGCAAAAGCAAGACGCGGCCTTTCAAATGCTCAAGAAACAGGGCCAGGGAGGGAAAATAGGCGGGGAAGAGATCGCAAAGAGAGGAGAAGTGGAGGTGAAGTGACGACAAGGCAAAACGAGGGTGAAGGAGAAAATCAAGAACGAAAAACAAAGAGGAAAAGCTGCCTCGTCGACGACATCTTAACGGCTCGACTCGTCCCTCCTTGCTGCCTTCCTTGTTTGTGACGGATCTGAAGATCAATTTCCTACGATTCAGTTTCACTCAATCGGTCAGTCAGGGGAGGAAGCAGCCTATGACTGGAAAAGGCATGGGGGAGGGAGGAGGGCAAGACGCGTCCAACTCCTCCGGATCTCTCCTCATCTCATCAACTCAACATCTCCATCTTTTCACAGTCTTACTAATAAGATGTCGGCGAATTGAAAAAACCTTGAAGAGGTACCGCAGATCTTTCCGCTGTTCTCTCACTGGTCGGTCTGTTCAGGGGTTCTCCCTGCGCCGTTCATTCCTGGGGACGAGAGTTCGACGCGCGAAGAAAAAGAGAAGAGTCCACCAGCGCTGCCTCGGGCACTACTACAAGAGCGCCCTTAAATCAGGACCACCCTTCCTTCTTCACTGCATGAGATCAGGAAGGTGAGGACGGCGAAAAAGGAAGAAAAAGGAAGGGAATCGCCGACGACCAAGAAACGCGACGCGTTCTCGTCTTGCTTCTTTCCGTCGTCTCGTGGAACCGCAAGCGGTTTGGAATAGATGTGTGAAATTCATGGAAACTATCTGAGAGGATTGCAGAGCCGAGCATGCGAGCGAGACGGCTCTAAACTCCTTTGCTCGGCTGCTTCGTCGCTGTGTCCGATACGAGTATACTGCAGGGCATTCCTTCTCTTTGCACCTTCGAGCTTCATCACCAAACTTCACAACGTAGCGCTCTCTCCTCAGATAAGAGGCAGGATCTTCGGCTCGTTTTCGATAAGGCGAGCTCCGAGACCGGTCGACTTTGAGACCTCGAAGGATGAAATGAAGTTACGAGATGCGAGAAGAGAGGAAGCCGTCTCATCTCTTCCTGTGCGAGAAAGGATTCGAGAGAGCTGCGAGCGAAAAGGGCGATAGTGAGCGTCGACGCGTCTTTCTTCTCAAGCCGACGACAAACTTCTTTGAGAAACGCTCTCCCTCGTTCAACGAGAGGGGCTCATACTTTCACTCGGGCAGATACTCAAGAAAACGAACCCAAAAACATCAAGTTCACACATGGATCCAAACGCTGGCTCGAAGACGACTCGTTCCATTTTCTCGCCCGAACCTTTCTTCGCTTTTCCAGCTCGTTTCTTTTCGTAGCTTCCTACTGGAGGCTACCTCTGGATTCCTCCGGCTCGTCCAAGGCTTGAGGAGCTCTAGCCTTCGGAAGCCAAAGGGAAGAAGGGCCCACGACTCGAGAGTCGACGACGCGCCTTCTTCTTCCTCGTCTTCTATCCTTCGAGTCAAACGGCAGAAAAGATTTTGGCGGGATCATCTGACGTACCTCAGAAAAGGGTCTCCCTGAAACAGAAACAGATATCGATAAAGCTACACTGCGAAAGAGGAATCTCGAGAACAAAGTACAAAAGCTCAAACCCTAGCTACCGTCCTCAAAGAAGACCCTTCGCCTTCAAGCTCTCGTAGGTATCCTTACAGGTCTCTGTGAGAGATCTATACTCTACTCCGAGCACTCGAGTGGCCTTGGATCCATCGAAGACCGTCACGTTCTCGGGCGAGTTGGCCTCCTTTCTGAGGAGGGAAGGTCTGTCGAGGGAAGGCAGTCTCGAGGGAGGTTGTACGAGTTGAGCGAGTTGAGCGGAGTCGGGTATGCTGATGAGAGATAGATGACGTGGTTGTTTGTATTCCGAGAGGTTTGAAAAGCTGGTGAGAGCTTGGTGAAGGAGGGAGGGAGGCGAGGAGGGGAAGAGGAGGACACAATTAGGTGAGCTTTTGGTTCTTCCCTCACTCTTCTTTTCTCGTCTGAGAGATGGTTCTACCGAGAGATGATGGAGATAAAACTCACTGGAGCTCGAGAAGATCCTGATATCTTTGACGGTGAGGAGACAGGCGAAGGAGGGGGATTCGGAGAGGGAGAGGGAGCCAGGTCGACATCTCGTCCAGATCGATGTTGAAGGGGTTCATTCCATCTGAGAGGCCTTTGGGAGATGGAAGGAGGGTCCACAGATCTCCAAGCTCCGACTGAGGGGCGAGAGATCAAAGAAAAGAGCACATCAGCGAGGGAAGCGAGGGAGAACGGAGCAGGAAGGAGAATCGAGCTCACCAAAAGGACCTCGTTCAATCGTTCGTTTCCACGGCCCAACATCCCCCATCCCGATAGAGAGTCGCAGGCCGGGAGAGTGGAGTGACCTATGATTCATACGAGGGCCTGAGAACCATAGTTTGAGTTGAGGGATGGCTGAGGGCTGAAGAAGGAGGCCAGATGGAGTTGAGATCGAGCTCAACGAGCTTTCGACGTTCGAAACACCCTTCCAACCCTCACGACATACTTTCGGCAGACTTTCTTCTCTCAAAATCATCAAGAAATGAACGCTCATCTCAAGCCTAAATATGCAGGGTCAATATCGGCACGCAGAATAGGGATTCTCACAAAGCGGAGGGGAAGAGAACGCTGAAGCTCAACACCCTTCTCCTCCTCCTTCCATCTCTCTATCTTCAGGACTCATCGGAGAAGCAAGGCTTCATGGCTGAAGAGAAAGCGGTCTCTCCCTTCTCTCTCATTTTTGAATCGGTCAGAAACAGTGTGGATCGATCGGTACAAAGAGGCAAACCTGCTCGTCCCCCCTCCTCCCCCGCCTCCTTCTTCCCTTCCCAGGACCTCACACGCCAGAGAGTACAACAGCTGTTTAAAAAGATACAGCTATACAACTCCTCGTCTCTTCAACACTGCGAACCATTCACTTCCTCGCCCTCTTCGCCTGCCTCCCTTCTCCTTCATCGATCTCGTCGTCTTCGGACTTGCGATTACTCGATCTCCAACAACAAGGAGTCGAGTTCCCTAGGCTTGGAAGATTGCAGTCTTGGTTTAAAGGCGGCGAACTTCCGAACGAGGATGGTGGAGAGGATTGATGGGGATTTAGGAGGGAGCGGAGGATCGAGAGCGTCGTTTGCCCTGAGAGGGCGAAAGAGGAAGCAAGAAGCAGAGACGAAAGTGAGTCAAGGCTGGCAATGTGAGATCGGGAACGAACGGAGACGAGAGACCAACCTGAGGAGGAGCGATGGAGAGGAAGAGGCGAGGGCGAGTCTCGACGCGTGAGATTCGGTCGACGAGGAGGAGACGCAGAGGAGGAAGAGTTGTGGGAAAGCATGGTTGAATTGATGAAGATCGAAGACATGGTGGTTGAGAGAGACAAAGGCTAGATCAATCCTATCTCACCTGGTCTTTGCCCTTTCTCTCCGTTGTAAGCGGATCGAGAGAGAGAATTCGAAACCAAACACGAGCCGTCGCGTCGGTCGATTTGAGCGAGATCGACCCTCTGCTCTTCTTCCTCTTCCTTCCGTTCTTTTTTGAGTGGTGGTATCCCAGCCGGCTACTCGAGCTAAACGTAGCAGACTTTCCTATCACTGACTCCGTCTTCACCCCAGGAGAAAGACCGACGAACAGCGACGAAAGGACGAGCTGCCTCCCTCTCGCCTTCGCCTCCTGGGCATCCTCGGATTTCTTTGTGAGCCTCCAAGGTTCCAGATCCCAGATCCCAGACCCCGCTTTTCCCACATTTAACTTGATCACTCTCAAGTAGTGCACCGAGTGCGCGCTAGGCTTTCTGAATTTCGTTCAACAAGCGAGCGAGTCGATCTCGTCGTCGTCTGCCCGTCTTCCTTGACTTCCTTCCCTCGGAACGTCCTTTCGATCTCTGACGAAGTCTAGGGCAACTTATTTTGGGGTGCAAGACTTTTCAAGGGACTGTCATCCTATAGGAAAGCCGCTGTTTTATCGAAGGCCGACGCGTTGCGCACACGAGCTCTGAGTCCCGACCTTCTTTTTCCTGTTGCTCTCATTTCACTGCACAGCGCACGCTAATTCACTATGTAGATTCTCTCGCAGAATATAATCTTCATCGGTTTCTTCCTGCGACCTCTCGAGCCTCGGTCAACGCTGAACTACTCCCGTTTCTTTCTCTCGCCAGGTGGTCTGAGCGACCTCCCACTTTTCTTTCCACCCACCTCTCCCTCTCATCTTTCTTTCCAGCAGTTTCCGTAGAAGAAACCCTCCTCTGATCCAGGCAGGTTCTCAAACCCGAGAGAAGAAGGCTAAAGGTTCGTCCTTCCTCTATCTCGGCCTCGACGACGCGTCCAAATCCAACTCCGTCGTTGCTGACTGCTCTCTTTTTTTCGCACACCCACCACCAATCATCACCTCCAAGAAAAAAGTTCAAGCTTCTCATCCTACGTCGACAGACCTCTTCCAACAAGTCCCTCCGATGACTTCTTGCCTCGCCTTGCTCGGAGGGGGACTCGGTTTTGAAAGCGACGGAACGCTTGGGAGGGCAGAGCAGTCGGATGGTTGATGCTGTATTGTATCTGCTCGTGGGATAAGCCTCGCAGTGCTCGCTCAGCTCGGTGGGGAGCAGGAGGGAAGGAAGGTGGTGTTGGTTGTTTTGATTTCTCTCGCGTCGCGTTTGTTTCGTTCCGTCTCCGTTTCGTTCCCAATCCTGCAACAGAAATCCTTTACCAGTAACGATCTCCTCCCTTGATCTTTCCAGTTCTTATATGTCAACGTTTGGGCTCTGATTCGGTTGACCTTTTGCGATAATGCCCTTTTTTTGTTTTCTGCGGCAAAAGAGATTCTCGCCTCCCTCGGTCGCTTTCCAGGTCTCCTCAACCCACGACCTCCCTCCTCTCCCTTCTCTTCTTCCTTTTCTCTCTCGCCCTCCCGCCCACCTACCGCTCAGCCCAGCTAGCTCTCTCAACAAGCCGTTCTCTTCGCTTTCGTCGTAGTAGAAATCCAACAGGGCCAAGGAACCAAACCACTTTTCCGACCTTCTTTCACACCTCGAACGGACGACCTCCTCCCTCTCCCTCTCCCCTTTCCTTCCCAACACCACCCCCTTCTACCCCTTACAGAAATGGCCGATAACAACGAGGAAGTTGATCTTGATTCCATCGTGGATAGGTTGCTTGAAGGTACGTCCTAAGACAGAGTCTTCTTTCGCCGTTCCTCCTTCTCCTTCCTCCTCCTCGACCTTCGTTTCCTCCTCCGACTTTTCGCCCTCCACCTCGATATCCACGACGAGGACTCTTCCCCCTTCGTTCCATGCGAGAGCTCTCTCTCGAACGAACCGAGGCGAGGACGGCTCGACACTTCTCTCTTTTGCTGACTCTCCTCCTTCCTCCTCTCCCTCTCTCTCTCTCCCTCCAGTTCGTGGAAACCGACCCGGAAAGCCCGTCACCCTGGAGGAGTTCGAGATCCGATGGTTGTGCACAAAGGCTAGAGAGAGTGAGTCCAGCTCTACCGTTCTTGGCGAGCCGAGACGAGGGGAAGAGGCGAAGGAAGTGAGCGAGCGACAGGGACGAAGGAACTAAAGCTCACCCGCTCTCCTCCCCACAGTCTTCATCTCCCAGCCCATCCTGCTTGAGCTCGAAGCTCCTATCAAGATCTGTGGAGATATCCACGGACAGTACTACGACTTGTTGAGGCTCTTCGAGTACGGTGGTTTCGTGAGTTCCTTGCTCCTCCTCCCTTCCTCCGCTCCTCCCTTCGTTTCCTCCCACCACCCATCACGCATACATCTCAGCAACAACATCTACGCATCTTATTCGTCCTTATCACCCCCCGTCATTGCTTTCGAAGCTCCCTTCGAGCGTTCGGCCTCTCGCGAAACTGACCCGTCCTCCTCTCCCTTTCTCTCTCCTCCTCAGCCTCCCGAAGCCAACTACCTCTTCCTCGGAGACTACGTGGATCGTGGGAAGCAGTCTATGGAGACCATCTGCCTCTTGCTCGCCTACAAGTGCAAATACCCCGAGAACTTCTTCATCCTGCGAGGAAACCACGAGTGCGCGAGCATCAACAGGATCTACGGGTTCTACGATGAGTGTGAGTCGGCCACGCTCCTTTCCTTTCACCTCGAGCTGTTGGAGATGGTGGTCGGCGAGGACTGGGATCAGCTGGTGGTAGGGATGGTAGAGCTGGGACTTGGTGCGAAGCTGAAGGAGGGGGCGAGAGAGAGCCGGTAGAACGGGAGGGAGGCGAGATGCTGAGGGCTGAAAAGAGGAGCTTCGAGCTCAGAGCTGACACGAGCTTTCCCTTGCTTCCTTTTCGGTTGTTGATCACCTGCAGGCAAGCGACGATACAACATCAAGCTCTGGAAGACCTTCACCGATTGCTTCAACTGTGTAAGCAGACTTTTTCCCAGGCAATCGAACGAGAAAAGAGACGGGAGCTCGAGCTCACCCTTCCTTCCCTCCATTCGCCTCAATCTCCTCTCACAGCTCCCCGTTGCCGCCATCATCGACGAGAAGATCTTCTGCAGTTAGTATCGGTCTTCCCTAGTCGTTCTTTTCATCCCGCTCTGCTCATCACCGAGCAAAAGTGAGCGGAAGTTCGTGTCGCCTCGCCTCGGCTGACCCTCCTTCCCTTCCCTTCCCTTCCCTGCGTTCCCCTCCTTCAGTGCACGGAGGACTCTCGCCCGATCTTCAGTCCATGGAGCAGATCCGACGGATCATGCGACCTACCGACGTTCCCGATACTGGTGAGTCGCTTCGATCTTCTTCGTTTTGAGAAGTTCCAGATTGTTGAGCTCGAAACTTACCTTTTGCTCGTTTGCTTTCACAATCAAGGTCTCCTCTGCGATCTTCTCTGGTCGGACCCGGACAAGGATATCACCGGATGGTCGGAGAACGATCGAGGAGTGTCGTTCACTTTCGGAGGAGACGTCGTGGCGAGGTTCTTGCAGAGGCATGATTTGGAGCTGGTTTGGTGAGTCGATCGTTCTCTTCGTTTCGAAGAAGGCAGCTTCGTCGAGATTGAGGTGCCTGCGTTCCAGCGACGGTATGCACCAGGCTGACCACTCGCTCTTTCGTTTGCTCGCTCACAGCCGTGCTCATCAAGTCGTCGAGGTGAGTCTTCGTTTTCGACCTCTCCGCGATCAAACGACCGCTTCACCCATCCTTTGCCTGACCTTCCCATCTTTTCTCTGCTTTTTCTTACCATCAGGATGGTTACGAGTTCTTCGCTCGAAGGTACGTTTCCACATCCTCTCCCTTTCGTCCCTTCTTTTCAGGAGAATCCGTCGTCGCCCGCACGCGCTGACCCTTCCTCTCTTTCTCTTTCTCGCTCACAGGCATCTCGTTACACTGTTCTCTGCTCCTAATTAGTGAGTCGATCACTCCTATGACTGCCCATCGACCAACAAGCACCTCGAACGGGGCGTCGAAAACTGGTCCGAACCGAGACTGATCAACCCCCTCTCCTTTTCTTTCTCCTCTCCGCTTCAGCTGTGGTGAATTCGACAACTCGGGTGCGATGATGAGCGTAGATGAGAGTCTGCTCTGCTCGTTCCAGATCCTGAAGCCAGCCGAGGTGCGTTTCTCCTCCATTCGAGGAACGAAGGAGGGAACGAGGAGGAAGACGACGACGTGACGCGAACTCTGACTGACCTCTCGCTGCTTTCGTTCGTCTTCGTTTGCAACAGAAAAAGGCGAAGTACACCGTCGGAAGCAGTGAGTCCCTCTCTTCACTCGTTCCTCGTGCTCCATTGCTCCTCGAGAGCTGACTCTCTCCTCTCCCCGCTCCCACTCTTTCTCCCTTCTTTCCCTCAGTCGGTCGACCAGTCACACCTCCTCGGTCCAAGAAGGGTGGAAAGTCGAAGTAAACCCCCTCGACCTCCTCGCCCGCCCCTATTCTTCCCTTCCCTCGTTCCTCCGCTGTGTGTGGCCTTTAGTCTAAGCGTTTTCCTTCTCCTGACAGTACTAGATCTCCTCCTCCTGCTCCTCTCAGTTTTACTCCATCCCTCTCCTCTTCGTATCAAAGGTCGTTCCCTCCCTCCCTCCCTTTGCTACCAATACCCTTTCTTTCGAAGCTCTCTTCCCCTCCTCCCTCCCTTCGACTTCTTTCTCGAACCGAATCGTCGATCTCTCTCTCACTCCTTCCCCTGCATGATTTCTTCTCTTCTCTGCTCGTCTTTTTCTTTCTCTTTCTCTTCCTCTTGATTTTTTTCGCTACTTTGCGCTGATACGAAACGAAGCCCTTCGACTCACTTGGTCGTGGCGAGAGAGAAGCAGGAGAGAGAGAGAGAGAGCAGCGTGAGCTCGAACTTTTTGACTCCTGGACCACCGTTTCGATATAAGCAGAGAGACTGGATCTTCACGAGAGAGAGCGAAGGGGAAAGAACGAGAGATCGAGGCTACGACGCGTCCAACTCCCCGCCTCCGCCTCGACCGACCCGGCCCTTCTTCTTCGCGTAGATTCCTTTGCAGGTCTGTGAAACCACCCAAATCAAATTTGTCAGGGAAAGTTTCTCGAAAGAAATGAGCGATGGAAAGCAACAAACGGAGACGAGAGACAAACTGACTTGAAACAACCCCGAGTCTCGTTCGGTTAGCAAGGCGACCTGAGCTTGCAGTGTTTCCGAGGCGGCTGCTGTTCCGTCGAGCTGGAGCATCTGAACCATCCAGTGAGCTGGTGTTGAAAAAAGAAAGGGAGGTCAGAGTCAGCAAGACGCGTTCGAGGAGAAGGAAACGTGAGAGTGAGAAAACGAATCAGTGATCGGAATTAAGCTCACCGATAACGATAGCTCGCATCTGAATTGAAATCTGGGACTCCCTCGGATCTTCATCTGCTCGGGAAGACAAGATTCGATCCAGTTCGAGGTTTCTGGAACGTCAACGAAGACGACGCGTCCAATCGAGACTCACCACTCTCCTCCCTCGTCCCCAAATGAATCTCTTTGATCGTCTCATACACCTGAGAGAACCCATCCGGGTCCGGTAGCTTTACTCCACCGTTCCGCATCGTCTTCCGCTGCGTCTGAGTCCTCCCCGACTCTTCGACAATCTGCTTCAGCACTTGAAACTCTTTCGCTCCCTTCCGAGGATCGAACTTGGTGGCGGAAACTTCTCCATTAGCGTTGAAGGCATGCTGAACGGAGATGGTGAACCAGTCGAGGGAGGTTCCGGAGTGGTCGTGGACTTCGCAGCTTCGAGGGGAAAGGGAAGAGGGGACGAAGAAGGTTGAGTGACGGCGGCTCGAGGAAAAAGAGCGAGGGAGTTGGAAGAAGTCGCGCGAAGGAAAAGAAGAAGTCGCTCACCCGTGTTCAGACATGAGGAGAACTCCTCCAGGCGAGAGGACGCGTCGGATGTGAACGAGGAGGTCGGGGAAGGAGGCGATGAAAGGTGTTGTTCCTCGGATCTGCCAAGATCAGATCGAAACGAAGGAGAGTCAAACTTTGCATAGTCATATTAAACTCAAAGAGTTAGGCTCACGTGAACGACGTCGCTGAAGAAGAGGAGGGGAGAAGAGTCTTTAGCACTCGACGCGTCTGAAACTCGACGGACATACAAGTATTCTTCAGGGTACGGAATCCCTTCCGTCACGTCCCAAACTTCATATCGGACTAAAGGAGGAGTGAAGCTTCGAAACGAGGGAGGAGAGAGCGAATTCAGGCAACGAAGCGAACTAGACGCGACGCGTCTTTCAGTCTTCCAGAAGAGATTTAAACTCACGATCTCTCCGTCGGCGCTAGATCTAAACCAACGCACTCGCTATTGGGAAAGAGCTGGCCCATACGTACTAACCAGAGACCTGCAGGTACGAGAAGCGAAACGAATGTCAGGGAGAGCTTTGAGACGTCGAGGTGGAAAAAGAGAGCGACGACGAGGACAACTCGCCTTCCATTCCCGAACCTTTAATAAGGAGAAAGGCAGTAATGCAGCGTCAGCTTCGACTTTCAGCACCACATATGGAACAGCGAGTCGCGGAGAGAGATCGAGGGACCCACCAACATCTAAAACCCTCCCTCCAGCGTTCAGCAGCCGCGCAACGTACCCTTTCTCCTCCTCAGGTTCCCAGTACCCATCCCATAGATTGAGCACCATCAGGTTCGTGAGACGTTCAGCCTGGCGCATCAAGTCGTCGAAGGGCAGGCGGCTGAAGAGAGAGCGACGCAAAGAGAGATGGAGAGATCAGCTTCTAGATTCCGACTTCGGCAGCGAGGAGATGCGCTCAGTCAGGTGATACCGGAGAGAAAGGGAAGCGGCCTCACTAGCTGAGAGGGGCGAGATGCGAGGAGGGAACCCAAGAAGGGAGGGGAAAAGGTCAGCTTGGGTCACTTGTGATGGGAACAAGCGAGAAGAGGATGGAGAAAGGAGAGCACTCTTCGTTGTAAGACGAGTACGTCTTTCCTGAGGACAAGAAGACGGAGATGAAAGGTCAGTTTCCTTCCTTTTGAGGACCGGACAGGGGGCAAGCGCTTGGGAGACAGCATGAGCGGAGGGAGGGAGGGGACGCTGTTCGACTGACCTCCTCTTTCCACCAGCAGAGCAGCTGCTAGAGATTCTGTGAGAGTGCAAAGAGACTGTGGGAAAATCGATTCGAACAGAGCAAGAAGTGAGCTTCGGAGTCCCCTATCAATCAGAGAGAAGAAGGAGGGACGAAAGCGAAAGGGTCGAGCTCACGTCTGAGTCCGTCTCGGTCGCTGAGTCGTCCAAGTCCTCTGCGGAGGAGAATCCACTGTTGGTTTCTGAGCTTGTAGACATGAAAGAGGAGAAGATCGAGGGTGGTTCTGGATCGTGGGTGGAGGTCGAGGGAGAAAGAGAGAGAAGAGAGGAGGGAGAGATGGACGCCGGCTGGTCCGACTTGAGCTCCATTTCGATGGCCTCCGCTTTGCGCCCACGACGGAGAAAAGTGGGAGAGAGGATGGCGAGAGAGAAGAGAAGATGATGTCGAGAAGATCAGAGAGGACTGGGCTGGTGCGAGAGAGAAGAAGGGACGCGGAAGAGGTGAGGCGGAGGTGAGGTGAGGAGGCGGAGGAGGAGGAAGTTGAGTTCAAGCGCTTTCGAGCTCATTTTTTCGGGGCTGGGGAAACCTGCGTCAGCGAACTCAACGAGATTCGATAGAGAAGATAGTAAAGTAGGGGAGAGCGGCCTTTGAGAGGGTTCCCACGTGAAGATGAGCTGAAAAACGAAGGGTTCAGAAGAAAGTTCAGAGGGAGGGAGGAGTCGAAGGGAGGACGACGAGGTTGGGCCTGTCAAGCTTTTCCTCCTTGAAAGCTGAGCTTGATTTTTGATCTGATCCCACGATAGAGAAGATCAGAGTCCTCTAGATGTCTCTGTCTAATCGGAAGTCGGGAAAAAATCGTTCGAAGATGGTTTGGAAGGAGAAGAAGAAAAGAGAGTCTCGAAAGGCTTCATCGTTGTCTTTATTCAACGGTCACCTTCTTCCTCCCCCTCTCTATTCCTTCCCTATGAGCTCTACTCCCACTGTAACTCACTCTATCCTCACTCTCCCCCAGTTCTCATCGGTCTCCCCTGCTCGTCTTATCGTTCTTTACTCTGACTTCGGTCCTCAAAAAGGTTCCAACCCTCCTGGTTTCCAAGCCAACCTCGTCTGGTGGAAGTCTGTGCTCGAAGCAGCTTCAGAGAAGGCCTACTTCCCATCTACGGAAGGAGCAGGAGGAGCTATCGTTATAGACGTAGGGGATGCATTGGTGGAAGCTTTGAGGCAGGAAGGAGGAGGGAGGGCCATCGGTTTGGGTTCGGTCGTCGTGAGCTCACCTTCCTTCCCTTCGTTTCGAGTCGCTCCTTCTGTGCTAGTCCCAGAACTCTGACACTCAAAATCTTCACCTCTACATACAGAACGAGATGGTCTCGGATCAATCCCTCCTCCCCTTATCTTCCTTCCTCTCCTCGACCGCGTCCATCTTCTCCGTCCCTTCCATCCCTTTCCGGATAGCGTCGACCTTGATCGTTTCGCCTCTCTGGTGGGGGCTTCAACAACTCAACATCGTAGCTTCAGACGAATACGTTCAATCCTCAACAGCTTCGAGGTGGTCCAAAGCTCAAGGGAAATACGTTGTAAAATCTACGCTCGAGGTCAGTCCTCTTCCTGTTCAAAACAACCGATAGCGAGCCGCTCGCAGTGATCTTCCTGAGACCGAGAAGCTAACCTTGCTTCCTTTCCTTTTCATGACTTCAATGAACAACAGAAAGCAGCTAGCAACATCATCAGCCATTTCCAAACCCTTCCTCACTCCTCCATCACCGACATGCTCTTCTCGACAACCTCCTTCAGGTCGACGTTCGCGTCCAAAGCTCTCCCAGGCGTCTCGCTCTCCAACAACGAAATCGACGTCGTCCTCAAGTTCCTCGAGAGAGATAGGAAGGTGCTGCTTCGGGAAGGGCATGTGAGTTCCGTCGCCTAGCTCGTGAAAGGCGAGCTCGCACTGACATCCTCTAACTCTCGCCTTGTTCGTTTTCGATTCCCAAAGGTTATCAAGTTTGACCCCTTCACCACCTCTTCCATCCCTCCCATCTCGTCGGTAGATCACGGAGTCCTCGAAATGAGTACGACGCTCTTAGCTCTCCAAACTCAGATCTCTGAGCTTGAGATGAAGATCAGCGAGTGAGTTCTTTGTCGAAACCTATACGGTCGACTCGTCGCCCTTCCTCCCTCCCATCTCCCTCCGCCCTTGACCTCGCTCACTCGCTGACCACTCCTTCGTCTTCTGCTTTCTTTTCGCCTCTCTCTCTCTCTTCTCTTCTCTCTCACCTTTCCACTAGCCAATCCAACAAACTCTCCTACTCGCTCAAGAACAACCAAAAACCCACCGCTCTCTCCCACCTTCGCTCTCGAAAAACCTACGAGGACCTCCTCGCTAAACGTCTGGGGAGCATGGAGATTGTCCAGAACGTTCTGATCAAGGTGGAGACGGCTGCTGGTGACATCGAGGTGAGTTTCGGTTTCCTCGGAGACGCGTTTCTTCGGATTCGTCGAGTTGAGCTTCGAGCTCGTCCCGAACACGATATGCCTCTTCTCCTCTCGGCCTTCAGCTGACTCCTCTTCGTTTCCTTTCTTCGCGTCATTGTCTTTCAGATCCTCAAAGCCTACGAAACCTCCACCGCAACCCTCGTCACCCTCCTCTCCTCTCCCTCCCTCCAACGCGCCCACATCGATCTCACGATGGACAACATGGCCGACGCTCTCGCCGACCACGCCGAAATCGAAGCCGTCCTCGTCTCCGGTGGTGAAGCAGCTCGCAACGCTGCTGATCCTGACGCAGCCCTGATCGAGGAAGCTGAGCTCAAGGCCGAGCTCGACTCGATGGTCAGGGAAGCCGAGAAGGAGGAGGCGGAAGCTCGAGAGCGGGTTGCTTTGGCTGAGAAGGAGAGGTCCGAGAGGCTTGAAAAGGAGGAGACGGAAGCGAGGGAGAGGATCGAGGCTGCTGAGAAGGAGAGGCTGGAGCTGGAGGAAGGGGAGGAGAGGGAGGCGAGAGATCGGGTCGGGAAGTTGGAGGAGGAGAGGGTGAGGGCGGAGAGGAAGGCGGAGATGGAGAAGAGGGAGAAGGAGAAGAGTGCGGAGGTTGCAGTGATTGAAGAGGAGGACGAAGGGGAGAGTGAGGAGGTTGATTTGAAAGGGGAGAAGGAGGAGGAGAAGAGGGAGAAGGTGCTGGCCGAGTGAGCGACGGGAGTGAGAGAGGAGGATGGTGCGAGGGTTTGCTTCTAGACGTTCTGTTATTCGTTTTGTTCTTGCTTCTCTTTTAGTTCTTGGGATTTCGGGTCGTTGAGTCGATTTTATGCTTTATACATGGAGGAGTCAGAGACTGGACAGCATCACGCAGTGGCTTCAGAGCGAGAGGGGAGGGGGAGGGGGAGGAAGAGGAGGACGGGTCAGCTTCGCGAAGTGACGAACACCCGAAGGCACTCAGCTTGGGAAGCAGAGGTGGTTGGGGCAGCCAAGAGTAAAAAGTTCTTCTCGATCCTCTCTGCCTTTGATCAGAGACGCGTCGTGCCTCCTTTCCTCCCCTTCGCGTCGCCTCTCTTCGCCTGCTCTTTCTTTTGATACAGTAGGGATTTTGCTGAGAGAAAAGCACCGACAACCTCAACTCAAAGAAAGTCTCAAGATCTTGACCTCAAGAAAAAGAGACGGTCAACAGCGATTCCATCTCGACCTCGAGCACCTTCAGAGGATTCGCTCGCCATGATTGTGTCTGCTGTAATTTTGGGAGTCTCAGAGCTCGACAGTAGAGCCGTATCAGGAGTAGGAATAAAACTCGGTTGCTTGGCCAATTCGTATGTCGACCATCTCAACGGTGCATTTTGGTCGAGCTCGCCTCTCTTCCTCCCTCCCAACCCTCACCGTCCTTGCCCTCCCTTTTGAGCTCACTACCACTGCCTCTTCACTCTCATTTCTCTCAGTGTGACTACAACCCCTGCATCTACCAACCATCTCCCTTTCTCGCCAATCAAGCTCATTCTCCATACGCTGGAGGTCAACGAATGATCCAAAAAACAAACGGATCCAAAAAAACAAACGAAGCCTCTCACCTCGACGCCTCGACCTTCACGTCTCCTCAATCCTTCTTCCTGCCCAGGCCCACCTCCAGGACTCTCAGTCCGGCTTCTTCTCCCTCGATCATGTTTCGACAGAGCTCCAAGGGGATGCAGCTCAAAACAGAACCGCAGAGCGACTTCGCTGCCCGTTCCAGTCGACGAGCTCACGCCCTCTCCTTCCTTCCTCCCCTCCTTACTCGCCCTCCCACCCCTCCTCGCTCCAATTGGGCTCTCAAACCTCATCTAGTATCTTCCCAACTCTTCGTAGCGACTGCTCACCAGCTCTTACAATCGACCGAGGTCTCTACGGGCTCTGGGCTCGTCGATGAAACTCCTCGACCTCTCGTGTCGAAGGCTCCTCCCCTTCTTCTCCCTTTCTTCCACAAGGATGACGCCGGCGATCTTTTAATGACTCTCCACTCTAACCACCACCACCTGTATCCTCTCTCCGCCATGGGCAACTGTGTCTCCTCCCCGTCGAAGGACGACAACGACCTCCTCCTCAAGAAGAGGGACGCAAGAGCGAGGAAGAGGACCAAGTCGATCGAGACGAAGATTCGAGCGGTGAGTTCTGGTCTCTCCTCCCCTTCGTTGTCAACCGAGACTCTGTTCATGAACGCTGTTGGAGATTCGGTGCTTAACGTCCCTTCCCTGCTCCCTGGCTTCGATTTTTAGGACGAGAGGCGGAGAGGGAATGAAATCAAGAGTGAGCTCGCTCGTTCCTTTTACTCGTACTCCTTCGAATCTGAGACCTGACTTCCTTACCTTCCGCTCCAATTGCTGACGTCGACTCAATTCGCTTCTTCTTTCAGTCCTGCTGTTAGGTGCTGGAGGCTCTGGGAAATCTACGGTGAGTTTTCTCGCTGGAATCGAGAGTCGCGTTTCGACGAAGCTCACCTCCTTCTTCTCTTTCTCCTCCCTCTCCGTTCGCCAGGTGCTGAAAGGTTCGTCTGTCATCTTTTTGAAGCTCGCCACTGAGCTGCAGCTCACACTGTCATCCCTTTCTCCCCTCTGCCCCAGTTATGCGTCTCTTACATCATGTAAGAACCCTTTTCCCTCTGCTCGACTCGATCGCGAGCTCACACCCTCCCCTCCTCCTCTCCCCTTGAGGTCCCATTCACCGAGTCCGAGATTTCAGGTTCGTTGCTCTCCCAAATTTTCCCTCTTCTGAGCCTTAACGCGCGCTCTCCTTCCTCCTCCCTTTGATAACGTTCTCGGACCTCCCTTTCCTCGTCCATTCCAACTTCGCTGATCTTCGTTGTTCTTGTGGCTTCACCACGATCTTGCAGATTACCGAGCTTTAATGTACCGGAACTTAATAGAAGGACTTCACCTGCTCTTGGACCTCTGCGACGAGCTGGAGATCGAACTCGATCCGTCGATTCTGGTTCGTTCGCTTCCTGCTTCCCGTCGAGTCTTCAGACATCTGCTGATAGAGTTGCTGGTGATTCTCACAGCCTATCGCGGAGTCTCTATCGTCGATTCCTCACACTCCTGGATACGAAGGGAACGACTTCTCTCCCCTCTTCCCTCAAGAGGTGAAGGGTGACGCGTTGGCGATCTGGTCGGATCCTGGGCTGCAGGAGGTCTGGAAACGATCTAGGGAAGTAGCAGTGCCTGAGAAGTAAGTTCAGCCTTTGGGAGGTGAGAGGAAGGAAGAAGGGGGAGAAGCATTCGAGCCAACTGTTTTGCATCGACGCGTCTCTTTCCCCAGCTTACCCTACCTCATGGCCAACATCGATCGGTTCTGGGAGCCGGATTACGTTCCTAGCGAGTCGGTGAGTCTATTGCTGTGGTCTTCTTTTGCTCGAGATTCGGCAGCTGAACTCTTTCGCTCTTCCAGGACATCCTTCATGCTCGTTCGAAGACGACGGGTATTAGCGAGACGGCCTTTCAGGTTCGAGATCATGTTAGTTCCGCGCTGTTATTCTTCCTTTCGTCGACACTCTCTGACCTGTCTTGTCTGGCTTCGCAGAAGTATCTATTCGTCGACGTCGGAGGCCAAAAGTCGGAACGTGAGTCTCGTCTCCCTTCCTTCCTCGTCCGAGCTTTCCTGCGAGCTAAAACTCACCTCGTCTTCCCCCTTTACTCTTTTAGGTCGTAAATGGCTTCACTGTGCGTATCTCATTGACGTGATAACCTCTCATTTCCGTTGCTGACCCAGTTTTCCGCAGGTTTCGACGGGGTCGATGCGATTCTCTTTGTTGTGAATCTGGCCGGCTACGACGAGGTCTTGGAGGAAGATCGTGACGCTGTGAGTTCAGTATCAGCCTTCCTATTATCCTCTCCTGTTCCTCACTTCTGTCTCCGTTTCGATTTCGTTCCCTCAGAACCAAACTCGAGACGCTCTTCTCCTCTTCCAGAGCATCGTCTCCAACCCCCTCTTCCTCAGCAAAACGTTCCTCCTCTTCCTCAACAAGACCGACCTCTTCGACCAAAAGGTCGCTTCCGGACTGTCTCCCATCACACCAACCTTCTCAGACTATCCCTCGGAGGACGAGGGAGACGTCTTGAAGGCGAGAGCGTTCTTCCAGCGGAAGTTCCTCCGCTTAGCAAAGACCAGAGATTCTGGAGTTGCCGGACCACCACTCATCGGTAGCCGTGGGTCGAACTCGAACGGGATGATCTACTCGCACTTCAGTACCGCAGTGGATAAGAGTGAGTTTGAGAGAGGAGGGCAGACGCGTCGCCTCTGAACTTCCTCTCGTCTCCGTCATCTGAACTTATTTTGCCTCTCCTCTTCGACCACAGGTGGCATGAGGGTCATCATGATGGCCGTGCAGGAGGTGATGGTCCGCCAACTCATTGCAGAGATGGGCCTTCTCAGCTGATAAGCGTCGCGTCGTGTTCCTTTCGTTTTTCAGTTCTTCGCGTCCTCATCGTTCTTCATCTCTTCTTTCTTTCGCTACCCTAAACCACTATCTAGATCTGTGCTTTATCTTTTTTTTCATTTTTCGATGAGCTTGTTGACTGCTTCAGAGATCCGAAATCGCAAGTTTATCCACCATCGCTGAGTTTCGTCGTCGAGCTCGAGGAAGGTCACCGGCGGAGAAACAAGCGATGATCGCATCTTCAGCAGATTCTGGAACCCACTCGTCCAAAGTCGCGTCTAGCTCGATCGGCGGAGGAGGGCACGTAGAAGCCCGACGTCGCTCGTCTCCACGACTCTCAGGTCCGACGGCTCGTCGCCGCCCCCCCCTTCCTACGTGCTCGAGAGGATGCTCTGTCAGTCTTGATGGGAATACGATAAAGTGACACGCGGCGGCATCTACTGAGGAAAAATGGCTGGATCTAAGGAGGGCGGAGGGAGGAAGAGAAACTAATCAAGCTGACCGAGAACCATCTCCCTCAGGGCGTCCTCCTCCCCTGAGCTCTTCACCAGCATTGAGAAGTAAGAGGTTGGGTCTAAGAGAAGCTGTTTGGTTTATCATAGAGCGAAAATGGTTGAGAGTCAGCAACCTCGAGTCGAAGGAGAAGGAGCGTCGGGGAGGACGACGAAAAGAG
The DNA here is from genome assembly GCF_051309035.1 of Mrakia frigida. Lineage (NCBI taxonomy): Eukaryota > Fungi > Basidiomycota > Tremellomycetes > Cystofilobasidiales > Mrakiaceae > Mrakia > Mrakia frigida. Next base: position 312,832 of record NW_027481262.1, read on the forward strand.
AAGAAGAAGACGAACAGCTTTAGGAGTATCGAAGGCGACGATTTTCCCTTCCGAGAGGCAGATCAGACGGTCATAATCACATCTGAAAGGGGGACAGGGTGGTGAAGAAGGAAAAGAAGGCGTCGGCGAAAGAGATTGAGCAAGAGGGGAGAGGGGAGGGAGAAGGAGGACGGGGAGACGAAAAGAGAGAGACTCACATCGACCTCAAACGATGAGCTATGGTGAGAACCGTCACGCCGGAGAGTTCTCTCCTGATCCCTCGTTGTATCACTCTGTGGAAAGGGGAAAGGAAGAAGTGAGCTTCGAGGCGGTCTGAGTGCGACGGCTCTTCTTTTCAAGAGGAGACTCACTCGTCCGTCTCATGGTCCACTGAGCTCGTCGCTTCGTCCATGATCACTATGAGGGACCTTCTGACCAGAGCCCGAGCGAGAACGAGGACCTGACGTTGGCCTTTCAAAGGGAGAGAGAGAGTGCGAAACGAGGAGTCAGCTTGATCGATGCGGGAACAGAAGACGAGAACGGAAGCCCACCCTGAGAAAGGTTCGATCCACCTGAGGACAATATAGTGTCAAGTGAGATAGTCTGAGCTGATTCCATATCGGCTCCGGCTTGAAGACTGCTGAGACCTGAGGCGTTGAGCGCGTCGTTGAGGGCCGCGTCGTCTATCTCTTCCGCAGGATCCAGATTGAAGCGCAACGTGCCTGACAGGAGAATTCTGAAGGCAAGACCGATAGAGAGAGGTGGTAAGTTTGAGGCCGTCGAAGGCGGGGAGGGGAAAGCAGAGAGAACGAACGGATCTTGTGGGATCTGAAAAACAAAGGAAGAGGAGTCAGTTTGGGGATGCTCGAACAAGGGAAGAGAGAAAGAGAGACTCACGATGGTGATTGTGTTACGAAGGGTAGAGAGATTGAGCTGGTTCGAGTCGATCCCATCCTGGTTGAAGAAGCGGCAGAGGTTGATGAGTTTGGTGGCGAGACGACGCGTCGACGGCAAGGACGAGAACTCACGATGATGACTTTTCCTTCCGTAGGGACCAATCGAAGCAAAGCGAGAGCCAGAGAGCTCTTACCAGCTGAGAAAGAAACCATACGAAGGAGAGATCAGTTTCAGACTCGAGGCGAAGAAGACGGAGACGAAACCACTGACCTCCCGTTCGACCAACGACTCCAATCTTCTCACCGGATCGAACCGAGAAGGAAAGGCCCTTCAAGACCGGCGATCCAGTCTCTGAGTATCTGGCGGTGAGGTCCTCCACGACGATGCTTCCCGAAGTCGGCCATGAAGCAGGAGGAGTGCGAGACGCGTCGAACGAAGGCTCGTGAGGGATCGGGAAGTAGTCGACGATCCTCTCAAGAGAGTTTGCCTCGACCATGAACATGTTTCCTACTCGAACCCACCACAGGATATGACTGGAGAATGCCACAGAGATGTTGAGTAGGAAACCGACGTTCCCAGCGTCGTTGCCTCGAGAAGAGTAGAGGAGGTGTCCAGCGAGAGCAGCGGTGAATGCCCCAGCCAGGAAGTCGATTGAAACGGTGATCCAACGATCAAGATCGTAGAAAGATATGGCGGTTCTTGACCACTGCGAGAGGAAACGAAGAACAGGGACTCGTAATCAGTCGGGAGTAGTCTAAGTCGGACGAAGAGGAAGGACGACAGACCTTGTCGACCTTCGTTCGAGTATTGGCTCCAATCCACTCTTGAATCCCGAACGCTCGAATCGAAACGACTCCGTTGATGGCTCCGCTGAAAACGAAAAGGCCAAGGTGGTCAAAGAACAGGAAGGCGGAAGAAAGGAAGATCGAGAGCTCACTTGAGATGGTTGAAGAGAGGCGACTTGGCGTTGGACATCTCTCTCTGCGAAAGAAATGAATCTCTGGTCAAGCGAGGAGAGACAGGTAGAGGGGGAAGCATCTCACGTACTTTGACGCTCATTTGGACGTGAATATACAGCTCCCCTGAGCAGAAGGAAACCGAGGAGAAGGTCAGGACGCGTCGATTCCTAAGTTCGACAACGAGACTCACCCAAAGCAGTCCCGATGAGGCCCAGCACCAACGAAGGCACAGCAAAGATAGGCACGGCGATGATGATTCCGGTCAATTTGACGATCTAAAAAACGGAGGAAAGACGAGTAGCGAGCAGCATCAGCAATGGGTTCGACGCGTCTCCAACGAAGAACGTGACTAGACTGACCAAGATCGCAGAAATCTCGACGACGTGAGAGAAGAAGAGAGCGAATAGTCCATCCAGAGCTTGCATATCCTTGCTGAACCGAGCGATGATGCGCCCGACAGGAGTGGCATCGAGCCATCGAAAGGCTGGAGCGAAGAAGGAGGAGGGTCGGGTCAGTTCCTGCGTCCCACGAACCCACCGTTCAGAAGGTTCGATGCTCACTCGAGTTGCTGTTGATGATGATGCAAAGATAAAAGTTAGTAGCGCAGAAACACGGGCTCGACGGCAGTAGATCAAGGAGACTTACAGGATCGACTCGACGAGCTTGACATGGAGGGCTCTCGACGCATTTACGGCGCCGACGAAGAAGGAAGCTTGACCGTAGGAGTAGATTAGGATGGTGACAAGAGAGATAACAGTATAGAGACCGAGCCAGTAGACCACGGAGACGTCTCCAGCGTCGTGCTTCTCGTACTGTACCCGTCGAAAGGGAAGAGGCTTCAGCTGAAGTCGCGACGGAAAGGTTCGAGACGCCGAGGGCCACAAGTACCTACCTCGTTTCCCCAAGCTCCAAGCCACCAGGTTGCTGCAGTCTTCCCAATTTCCTGGACGAAGATCGTGACGAGGAAGATGACCAGAGTCCTCCATCTGAAGGTCGAGCGACAAGAGTCAGTGCGAGAGGATGGACGAATGCGAGCGGACGGAACTTACCCCAAGCCATCCACAAACTCTCGATAGGCTTTCCAGGTAACCTTCCCAACGGGTTTCTCCTCCTCCTGGATCAGAACGTCGGCCTTGGAAGGAGCAGGCTTCTCCGACGCGTCGTCCTCCTCGTCGATGAGTCGAGCGTCCTGAAACATCGAGGAAGGTTAGTCAGCTTCGTCGGTATCGGAACAAAACAGAGTTCGCTAAGACCGGAACTCACCTCCTTCTGTTGCTTCTCGACGGCAGCGTTCTCTCGAATGACCTTGTCGACGGGACCTTGCGCCTCGACAGTTCCATCTCGTCCGAGACGAAGGACGAAAGATGCGACGGGAGTGAGGAGAGAGGTGTGGTGGGAGGCGATGATAACAGTTCGACCCTTGATGAGTTGGGAAGAAAGACATCTGCCACGAGGAGACGAAGTGGGGGGTGAGTCGATGAGTTTGAGCTCAGAGATTCGATTCGACGGAGGGACTCACTTCTCGACGATCCATTTCGCAGTGTGAGCATCGAGAGCCGAAAGGATATCGTCCATCAAGATGATCTGAGCGTTGCTGTAGACGGCTCTGGCGAGAGTGATTCGAGCCTGGAGAAGGAAGGGGAAAAGCGAAGACACGTCGGACTTGGTCAAGGGGATAAGGGCAAGGAGGGAGAACGACCCACCTTCTGTCCGCCACTAAGAGTGACACCCTTCTCTCCGACCTTGAAAAATAGAGAGAGGATCAGCGTCAAAAGATCGTTGTTGAAAGAGGACGACAGTCGAGCTCACCTCCGTTTGGTCTCCACCGGAAAGAAGTTCGAGGTCTCGAGTAAGTCCGCAAGCATAGACAACGCTCTTGAAGCGAGCAGAATCGTAGGCAAGGTTCAAGATGATGTTCTCTCGGACGGTAGAGCTCATCAGCCAGGGCTCCTGAGGACAGAAAGCGATGCCTAAGAAGGAGCCAAAGTCAGCTCTGGCCGCGACTTCGATTTGAACGAGTTTGACGTACCTCCTGACCGAGGAAGGTTGAAGTTTGAGTCGAAGGATTTCGGTTCGAAGTGCATCTCTCCCTGAGAACGAGGAAAGGAGGCAAAAAAGTCAGCAAAAGCTTGCGGTCACGCGAAGGAAAACGGAAGGAAGAACTTACGAGGAGGGCGGCGAGAACGCTTGATTTTCCCGAACCGGTGGGACCAGACACAAGGTTGATCTCTCCAGGAACGAACTCGACGTCCAGGTTGAGTCTGAAGTTTCGAACGTCCTTGTCGGCCTTCTCCTCTCGAAGCCAGGCAAATGTCGCGTTGCTAAATCCGATGAAGGAGGAGGATTTGGGGTGAGGAGGAACGACTCGGTCCTCGTCGAACTCGTCGATGACCTCGGACTGAGAGAAGAGACGGGGAAAAAACACAGCGGTCAGCGACCGAGAAAAGCTCCGAAGAAGGGAAAGGAAAAGAGGCTTGCCTGATGAAGGAACGCGTCGAGTCGGTCGAGGGAAACCTTTCCTCGAACGACGGAGCCGAGCTCGTAGAACTGGTAGGGATGAGTTATAATTCAGTACGGGAAGACTGACGCAGCCTCTGAACTTCATACACTCACCATAACATCTAAGGGAAGAGGGGAAGAAGGAGTGAAACGCGTCAGATCGAGAAGGGTCCGAGAGGAAGAAAGGGAAGGAAAGACTCACGAAGAGCCCATCTCAAGATCTCGAACACAGCGACCGTAGAGAAGATTTTGCTGGGAGTCATAACTTGTCCTTGGAGCAAGGCGTAGGAGGCGAAGGTCGCGATCATGCAAACTGAGGAGGGGACGACGACGAAGGGAAAAGGAAGAGGCCGAATCAGCTTCGAACTCCAGCAGATGCTGAACGAGCTGAGGAAGGTGAAAAAACCTGATGAGACGATGAAGCTTCAGAGAGAAGAGAAACCAAGATGGCGCACGAGTCAGCGGCTGGTTTGAACGAAACGTGCCACTTTCCCTCTTCCTTGAGACCGAGAGCAAAAGACGAGACTCACTTGATGGAGTTGTTGATGATGTTGAGAAGAACCTTCTTCCTAACCAAACGAAGCTCTTCTTCCCGAGCAAGATAGATCCGTTCCTCGATCTTGGCCTCTGAGAAAGTGACGAAGACGCGTCAGGAAGTCAGGAACCCTTCAAGGTTGCAGAGAGATCAGATCCGAGAGTTCGACTCACCCCAGGCTAGCATCTTGATCATTCGAATCGACGACATCGCCTCGGTGATGACTTGAATCCTAGCGTCGGTCTGCGAATGAGGAGGAGAGTCAGCAGCGGCGCAAGCGGCGGGGTTCTCGACTTCCTCCTTCCTTTCTTTGGTCTCTCTCCTCGTCGGCCAAAGACACGAGCGGATCCACTCACAGCAACAGTAAGGTCCTGCTGAACCTGATTAACAGCCTTGAGGAGAAGCGTCGGCAGAGGGAAGGTCGCCAGCATTGCGGCGAGACCGACAAGAGACGACCAGGAGACCAGGCGATAGAGGAAGAGGACCGAGAGGAGCGACTGGAGAGGCGAGAAGAAGACGGCGATGAGGATGTCTCGAGCTTGGGCGATGGCTTGAAGGCTGGAGAACAAGAAGGAGAGGGTCAGCTCGAGAGGTTCGTTCTCTCGTCCCAGCGTTGTTGTTTCCTCAAGAACCTCTCCCTTTCCTCAAGAACATCACCCTCGACCGCCTTCCAATTCAGACATGGACTCACTCGCTTCCAATGAGGTTGTTGATCTTCCCAACGATATCCCCAGACTGGGTCTTCGTCTCCTTCGCAGGGCTCGTAACCTCCTCCGACGCGACCTCCGTCTCGTTCGTAGCAGGAGTCGAAGCTGATGCCGTAGGAGTGTTGATTCCAGAGGTTCTAGTCGAAGAGGAGCCTCTGCTAGCGACCTGAGGTTTTCCGACGAATCGAATTCGAAGCGAGTGGTTGAGAATGAGCTGGGACACCAATCCTTCGACTCGGACGAGAATCCTGCTCGAGTTCATTTGGTCTAAATAAACGAGGCGCTGGTCAGCAAGTCAAGTTCATGAAGAGGACGAAGTGAAAGAACGATGGACTCGCAGAGTTGAACGGCGAGAGATCCAAAGAGAGGTCCAAAGAAGAGCGAAGCGACCCAGACGATCGGTCGAACCTCGACGTCGGTTGGATTTTCGATGTATCTGTAAATGAGGGATGGAAGACGACGTCAGTGATGACCGAGGAGAAGCGGTATTATAAACTCAACGCACCCTAGAAGCATCTGGATAGCAAGAGGTCTAGCGAAGTCCGAAAGCAGCTTTCCGAAGAGCAGCAAAGCCAGGACGATCGCGTCCTTCCAGAAGATCTGAAGCATCCCCCAACCGAGATGTCGGCTTCTCTTCCTCTTCGACTTGTCGGCCGATCCTTGGGGCATGAGCACGGGGTCGAGTTCGTCCAAGTGTTTCGAGAGGAAGAGGGCTTTGTCGTAGTCGGGGAGGGGAGGGAGGTCGTCGAAGGGGAGGGAGGGGAGTTTCCAGGCGTGAAGGACCAAGGGCGTCACGTAGGCAAAGAAGACGAGCGAAAGGACGGAAGCAGTCTGTTCAGGAGCGGGGTTGGCAGAGGGATTCTGCGAATTAACGGGAGAGAGAGAGCGTTAGCGATGAGCCTTGACCGACGCGTCGAATCCAAACCTCGGTTACAGACTCACCTTGACATCGACGGGAATGTAAGTCCTAGGAACGAGCAGGGGGACAGCAACTCCAACGAGAGCAAGGATTCCAACTCTCCACCAGACCAAGCTCGTCCATCCGTCGCCTCGCTTCCCTCGATGAACTGCGATGTCGAGAGGTTGTCCGTGAAACGTTGCGAGAGGATAGAGGTTTCGGTAGGCGGAGAGCGAGAAGGCGAAGAAGAGAAGGAAAGCTAGATGAGGCTTGACTTGACGTCTAAGAGAAAAAAGAGGGCGAGCGTGAGCATCAATCATGGGAGAGGGAGGGAGGGAGGGAGGGAGGGAAAGGAGACGAAGAGCCCACCCGACGAAGCGAGCCTTCCTGATCGTGAGCGTCAATAAGGCGAGGACGGAGGTGTAGAACTGAGATGACCGGAACAAAGAGAAGTCAGTTATCTGATCTTTGTCTCCAAATGTATGTTGGACTCACAAAGAAGACGCTCTGAGCGATCTCAACCCACTCCTCCCGCCCAAACTTCTCCTCCTCCCTCTCTCTTCCTCTGCCCTTTCCCTTCTTCTTCAGCACCTCCAACCCCTCCTTCCCAGCCCCGAGCAAGCCAGCTGAGCTACTTCTCTCCGAATCCGACACCACGGCTGCGACCGTCAATCCCAGCAAAGCGAGGCATCCGAGGAATCGAGCGAGGTTGAAGGCGAAGATGACCTTTGAACCGGCTACAATTTGGACGTGGTCACGAAGGTCGGACGAGAAGGTTCCTCCGTTGGCCTGTAGGATTCTAGGTTTGGGAGGAGGAGCTGCAGGGAGAAGAGGTTCTTGTTCGTCGTCTTCTTGTCCGAGGAGCGTGTAGTCGTCCGAGTCGAGGAGGGAGGAGGAGCCAGTCGAGTTTGAGCTTCGGCGACGAAGGAAGAGTTTAGTCCTGGCGATGAGGAGCGAGACGAGAGGGACGAGGAGGAAGATGGAAAGGGAGACGAGAGCGAGGTAGAAGAGGGAGACTCGAGGGTCTTTGGAAGGTGGGACGGAGGGGTGAGGCCTGGGAGGAAGGAAGGAAGGAAGGAGGGAAAGTGTGAGCTCGAACGAAAATGGAAGGGGTTCAAAAGAGAGAGGGAAGACCTTCCAAACTCACGACTTGGGTAAAGATTTGAGAACTCCTGCTTCTGAAGAGAGGATAAACTGCATTCCGTCCCTCGTGCTGGTTGGAGGGAAGCGAGAGAAGGGCTGGAAGTCACTAAGGTACCGGCCGAAGGGAGAGGCGACGTTGGCGACCGCGAAGGAGAACTCCGAAGCTGCGAAGACCTGGGGATCTGAACTCGTAGGACTTTTTCTGATATCAGAAGGGACCCTGTGGAAATGTGCACTCCATTGGGCATCTGCCTTTTTCTCCGAGACGATTTGCGGTTTTGAAGGGACAGGAAACGAGGAAGTCAAGTCCTTGACGACCGGACCCGTCGTCGCTGAGCTTCAGATCAATTTCCGCTGGCTTCCCTCGCCATTCGTCCTCGTACGGTTTCGGACAGGTACCAAGAGATGAAGCCGAAGTCGAGAACGAGCTCAGACGAAGAGGAAGTATAACGAAATCGAGCGAGAGGAGGCCAGCGAACCGCGACGCGTCTCGCTTCTTGCCTTCCGTCCCTCGTTCAGTTACAAACAAACAGCGTATATAGGTTATGACCAACAAACCGGAAAGAAATATATGGTTTACAGATAATACAAAGAACGAAGAACGCAGCTGCCTAAGAGCTTCCCCATCCAAACGTCACCAATCCGTCCTGCCCTCCTCCTTGGACCACCCCTCCCTCCCAACCTCCTGCTCCTCCGTCCGTCTGATCCTGAGGTTTGGAATGCAGTCGAGGAACCTCGTACATTTCGGCAGCTTGTTGCTGAGTCGTCGAGGGGAAGGAGTAAGAGTAGGAGTGCGCTGAGAACGATGAAAGAGGGTGAGGAGGAAGGCGCGACGGCATCGGGGGAGGTGGGAAGTGTTGGAACTGGTGAGGGAGGTAGGGGTGAGGTGCATCCGAAGGCGAAGGAGCGTAGGGGAAGGTGAAGATGGGTTCCGAGGACTGATGGGGGAGGGATGGGCGTGGAGGGAGTTGTTGGTGAGAAGGAAGTGGGTTCGAGGACGGGTAGAGACCGAGGTAGGGCTGAGAGAGAGGTTGGAAGGTGAAGGAGTGGAAGTCGAGCTGGGATTGGATTTGTTCCGATGAGAACTGAGGAGCGTAGTAGGGGTAGGCGTAGACCTCAGGGACGAGTACGTGGGGAGGAGGAGGAGGAAGAGCTACAGCGAATCGCGACTTCGAGCTTGAGCCCTCTCCCTCACTCTTCCTTTTCCCGTCCAGCCTTCCATCTTCCGCCACCAGCTCCATTCCTTCGAGGGATAGTCCAATCCCACCGGGAGAGTCCAAGAGATCCTGCTGAAGGGAGTTTGACGAACTTGAAGCTGAACCTGAAGTTGAGGACGCGTCGAGAGGCTCGTGGCAGTGGAGAGGAGGAGAGCGGTACTCGTAGGGATAGGAGTGATGAGTGGGTTGAGCTGATTCGACGTGGAAGAATGGTGCTCTGGAGTGGTGATCCGTCGATTGAACTGGCTGACCGAACGACGACGACGACGACGAATCAAAGGTGTGCTCCATCGCGGCGAAGTCGAGTTGATCGTTCGTCAAGTTGGACGAAGCTGGGAGAGAGAGTCGAAGTTTGCGGGTTTTAGTGGCTCGAGCTGGACTTCTGGATCGTCTCTTTGAAGCTGGCGAGGGCCTCGTAGGCGTTCGATCGAGTTTCGGTTCGAGGGAGGAGAGTCGTGGTGAGAGAGTTGAGTGGGGAGGTGGAGGAGACTCTAGATCTGACTCGCTGTTAGAAGGAGAAAGAGAGAAAGAGGGAGTCAGTGGGTTGTTTAAAAGTTCGGAAGATCGAGGAGGAAGCAGATTCACTCGAACCGAATCGTTCCGTTTTCGTCGACCCTGACCTTCGGCGGGAAGCGAAAGTGGATGGGATCGAGCTGCGGCAGGAAGATTGAAGCTGATGAGCTCGGAATAGTCTGAGGTTAGTTCCTGACCCAGAAAGAAACTCACATATGCAGAATGGATCGTGAGGGAGGCAAGTTCGGGGAAGCTCGACGGCGAACGAAGAACTCCACTCAAGGCATCCTCCACAGAGTAATACGAGACCAGATGCTGAGCGACTCCGTTGATATGTATGGAGATTGACTGGAGACGAGACGGAAAGGTAGGAGTGATCAGGACAGGGAAAGAACGAGCGTGGGAGCGGCGCGGCGCGTTCGACGCCGTGTCGGGATCTTCAAAAGAGCAACGAAAGCAAGCTCACCTTCTTCACAAGTCCTCCCTCTTTGAACCTGTAGGTCCCCGTCAAAGAGCCAACCAGCTCCCTCTCCCTCTCCTGCTCACTCGCTCCAACCAGCGGCCTCGACCATCCTCCACCCTTCTTTCGACGTCGACGAATGGGTAGAGCAGCCTTCGCCTCCTCCTCCTCCTCCTCGTTCTCGTCCTCGTCTTCGTCTTCCTCTCCGTCCACCCTAAACTCTTGATCTCCGTCCTTGGGGGAAGCCAGGGAGGACGACGAGACGGAGAGGGAGGAGAGAGAGGAAACGGACGCTCGTTTGGTTCGAGGAGATTTCGAGGATCGATTGGGGAGGTTTGGATGATGTCGATCCGCACGAGCTGTCGTTTCTCGGTAGAGCTAAATATTCGAAGAAGGCGGGGGAAAAAGGTGCTGGTCAGCGTTTCTGGGAAGAACAGAAGAAGGAGATTCGAGGCGCGGAGTGAGGAGGAACGAGGAGCCGAGAGACGGGAGGGACGAACGAGGAAGTTGGATTGAATACGAGAAGGTGACTGAAGAGAGAGAAGAGGAAAGGATGCATCGTCAGAGGAAGGGATAAAATGGTCGAATAGAGAAAAACAGAGGAACAGCAGCCTCACCCAGATGAGCGAATCGGTCCAGCGCTTGATGCCGCTCTCTCTCTCGTCGAAGATCTGGTTTGAAAGCAGACCGAGTCAGGGAGAGAGTCAGTCTCTGTTTGGAATCGAGCTGCTATACCTCGAGGAACGAGATACTCACGAAGATGCTTCCAGACTTGATGAGAACGGCCTGCTCCTTTGCGAGCAACCTTCGAGTGATTCGGGGAAGCAAGCCTCGCCTGGCGGCCTCGAACAGGATCAAAGCGTCCCCCGTCGACTCGATGATGCCTACGAAGGGAGGAGTAGCCTTAGACATGACTACGATGATGCGTGGTGGAAGAAAAGCTGGAGGAAGGCAACGAAAGAACGAAGAAAGAGAGCGGAGGGAGCAGGGTCAGCTCAGCTCGATGCGTGGAGAGCTCGTCGAAGGCGTTCTTTCTGTCTCTTTGAACTACCGAGCTGAGAGGAGTTAGCTGGGAGGCGAAGAGGGACATACTTACTCTCTTGAAGCTTGAGAGGATGGTGGTGGTTACTCGGAGAAAAGAGTAGGTCGAAGTTGAAGGGACGGGTGAGGTGGGAGTCTTCCTCTTATTTGGTTCGTTTGCTTCGAAAAGGGAGGGGGAGGACAGGCAGGAGCCCCCTTCTTATCCATGAAAGAAGAAGATAAGGCGCTGCCCTGATTCTTCGCCCCATGACAGAGGGAAGAGAAAAAAAGCCTCCAGACGTGCGAGGGATTATTGGTCGTGAGCGCGTCCCTCTCTGAATCGAACGAAAACCTGCTTCTCCCAACGTTCATCGTCCTTCAAAGTGATCGAAGGTATAGACACGAGTCTGAGGAGGGTCTGCTTGGCCTGATTGTGGTCTACGGGAAGAGAAGAAGGAAGAGAGGGCCAACGAACGCTCTCTCGGCTCTCCTCGCTCCCTCCTCCTCGCTTCCCGAAAGGACTGAGACTTCCTTCTTCTTCCTGAGGTAGTAGTTCTACCAAGCACACCATAGAACAAAGTGGCGACCCGAGTCTCTTATCATGCAAGGAAGAAGAGGCGAACCTTGTTCTGAAGCGTTCCCGACAGGCGGGCGAGAGAAATCGCAAGGAAGAGCTTTCCGTAGAAATCAGAGAGAATATAGAAGTCCTGCTCGTGGAAAGAGCAGACAAAGAGTCGTCGACAAATTACTGGCTTCCTCAAGGTAGGACGTAGACCAAGGGTCAGCATGAGAAGAGGAGAGGGAAGAACGGGACGAGCGCGTCGCCTCCTTGTCCCAAAGTTTGTTTGGTGCTCACCTGATGCCAGAAGAGGCAGATCTTTCAAAAGAAGAGCCAAGATATCCTTGACGTTGAGCTGGAGAAGAAAGAAGAAGAGCAAGCGTCTCAGGTGGGAGAGAGGCAGAGACAGCGTCCAAACGCACGCGTTCCCGAGGTTGATACTGTAGCTCGGGAGTCGCGATATGAGAGAAACGGTGCTCGAGAGCTTAGCGTGGATCAGGTCGAGCTCTGGGGAGCTCGGATGTAAAGCTTAAAGCTGGAAGAAGAAGGTGGTGAAAGCGAAAAACAAAAAAGTCGAGAAGGGAGGAGCCAGACGATGCGTTTGAGCCCAGGATCTTGTCCTCTCCCTCAACCCTCAGCGACCGACATCCCGACCTTTTTAAAAATGATCCTTGAAGATCCCAAACCCTCTCCAACAGAACGAGACCTCCTGCTTCCTCCCAATTCGAGCAGCGGCCCTTCCAACGGCGCTGGAACGACGAATCCTCACTTATCGTCGAGCTCAACTCCTTCCTCCCCTCGTTCTTCCTCTTCCTCCTCTTCCGACGACCCTCCAGCCTACACTCCTCCACCAGAAGAGGATATCCTCAGAAGAAGCAGCTACCGGAGGTCTCGTCTCAGGAAGATAGGCAACTTCCTCGTCGTTGCAGCGGTTCTCGTCGCTCTTTCTGTCCTCTTTCACGCTGGCAGGAGGGCATGGGAACGAGGTTCAGATGGGAGCGATCAAGGGAGAACGAAACCTTCTCCTTCTTCCCCTTTGTCCTCAAGTGCACCATCCGCTTCGTCGACGCCCAAAAGGCCACCTTTGGAGGATGGAAGGAGCGAGGAGGAGAAGCTCGGACGAAGGTGAGCTCGACGTCCCTCCCTTCCCCCTCCCCTGCCTCTTCTCCTCTCATCTGGTCCTCGAGCTAACTCAACTTTCGTCTCGTTGGTTACAGCTGGAACGAATCGGTTGTGAGTTCTTTACTTCATGTTCACCAAATCACTGTTCAAAAGCTCATCGATACCCTTATCTGTCGTCCTTTTTCAGCCTCTCCCTCCTTCCTCCCATGGCTTCCCTCTTCTCTGCAACCCCTACCATCCTCCTCAAGCCTCAGAGGCCCGCCTCGTCTCCCTCGCTCGGTTCACCTTCCCAATCGTCTCCATTTCCTCGCTCAAGGATTTCTTCATTCGCTCAGCGGTCGATTTTCAACCGTACAGCACGACCATCTCCGTCGAGCCGTCGCGTCCAGGAGAGGATGGCTCGATCGTCGTGGAGATCGAGGCTTCGTACACGAACGAGGAGACGAGAGAGTCTGTGCAGGTGTGTAGGATGGCTCGGGAGGAAGACCCAGTCGGCGGGAGAGAACGAAGACGAGAAGATCCGTTTGGCGAAGAGGACGGCTTTGGAGGAATCGGGATCTATGTTCGTCCTCTTCTTCCTTTCGTCATCGTCACCATGATAGAAGAAGACCCATAGCTGATCTTACTCCTCTCGACTTTCCGTTCCAGACTCCCTCGAACCACCTGGATGTTCTCTTCCCGTCGATACGCGTCTTCGTTCCCTCTTCCGTTCACCTTCCCGTCTTCAGCCTCATCGATCTCACCGCGGAAACGATCACACTCTCACCCTCTCCCCTTACCTCTTTCGGCGCCTTGACCGTGAACGCCACGGCTGCTGGGATCGTCAACTTCTTCGTGAGTCTCGTCTCTCGTTTTTTGTCCTTATGGACGATTCCTCTCGCTGCTGACTTTTCCCTTCGGCCTTTTTTTTCCCGCTCTTCAGGGAGTCCAAACAAAGATTCTCACAGTTTACTCGCCTCTCGCTCACATCAACTTCGAAGACGTCGTCGTCTCAACTTCAATCGACGTCGTCGTCGGGCGAGGAACTATCGTTGGGAAGGGTTCTTCCTTGACGCTTGGTGCTGGCTCCTCCGCGTCGTTCCTTCCGGTTACGTTTGTGCCTTTCCCTCTTCTCTTGTTTGTCGGTTCCTTTCGAAGCTGACTCGCTACCTCTCCTTTGCTTGCTCGTCGCTCATAGAGGAAAGGTTCTCCTCACGAATCTCACTCTCGGCGCGTCTTCCTCCTCGTTACCTTCTCTCTCTCCGTTGCCCCCTTCAGCTCTTCCCACGACTTCCATCCTCGCAACTACCACCTCCGGATCCATCTTCCTCGGCTTTCGAGAGGAGAAACCCTTCTCAGTCGCTTTGAACCTCACCGTCGACGCGCTGCTCGCATCCGTCGAAGGTTCGTTGTCTCTCTCTCCCACTTTCATCTTCCCCTTTTTCTTGTAATTTCGTCCTATCATAGATTACTCTGACCCTCTCTCTCTATCTTCCTCTTCCTTCAGTCCAACTCCCACCCTCCTTCAACGGAACCTTCCGCACCTCGACCTCGTCCCTCTCTCGCCTCACCACCCACCTCCTTTCTCCCAAGATCCCCGATCCCTTAGGTCTCGGACGCCATCCTCACGTCTCTATGTCGAAAGGAAAGGGCAACTCTTACGATGGGTCGATCGTTTGGGAGCCGGAGGAGGGTCCGAGAAGAAGTGCGAAAGGAGGAGGACGCGTCGCTCTGAAGACTGAGCTCGGAGGAATCGTTCTTGGGATGGAGGAGGGTTGGAAGGGGCACGAGGAAAGGGAAAGCTGAGATTCAGAGTTCATTACGTAGATGTTTGGTGTTTTTCTTCAATGACCTTTACGGCTTTCAGGACTGCAGAGGAACGAAAGAACGAAAGCTTTGCCTCGATGATCGACTCGAACGGGAGTCGTTAAAAGCAATCATGCATGCGAAAGAGAGGATACTCGAAAAGCAAAGGTGAGATGGAAGAACAAGTACAGCAAAAGCAACGATATATGGAAGGAGAGAAAGACGTCTACACAGGTAAATCAAGAGTCGATTCAAACGACGACCTTCTGAGCAGCAGTTTTTCCGGATTGGAACAGCTCGTGAGCGTGAAGCAGCTTCTCCCTTGCCCGAGCAACCTCCCTCTGCTTGTTCTCCCTCTCGCTAGCGTCGAGGATGTGACTCCAAGTGTGATCGGGCTGGAGGATGAAAGGAAGAGGAAAGACGCGTCGAGATCAGCAACGGCAGTTCCCCAACTCGACGGAGAACGCAGCGACAAAGAAGAAGGAATGTAAACTAACCTCCTTGACCTCGAGCTTCTTCTCTTCTGGCGAAACGGCGGTGAGTCCCATAGCGGTGAGCATGAGTCCGACGGTGAGGGTTTGAGCGATGATTCGAGCGTTGATGAGCTTCTGCATCGTTGTGAGTCCTGGACGACGCCAGACGGAAGCGATGGATCCGGCCATGCAGACTAAAGAAAAGCGGGAGAGAAGAGGAGAGAAGAAAGATAGAGGTCAGCTTGAGCCCTAAAACTGCAGATCAACGTGAGAGAAGGGGAAGGAAGGTTCGAAAGGCTCACCTGCCCAAGCTGCTCCGACTAGCGAGTACTGGTGCTCCCTGGGGACGGAGGTGAAAAGAGAAGAGGGGGGGAGTTTAGCTTCCAACGCTTAGCAGCTTGGAGAGAGGAAGAAAGAAAGACTCACTTTGCCCACGCCTTTCGCTGATCCCACTCAGACAGACCCTGCCAGGCCTCCTCCGCGAGTCTCTCCTCCCTGTGCATCTGCTCAAGTCCGATTCCCGTCCACTGAGCAGCTTGGAACTCTCGTCCAGCCTTCTCGGCGTTGATGATCATGAAGGGAACGACGACGAAAACGGCTCTGGAGAGGAGGAGGAAAGGGAAGGGGTGAGAAGGAAGGAGGAGGGAGGTCAGCTTGGTTCCCTCTAGCTTTAGATCCAAACAGGCAGAGCCTCCCTCGAGCATCGAAAAGAGAGCTGAAGTAGCGAGAAGAGATATATCGACTCACCCGAAGGCCTTCAGAGGAGCAGGAAGAGTCCTGTAGTAGTTGGTCTTTCGGTAGAGGATGGGGAAGACGATGGCCGAAACGAGAGCTCCGGTAGCTCCTCCTCGAACTCCTCCCATGATGGAAGCGTGGTGATGAGCATCGGCTTCCTCTGTAAGATCGCAATACGAAGGTGGAGAAGCACAGAGAGGTCAGCGACGTTGCGAAGAAAGCAACTTTTGGGAAGCAAGAACGTAATTCGGATATGACCCGAGGGTCGAAGGAAGGTCAAGCTCGTTCTTGCGTTCTTGTCCTTCCAACTTCTCTCACAGCTGATCGAAGCCACTCTGGAAAACGAGACACCCTCCTGTAGTAAGAAGGAATGTAGACTAACCTTGAGATACGATCTGGGAGGATGGGAGGGCCAAAGGAAGAGAAAGTGGTCAGCTCAAGTGTTGAGCTCTGAACTTCCGAGGTCTTCGTTCTCCAGGTCGGAAAAAACAGGGAGGCGACGTACCTTCATAGTTGTTGTAGGTTTGGGGGTGAGTTGGTGTTGGTGTAGTAGGAGAGGAGAGAAAGTAGCGAAAGAGAAGTTTTGAAGGTTGATGTGGTTGGGGTGGAAGAGGTGAGCAGAGTTCGAAAATCGAAAGAGAGAGGGTGACGGCTCGGAGTCAGTCCTCCAGTTCCTAAGCCGAACTTCCTCTCCTGGTTCAGGCGATTGAAAAGTCTTCTTCTAGCCCAGGCTCCTTCATGACGGTCTCGCATGAGACCCCGGATTCAGCTGAGAGCCTGCTGAACATCTTCCTGTAAGGAACAGAGAAGCGAGGTCGCTGCTCTTCTCCTTGCTCGCCTCGACTCGACGTCTCGCGATTCGAGACCGAGCCGAAGGCAAAGCTGCACTCCTCGCGTCTTGAGACCGTCATGACTCACAAAATCCGACCACAAAATCTGGGCCATGTTCATTTCTCAACAGGTCGAATTCCTGACACCGGGGAAGACTTTCTCTTGACTGAATAGAAGGATGCGACGCGTCACGACTCTCGCCGTCTCCTCCTTTGGTTTCGTTTCACCCCAGGTTCTCTTCTTCTCAAAGCACTCAAAGAACACGAGCCAAACTGTTCTTTTCCTTCTCACTTCTTCTACGTGGTGCCTCCCGACGAAGGACGGGGAAGGTCGAGATTCGGATACTGCGATGAAAAAGACAAGCAGAGCATGAACGGGACGGTCGTCGGTCGAAGTGGAAACCTAGGCGATCCCTCGCGTCCCAGGGAGGCCCATACTCGCTGACAGACTCGAACAACACCGCTCTACATGCGCAGTACTCTCCTGTCTTTCGTCCAACCTTCATCGCTGCCAGAAGATCGAAAGAGCTTCCTCTTTGGGGAAGAGAGGATTCGGAATGATTGTTTGCGTTCCGAGAGCCGTCTTTTCGTTCTTCCCTTTTCTCCTCTTCACAGAGGGCTCGGACTCAGATCTCTTGTCGGTTCATGCAGAACTTTCAAGCCCTTCTATTCATGTCTATCTACACAATCCTCGCTTGTGTACATGCGAGCCGAGAACGGGTGCTGTAGTACAGTGCTGTATTGAAAGGCTCGGGTCTGGGGGTCCGAAGACTGTGTTCTCGAAGAAAATACGACGCGTCGCGCAAAGGGCAGCGAAAGAGGAGAGCCTCGGAGATCAGCACATCAGCGGGGATTTACAACAGAGGATGTACTCGCTAGACTCATCAGCGTCTGGAGCGTCTACGAGAAAGTCACTTTCGTAGCAGCAGGACGATCTCGAGAGGAAAAGGAAGAGGGAGGGAGGGCTGAGTGAGTCGGTTCGACGAACGACCTCTCCTCATTCCTTCCTCTTTCTCTCTCGTTCCTGCTGCTTGAAGGTGAGATCTCATGAACTGGTGGGCTCCTAGAGCATGAGAGACTCTAGAAATAGAGATAAAGAGTTCGAAACAGGCTGTAAGAAACAGCCGAGGTCATCTTCGACGACGTCGATTTCTTGAGCTTCCTTCTCTCTGTTTTGTTTTGCTCCCGACCACCAGCTCTCTATCCTCTCGATCCGTCCCCTCGTCCACACCGATCCTCACCTCCTCACATTCATTTTTAACGCTCAAGATCTATTCCCGTTTAATCTACAGAGAGAGAGCTGTTTCGAAACCTCTCCTCTCAGCCTCTCCTCCTCCCTCCCTCCCTCCTCCCTCTCTCCCTTCCTCCCCTTGGCCTTTTGAAACTCTCTCTTCCCCTCGTCATCTCTCGAGGACGCATCCATACTCCCTTCGTCCTAGACAGTGAGTTTCTACCTCGTCTCTGTCTTCTCTTTCACTTGACGAGCTGACCTCCTTCTCCTCTCCGTTCAGCTCGAACGGTCCTCCTCCAGGATGAACGCTCCTCTTCCTGCTCTCCCCTCGGTCCACACCCTCATCGCATCCAGATCTCGTCACTCCCCTTTGGATGAGAAACCAACTCCTCCCTCGTTCGACTCTCCTCATCAAACTCCCTTCTCGCCTTCCTCCCAATCGACAACGGAATCATCCTGGCAGTCGGATCCGACTCTCCCTCCCTCTACTCGAATGAGTCCGTCAAGTCAAGCAACACCATCCCTAGGAGAAGGAAGAGGAGCTCAGGCCTACAGGATAGCAGCAGGAAGCATTCAGGGATCCTACGACGACGACGCTGAAGACGACCTTGGATTCACAGGAAGGAGTAGAGAAAGAGAGAGGTCCAACGCCGCGACCCTCACTCCCTCCTTTCAAGACAACACTGCCTACTCTCCTCATCAAGCCTTCCTCTCCTTCCAACGACACTCGCTCTCCCCATCCGAACGATCCCCAAACTCGCCAAGTTTCGACGACAACATCACCCTCTCAGGAACCGAATCTCCTCGCTCCTCCATCGACGTCGACAACAACCGGGATTTCGGTCCAAAACTTCGATTTGGAGAAGCTGCTCCTTGGGAACTCGACTCTCCTTCGTCAAGCTCGCATCACGACGGATCAGGAGGACCCCCTCGTCGTCCTTCGCTCCCCACGAGCCCCGAGGCAGATCAGCCAACGATGTCGACGTCGAGCTCGGGAATGTCCTTCAGCAGAGGAGGAGCAGCAGCAGCAGGAGCCCTGGGAGTCGCGAACGGGTTCAGAACGAGGAGTAAAAGTGCCACTCAGACCGCTGCTGGAGTTTTTAGAGGCTTGGGAGGATTGGTAGGGAGGAAGAAGTCTAAGGACGCAGACGCGGAGGAGAGCTGGGCAGCGTTGGGTCTGGGAATCCAGTCGGCGGATCAGGGAGCATTGAGGAGGAAGATCTCGAGCGAAACGGTCATGTTGGGGGCCGATCTATTCGGAGCAGGAGGAGAGAGAGATCTCCGCGAAGGAGCAGGAGGAGGAGGAGAGGTCGCAAGGAAACGCTCGTTCGACTCGCTCATAATCGGTCGCAGCTCACCCATACCCTCTCGAGCAGCTTCAACCTACTCGATCTACTCCAACCAGGACGCCATTCAGTACCCCAACTCCAATTCCTCATCTCCCAACCGACCACTTCCTCCTCCTCTCCCGTCCCAAAACATCAGTCGACCTGACTCCCCAGCCGCAACCGACTGTCCCTACCTCGGATTCATCAACAACACCCAGCATCACGGACTCATCTCCCTCGGAGAAGCTCAGGCGAGACAGAAGAACAAGCTAGACAGGATGGCGAGCCCGAGTCCGTCGAGACGAGACGAGCAACTTCCCTCGCCTCTTCCCTCTCCAGCCGTCGCGTCGAACGCCAGAGGACGACTTCGAACGTTGGCGAGCTCTTCGACGATCAAGCAGAGCAACTCGGAAGCTTCGGTTCTGTCAACGGACTCGGTCTTTCTCACCGAAGTCGACGCGGATCAGCAGCAGAAGACTCCTCTGCGCCCTAGGAGGGTGTCAGCGGCCAAGCTGCCCTCGACTGGATCGATGGCCGACGGGAACGCCTTCGAAGCTCCTTCTCTTCCTACGCCACCGAAGTCGTCGCTGAGGAACAAGAAGAGCGCCGGAGGAGTCGGAGGTCTCCTGAAGATGTTCGGCAACAAATCGCCTTCCCACTCCTCGTCGTCGACGGCTCCAACCTCCTTCGTCCCACCACCTCTTCCCTCCTCTTCCACGACACGACCCTCCGTCTCCTCCACCTTAGGTCTCTCCCTTCCTAACCCCTCTACAAATCACTCCCGACGACCATCCGGAAGTCTCTCTCCTGCTCCCACCGGCTCAGTCTTCAGCAAAGCAACGGACGAATTCTCCTCGTCGGTCTCCAACCCTTTCCGAACCAAACCTTCTCTTCCAAACCTCTCCATCCCAGCCTCCAACTCCTCCTCCTCCGCCGAAGACTCTCCTGCCATCTCACCCTTCCCCAACCTCAAGCTCTTCACCGCCGGTCTCCCTCAATCCTATCTCTCCTCCCCACCACCTCCCACCCCTTCCCTCGCTCCCACAAGTCCCTACTTCGAGGCTGGATCGCTCCTCTCTCTTCGCCCTCCTCCCTCTCCCTCGGCCAGCTCGTTCACGACGGCTCACTCGTCGTCGTCGAACCAGTTTAGCTCGAGTGGGAGCACCGTCGAGTCGGCCTCGCTGCTGTCGCCGACGAGTGCTGGTGGGTTTGCGATGAGTACAGGGTTCGGCAGCGGGAGTGGAAGAGGGAGTGGAAGTGGGAGTGGGCGAGAGGAGGGAGGGTACTCGGAGGAGGAGAAGGATTTGGTGATCAAGAGGTTGGAGGAGATGGTGATCAACGAGAGGAAGGTTTGGAGGATCAAGGAGGCTGAGTACGAGGTGAGTTTCACGTCTGGACCTTCTTTTTCGCTTCCCTCTGCCTCACTCGGGGTGAAGGACATGATTCTGTCGACGAGCTGAACTGACCCTTCTCCCTCCCTCTGCTCGTGCCCTTCGTCTCGCTTCGTTCTCCTTCCAGTCCCAGATTCGAGAACTCACCCACGCCCTTCACCCACCACCCGCTACCAAAATTGTCGTTTTCCGCTCCTCTACTTCGACCAACGATCACAACCCTCCCGTCTCTCCCACCTCTTCCTCCGTCTTCGACCACGCGTCGTGCACTTCCTGCGGGTCTCACCTCTCTACCAAGACCACCCCTTCGGCGTCTACGGTCGCTCTTCGCATCCCGGGAGATCACCTCGCATCGACTAGCATCCTGAACCGAGGGAAGCCGAAGACGGGTGGAGCGAGAGGCGTGTTTGGGAGTGGGAGTTTGAGGGAGTGAGGCGCCGAAGTCACCAAGTTTCGTTCCTTCCTTTGTTCGTCCTGAACGTTGTACCCTCTCTATCTATACCCTCGTACCCTCGCTATCTAGCTACCCTCTTTTCTACATCCCCCTTCGTTCTCCTCTTCTCTTTTCATAATCGACGCGTCGCATCTTCGTCTCCGTCTTCGTCCCTTTTAATCTTCGATGTCCTTCTCTCCCAACTCTTATCTTTCCCATCCATTCAATCATATCGTAGCTCCTGTCCTACTTCCTTTACTTCCTCCACTCATTTGCTTGTTTTCCTCTTTCATCTGTCTACTCGACCCAACCCACGCGCCCTTCGCATCTGTTTTCTTGTTTTCTTCTTGATACCCCGGTTTCGCTCGCATCGCTCCCCTTTTTGTATCCCTCTACTCCAGCGTACTTCTCACGTTCTGTTTCCCCTCTGAGCTGGTGTATACACGCTTGTTATGCTTAGAACGAGGGGCGAACGAAAGACGTCGGTCGTGCTCGATCGCGTCGAAGCATGGCCACTTGCCAGCGAGAGAGGGGGAGGGACAAGAACGGAAGTCCATTGATAGCAGTAGAGTACGATACACACAAGATCTGAACAAAAAGTCCATACCAACGAGAGCGAAAACAACAAAGAAGTCCAAACTTTCGTCCCTCCCTCCCTCCCTCCCTCCCTCCCTCTTCAAACCAACCAAAGCCCCCCTACTCTCCTAGCCTCGCTATCCTGCATGTTATCCAGCCTATCTGAGATCTCCCCATGTGTCAAATAAGCTCCTGATGTACTCCCTCCGGGGAGCCTCGAGACGATGGGTGCGTCGGAGTCTCCTCCTCCGGACGCGTCGTGCTCGTTCTCGTTCCCTTCGACATTAGCCGAGGGTAGGTCATCGTGAAGCGACGGGGAATTTGAAGTTCCAAAGGTGTAAGGGGTGATGGGTGGGCCACCTCCTTCGGCGGGATCGGTTGAAGAGGAGGAGCGTCGGAACGGGTTGAGAAGGGAGAAAGAGGTTGGGAGGAGGGAGGAGAGGAGATGGGGTGGCTGCTAGAGTGTACAAAAAGGGGGAGGATGGGAATAGTACAAGGGGAAGAATGGAGTCAGCAATGAGCTCTCGTGCGACGAAGAAAGGAAGACGAAACGCTCGCCGCGTCGACACTGCGACGAGATCGATTCGAGCGTGAGAGCTTGAGACGCACAGGTTGTTCAATCTCCCTACTCTCTCCGTTTTTCGTATACGCCAACTCCAACAGCTCCTCCTTCCTCGTCCTTCCCAGTTTCCCAGCGAAGAACAACGACCTCAACTTGGCGACTCCTCCAGCTCCTCCTGATCCGTTTCCTTCTCCGCCTGCCTGCTCGTCCTCCTGATCCCACGGCGCCAGTACCGCTACCGACGAAGCCTCAGCTGCGAAGCTCGTTCCAGTGCTGGTAGCGGGCGGGGAAGAGTGACTTCTGAACGGAGGAGGAGGAGGGAGAGAAGAGGGAGATTTCGAATCCGGTACTGCGAAGAGGGAAGCGTGGTGCGAGTAGGCATCTTTGGTTTGACCAGTAGGCAAACTAGCAGTGTCGGTGGCGATGGAACGGAGGTAGGGAGGCGGCGGAAGAGAGGGGAGTGGCCGACTGGAAGTGGAGGGAGAGGGAGAAGTGGGAGGGACGGTCGAGGTTGGTTCGGTTGAGGAACGTTGAGGGAAGATTCGACGAGGGACGCTGGTGAAGGGTGCTGCGATTCCTTCTTTGTTGAGAGGTCGGGAAGGAAAGGTACCGGTGCTGGGGTTGAGGGAGTTCTTCGTCGTCCTCGTCGCGTCCCTCCCAGCTCTCGGCCGAACCACGAGCCAGTCTTCCTCTTCCTCGTCCGAGGAGGAGCAGTCATTGGCGGGTTGAGGAATGGCGGGAGGTGGGTTGGACTTGATCGGAGGAGGTGGGAAGTGAGGAGGAGTGATAGCAGCTGTTCGGGAGAGGCGAGAGGGAGAGGTCAGCTCAAGCTCTTCCCCGTCGAAGAAGATCAGAGAAGCGAAAGCTCGTGTACAGAAGTGGTGCTCACGTTGTGGTTCCGAAGGAGAAACTTCGAGCAGAGCTTTCTCGAGCAAAGCTCTCAGATCAGAGACAGCTGAAGCTTCTCTCTGCCTCGTCGTCGTTGCGCTCTCCGTTCCCCTACTCACGCCTCCCTCCCCTCCCTCAACCTCCTTCAAAGTAGGCATCCCCTCCTTCTCGACTCCAGCGACCCAAGATCCAACGTTCTTCCCTGCCGTCGCCGACGACGAAGACGCTCGTCCGACCACACCGCCTCCTCTCTCCCTCTCCTCCAACGAAACGCTCTGTCCCAACATGCTCGCTGCGAGCTGTCTCCTCCTGGCGAGAGCCGTCTTCTTCTCGATCGTAGGAACGAGTTTCTGACTAGGTCTTCTGTTGGGTCCGATAGGCGAGGTCGTCGTGGAGCGGTAGGTTGGAGGTCGAGAAGAAGACGAGGAGGAGGAGGAGGAGGAGGAGGGGAGAGCAAGAGCGTGACGGTCGGGTCGATGAGGACCAGCGTAGTTGGGGAGGGAGGACGTCATCGTAGGTGATGTTGGAGAAACAAACAACGACTTCGATGGTGGTGGTTAGAGGGGAACAGCTGTTGGGCTCTCTTTGTCCGAGGGAGAGGGAGAAGGAGACGACGGCTGAGGAGGCTGTTCCTAGCACGGAGGTTTGCCTGCTCCGTCTGCGATTTCCGGGGATTTTCCCATCTCGACCAGGAGAAGGAGTAGAGGGATTTATTGATGGCGGGGAGAGGAGAGTTATAGAAAGTGAAGGGCGAGCTTGATGGAGTCAGAGGAAAGAAGGGTGAAAACGAAAACGTCGAGC
Source organism: Mrakia frigida (assembly GCF_051309035.1). NCBI lineage: Eukaryota > Fungi > Basidiomycota > Tremellomycetes > Cystofilobasidiales > Mrakiaceae > Mrakia > Mrakia frigida. The sequence continues at coordinate 336,373 of NW_027481262.1, forward strand.
TCAACTTTCGACCCCTTCCTCCCTTTCGCCTTTCTTCCTCCCACCGCTTTCAAGGGCTACGAAACCTTCATCTCATCTTTGCAGTCCACTCTTCTCTCTCGTTGTATGAGAAGGCATCCTCGCATTCAGCATCGCTCCCCAAAGCTCTCGACTCGTCGTTCAACTGAGGTTGAGCTCGACCTCCTTCCTCCCTCCCGCTTTCCTTCGACGATGGAACCCCCCTTCGTCTCCCACCCTTCTTCGCGAACTCTAGCACCCGGAAAGTCTTCAACTTCGACCGCCCGACACAGGTTTGAGGTCGCAGGCTGGAAGGAGCAGCAGGGCAAGAGCTCGGGAGGGAAAGGAGGTCGAGCTCAAGAGGTTTACCCGCTCGTTCCTCTCCTTCCTTCCACTCCCCCTTTGTACTCCCCACCCTACACTTGATGATACATATGAACTTTTAATACATACTCAGGGATGGCCGGTGGCCCCCTTGACTACACAGCGCCCACCTCCTGGCGTCGCTAGGCGTCAGCCTGACTCCCCCAGACGATGAGTTTCCTTTTGGCGTCTGAGCTTCCGTCAGAGAGAGAAAGAGGTCGTCTGCAGGCGTCAGGATTGGAAACACGTCGGGGCGCGTTCCTCCGCTGTTGCTGTCTTGAGACGTCTGAGCAGAGCGACTTTCGCATGATCGTCTGAGCTCCTCCAGAAGATTTTTCAGGCTCGAAAAAGACGAGAGAGGGAGAAGATGACTTTCAAGAAGGTCCGATTACGGTTTTGGAGTGAGAGAGAAAAATACAAGCCTTCTCGCACCGATTTGGCTGGCGCATCGGTTTGGCGCGCTGAAGGTCAGAATAATCACGTTTCGCTCTGATTCCAGGCGATGTTTTTCCTGCTGAATGTCGCTTGGGGCTATATTGAATCTGACTGCATAAAAAAAAAACTAGAAAAAATTTGCCTCGGAGGGTGGGGGTCCTTCGGAACGAAACCCTCTCTCCAAAGCACTTCTTTCGATTTGAAGCCTGCTCTCTTCCTTCTCAACCCCCACTCCCCCTCCTCAGCTTGGACTCCCAAATCGCCCCTTTTCAGCTTCTCTACCCCTGGCGACTCCTCTCTATACCCAGGTCCTCAACCATATGCGAACTGGAGATGGGTACGTCCATCGAAGGAGCGAAGAGACATCCTTCCTTCGAGTCCCCTCCCTCCCCCCTCCTCCTTCCCTCCCTCCTTCCCTCTTCTCTCCTTGCACCATCCTCAACTTTGCTCTAGACAAGGACTGACCAGTACTCCTCTTTGAACTTCTTACAGAAACGTACTTCTCAGCGCAAGAGCTTCAGGAATCCATCACATCGTCGACTCCTTCCTCCTCGGTCCCCTCTCAAGATCGCTCGCCGTCACAAACAGGGAAAGACTTGCAAGGTGGCTTTAAGAGGAAGAGTGAATCGTCTCATGGTATGTCCTGGGTTTCTCCTCAGGTTTGGATGGATGGGTTTGGGAGGAAGGAGAAGGGCGAAGGGAGGAAGAGGAAGGGAGGGGGAGGAAGGAGTGTTGTTGTGCGCTGGCGTTCGAGCGAGGAAGAAGGTCGTCGCTCGCTGAAAAGCATCGATTTCCGCTGGGGACACTTAAGAAACTTCACTGACTTTGCTCTCTCTCGTTTTGGATGGAAGAAGGCATGGGAGAAAAGCTGGTACGCCTCGTCTCTCCTCCTTCCTTCAACCTCCCTTCCTCTCGATCTTCTCATCTTCCTTCACCCTTCAGCTAACCAAACTCGCTCCTCGTCTGACTCGTTCTCTCTCTGGCAACATCCTTGTGCTCTACTGGCTTCTGCGTCTTCTCGGTGCTCGGTCTCCACTCTCTTTGGTCAACAACCTCTCTCTTCAGTCAACAACCTCTCTCTTCAGTCGACCTCTCTGTCTTCGCCTGCTCTCTGATGCGTTCTCCACTCTCTTCGACATCTGCTTCTGGTGCTCTCCGACTTCTCTACTGCCTCGCTGGATCTTGTCTTCGCCGGTTCCATTCTGCTCTCTTGCTCTCACCGTACGTACCTTCTCATCGACTCGACTCTTCTCCTTCGCTTCGAGGCTGACCGTCTTGTTTTCTTTCTTCTTTCCTTTCTTTAGGTTGTTCCGAGGGTCATTTGTTGGTAGAAGGTGCTCGGAGGGGATTTGTTAGTTATTACATAGAAGGATGTGATGTCTACTACTAGATTTTCCAGCGAGAGGAAGCAGTAGCGAGCAAAAGCGAGGACAACGAAAGGTTTCTATATTATAACCAAACGACGAGCAAACCATTACTAAAAATTGCAAAGCTAGCAAAGGCCGGTATCGTTTTAGATCCCGTCGTAGACAGTCTTTGACGACTCTTGACGCTCTCCGACGACCTCTCAGACGGCGGATCTCAGGCGGCAGAAATAGCGTCTGTCTTTTTGAAGTCGTCAGACGGCTGGAGACGGAGCGTCTCCGCCACTCTCAGACGAACCTTCTCAGACGTCGCCCAGCCGTCTGAGTCGGGGCGCTGTGTAGAGTCCTTTCTTTCTCCTCGACGCGCTATCCTCAAGTTCGCGTCGCCAAGGGGTGAGCTCGTGCTTTTCCCTCCCTCCCTTTCGCCTTCATTTGCTCTCTCTCTCCTGTCTCAAGCTCTGAACTGATTCTTTGTGCATCCTCTCTATACTACAGGCGTCTCTCGATGAGCTTTAGTCTCTCGCTTTCGCTTCACCTTCGTTCAGCCCTCATGCGTCTTCCGGATCGCCTCGACCAATTCACTCTCGTCCTCCCTCCGTCCGATCCGATCTACAAGAGCCCAAGCTCCTTGCAGCTAGTATTTTGAACGCCCTGTGCTTATCAAGCACATCAGAGCACGTCAGTCTCTTCAGCAGCTGCGAAAAGAGCAGGGAAGCTCAACAAGGGGATCGAACAGGGAGCGAGGTCGAGCGAGAGGCGTTCTCTCGCTCCTCATCGTTTGATCAGCGAAGACGTCTTCACCTGCAAGAGCCCAGACTCTCGCTCATCGTTTTCATCAGATCCCGGAGGCTCAACCTTCAAGCCCAGCGGAGGGGGGAAGCGATATCGGAATACCTGCTACAAAGCAAACTTCTCGAGTCGAACGGCTCTTTCGACGCGTCGGGTTCGTTCATCTCCTCTCTCGTTCTCCCCCTATCTACAGATTTCCACGTTGATTTTCGGGAACAACGGATCTTTTTTAGACGATCAGCCCCATGTCGCCATGTCGCTCTCCCAAGGTGCAAGGGCAGCTCGATCTTCCGTGCTTCCCTCGTCAAAAACGTCGAAACTGAACTGACTCCTTCCTTCCTCAGACCACGACCTCCTTCTCTCTTCTCTTCACCTCTTCTCTTCGTTCGAACAGTAGTAGAATCGGACTAGCCTTACTCTAGCAAGACCTTCGTTCGAATCCCCAGACCTCTTCCTCCACTCGCCATCGCCGACCATGCCCTCCCCCTCCAACTCGCTCGTTCGACTCGCTAAATGGACCGTAGGATACAAAGAGGACGCTCCCAGCACCATCAGCAGTTCAGTCTACATCAAGGAGTTGACTCAGAACCCTGGAGAAGGAGTGAGTGTCTTTGAGGAGGAGAAGGGAGTGTTTGACTCTGACTGAACTGACTCCTCTCTCCCTTGCTTTTATCCTTCCTTCTTCCTCCCAGGCTAAGGAATACGTTAAATCCCTGTTCCCTTTCACCAAGTGGATAGTAAACTATAAGTTCGGCCCAATCCCTTCATATCTATCTCCCCAAGCGGTCTCCGAAGCTGCTTCTCTCTCTCTCCGATCGTCTCTCCCTCGACTGACCTTCGTTTTTCATTCCCTCCATTTCCTCCTCCTCGCAGTTTGCAGTGGGCTATCGGAGATCTCATTGCTGGAATCACGGTTGGAATGGTCCTCGTCCCTCAGTCGATGGTGCGCTCGTTCTCTTCGATCTTCGTTTTTCCTTGCTTCGAACTCACCTCCCTCTGCTTTTTCCCTCGACAGTCCTACGCCAAACTCGCCGGACTTCGACCTGAGTTCGGACTCTACTCTTCGTTCGTTGGGGTGATGATTTACTCGCTGTTCGCTACGGCCAAGGATGGTGAGTCTTCTTGCGCTCGCTCTTCTCGTCTTCGAGTCTCGCTCCAATCGCTGACTTGACTCCCCTTCTCTTTCTACCGCTTCAGTTTCGATTGGACCCGTCGCTGTGATGTCGCTCGAGACTGGAAGGATCGTCGCTGATGGTGAGTCGAAGTTCATCTTTCGTCGAGGCGAGGTCGACGCACGGCTGACGTTCCTTTCTCTTTATTCTCTTTATTCTCTTCTTTCCTTTCCTTCCCAGTCCTCGCTTCCCATCCCGGACAGTGGGCACCCGAGGTCATCTCTACTCAGCTCGCTCTCATCTGGTGAGTACATCGGCCTGCTCAATATCGAAGACGGAAACGAGCGCGATCTGACCAAACCCCGTTTCTTCTTCGTTTCTCTGCGATAGTGGGCTCATCGTCTTTGCCATCGGTATACTTCGTCTCGGCTGGTTGGTTGAGTTCATTCCGACACCTGCCGTCGCTGGTAAGCTTTCTCCCCCTTCAGAAGCCCCAGCGATCGCTGGGGGTCCTTCGTTCGAGACGCGTCGCCGACGCCGTCGTCCTGCATCAATCTCGCTCTTTTTCCTTCCTTTGAGCCCTAGAGCTGACCTTCTCTTCTACCCTGTCTGTAATTTTGTAGGTTTCATGACTGGTTCCGCTGTACGCTCCTCTCTTCCCTTTCAACGCTTCGAAAACGACGCGTCCTGAATTCTTTCGATTCTTCTCTCCCGTAGATCTCCATCGTTGCCGGCCAGGTCCCAGCTCTCTTCGGAATCGCCAGTAGGTTCAACACCAAGGACGCTACCTACAAGGTCATCATCCACACCTTCCAGAACTTGAAGTTGTGAGTCTCTCTCTCTCACGGGCTCTCTTCGACGTGGCTGTCCCCCTCTGACCACCTTCTCTCTTCGCTTCTTTCTCCTCCAGTGCTACCCTCGACGCTGCCTTCGGAGTCACCGCTCTCTTTAGTCTCTACGCTATGAAGTGGGCTTGCACCTACGCCGAGCGAAAGTATCCCAAGTACAAGAGGACGGCTTTCTTCGTTTCTGTCACCAGAAACGCCTTCATCCTCATCGTTCGTTCGACCCTCGGCTCCTACTCTTACACTTGCTTGCCTTCACTGACTCTACTTCCTTCTTGTTCTCTCTTCTACCTTCAGATCTTCACCATCGTTCGTCCTCTTGTCGTCCCTGACGAGCTTCAGTCGACGCGTCGTTGACCGATCTTCTTGCTCCCCATCCAGGCCTCATGGAAGATCACCGCTCACCTCCCCGTCAAGGAATACCCCATCTCAATCCTCAAGACCGTTCCCTCTGGATTCCAGCACATCGGACCCGTCAGTTTCGATACGGAGCTCATCGGCGCCTTCGCTGGAAAGCTCCCCGTCGCTACGATCATCCTTCTCCTCGAGCACATCTCCATCGCCAAGTCGTTCGGAAGACTCAACAACTACAAGATCGATCCTAACCAGGAGCTCATCGCCATTGGAGTCACGAACCTCGTCGGAACCGTCTTCTCCGCTTACCCTGCGACCGGATCCTTCTCTCGATCTGCTCTGAAGTCCAAGTCTGGAGTTCGAACCCCTCTCGCTGGATGGCCTACGGGACTCTGTGTCGTCATCGCTCTTTGTACGTTTCGAATCGTTTCCCCTTCACCTCGGCGTCTTTCAACGAACTGAGTTCTCTCCTTCTCCTTCTCTTTCCCTTTCTCTTTCTCTTCGCAGACGCCTTGACCGACGCGTTTTACTTCATCCCCAACGCAGCTCTCTCCGCTATCATCATCCACGTGGGTCACTTCTCTAGCAACAGGCTCGTTCAAAATGAATCTGACCTTCTTCTCCCTCGTCCCTTAGGCCGTCGCCGATCTCGTCGTCTCTCCTCGAGGATCCTACGCCTTCTGGGTCGCCTCGCCCCTCGAGTTCATGATCTTCTTCGCTTCCGTGGTCGTTACCATCTTCGTTCGTCTCTTCCTCTCTTCCATATCAGATGCGACTCAAATTTCTGACTCTGCCGCCTTGGCTCTCTTCTCTCTTTTAGACCACCATCGAGATCGGAATCTACCTCTCCCTCATCGCCTCGGTCCTTCTCCTTCTCTTCCGAATCGCCCGACCTGGAGGACACTTCCTCGGAAGAGTCAAAGTCGGCGTCGAGACTCAGGAAGAGGACGGAGTCACTCGGAGCGAGCGAGAGGTCTACGTCCCGATCAACGCGTCTTCGAGCTCTCTCACCAACCCTCAGGTCAAGGTTGAGGCTCCTCCCGCTGGTGTTGTGATTTACCGATTGTTAGTACTCGGAACCCTCCCTTTCCGTTTCTCTCTTCTTCTTCACTACGAGAATTCGTCGGACTGACGCGTCGCCTTTCTTTCCTTCTTCTTTTCCTTTCTTTCAGCGAGGAGAGCTTCATCTACCCCAACGCTTCCTACCATAACTCAGCTCTTGTCGACTACGTCAAGGTGAGAGCATCTCCCTTCCCTCACATCTTCAAGCTCGTCACGCTGACATTCTTCGAATGACTCTCTCTCCCTCAGAAAAACACTCGACGAGGAAAGGAGACCGGAGCGATCAAACTTGGAGATCGGCCTTGGAACGACTGTGGCCCCAACCGATGGAGCAAGAAGGCTATCGCTAAGGAGAAGGCTCTTGCGGAGGGAGAAGCGGGACAGCCTCCCAAGGAGTTGGTGCGAGCCGTCGTTCTCGATTTCCAGGCCGTTGCCAACCTCGATACGGTGAGTTGCCCTTCCTTTCTCTGGCTCGAAGACGCTTTTAAAGTCCCTTGCTGACTTCGCCTTCGTTCTTCTCGTCCTTACAGACTGGAGTCCAGAATCTCGTTGACACTCGAAAGGAAATCGAACGCTGGGCAGACTCTCCGGTCAGCTTCCATTTCTCTGGGATCATCTCTCCTTGGGTCCAACGAGGTCTCATCGCTGGAGGCTTCGGAACAGGCGAACGTCTCTCCGCCCCTCTCACCGTCGCTACCGTCGTTCCTCAAGGTCCAGACCTGACCGAGTCGGTTCAGCCTGGTCCCCGCGATAACACCAACTTCGACGGAATCTCGAGGCTCGAAGGGAAGGATTCTGGGAGCGTCGAGGAGTACGGGGATTCGAAGAGGACGAGCGAAGAGTCGCACGACACCGCTCTCGTTTCTCTCGCCACGCGTGAGTCTCTTTTTCCTCCCTTCGCTTCCTCGCTCGACGAGATCGACATTCAGCTGACCTTCTCTTCATCTCTCTCTGTCTGCAGCCTACTTCCACTTCGATCTCGAGGAAGCCGTCCGAGCTGCCGTGAAGGAGGCTCAAAATGCCAACAAGGCTTGATTTTGTCTGATCTCTTCTCTCTTGCTTTGCTTCTTCTTCTTTTACTTTCGGGCTTCTCTCGCATTTTTGCTTTTACCTACTTAACGACCTCTACTACACTTCGCTTCTTTCATGGGCCTCGTCTTCTCTCTACATGCATCTTCGTTCCTCTTCGCCTTCGAATTGCGAGTCGAGTTGCCTTCGACTTCCCCTTTCTCCTCTGAGAGCAAACCTATTCGAGCGGGGTTCAAAGCGGCAACGAGGACGTGGGCATAGGATTCAGTAATTTGGGTAGGAGATACGGAGGCGGGGAAAGATCCCGTCAATGAGGAAGAGGACGAAACTCGACGCGTCGGTTTGTTGTCTTTCTCTCCCTCCCTGAGAGCTTCGCACCGTTCCATCGAATCTTCTGCTTCGTTTGGGGGATATGAGCCACCACTTCATTCTCCGCGACCATCCCAGGATCTGCTAAAGCAGCGACTCCACCCGCTGTCCAGAATGGTGCGTAAGCATCGGAACTCTTCTCGACGCGTCGTCCCAGAGCTCGCTCAAACTCTTCTTCATCTCCTCCCTCCCTCGTTTCCCCAAAGTCGAGAGCTCTCGAGACCAGAAGACTTGCTTGATACCTTCCACGGACAGATGGGGAGGGTTCCCTTGGTGGGGTAGGGTTGGATCGCTCACAGTGAAACCTCTTTGAATCTGAAGTGAAAGGTCGAAGGAGCAGCAGAGCAGGAGTACGCATAAAATCAGTGACTGTTATACGATGAGAGATGAGACTGAACTCACGAGAGAGAGCCAGGAAGACGGAGGACCACGAAGAGAGGGAGAGCAACAAGGAGGAGGAACGTCGAGCTCAACCAAAATCGAAGTGTCGAACTGCGTCCGAGAGCGCCTGTATAAGTATCCTCTTTCAGATTTACAGCTGAGCAAGCCTAGAGCGAGCGGAAGAAGGCTTTAGATACCTCCGACAGTCCATGAGAGAGGATTTCTGGTCTCGAACGGCTGGCCAAAGGAGAGGCCGGAAGCACGAGCTTCACCTCCCTTCCCCTCCCTCCCTTCCTCTGTTCCTCGGCGAGTCGCCGGCCGTAATCTTGATCGAAAACCATGTTGGGACTGACTCGAGATCAGCGATGGTGCAGATGAGCTGATGGGGGTTGGAAGGAAGAAAAAAAAAAGCAACCGAAACTTCGAAACGGAAACGAAGTCGACGGGCTGGTCCTTCTCTTCTTCCCCTCACGTCGACACGCTCCCTTCCCCTTCCCTTTCCCTCCTCTTCGCTCGTTTCTCTCCGGCAAAACAGAGCTCCCAGCCTGTTCTCTACCCTCCCTCCTTCCTCACTATTCCACTCTCTCGTACTCCGCCTCCTTCCAAGGGGCATAAGAGCCACGCTTCGTTCGCAGAGATCCCCATGTCGCCTTACACTCCTCCTTCCGCCTACGCTTCAACGTCCTCCTCCTCCCCTCCACTCGGTAACCCTTCCTCTCTCGGCTCCACTCTCGGTCGCTTACTCTCTCGCAAGAGGAGAAAGTACCTCGGAATCGTGCTCTTTGTAGGAGCTCTCCTCGCCGTTTGGGACGTCAACCTCAGAAGGGAAGCGGGAGAGTGGGACGAAGGAGGAGTCGCAACGGGAGCGGGAGGAGGACTCGGAGGCAAGCTTTGGGGCGATATAGATCTGGGGAAACTGAGATCGGGCGTGTTCGGTTCTGGTCGAGTTGTCGTAGAAGACGAGGAGGATGCGGTCGTGCCAGGAGGAGGAGGTCTCTCTGGTGAGCTTGACCGTTTCCTTCTTTCTCCCTCTCTTCTCTCTTCTCTTTCTGTTCTCTGTTCTCGTTCTCGTTCTTTTTTCTAACCTTCAAACGCTTGTTCTTCTTCTTCATTATCATCTCCTCCTCTACTATAGTCGACCACGATCACCACAACCCTACTTCCCACTCGCACCCGGTTCAATCCATCAACGGTCGCCATCCCGTCAAGAACGGTCTCCTCTACGTCGATCTCTCCCTTCCAGCAGCCAAACACCCCATCTACCAACTCATCGACGACGCCAAAAAGGAATGGGACGCTAAAGTAGCCAAGCAGAGCAAGACCCTTGGAGAAGCCGTCAAGGAGTACGGAAAGAGGAACAAGGGAAGGAAACCGCCGAAAGGGTTCGACAAGTGGTGGGAGTACGTCAAGTGAGTGTCGGTCGGTCTTCTGGGCGTAGTATAGATAGGGAAGGAGGAGAGGGTGAGAAGAGCTGATCGTTTCGCTTTGTTTTTTGCGTGTTGTCGGAAGGACTCACAAGGTCACCCTTCCCGACGAGTTTGACCTCATCATGCGGGATCTCAACCCTTTCCTCGCCTACAGTCCTAGCTCGCTGAGAGCCCACGTGAGGAAGATGACGGGCTGGAAGGATACCTTCACGGTTTCCATTCGAGGTGGGAAGGCTGAGGCGAAACAGTGAGTTCCTCTTCGTTTGTGAGCTTCGAGCTCTCCTTCCCTTCCGACGACTCCTCGAACGAGACCCTCCGACTCTCCGACTTCGCCTTCGTCTTCTCCGTTAACCAGGATTCTGACTCTTGCTTCTCATCTTTTCCTTCGCAGCAAAAACTACAACCCCGAGAAGATTGGAGGGTCCAACGATCGAGTCGCTGGTCAACTCGCTCACATCGAAGCCGTCGCGAAATGGATCCCCGACATGGACGCCGTCTTCAACATCCATGATACTCCGTTGAGCTTCGTGAGTGCTGCTCATAAGGCTGAGCTGGCTGAGTTGGTAGAGGAGGGAGAATGTGAGTCTCGTTGCTGCGATTTGGTCGAGAGTTCAAACCGAGAGGAAGGACGCGTCGAGTTTGAACTTTGACTGACTCGAACTTCCCCTTCCCTCTTTTCCTTCCCTCCCAGTCTTCGACCCCGAAGAAGAAGCCGACCGATCCTTCTCCACCTGGGGAGCCGCCTGTCCCATTTCCTCCCCTCTCCATACCCTCCATCCCACCCTCGGAACCGATCCTTCCTCCCTCCTTCCCAACCTCACAGCCCTCAACGTCCCCTTCACCCCCTCCAAACTCTTCACCGACCCTTCCACCAAATCCTTCATCTCCTCCCTCGTTCAGAACATGGACCTCTGCAACCACCCGGACATCATCCCTCTGCACGGAACGACGAGCGGGACGAAACCCGAACCGCAGGCGGAGTTGATGCCTATCTTCAGTCTGAGCAAGACGGGTCTGCATAGTGATATTACGGTGGTGCCGATGGAGCAGTGGGGGGAGAAACAGAGTGGGGATGTGAAGCCTTTCAAGGAGAAGGGGGAGAAGAAGCTGCTTTGGGTGAGTCGCGTCTTCTTTTCGTCGTCGAGCGTTTCTCCTCGTTCTCTCCCTAACTTCCTTTCGCCGTCTCTTGCTGTACTAACTCCCTCCTTTTCATCCTCTCTCTTTTTCTACCTTTCACCTACTTCCCCGTCCAACAGCGAGGTCGAAACACCGGAGCCTTCTACTCGAACTCGACACCCTGGCGGTCGTTCCATCGATCTCGACTCGCTGCTCTCGCCATGGACAACATCAAGGAATCTATCGCCGTTCTACCTGCTCCTCTCTCGCAGTCGGAGGATGAGCAGAAAGGGTCGTTGGAGAAGGCGACGGTGATGACGGAGGAAGGGAAGTTGAATCAGAGGTTGTTCGACATTGGATTGGCGTACGAACCTACTCGTGAGCCTCCACCGTCTTTCTCGTGTTTCCAAGTCCCCGAGAACAGAGCTGACCATACTTCACTTTACGCTGGATTATCAGAATGCTCGACCGAGGGTTCGTCCTCTCGTCCCTTCCTTTCCCTCTGACTTCAAACCTCGTCTCGCCGCTGACTCTCTCCTGTTGAACTCTCTCTCCTATCTTTCTCTCACAGACGGAACCTGCGAAGAAATTATCAAGGAGCTTCCCGCTCGAAAGTCACTGACGTTCGAGGAGGAGAACGAGTTCCAGTACATCCTCGACGTGGTGAGTTTCGGACGCGTCGATTCCGTTTGCTCCTCGTTCTCGTTCTTCTCGTCCTCACCAACACCAAAGCTGACACCGCTCTTTCTCGGCTTTTTGGTCTGTTTGTCGTAGGACGGGAACTCGTGGTCAGCTCGATACAAACGACTCCTTTCGACGGGCTCGTTGATTCTCAAGTCGACGATCTTCCCGGAGTGTGAGTTTGCTGCTTATGCTCCTTCGTTTCCACGAGCCCGAACTGACCTCTCGTGATTTTTTTTTGGTTCGGTTTAGGGTGGAACGATCGAATGCAGCCTTGGTTGCACTACGTTCCCGTCAAGGTCAGCTCCCTTGCTCTCTTCCCTCCCTCTTGTTCGTCGACGCGTTCCTCGTCGGATCGATTCTGACTCCTGTCTTCCTTCCTCCCCGAATCCTCAATAGGTCGACTACGGAGATCTCTACGACATCATGACCTTCGTACGTCCCTGTCTTCTCTTGCTCTCCCTCCCTTGTTCGAACTGAGACGCGTCGAATCGAATCGCTGACCTTTCTCCCTTCCCTCCTCTCTTCCTCTGTCAGTTCCGAGGAGACGGAGTCCACCCAGGAGAGGAGCATCTCGCTCAGATGATCGCCGACAGCGGGAATGCCTGGTCGCTGAGTAGTTGGAGGAAGGACGACATGGTTCGTTCTCGTCTTTCCTCTCTTTTTCTTTCTTCCGCCTCTTTCGTTGGCCGACCTGACGTCCTCTTCTGATGTTCAATAGACGGCCTACATGTTCCGACTGTACCTCGAATGGGCTCGTGAGTCTGATCGCTCTTCGTCTCGATTCAAACCTGTTCGGTCGTGCGCTGACCTTCCCTCTTTTCTCGTCTTGCTTTTGTCGTCAGGTCTCCTCGCCCTCGATCGTCGGTCCATGGATTTCGAGTACAAGGGGGAGCCGTAGATCACTTTTACTTCCCCCTTCGTTCCTTTCTCATTCATCTCAGACGCTTCTAGATCTCGTTTTGCTCTCTCGTTTCTTCCCCTCCTTGTCGTCGTTTCTCGTCCCATCGCATCCATCGTAGATACTTCAACTCCTCCCACTCCCCATCTCATAGAATCTTCTCTCGATCTCCTTCCTTCTGGGCCTTTTGCTTCCCTTAGCACCTTCATCGTGCTCTCGCGTTTGATTCCCTCCCTTCGTTTCGTTGGACACTCTCCTTTCCTTGACCTACCTCGACTTGCTTTGTTTCGCTCTTTTTCTTCGCTCGCTCTTCTACATATCTAGCTTGTTCGATCGGTACTTGCGTCGTCCTGGGCAGCTACGAAAGAACGCATGCCCATCCATCGAGAGCTCGACGCGTCGTCTCATTCTCACCCGCTGCCGTCCCTACTGCCGAGCTCTTATCTTTCCGTAGTCTCCCTCTATGCCTCTGCGAACTGCCTATTCGAATAGAAAAGGCGTGCAGATGCAGGACTCCGCTAGTTTGCGTGAGCGAACGGGAAAAAGAGCCGAGAGCAGAAGCAGCATAGAAATCGAGAGACAGGCATTAGAGTCGTGAGGTACGTGAAAAGATACAGAGGAGAAGCATGCGAGATCGGTATATAGCTGAAGAGAGCCAGTGCTGGGAGGCGAGCGAGCGTCGAAGGACTGGACTTCGAGGAGGAGGACGAGACTTGAGACTTTCTCCTCATTTTGTTTTGCCGACGAACTTCGTGCGAGGAGGTGTTACTGGACGGTTGGCTGAAGAAGAGGGAGGAAAGAAAGTCGTTCAGACCATCGGACAAGATCTTTTGGGGAGGAGAGAAAGAGGGCGACTCACCTGATCCGGCGGCGACTGAGAAAAGGGAAGAGACGGAACGACGGGTCAGCGAAGCTTCAGAAACTCGTTCCGATTGAAAGAGACACCAAGACGCACATTTGTTGTGTTTGCTAGCTGGTTTGAGGATCTGGAAGCTGCAGAGAAGGGTATCGTCGACGGACACTGGAAGAGAGGGAAAGGAAGATCATCAGCATTCCGAGACGCGTCGCCGGAAGAGAAAAGACGCGAGCTCACTCATCGCACCCGAGTTACTGCCAAATCAAGAACCAAACGACGAGTCAGTGTCTGGGGTGTCGGTTTCGATGAAGAATGGACTCACTCGAACTCTCCACAGCTGAGGCACGGAAAAGAGAAGCGGAGAGGAGGTCAGCTCGAGGCGTTCCGACTCCGACGGTCACCCAAGGGCTCAGTGAACAGGCTCACTAGTTAGGGGCAGAGAAAACGGTGACCAGAGATCTGAGAGAAAGAATCGAAAAGACGATGGGAGATGAGGAGTCAGAGGGCGAATGGTGAGACTGAGGGACGAAGTGGGATCGAGCCGTACCTTCGAGCGAAGAATTCGTATCCGTCCTGGTAGTTAAACGAGCGAAAGACGGTCAGGAAGGGTACAGGGAAGAAGGGGAAAGAAATGAGGAAGAGCCGGAAGCAGGACGCGAAGGTCGAAAACTCACTTCGACGACTTGGTGAGCACGACAAACGAGATCCTGATACCGAAACGACGAGGGATGAAGCTGTATCAGCACTTGAGGTAGTCCAGAAAAGACACGAAAAGACCGAAAGGCCTCACCAGATCGTGTCGAACGAGGAAACGAGCCACGACGTCTGAACCGAACGTGAACGACACTCCTCGATCGTTCTCTCCCCATCCGGTGATCTCTTTGTCCGGATCTGCCCACAGTAGATCGCATAACAGACCTAGAGAGAATTGAGGAACAAGCATCAGCATGTATAGGGAAGGAGGCAGAAACGAGGCGAAGATGAGGTGCTCACCAGTTTCGGGGACGTCGGTCGGTCGAGAGATCTTCTTGATCTGTTCCAGGCTCTGTAGATCGGGAGAGAGACCACCGTGCACTATAGGGTCGAGTAGAAAGAGATAGAGATACGAAAAGAAGGAGAGACGAGAATTCAGCGAGGTCAGCGAAAGAGACGAGCTCGAGACGCGTCGACAGTTCGAAGAGAGGTTCGTCGAGAACTCACTGCACAAGATCTTCTCATCGATGACTGCAGCAACGGGTAGGCAATTGAAGCAGTCGGTGAAGGTTTTCCAGAGCTTGATATTGTAGCGTCGTTTGCCTGAGGTCGGAGAGAAGAAGGAAGGAAAAGAGTCGCGTCAGTTCTTGCTCTCCCTTCCCTTCCTCACCCCAACAGCAGCTCCCGACTCAATCCACCCTCAGGGTTTCCCCAACCACCCCAAAACGGACGAAGAAGATTCCAACCACTCACATTCGTCGTAGAACCCATAGATCCGATTGATGCTCGCACACTCATGGTTCCCTCTGAGCAGGAAGAAGTTCTCCGGGTACTTGCACTTGTACGCAAGCAAGAGGCAGATCGTCTCCAAAGACTGCTTCCCTCGATCCACGTAGTCTCCGAGGAAGAGGTAGTTCGATTCGGGGGGCTGGAAAGGAAAGGAGGAAGGGTCAACCTCTCTCGACGCGACGAGGAACCGTACGAGCTTCCTTCGAAAAAAAGAAGGAAGGTATGAACTCACGAATCCACCGTACTCAAACAATCTCAACAAGTCGTAGTACTGTCCATGCACGTCTCCACAGATCTTGATGGGAGCTTCGAGCTCGAGCAGCATGGGTTGAGCGAGGAAGATCTCTCGAGCCTTGACGGCGAGGTAGTTGATTTCGGTCGAGCTGAGTTGGACTTGCTTGCCAGGTTTGTTCCCTCGAACTGAAGGGGCAACGAGCAGAGAAAAGGGAAGAAAAGAGGGAGGGAAGGAGGAGAGGAGGGAAGCTTCAGCTTCGACGTTCTCGTTAACTCGTTCGCCGCGGAGAGAATGAGATGAGGACTGACCTTCCAGAAGACGGTCGATGATATCGTCCACGTCCACACTCTCTCCAGAGTAGTCGGACATTTTTGGGGGTTTGGATTTGAAGAAGGGCGTTTAAGGAAGGGGTTGGGAAGAGGAGGAGTCGATGAGGATTGACTCTGCTCGAAGTGGTTTGGGAGAGGGTTGAGAGCCTGCCGAGAAAAAGAGAATACAGTCAATCTCTTGGATCATAGTACAACGGTTGGGATACTGAGTGCTGGAGATTTCCATCTGAGAGACGAGCTTCGAGAGAGTGGACCTCCCTCGACCTTCCGAGACTGTTCCGTCCGTCCTCTCTGGAGTGGAAGCTCCGATCTGCCTCTTCTTCCTCGCGCATCCAGCTCAGACGATGATCTCCAAGTCCTTCGTCAAAGCTCACCACCTCCAGCACATCCCACAGAGTTGAAGGAAGAAGGAAGCTCACGAAGGAAGGAAGCTGAAGGGGAGAGTCGGGTCGACTTGAAGCTCGCTTGTTGTGTTTGGGATTGGTTGCTTGTAAGAGCGAGAAGAGGGTTATCGATCCAGTGATAAGAGTGCGGACGCTGAGGAATAAAGCTAGAGGGTTCGCTGTTGAGGTGGATGTGTGCTGAAGGAAGTTGAGAGGGAGGGAAAGATCTGGTTGGGTGAGCGAGAAGGAAGACGAGGAAGGTCAGCTTCGATTCGAAGGAACGAATTTCAAAGGCATCCTATGTAGACCAACAGGACAAGAAAGGTATGGTCCAAGATAGATCCTCTCCTTCTCCTACTATCTCCTTCGAAGTAGCGAGGCAGACGGAAGGGAGATGGCAGGGAGGAGTTGTCCGAGTCGTCATCCACTGCCATCTCCTCGCTTCCTCCTCTCTCTCTCGCCCCTTCTTTCCTTCGAGCCATGGCCCTCCCTCCGTTGGTGTCGTCGTGAAAGCGGAAGCGGAAGAAACTCACCCTTGTGGGTTGGATGTGTCTGAAAGTGTTAAGAAGAAGGGGATGGTTTGGGGGAGAAGAAGGATACAACTTCGAGTCCCTTCCTCTTCGTCGAGCTCAAGAGCTCGGGGAGCATGCGGGGAAAGAAGAGAGGGCATCGACGACTCTGCCTTTTCTATAGAGCATCTTCCCTTCTGTTCACAAGACCGCGTTCGAGAGAATCTGCAGAGCGTCACAATTTTTTCTTCCTTCGCTTGGTAGGGTTGTTGGGAAAGGAGGAGCTTGAATTGAACGTTTGGTCGAAGCGAAACGTTCGTCGTCGAGTGATCAGCTTTTCTCTTGCCCGTGAATAATCTGCACCTTGCTTATCTAGACTTCTAGATCTCATATTCTAGCTGCTATCTACTACTCAGCTCAAAGAAAACTCGATCTCTGCCTGTAGAGAGTTCCAAACGAGCGGCCGCAGAGATGAAAAGTCAACAACTCGACGCGTCCTCACTGGCTGTTTTCTCCCTCTTCTCGTCCCTCTGCAGGCTTCTCCCTCTTGCACTTTTTTCCAGTCATTACGATTTCTCCTTATCTTTCTCGATTCAATCCACCTCGAGCTGAAACTCTCCCGCTTCTCCAGTTCGAAGGGGAGGAGAAAAAGAAGGGGAAGGATTCTGAGCGATTCCATTGCCGCTTTTTCGCAGAGTTCAAAGTTTGGTTGGTTGATGACGTCTTGATTCCTCTCTCTTGCTTTTCTCTCTCCTGCTTTCTTTTACCCTCCCCTTGCCCTGTAGAGAAGCTCAAAGTCGTCCAGCGAGTCGGCAAAAAGTTGCCAGAGGGCTGAACATCGGAACGGATGATTTTCGGGCCGTGCTTTATAGGCAAAGGACCCTAACAAAACCGATAGAACTGCAGGGAAGAAAGAAAGGATGGAGACAGGCCTTCGCTGCGGGCTGATCTTGGTTTTTAACCTTGAAATCTCCTTTCTCTTTTCGATTTTCCCTTAACCACAACTCCCCCCCCCCCAACTCCCCCTCAACCAACCCACCCAACCAAAACCCACTTCTAAAACTATGTCTGGAGCTCTTTCCGTCGTCCCCGTTAGTACCTTGTTTCTTCTGTCCTTTTGTTTCATTCGTCGTCGCATCGCCGACGAGATGGGAGGGCTGGCTGGCTTCCTTCCTTCCTTGCCCTCTCTCTCTCTTCTCTACCCTACCTGTTTGGCTGACGTTCTCCTCTTCTGTCTTTCTCTCCTACAGGCTGGTGTCCTTTCCGGAGATCAGACCCGAACTCTTTTCCAGCACGCTCAGAAGCACGGAGTGAGTCTCTTGCTCCCTTCCCTCTTCTCTTCCTCTCTCCATCTCTTCCTCCTCCCCTCCCGCTCCTCTCTGTCTCTCTCTCTCTCGAGCTGACTCTTTTCTTTTCTCTCTTCTCTTTCTCTACTAGTACGCCATCCCTGCCGTCAACGTCACCTCTTCGTCGACCGTCAACGCCGTCCTCGAGGCTGCCCGAGCTGTCAACTCTCCCATCATCCTCCAGTGCTCTCAGGGAGGAGCCGCTTTCTTCGCCGGAAAGGGTATCGATAACAAGAACCAGGGTGCCTCCATCGGAGGAGCCATCGCTGCCGCTCACTTCATTCGGTGAGTCTTTTCGCATCCCTGGTTCTTTTGAAGCCGGAAGGAGGAAGGAAGGAAGGGGAGCCAACGTTCAAAAAGGGAGGGACGAGAAGGTTGGGGTTTCTTTCGAGATGTCGTTTTCGTGGGGTGCTTCTCAACTCGAGACGTGTACTCCTTCCTGCAGCATAGCGTTGCAGGAAGCCGAGCTGTCTCTACAAGAAGAAGAGCACTTTCTCGATTACGGCGGGGAAACCAAAAAAAAGGAAACTCGATGAGAATCGAAATCTCTTCGGAGCCGCTTCTTGGACTTCTCTCATCTTCCCGAATCCCTCGTCTCTCCCACAAAACTCAAAGCTGACCTTCTTCCTCCCCTTCCTTCTTTTTCACCTTCTTCAGAGCCGTCGCTCCCCTCTACGGTGTCCCCGTAGTTCTCCACACCGATCACTGTGCTCACAAGCTCCTCCAGTGGTTCGACGGTATGCTCGACGCCGACGAGGCTTACTTCAAGGAGCACGGAGTTCCTCTCTTCTCTTCCCACATGCTCGATCTCTCTGAGGAGCCCAAGGAGGAGAACATTGCCACCTGTGCTAAGTACTTCACCCGAATGGCCAAGATGAACCGTCAGTCCCCAGCTTTCCTTTCTCTCTTCGCTCGTCGCTCGATCCAGCCCTCGCTCCTTTCAACTCGACTCGACTCGTTTCGCTTCTCTGCTTCTTCCTTTACTGACCTCGCTTTCCTTCCCTCTTCGTTCCTGCGATACAATAGAGTTCCTCGAGATGGAGATCGGAATCACCGGTGGAGAGGAGGATGGAGTCGACAACTCTTCGGTCGACAACGCTTCCCTCTACACTCAGCCCCCTGATATCTACGAGGTCTACCAGGCTCTCGCCCCCATCTCCCCCAACTTCTCCATCGCTGCCGCTTTCGGAAACGGTTCGTTCATTCCTCCTACCTTTCCCATCGTCTTCGTAGTCTTTCGTTCCTGACCCCCTCTCCCTTCCCTCCTCGTTCCCTCTCTTCTCTAGTTCACGGTGTCTACAAGCCCGGAAACGTCCAGCTCCAGCCTGAGATCCTCGGAAAGCACCAGGCTTACGTCGCCGAGCAGATCAAGTCCGACTCCAAGACTCCTCTCTTCCTCGTCTTCCACGGAGGATCCGGATCCACCAAGGCTGAGATCAAGGAGGCCGTCGGAAACGGTGTTGTTAAGGTGAGATCTCTTCCTTCACTTCTCGATTTTCAATCGAAGCAGCTCGCTGATCATGCATTCTCCTCCTTCCTTGCCTTGCCTCCAGATGAACGTCGATACCGACACCCAGTTCGCTTACCTCGAGGGAATCAGGGACTTCGTTCTCGAGAAGAAGGACTTCCTCATGTCCCAGGTCGGAAACCCCGAGAAGCCCGATGGACCCAACAAGAAGTACTACGACCCCAGGAACTGGATCCGACTCGGAGAGTGAGTCCATCTTCGTCGAACTCTCGCCTCGCTCAGTTTTAGTTTCGAAGACGTGCGCTGACCACCTCCCCTCCCTCTTCCTTTTCCTTCTTCGCCAATCAGGGTCACCCTCATCAACCGAGTTAAGGTTGCTTGCGAGGACCTCGGAAACGTGAACAAGTGTTAAATTCTCGTTTCGTTTCGCTACTCTAGCTTGCTCTCTTTAGATCTTCTTTCGCTCTCGCCTTCCTTTTGAATTGATGTTTTCACGAATCAAACCCTGGACCCGCTCGCAAAGCTTGGATCGTGAGAGAGTCGTGCAAGAGAGAGAGAGAAACCAAACTAGAGTAAGCTCTCATCTGAGCGAAAGAAAGATGGAACGAACGACGAAGACGAGGGAGGGTCGACGGAGCTGGTGGGTGGGTCGGAACGTGAAGCAAGACGAAGCGAAACGAACGAACGAGCGGGAACTACGTAGAAAACTCGAGGATACGAAGGGATACTAGAGGTGGGTTGCATACGGTGGGTGAATCATGTGTGTGGGTCGACGGGAGGCTAGGCGCGCTCTGAGATCGCTTCGTTCGTTACTCTTTCCGTAGATTTATTTCGTTCTCCTTTGTTGTCGTTTTCGACCGATACACCACCTTCTCTACATCGGAGCCTTCTCGATCCTACTTCAAGGCTCTCTCTCGACTAGTCTTCTTCGAAGCTTAAGATCCGACGACGCGTCTTGCCAGGTCGAACATTCGTAGAGTCCGCTTCTACAGTGGGGGCAGATGTCTTCCTTTTGAGGTCTTCCACTCGCAGCTCTACTGCTGGTGGGCTGACTGCTTTGCCTTTCGTCTTCTAGAACGAGTGGCTCGACGCGTCGTTCCTCCTTCATCGATTCCCCTCTCTCTTCTTTCCCTCGACGTTCATACTCTCGCTCAGCCACTCTCTAGCCCCTACTATCGTACCAAGGCTCTCTCTGATTGGACCGTTTTCTGCCATCGACCTCAAGAGGGAAGCGGCCTTTCAACCGGGAGCCTCAGATAAGGAGAGTCGACCAAAGTCGACGGGCGTTCCAACACTTCCTCTCTTCAAACTTCAAGAGCCTGGCTGGTCAGGGGTGAAGCGTTGGCCGCGGAGACGAGCGAGTATCTTTCATGAGGGATGAACAACGTTCGACGACGCTTTCGAGAGGAAACAGATCGAGTCGAGCCGACGTTCGACTTCAAGAAACCTTCGTTCGTTCGTCAGCTTCGATTCGAGCTGTATCTCTGTACTCGAGCTCGACCTGATTTTCTCTCTACTCAGCTTGCCTATTCTAGGAGGAAGGACTTCCCCGAGAGGCTTTCTCTTATCGCGATCCCTTGGCGTCGCTAGCCTCTCTTTTCCTGTTCTCCCTCCCATTTCTTCCTCTCGGATTGCTCCGAGATCAGACGGTCTTCTACTCGTGTTGCAGCTCACTTTTGCCATTGAACAGCTCGCCCAGCCAGAGGTGGAGGTCTCTTATCCGTCGTTCAGCTCCTCTGCCTTCGAATACTCCCTCCCCCCCAACCACGACTCGTCGTTTTCCTCTCTCCCCCTCCCTCTCTTCCTCCTTCATTATGGCCGAGCCCATCACCACCCACAACATCAGCACTAGGAGCTCTTCGATTGACGAGAAGCGAGATGAAAAGGAAGATAACGTGGGAGTACAGGTCGTCGAGGTCGTGAACAACTTGTGGGTGAGATGGTGGCCGCTTCCTCCCCTCCCTTCCCCTGACTTTCTCCCTTCTTTCCTTTTGCGCTCAGTACCATCGCCGAGGGAGACTATTCTCCAGAGCAGTACAAGCGACTGGTTACAAAGATCGATCGATACCTGCTTCGTGAGTCTTCAAATTCCAGCTCGACTCGATCCATCGCGTCGAACCTTCTTACTGACGTCCACGTTCTTCGACCTCCAGCTCTCATGTGGTGGTGTTACGGGATTCAGCAGTCGGACAAGACCTCACTCTCTACACAAGCCCTTTTCGGAATGAGAGAGCAGACTGGACTCGTCGGACAACAGTACGCCTGGCTGTGAGTCGTCGCCTTTTTCCTCCTCTCCCCTTACCGAACAAATTACTCATAACTTCTCGATCCCCTTCTATCTATCTAAAGGACTACGATCTTCTACTTAACTTGAAATTATAGTTCTTCTTCGCACTCGAACGCTCGAACAACCAGCTTACTTTGTTTTTGCTTGTTCTTTTCCAGATCTCTTCTCCGAGTTCCCCTCCAACTTCGTGATGCAACGCTTCCCTCTCGGAAAAACCTTGGCTTGCTACATGACGGCTTGGGGAATCACTGTCGGCTGCGTCGCTGCCTGCCATAACTTCAAGGAGCTCATGGTCGTTCGAGGACTTCAGGGAGTTTTCGAATCATCGGTACGTCGCTTCAGCTCTTTCCACCCACTTGCCTCTCAGAGAAATTGACCCATCGGACTTCACTCTTTCAGATCTCCCCTGGGTTTTTGCTCGTCATTGGGTCGTGGTATCAAACTCGAGAGGTGAGCTCGCTATGTTTCAGACGCGCCGCGTCGACCTCGCTCACGCGTCTCTCGGTTTTCAGCACTCCTCGAGGTCTCTCGTCTTCCAGTCGGCGAATGCTGGCTACGGTATCATCGTCGATCTGGTCATGTATGGAATCGGACACAAGGCGAGGCAGAACCCTGATGGATTCCCTGGTGAGCTTCAATCCGTCACTTTCGTTCAACAAAGCCGTGCTCACTCAGCGCCCTTCCCTCTTCTTCTCAGCTTGGCGTGCTATTGGATTGTTCTTGGGTGGAAGTACCGTTCTTGCTGCTGGAGTTTGTGAGTCTTCGCAGCTTGATTGTGTCCGTCCCCGTCGACGCGTCGAGGTTGCTCACACGTCTTCTTCCTTTTCCTTCTCCTTAGGCTTCGTTTTCCTCGGAACTCCCAAGGAGGTTTGGTGGCTTACACCAGAAGAGAAGAACATGGCTCACGCTCGTATCATCCGAAACAAGACAGGAACGGTGAGAGCAGCTGGAACAGAAAAAAAGAGACGCGTCGAGCCTGATTCTGATTCCTTTCTCTTCTCCCAGGACATCGTCGGCGGAAAGTTCAAGTGGGATCAGGTGAAAGAGGCCCTTGTAGATCCTGTCACCTGGTTGTAAGTTCAAATCTGCGCCCTCGACCAACGAAGCAAAATTGCTGACGACCTCTCCTCGCACTTAGCTCTTTCTTCAACGCTCTTATCGCTTCCATCCCCAACGGAGGAGTGAGTCTGCTAAGCACCTCCTTTTATCTCAACTCATCAGCTGACGACTATCCTTCTCTTCCAGATCACGACCTTTGGATCAGTCGTGCGTAGATTTCACATCTCGACAGGACGTCGCCAGTTCTCTCAGCGTTCTTTCCTGACCGCTTCCAACGGCCGTCATTTCTCAGGTCATCAAATCTCTCGGATTCGACGAGCTCGAGGTTATCCTTCTCACCATTCCGCGATCTGTCGTCTCAATCATTTGGTGTGAGTCTTTTTGTCCGTCTCCCGTAAGTCCTTTTGCGTCCCGATGCTGATTTCTTCCTCTCTGTCTTCACAGTCATCATCGCAGGAGTTGTCACCAGTAGAAAAGCGGGTCTGAGGATGTATTTGTAAGTTTGACCTTCAGCATCGAGGAGCAGCGACGAGGAACAACGGACCGAGTCTCACCTCCCTCCCTCTCCCTCTTCTTCGGCTACTCCCCAGTATGATGGCATCCTGTGTGACTCCTTTCATCGGAATGCTCGTGATGGGACTTCTCCCTGGGACTCCAGCAAACAAGTGGACCAAGGTGTGTTCGCGATCCGGCGGAGGGAAAGGCAACGAAAAGCCGACGCGTCGAGTTCCACCGCCTCGCTTCGAGCTGACCAAAGTTTTCCTGTTTTCTCATTGTGTCGTAGTGGGGAGGATTCCTTGTACGCCCGCACGCTTTCCCTTCAGATCTATCGTCCCTTCGGTGCTGATTCTGCCGGTTTCTCTCCCTTACGGTTCAGATGACCGTTCCTTCTGTGCTTTCGTTGTTCTTGGGCTGGTCGTTGCTGCCTTCCAACGTTGCTGGACGAACGAAGAAGACCATATGTTCTTCGATCACTTTCATCGCCTACTGTGCTGGTGTAAATCTCCTTTTTTCGAGCTCCTTCTTCAACTTCACGACGGCGCTGACCTCTCCTTTACGCAAAACAGAACATGATCGGGGCTCAAGTCTTCCGAGTAAGTCCAGATTGATGGATCGATTATTCTTCAACGTCTTCTTGAGCTGATATAATCCTTCACCACCTTCAGGCCAAGGACGCCCCTCAGTAGTGAGTTCCGAATCCTGATCACCGCTCCTCACAATCCTTCTCGTCGCTGACAGATCTTCTCCATCTCTTATCTATCAGCCTCACCGGTCTCTTGGTGTGCTCTATCTCGTACGGAGTCCAGTTCTTCGTCATCGTTGGATGTGAGTTGATCATCTCTTTCCTCGACCGTCTCCTCAACTCCCATCTCGAGTTCAGAAGGCTAAACTTCTGCCTTTTTCTCTCCAGGGCGTCTTTGGTACGTCCGACAGAACCGAATCCGAGCTGAGGCTGCTGCTGCAGCTGGTCTTAGCGACGAGGAGCGAGAGAACCTGGGTCGAGAACGTGAGTTTTACGGCGACGCGTCGAGGGAGAAGATGCTCTGCGAAGAACTGACGTCGTCTTGGTTTCATTTCTCAGTCGGAGAGCTCGACACCACGGACACGAAGAACCCTCACTTCCGATACACTCTCTAAACGAGGAGACGGTCACCTCAGCAAATTGCGTCGCGTCGAGCGGAGAGGAGGACGAGGAAGAGAGGTTCCAAGGGGACGAGATTCGGATTCAGTTGTACTCTCTCTTTAGACATTTTGTATCGCCCTTCTTGGGATTCTGGGCTATGGTCATCACCACTTTCAATTACTTGTTCTGTTTCTTTCCTGCCCACTGAGAGAGTAGAACGTCGAACGAAGTGAAGTCGGTGGTGTTGTGCTTCCTCCTGCTCACCTCAACCTTCCGAAAAACGGGGAAAGAGGAAACACAAAGCAAGCCAGTTCCTCCTCTTCAATTAAAATTTCTCGACGAATCACAACGTCATCATTTTGCGGCGTACTTCTGGGGGAATCGATCGGCCGCCCAGGATGGCCAGACTCTCTTCCTTTCGTCCCCTTCAAACCACCACGACCCAGCATATATTTCGGACCCTCCTTCCTCCCTCTACCAGCTCGCAAAGAGTTCTCTCTATCTACACCCTTCTCTGGCCAACGAAGCTCATTCCTCCGATCGATCTAGTCACTTCTTCCCTCTCGCCGTCACTCGAGAGTCGACCTTGCTTTCCTCCCTCTCCCTCTCCCCTTCCTTTCCCTCCACTCATCACGACCATGATGCTCATCACCTTCTCGAGGGCCATCGTCGCTCTCGGAGCTATACTGTTTCTCAACCTCCTGAGTCGTTACCGGAAGATGCTGTTGAACTCGAAGGTCAGTCTCGAAGAAGTTGGTGAGCTCGAGTTTCCTTCCCTCCTATCCAACCTGACCGTTCTCCTCCCTCTACTCCTTCTTTCTCACATCTTTTCCCCCTTCAACATGATGCCTCCTCGCAATACTCCTTTCCCCTTGCCCCTCGCTTCTACCGATCTGCTCTCTAAAAGGCCATGGACGTGCCCTCTCGCTTCTTCCTCTTCCCCTTGCCCCTCCGGCTCCTTCTACCCAACATCCCCTACCTCAACCCCCTCAACGAACAGGATTGGACTCACAAGTTCGCAAAGTATACGAGGATGGGATCTACGTCTATCATCAAGTTCAACTGTCTGTTCACGAGGCTGCCCATCCTCTTCGTCGCCAACGCTCAAGCAGCCAAACAAATTAGCATCAATCGGAAGGTATGGAGCAAGCCTATCAAGATGTACAAAGGGTTGGGTTTCTTTGGAGCAAACTTGGGTGAGTAGAGTCTCAGGTTGATGAAGGCGAGCAGATATCTGATTTGAGGGAAGATAGAGAGGAGGTGAGGCAGGGAGGGAGCGACAGTGTCTGAAGCTGACCTCTCCTTTTTTCCTCTCCTTCTCGTAGTGATCACTGAAGGACCGATCTGGAAGACTCATAGGAAGATAGTGGGACCTTCTTTCACGGAGGTAAGCTCCTTACGATTATTTCACAAACCTTCCTTTGGCTGAGAGCTGATCTTCTCCTCTCCTTCGCCTGTTTCGATCTTCGATCCTCTCCTCTCCTTCGCCTGCCTTGATCTTCTTTAGAGTGCCTACTCGCTCGTCTGGAACGAGACAGCAGACACCTTCTCCGACATGCTCGTCTCCGAGGGATGGGAATCAGCCGAGAAGGGAACTGAGATCAAGGTCAAGGACTTTGTCGAGGTCACCATGAGGCTCGCTCTTCTTGTGATCGGCACGTCCTCTCTTCCCTACTCCTCGTCAAGACTTCTGCACTTGAGGCTTACCATATGTTTGACCTCCTTTCTGATCCAACAGGTCGAGCTGCTTTCGGAATCCCCATGGCCTGGAAGGACGACGACGCGTCCAATGCCGTCCCCTTAGCGAACAACCACACTATGACCTCCTCCCACGCTCTCTCCATCGTCTCCGAAACCACCATTCAGAGAATGCTCGTTCCTAAAGTCAGTCTCGTCGCCGCATCAGCCCGTCGTTCTCGTCGCCCCTCCTTCGTTGAGCTGATCTCGCCTCTTTCCCTGCTCGTCTTCAGTTCGTCTACAAACTCCCCATCCCTCGACTCCAACCCTTCCTCACCAAAATGGATACCGCCTTCAAAGAGCTCGACTCTCACATGATGGAGCTTGTTCAGGAGAGGAGAGCTCGTGAGAAGAGAGTGCTGGAGGGGAAGGAGGACGCGCCGGAGAAGGAGGATTTGTTTGGTTCGTTGGTTCGAGCTGCCGCTGAGGAGAGAGAGGACGATGGGATTCCATTCGGGGATAGAGAGGTGATTGGAAACACCTGTGAGTCTGAAGATTGGCGAGGTTTGAGGGAGACGAGACGACGCGTCGATGGCCAGGAGAACGATACTGACTCGTCTCTTTCTCGACCGTTCTGCTCTCCTTCCTCCTCTCATCAGTCATCTTCCTCCTTGCTGGACACGAAACGTGAGTTTTTACCGCTCTCATTCTTCGTCCGAAGAACGACAGGCGAACGTAACCTGACCTCGTCTCTCGTCTCTTTTTCCCACTCAGATCCGGACACACCCTGGCTTTCCTCTTCGTTCTTCTCGCTCTGAATCCGTTGGAGCAGGTTAAGCTACAGGAGCACGTCGAGAGCGTACTGCCTAACGGACGGAAACCAGTTCGTGATCTTCTCCTCAATCTCGTTCGTCGTTCGTTTCCTGACCTGAGTCCCTCCCACTGTCTTTTTCTTCCTTTGCAGGTCTACGAGGATTTCCAGAAACTCACTCACGTCCTCAACACACTCTACGAGACGATGAGGTCTGTCTCTTTCACTTCAATCCTCTCCATTCCTCATCTCCCGTTCTCGTCCTGACGCGTCGCTGCTTCTCCTCTTTCACAGACTCTTCCCACCCGTCGTCGCCATCCCCAAGACCGCCGGTTCGTTTTTTTTTCTTCACTTCCCCTTTCCTTCATCTGTTCATATTCTGACTCACATGTTCTCTCTCTCTCAACCCTCAGACGAAGACACCACCCTCGTCTACCAAAGCTCAACCAAGGACGAGGAAGGGAACTACCCCAACGAAACCGTTTTTGTTCCCAAGGGAACGGACGTCATGATAGATACGCCTTCTTTGCATACGAACCGTGAGTATCCCGAATCTTGGCTCGCTCGATCAAAGTTAAAAAAAACGACGAGGCTGACTCGAATCCCGACGACCCGTTTCCTCCCTTTGTTTGTTGACAGCGATGTACTGGGACGAACCGGATTTGTTTAGACCTTCTAGATTCGAGGATTACAACAAGGATGCGTTCATGCCGTGAGTCTCCCCCTCCTGCCCCAGAGATGTCGAAAGAAACGAAAGAGAACTGACTCGGGTGCTTTCTCTCGTTCGTACTCAGATTCAGCGCCGGTCCCCGAGCGTGTGTAGGGAGGAGGTTCGCGGAAGGTACGCTCTCCTTCTCTTTCATTTCCTCTTTCTTCATCTCTCGCCTTCTCTCGAACTCACAAGCGTATCTTCGTTCCTTCTTCCTCTTCAAGTCGAAGCCGTCTGCGCCATCGCGCTGTTCATCCAAAAGTTCGAGTTCGTCGCTGTTCCTCACGTCGGGGAGTCGCACGAAGGGATGAGCAAAAGGTTGCTGAGAGCCAAGATGATGATCACGCTTACGCCTCACGATGTGGATCTGGTGCTGAGGAGGAGGTGAGGAGATTAGCGAGGGTTAGATTTCGATTGGGTCGAGGGTTTCCTCTGCTCGCTTGTTTTGCCCTATCTTTTTGTACCGAGTAGTGTAGTGCTGTAATGGAACTTTTGTTACTCTCAGTTCTCCTCTCGAGCTCTCTCTCTGCCCGAAAATGGGAAAAATCAACCAAACAGGAGCCTACAGGAGCTGGAGAAAAGAAAAACAAGTCGACGCGACTTTCGAACCTCGTGAGTTCGACCTCACCTTCCATCTCTCTCCTTCCCTCCCTTCCTTCTCACCTCCTCGGATGGCTCCCTCCTCCTCTCTCTCTCCCTCGGATGCCCTCCTCCACTCGATCACCAACCCCTCCCTAGCGACTCCCGACCTTCCTTCTCGTCTAGCTCGTCTACTCGGACTCCCAGCTCCTCCTCCTTCCTCCTCCCTTCCTCCTCCTTCGAAACCAACCTCCAGAACAACCGCCAAAGCCGCTCCTCCTCCTCTCTCTCGATCTACCAAAACCAAAGCCGCTCCAGCAGTCGAGGCCGAACCGTTGAAGGACTCGGAGGGCTGTAAACTCGCGATGAAGGTCGTGAACGGTTCGCTTCAGACGTTGACTTCGTTGGCTCAGACGCAGTGGGACCCTGCAACGACAACCAAACCAGCAGCTCCAGCAAAGGACGTTAATCCTTTCGCTTCTCCACCTCCTACCCTTCAAAACGCACTCGCTGTCGTAGCTTGTGCGCATCTCGCCTTGAAGAAATTGAGAGCGAGAAGGGAGGAAGGAGGGAAGGCGGATCTGGCGGTGGAACGAGCAGGAGTCTCGTTGGTTGCGAGATGTAACGCTGTGGGATTGGTGAGTAAGCGGTGTGTTGAGATCGTATATAAAACTGAGTTGTAGACTGATTCACTTTCACTTTGGTTTCGTTCGTAGATCGAAGCCTCCCTCGCGTTCCTCTCGCACTCGCACCCTCACCTCCTTACTCTTTACGAGCACGATCCTCTTCCTTCACCCCCAGCGACGACGACGACCATCAAGAAGAAGAAGGCCCTAGTACGAGCTACTCCTTCAATAACTTCCTCCTCGTCGAGATCTACCGCCAGCAAAGCGCAACAACCCTCAACGAGGGAGAGCTTCGACTCTTTCCTTCGTCTACTCTGTCTCCCTTCGCCAACCGAAGAACTGGAGGATCCCGTAGCTGGAGTGCTCTTAGGATGGGCTTTAGGAGCAGTCGTAACAGTGGGAAAGTCTCTCAGTGCGAAGGAGGGTGGGTTGGAGGTGAGTCTCGTTCGAATCGAAGGGAAGGAAACAATGTTGAGCTCGAATCGATCTCACCCGACTGACTGTCTTGTTTCCTTCCCTCTGTAGCACCTCCTCTCAACCCTCCTCTCTCCTCCTTCCGCTCACTCCTTCGCCTTAACCCACCTCCATCTCCTTCCCTCAACCTCCCTCCCTCCGATCCTCCTGCCAGCCATCCGACTCCTCTCCAACCCTCCCTCTCCCTCTCCCTCAACCTCCCCTCGAACGCTCTTCGACCTTCGTTCCATCTCTCTCGATCTTCTCCTTCGCTTGCCGTCCCTCCAACCGAAATTGCTCTGGGAACAAGCTCTCAGGAGTTGCCAGATCTTCTTGAGAGCGGGTCAGGGAACGAAGGAGTTCGAGGTGGTGAACGAGCAGTTGGGGAGGTTGGTGGAGAGGGTGGAGGGAAAAGAGGGGGAGAGTTTGGTGGAAGGGAAGGATTGGATTAAAGTGGCGGAGTTGTGGATCAAGATTGCTACCAAGGTGAGCTGGATTCTGGTTCCTTCGAAACGGACGCGTCTTGCTGACTTTGGGTTTTGTTCCTTTTCGACGCGTCTTGTCAGCTCGACGATCTCCCCACTCTCGAGAAGGTCACTCGTCTCCTCGATCTTCCTCCGTCTACGCCAGCTCGTAAACCCTCGAACTCGAAGTCAACGACAACACCCACGCCATTAGCGGAGGAAACAACGGAACTCGATTCAGAGGTCGTCGTGGCGAGAACCACAGCTGCTTTGATGCAGGCTTCGACGTCGATAGAGCTCTACTTGGGAAAAGGGAGCAAGTCTACTGGTACGTAGAAACCCACTCTTTCACTTTATCTCAACTAGACTGACCAAAGCTCTGGCTTTCACAGTCTCATCAATCAAAATCTCGACCGACCTCACGAACGTCTCTTCCCGCCTGGCCTCCTTCTCCCGCTCCCTCTCTCGCCTCGACTCCCCCTCCGAGGTGTCCGATCGACTCATCAAGACGTTCAAGGCTATGGAGAAGACGAGGAGATCGTGTCTCGCTCTCGTCGTAGGGAGGGAAGGAGGTCCCGTCGTGCCGAGGGAGTTGGAGGAGCGAGCGAGGGAGGTATTGCAGGAGTGGGTCGGGTTGGTGGAGAGGTTGGAGGTTGAAGTACAGGTGAGTGGCTCGTCTTCTTTTCTCCTTCGATGCCAAGTTGACGAACTACTTTTTACGTTCCAGGCCGATCCCTCTTCGTCGACAGCCAACGTCCTCGCCAACCTCTGCACGTCCTCCATCGACACTCTCCTCGGCCTCTGCCGAATCGACTGCCCTTCCTCCCCACCCTTTAAAACTCCCTCGCCAGGATTCCCTCATCTCCAACGAGCCATTACCCTTCGTCTCAAGTTCAAGGAAGTCCTTGTCTCACCTTCTCCCAACTCGGACTCCGACGCGTCTCCTTCTCCTTCCTCCATGGCCATCGACTTCGCCAACCTCGCTCGATGTATCTCCGGATCAGCCTACAACTGCGCAGGAACGATCTACAAATCTGCTGGAGCTGGGATGGAAGCGATCGAGTTCTTGGTGATGGCGTGTGAGGTGGGGAGGGAGGCGTTGAAGGAGGTTGGGACGGGAACGGGAACGGGAGCAGAAGGGGAGCAGGATGAGATTTGGAAGGCTTTGAGGGAGGGGTTGAGTAAGAGGTGGGAGTTGCTGGGGAGTTGTTATTCGAAGACTGGGGAGAAGGAGGTGAGTCCGACTCGGGGCTTTCTCAGAAAGAAGAAGGAAAGGAAGAGAGGGGTCGAGCAAGAACTGATCAAGGTTTCGTCTCGTTATTTTCGATCTACAGCGAGCTCATACCTCCCTCATCTCAGCCATCCTCGCCTTGCCCTCTTCCACTTTCCAACTCCTTTCCACCCTCGCCTCCAAATCGTCCCTCTCGGAAGTCTTCGTCCACCCGGATCTCATCCACCTCGCAGCTCTCGTCGTTCGAGTCACCCTCGTTGCCGTGTCGGATCTGTCCCTCCCTCCCACGGAGGTCTCCCTCCTCTCCGAGCTCAACTCAGTAGGAATGGACCCAGGGGCGATGGGAGCGATTCTCGAGCATCAGATCATCGCGTTGGAGGGATCGTCGTCGAGGGAGGCGTCCGAGGCGTCGTTGAAGTTGATCGAGGACGCGTTGGGGGTTTATGAGGAGCAGGAGTTCCCTGTTAGGCGGATCAGGTGAGTTTCACGTTCGTCTTTTGTCGAAAGGGATGGAGTTGGCTGACGCTTCGACTCGTCTTCGTTTTCGTTTCTCAGACTCCTCGCTCGAGCAGTTCAGCAATCTTGCCTTCAACCTTCCTCTGGCTCGGCTCTTCACGTTTCCGTTGAGAGGGAGGTGATTGCCTTGTTCGAGAGACAGGTGAGCTCAGCATCAACTTTTCATCCCTTTCTCAAAACAAACGAATCTGACCTCTCCGCTCGTCTCGTCTCGTTCTCTCCACACTCAACAGTCCTTCGCCCTCGACGCCCACCTCATCTCCTTTCTCCCTCAATACCGAGGTCTCTCCCACCTCTGGCTCGCCGTCGAAGCTCACTGCTTTTCCTCCGGATCGTCCTCCCAACCGCTCCTTCGACACGCGTCCGAGTCGGCCAAGAGCTTCAGGAGTGCGCTATCCGTTGGGACGGAGGTGGAAGCAGTTTCGAAGGGAGCGAAGAGTCCATTGGTGGTGACGAATCGACAGCCGAAGGAGAGGGTGCAGAGGAGACCGGTGAGAGGAGCGGCAGTGGCAGCGACCCCGGCGGTGGTGAAGAGAGGGGCTGTTAAGGCTACGCCTGCTGCTAAGGTCGTGAAGAGTGAGTTGAGTTGGGGGAGTGAGACTGTCTTGAGGATCTGTACTGATCTTCTGGCTCTTCGTTTTCCGTACAGGCTCGGTCGTCGCTGCAGTTCCGGACGCGACCTTGTCGTCTTCGACGAGTTCTTCGAAGATTGCCTCTCGGTTCGACGATCTTGGACAGTTTCTCTCCCATCTCGGTGAGCCTCTTCGTTCATCTTTCTTTCTCGATTTCGTTGAGCTCACCACTTTCCTGTTCTCTCATACAGACTCGTTCGCCTCCCTCCTCGGACTCCTCGGTCATTCCCTCGCCAGGATCGAACAGCTCAAAATCATTCGAAGCTTGACTCGAGCGGACCCGAGTCGGATCGAAAGTAAGTTTTAGCTCGTCCTTCTACACATCCGAGAGCTGAACCGGATCCCTTCGTCCTTTCTCGTCGTCCAGTCTTCCTCTCCGCCTCAGCCTCCCTCGGAGCGGAGTACGTCAAGCTCAGCAAATCCTCGAGAGCAGCTGGGACCTTCACCTCGACGTCCATCATCCTCGGAAAGGCATCGGTCGACTCGGTCTCGCCAGCTTCGAGAGCGGATTTCTTGCTGAGGTACTCGGACTTTCTGGCTCATGAAGGGAAGGTTGATCAGAGGTTCGTCGTTCTTCGTTTCGTTCGACTCTCGTCTCTTCCTGATGCTGACTCGGGTTTCCGATCTCATAGCATCACCATCTACCAAGAAGCTCTCGAACAGTCGAACCAGATCGTCGACGTCGTCACGTCAAGATCAGCAGCCAAGATCCGAGAGCGATCTCTCAGACTCGAACGAGCTGCTGTGGCTCTCATGGTTGCTGCCTCTATTCATCGTGCACGAGTGAGTACTATGCCTTACCCTCACGACTTCCCTCCCTTCAAGAAGAAGGCCTGACTCGAGCTTTTCTTCTCGAAAAACAAGGACGACTTCCCCTCCTCCGTCGCCAGCCTCTCCCAGTCCCATCGCCTCTGGACTCGAGCCATTGGAAACGTCTCTCGACTCTCACCTACCCTCCCAGAGGATACCCCTCCTCTCAAAGTCGTTGTTTCCAACCCTTTCGAGGTCGCCAAAGCAACAGCACCAGAAGATGCGATCTCAGCCGATGATCTGACGGCGAAGAGTGCGAGTTCGACGACGACGCCGAAGGGAAGGAGGTTCGATGGGATGATGTGGAGGACTTCGAGGGTGAGTGGCCCTCTCACTCTGTACTATCCTAATCTCTCTACCTCACTGACGAGTTCTTGACGTCTTGGGTTCGACAGGGTCTCCTCGACTGCCTCTTCGCCCTCTCGGAAACCTCCTCCCGCCGAGGAACAGCTCGGGAAACCGAGTTCTTCCTTCAGGAAGCTCTCGAACTCGCTAGATCGGTCAACTCGACGGTCCTCGCTTCTCAGGCTCTAGCAGGGAGAGGGCTGTTGAGTCTTCTGCTGGGGAAGGAGGACGAGTGCGACGGCTTCGTTTTGCAGGGTCGATCAGCTGGGGATACGGTTCGTTCCTTCCTTTCTCTCTTCGCCGCTGTCCAGAATTTGACAGGCTCTCGTATCTGCTCGATTTCTATAGATCGGAGAAAGGAACGTCGCCGAACTCGCTGCTCTGGAAGGTCAACTCCATCTTCGGTCTCGTCGCCATCTCGACGCGTTGGAATCGTTCGAGATTGGTATCGTTGCTCTCAGAGCTTTCGATGCTGCTTTTGAGATTGAGGAGCTGAGACTTCCGAGGTGAGTTCACGACTCCGACCGCCACGCAAACCTTCCAGCTAACTCCTTCGGCTTTGTGTGTTCGTCGCAGTTCTCGAGCTTCTGTTGGAGAGCCAGGAGGCGCTGAACCCGTTCTTTTGCCGCTGCTGGCTCAGTTGCTTCGGTGCAAGGGTGAGTTTCGACTTCAATCCTACGCGAGGCCTGTTTTTTTAAGCTGATGAGGCGGTTCTCTCGTTTCCAGCTTCGATTCTGAGGGAGACGGCGAGCTTCGACCCTTCGTCCCTCCGGTCGGTCCAGGACCAACTTGCGAAGCTGCCTTCGACAGCAGAGACTCGAGTAAGTCTCTTGACTTCTCTCTGGTCGTCTACAATGCCGTTTCTGACCTTCGTGTCTCTCTCATAGTCCGACGATCACAGCTACAACGCCACCGTCGCTCTTCGTCTCGCCCTCGACGAGTTCAAAGCAGATCTGACCATGAGTTCTTTGACCGAATCGAGTGAGTCAAAGCTTCCATCTGTTTACCAGTGTCACAACTACCAATTGACGCCTTCTCTTCCTCGATTCCTCTTCAGCCATCTCGATGCCGATGGGATCTTCGTCCGGATCCTCGACCGCTCTCTCCAAGGCCAGGAAGGACGTCAAGGCTACTCTCGCTCGAGCAGAGTCGGCTTTCGACAAGACTCTCGCTTCCGACGCAGCATGTGGTCGAGTTCAACGGATTCGAGAAGCTTGCATGTCCCTCAGTCTTCTTCGAGCCTTCCAGACCTCTCTCGGCCAGAGCTCCTCGACGGTGACTTCCAAAACGGCCTGGGCTCTCGGTAAGTCTTCCTTCTCTGCGGCTGTTTCGATGACGATCAGAGCTGATTCAGCCTCTCGTTCGTTTTCTTTCCAACAGACCACAGCTCAGCCATCACTCTCAGCCGAGAGCTGGTCGAAATCGTCGCGTCGAAGTTCAGGGATTCCGCTCCTGACGACCTCGTCTGGCCAGACCTCGAAGAACCCTCCTCCTCAACAACTCCTCTTCTTCCCAACGGAGACTCCTCCTCTCGGCACTCCTCGATGCGATCCTACTGGTCTTCGGTACGAGAACGACACCTCTCGGAAGCGATCTACTCGACGAAGGGAACGACGGAGATGCCTCCCAACTGGTCGGTCGTCACTATCAACGTTACGGACGATCAAAGCACCCTCTTCATCTCTCGACATCGTCACGGATCGGAACCCCTCGTCTTCTGCTTGCCCCTGGATCGTCAAGGACGGCGAGATGGAGACGACGAGACCTTCACGTTCCTCAACGCGAAAGAGGAGCTCGAGGAGATCATCTCGAAGAGCAACGACGG
The DNA here is from genome assembly GCF_051309035.1 of Mrakia frigida. NCBI lineage: Eukaryota > Fungi > Basidiomycota > Tremellomycetes > Cystofilobasidiales > Mrakiaceae > Mrakia > Mrakia frigida. Next base: position 370,854 of record NW_027481262.1, read on the forward strand.
AGCCAAGAACGCGAAGGGAGTGGAAGGGAAGGAAGGGAGAGCTGCCTGGTGGGCGGAGAGGAGGGATTTAGACAAGAGGATGGAGGAACTGCTGTCGAACATTGAGTTTTGTTGGTTGGGAGCGTTCAAGGTGAGCTCGCTTCCGCCCGAACATCGAACTCCAAGCTGATCCTCCTTCCTCCTCTCGTCTAGACCATCCTCAACCGACCTTCACCTCACTCGCCCGAGTCGTTCAGCCTCTTCAGATCCAAGATGGAGAAGCTCTTCACCAGGGTTCTCTCGTCCGATCAGGATCGTCGGAAACTCCTCAAAATCCACCTCGACGACAACCTCCTGGAATGCTTCTCGTCTCTTTCGCCTCTCTGCAGGGACGAGGAGCTCGAGGATCTCGTTTACTTCGTCCTCGATCTCTACCAGGTTCATGGAGTTCCCGTTGCTCTTGCCGAGATCGATATCGACGAGGTGAGTCGTTCTGCAAACTCCTCCACACCGCGTCTCTCCTTCGTCTCTGACCTTCTTCCTCGCCCTCTTTCGCCTCCTCACAGCTCGTCACAGACCTTCGTGGCGTCCTCGAGGATTCGGAACGAGATCGACCCAAATCCTCTTCCGACGACGAAGAAGATCACCACACCTTCCTCATCCTCGACCGACACGTTCAATCGATCCCTTGGGAATCCCTCCCTTCCCTTCGAGGTCGATCCATCAGTCGAATCCCCTCCCTCGCCTTCCTCGCCGATCGACTCGCCCTGTCGAAGCACCTCCTTTCGCCTTCCTCTCCCTCCTTATCGTCAGCCTTCTCCAAAATGGACGTCTCCTCTCCCTCTCCCTCTCCTTCAACTTCCGACACGTCGTCGACGTCCACCTCCTTCGCCTTCCCGATGGACGTTCGAAACGGCTTCTTCATCCTCAACCCGAGTGGAGATCTCAAGAAGACGCAGGATCAATTCGAGCCTTGGATCAAGCAGATGAAGGAGATTGGGTGGGATGGGATCGTTGGAAGGGTGCCGAGTGAAGGAGAGTTGATTCAGGCTTTGGGGTCGAAGGATATCGTTGTGTGAGTTCAGATCCTCGTCACCCTTCTCGACTTCGTCTGACTCGGTTCCTCTCTTGCGTTCTGCAGCTACTTCGGTCATGGAGGAGGAGAACAGTACATCCGATCTCACAAGATTCGAAGTCTCCCTCGGTGTGCGACGTTGATGCTCTGGGGATGTTCGTCAGGAGCTCTCAGAGACTTTGGGGAGTTTGATCGAGCTGGAACGCCTTGGAACTACATGCTCGCTGGATGGTACGTCTTCTCAAACGCATCGCTCCCGTCGAAACTGAACGAACGAGAACGAAGCTGACCGCGCCTCTTCCTCCCTCCTCTCCTCACAGTCCTTCCCTCGTCGCCAACCTCTGGGACGTCACCGATCGAGACATCGACCGACTCTCGGAAGCCGTCTTCTTGGACCTCGACATCCAGGCTGGCTCGATTCGGGCTGCTGCGAACGGGAAGGCGAGCGGGAAGAAGAAGAAGGGGAAGACGACGGCTCGGGCGGTGGGAGAGGCGAGGGATAAGTGCAAGCTCAGGTTCCTCACTGGAGCGGCGGTGGTAGTTTACGGAGTGCCTGTTCGATTTGTTTAGACTTCTATAGCTGTTTCGGATCTTTGTAGACTACTTGTCGAGCTCAAGCGAGAACTGAGTTCTGCCCAAATGAGACGCGTCGAGCGAAGTCGTCGTCTTCTTTCTGCGTCCGTCCTTGTCCCCGCACCTTTCAAAGTTCTCGAAGCCAACGCCCATCAATCCTTCTTCCGAACCATCACCTCTATCTGCGCAATTGTCTCCTCTCCCAGCTCCAACAACCCCAACTCGTAATCCAGCCAACTCTTCTAACTCTCGTTCCCAACCAAGAACCTCAAGCTCTTCCTTCCTCTCCTCTCCTCCTCCTCCTCCACTCTCCATGGCTCGAAACTCAACGCCTGAAGAGCACTCGCCACCAAATCCAACGTCTCCTGCTCTCCCTCCTCCCAGCTCGAAAAATCAACCACCGTCTCGACTTGACGCGTCCCCGACCCAGGAAACAACGTCCTCGTTCCTCCGTTGGTGAGGAAGAGACACGAAACCATCTCGACGGAGACGATTTGGTTCCAAGCTGGGGAGAGCGAGAACGACGCTCGACAGGCGATGTCGGACGAGGAGGGGAGGAGAGGCGTGGAGGAGAGTCGTCGGACGACGAGTTCGAGTGGGTTGACGAGAGGAAGGACGAGAGGGAAGGTGTCTTCTTGATCCTCGGAGAGGAGGATGGTGAGGGATGTAATCGTGAGTGGGGAATGAGAGTCGGCTCTGTCGAGGGAGAAAACAGGGGAGGGAGGAGCCGAGGACGAGGTGGGTTCGTTTGGGTTGGAGGATTCGCTGTTTCTGAAAGAGAGGGTGGAGAGGAGGGTGATGGAAGTGGTTTGCGAGAGGGAGAGATAAGGAGTGACCCGAGGTTCGAGATTGATGGAGTCCTTACATATCAAAGGATCCAAACCGAGACCAAACAATGCGTCGGTCAACGAAAACGCGACGCGTCTTTCACTGCACACTCAGAAAGAAATAGAGAGACTCACCCTTGAGCTGAAGAGAGCGTGAAGATGATCTACATCATCGTGTACCTCCAAATGGCGGTAGAGAAAGGGAGAAGCCATCTCGAGCATCGAATACGAACTCGAGCAGAACGAAGCGAGCGTTCGAGGAGAGCAGAACCGAAGAATGCTGAGGTTGAGTTCGTTGGGGAGGGGAGGGAAAGGTTCAAGTCCGTCTAGACGAACAGACTGAGGGGAGGACATCTGGGAAGAGGAGAGGTGGGAGTCGGGTAGAAATGGGACGAACAGAGGAATCAGCGACGAAATCCTCGGGTTCTTGAGAAAAAGGGAAGAGTGAGCCTCGAGATCCCGGAAACTTCTGAAGGCCGCCGATTCTAAACAAGCAAAGAATGAAACTCACGATCTTAGGAACCGCTGCTGGTCGGGGAAGAGAGCTGACGCTAGAGGTATGGGAGAGAAGAGGAGAGGAGAGGGTGGGCGGCGCGCGGAAGAAGAAACCCGTAGTGGAAAGAAGGGGAGCTGTTGCTGTTCAAAAAAGTAGACGTAAGCAAACGCGAGTTACCTGGCCGTCCACATGCATGGAAGCTGCGTAGCGAGATGAGATAGCTCCTCTAGACAGATCCATGAGAGCGGAAAGAGGTGAAGATGAGGAAAGCCGTCCGGGGGTGAACGAGTTGCCGGAGGAAGAGCAGGGGGAAGCAAATCAGCCGCGATGCATACATACGAAGAAGCGAAAATATGAAGAGGCTCATTTCGGAAGAGATTCGCGGCGGGGAAGAGCTCCTGGAGGTTGACAGGAAGTTCCGACGCGTCGCTTCGTTTCCATCTCGATTCGTCTTCTCCTCGCCCTCCCACCCCAAAGAAACCCAAAAGCGCGAAGGCAACATAGAAATACTAGCACAAAAACGAACTGAAAAATTGATATGTACACGGAGATGAACGAAACGAGAAAGCTAACGCGTATCTACTGGGCTCGACCTCGACTCAATTCGACTTCCCAACCCACCCCAACCTCCCTCCCCAACACCTCCACATCCTCTCTACAACCCTCAGCTTCGCATCTCGAATCACTTCCGGGTTCTCTAGATCCAACAGGTCGAGCATGAACTCCTACAACAACAACAACAAAAACGGAACGCAAAGACACAACACCCGAAACAAGTCAGCGAACGAACGACGAAGTGAGGAACGAACGCGTCGACAAAACACAAACTCACGGCTTTGTGACCCGCCTCGGATCTCTTGAACTCTTTCTTGCCTACGTCTCTGAGTCCAGCGATAGAAACGAGAAGCAATCCCTGGATCTCGTATGGGAGATCGGAGGTCGGTTGATCTTTGGCGTCGGATGCGAGAGCGGAGGGAGGAGCGGGAGGGGGTGGGAGGGTGAGGAGACGTTCGATTCGTCTATTGAACGCAAATAATGCCACGATCGAGGGCGAGATGAGAGAAGAAGAAGGAGGAGGAGAGAGAGAGAGAGAGAGAGAGAGGGGGGGATGTCAGCAACAGGTCTCTCGAAAAAAAAAAGAGCAGCGACCGAAGAAAAAAAGTCTGGACTGACCGAATCGAATCCCAACTCTTCCTCCTCCTCTGCCCTTTGCTGCCCTTCCCTCCGAGCACGCTGAACCCTCCTCCGGCCTGGGAGAGGAACGCTCGGAACCATCCTCCGAGGAGGTAGACGATGAGGAAGGACGGAGCGACTCCGACGAAGGCGAAGGTGAGCTCTTGGGAGCGGAGGAGTTTGTCGATCCCGTTGAGGGCGAGGTCGACGTCGACCTGAGAATGAGCGAACGAGAGTTAAAAAAACGAGGGTTAAGGGCGAGTCAGTCAGAGGACGAAAGTTAGGAAGACTAGGGAAGGGAGAGCGAACGAGCAGACGCACCTTGGTCTTCTGAACCTGAATGAGGAGAGATCGAACGAGGGAGCCGGTGAGGGCTGATTTGAGAGGGGACTAGGGGTTGCGTAACGAAGAGGAGTCGAGATCAGCTCTCGACCAACTACAGGAAAAAGAAAGGCGAGAAGCTCACCTTGATATCGTCCTCGTAAAGCTTCAACACGTCCGTCAAATCTCCCTCTCGAACGCGTCGAGTCAAACTGGCGAGCTCCTCGGTCGAGTAGTTCCTCTTGTCCTGAGCGAGCGAGAGGACCATCCTTTCGAGGGACTGATAGTTGAACAAAAATCACAGAGCCCGAAGTCAGCTCGTTCGAGAATCTCTTCTTTTCTCGAGCAGAACAACGAAGATCGTTCCGAACTCACCTCCATATCGCCCTTCATCCCCTCCTTACTCATCACCGACAACCCACCCCCAGCACCACTTCCCTCTCCACCTCCATGTCGGACCGTATCAATAATCCCCATCAACGGTTCGACCACCCAGCCCTTCCAGAAGCCCTTCGCCGTCTCCTTCGCGTCCCTCACGGCGTCTCTCAGTACGGGCAGGTAAGGCGAGAGCACGGGGATGAGCAGAGGAACGAGGAGGAGAGGAGGCCAGAGTCGAGTGAGAGTGGTTGGACGGGTGAGGTGCGAAGGTGGCGTTGGCGAAGGAGGAGGGAGGGAGAGGTGTTGGGTGAGGAGAGGGAGGAAGGAGGTTGGGCTGGAAGTTGAAGTTGACGAGAGGGTGACGGGAGTTTCGTCCGTGGTGGTGTTAGGTTTCCTAGCTTCCAAAGGACCCAAAGAAGTCTCCCAAACGAGCTCTAGAACTCGCTTCATCTCCTGTCCTAGAACCTTCGTGTTCAGCGCTCCTCCTCCGTTCCCTCCTCCTCCAGCTCCTCCTCCTCCTACGGCAACCGCTCCTGAAGCCGTCGTCGTTCCGAGTCCAAAGTCTGGAGCTTCAACGGTAAGTTTTCCAAGCCTTCGGACGATCCTGTCTCTACCTCGTTCGAGATGTCGGATCCGACCCTGTACCTCGCGACGGGTCATACGGAAGAGCGTTCGAGGGTCAAAGAGGACGGAGCTCGTCGAGGTGGAGCGAGGGATGGAGGTCGTTGGGAAGAGGGTGGAGAGGAGGTAGGTTGGCGTGAAGGTGGAGCGTTCCTGGGAGGAACTGATTCGAGGGTGTTGAGGAGGCTTGTTGAGATGGAGGGAGGAGGAGAGGAAGGAGAGAGGGAGGTTGGAAAGTCGTTGAGGGAGGGCTGCAAAGGATAAAGAGAGTAGATTTTTCGGTTAGCGAGATACTATAGACGACCCAGCTCATTCTAAAAGTGTCAGCTTTCGAAGAAGATAGAGTTGAAAGCTCTCTCGTACTCACTCATGAACAGGTAGCCTCCGATTCCTCCCCAGCTCCACCTCCCTCTCGCCTCCAGAGCTCTCCACCAAGCGATCTCTTCCTCCCACACGCCAGCACACTCTACCAGATCCTCCACCGTCTGTCCGTACAGTCCCAGTACGATTCTGCCTATCAACGTCCAAGCGAGGAGGTCCTCCTCGTCCGTATCGACGTCGTCCTGGTTAGAGCTCGAGCTGACCTCCTTCTCCTCCTGCTCCTCGTTGGTGAGAGCTTGAAGAGCCTGCTTGAGCTGATCTCTCGTAGGTTTCGTCGGAGGGAGGCAAGTTATAGATTCCTGAAGCTGGATAATTCGTCGAGAAGGAGGAGTTGGGACAACGAACGATTCCTCCGAGGAAGCTCGTTGGAGGAGGAGGGAAGCTGAGGACGAGGAGGGAGACCGAGAAGGAGAGCGTCGTCGTTTCTTGTTGTGGAAAGGGTTGGGGAGGTCCAGAGTCTCGAGAGCTTGGACTAAGCCAGAGAGCTTGGTGGCCGTAAAGGTAGCCATCCTCTAAGAGAGGGGAAGAAGGAGAAGGGAGGGGAGCAGGTCGACGTTTGAGGTTGAACAAGATCATGACGTCGAGTGCGACAAAACCAGCTCGGAATCCACCTTTTTCGGTGAGAAAATCTGCTAAAAAATCAAACCTTCAAGGCTACTTACTGCTGAGCGCTTTTGCAAGACTTCAAGGAACTTTACATCTTCAAAATCTTATCAAAAACCTTCGACCAAACAATTCGCCCGCTTTCCCTTTCTCCCTCCCTCCCTCTCACCCAAATCCTCCTCCTTCCCCCCTTCTTCCTCCCAACTACTACCACCGGAGATCCTCAGCCCACTCCCGCTCCTGACTGAGTGTGAGTCACCCCAGCCCAGTAAACGAAGAGGCGAGGAGGCGACGCGTCGTCTTTCCTGCTCTCCTTCATCGTACTGAAGCTGACTTCTCTTTCGTTCGCTCCGTTTGCAGGATCTCACCTCTCGAGTATCCTCCTCACACGTTCTGCATCCTTTGTTTTTTTGCTTCGGTAGTCTACGCTTCCTCTCTTTTCTCGCCTTTCTTTCGTCTCTCGACGACTTCGTCGGACAGGCGCTGACCTGTATTTCAACCTCGCTGGGTAGCAGAAAGGACCTCCCTGATAGATCAAGGACGAGACTATGTACGCTAACCAAGAGGATGGGCTCGAAGGAAATCGGGCTGGCGTCGATGAGCGTCGCTGGGTGGGTGGGTGGGTCGCGTCGATTCTGGGACGTCCTGGGTTTTTCCGCGTTCGTTTAGTCTTATTATCTTCTCGTTTCGGGATAATCAAATGTACCACAACCCTCTTCCTGAGACTTCAAAAAAATCCGCTGCTCGACTGCAGAAAGAGAAAGAGACCTGCCCTTGCCCTTCTTCCTTGACGACCCACCCGAAATCGTCGAGCTCATCAGCCCTTCCTTTCCTTTCCCTCTCTCTTCCCTCACCCACCCAACCCACGATGCCCTCCATATTCCCTCTCTTCCTCCGCTCAGCAGTAGCAGGATCCTCCTCTCGACAAGCCGCTCGGTCGTTCTCTAGAGTCGCTCCTAAAGCTTCGATCCCTCGAGCAGCGTCAAGGGCGTGGTTCATCGGAGGAGGAGTCGCCAGTTTGGTGGCCATCTCTGCCTTTGCTCTTTTGAAGGGTAAGTTTTTTTAGTGCTTTCTCAGTTCGAGTATGAAGAGGCTTCTTGAGGGATTTAGGAGAGAAAGGGGGATGCTGAGGGGAGGAGGGAAGGAGGTAGAAAGTGAGCTTGGGAAGGGGACGAAGTGAGCTCTGGTCGAGTCTGGATTGGCTCGAGTGCTCCTTCTTCCCTCGAGACAATCTCGCAGAGTAGAGCTCATCGATTAAGGCAGAAGCGCTCTTCTAGGCCTAGGTTTATATTTGGTTCTCGTCCTTCTTTGGCCTCATCTTCAACGCTGATCTCGACGCTCTCCATCCAAAAAAGAGAACGAACGAAGCTGACCTTCCGGCTCTCCTTCCTCCCTCCCTTCACTCTCCCAGACACCCCTCTCCTCCCAACGCTCTCTTTAGAAACCGCCGTCGACCCTTCGGGACGCACAGATCCTTCCTCCAACCTCTTCTTCCCTCTCTCCCTCTCGCCTCTCTCCTTCCCTCCAACCGGACCTCCGCTCTCGATCGTCGGTCTCGGAGTCAGGGTCGTTTCGTTCCTCAGGATCCAGGTTTACAGCGTTGGATTCTACACTAACTGTAGGATGCTTGGAGGTGTTAAGGGTGTGAGTTATGAACCGTCTGAAGGGAAGGGAAGAAGGGACGAGACGAGGAGGACGGGCTGAAGGAACTGACGGACGCGTTTCGTTTTCGATATTTTTTACTTTGATCACACAGACTGAGGAAAGCATGACCGCTTTCCTTCACGGACCTACTCCTTGCGTACTCAGAATCGGTGAGTTCTCCTTTCTCCTCGATCCTCATCAGTCAAGGCTCGGTTCGTTCCACCGCGTCGTCGAACTTACCTTCCTCTCTCTCCCTCCTCTTCCTTGTAGTCCCCACCCGTAACACCGGGTTCGATCACCTCCGAGACGGATTCGTTCGATCCATGCAGGCTCGACTGAAGCTTTTGTCCAAGCAGGGAAAGCTCTCCGATGACGAGAACGAGGTTCGTCTCAACTCAACCCCGTCCTCTTTCTCTTGCCCGTCCTCTCCCATCCTCACTCTCTTCCTCTCTCTCCCCTCCCAGCGTCTCGCCCTCGCCATCACCTCCTTCAAATCCATCTTCAACGCCGCCTCCACCGCCACCCGAGGACAAGAACTCCTTCTCGTCAAACTCCCCAACAACGGTGGGCTCGCTGTCGAGTTTGAAGGAGAGGTGCTGGGCAAGGTGGAGGGCCTCGAGGGTGGGGTTTTGGCTAGGGAGATGATGGTTGGGTACTTTGTGGAGAAGAATCCTAATTCGCCCAAGGTGAGTTTTTTTTTGGTTTCGAACGAAGAGGAGTGGGAGGTCGAACGAACGACGGACGGACGCGTTGGATTTGAGAGCTGACTTCGTATGTTTGTTCTTTCTTTTGGCGTGGTACATTTCAAAGATGCGAGATAACGTCAGGGAGGCGTTGGGTCTATAGTCGAAGTTTCTACGTTGATCTCCCGATGCGTATGCTAGCTGAACTGTCACAGCACGCGTCGAAGTTCATCCGAGGGTCGCTTCGACTCGCCCCTTGCTGTCCTGTAAGAGCGGAAGAGTTTCTCACTTGACTCTTTCGATCAACGAGCGAGATGTACATGGATCGCCATTGAATTGATGCTGCGAAAGAGAAAGACAGACAGAAGAACAAACAGCCCAAAATCGAGACGAGAGAAGAAAACAGAAGAGGGACGAGAACACGCGGACGTGCGATGCGAGCGAGCAGAGTACAAGCTGAACAGTAACGTAGAGGAGAGGGAGAAGGTACTACAGAGAGAGAGAGACCGAGAGCCGTGAATAGAGAAGCATGAAGTGAGAGAACAAGAAACGAAACGAACGACGAGGCAAAACGAGAGCGTGGACGCGATGAATTTTGGACCGATAAGTGCTAGGATAAGAAACGCCGGATCTAGGGATAGAGTATAGCACGATGTGATGTGATGTGAGGAATATGCAGCGATGTGTGTATGCGTGCCTGAAGAAGAAGAAAGAGAAGGTCAGCCTCGACAGTCGAGGAGGAGAAACGACGCGTTGAACGAAGCTCGCTCACCTCTGGCATTCAGCCCTCAACGTCTCCTTCCTCATCGGTTCCACTGTCCGACTCCCTAGCTTCCTTCCCAGCATCCTCCTTCCCAGTTCCGAAGTTGGAGCTCCCTCCCGAGGAGAAGAGACTCTGTCCTCCCAAACCCAATCCCGTCTTCGTCGTCGCCGTTCCCTCTTCTCCGACGCTCAACCCACCAAAGTCCAATCCCAACCCAGCCGTCTTCTCCTCCAAAGCACAGAGGATCATCTCCTCCTGGTCGACTTCGACGATCGGCGTATCAACGTGCCCTTCCATCCAAGTGGCGCTTCCGACGAGAGTGGGAGGAGGAAGAGCGATGCTGAGAGCTGGGCTTGGTTTGGCTTTTCGAGGAGGAGGAGGACTGATTGGAGAAGCGGTAGGATCGGTGAAGTAGGAGTCTCGAAGGTCGGTAGGGGAGGAAGGGGACTCGATGGTTGGGGAGGGCGTGAGAGGGAGGATTCGAGAGGTGGAGGAAGGTCGTTCGGTGATGAGGGAAGACGTGTATGCAACTGGCGACGAGGGAACCGACGATTCGTTCGAGGCTGCAGCTGAGTTTCGGATGATCTTGGTAGGAGTGAAGTTGGTGGGAGAGGATGGGGAGGAGCAAAGGAGGATGCCTGGGCTTGGAGGGCTTATGGCTCGCTCGATGACCGGGGAGGAGGCGAGGTGGGAGGAGAGGAGGAGGAGGGAGGAGGATGAAGTGGTGAGGACTCGGAGGGTGGATGATCTCGGAGGGGAAGAGAGAGGGGATCGAAGAGTAGGAGGGGATTGGTTCCTTCGAGAAGAAGCGCCGGGGAGGATGGGAGAGGAGCTGGCGTGGTGGAAGGTTGGTCGAGAGAGGTTGTGTGCATTGAGTTGAGGCTGAAGGGAGCAGGAGGAAGAAGTGTGAACGGTGTTCCTCCTCGAGATGGCAGAGCTTCCCTTCCCTTCAGCTTCCCTCCCCTTTGCCAGCAAGATATCCTCCTGATCAAGATGATCCTTCGAGAGAGCAGCTTCTAGAGCAGGTTTTGCTCGTCCTCTGAAGCCAGGATCCTGAAGTCGAGCAGGGACGGGGGTGGAGAGGACGACTGGAAGCGAGAACGTGCCTCCTGCTCGTCGAGAAGTTCGATTTCCCGTGGTGGAAGGGTTGGGGTGGGAGAGAGCGAAGAGAGAAGAAGAGGAGGAGGAGAAGAGGGCAGAGGGAGGAGGAAGGGGAGGCGCTGATATTTCACTGGAGGAAGAAGGAAGGAAGGAAGCAAAGGAGGAAGGAGGAGGAACGAGATGGGAGTTAGGGAGGAAGAGGGTCGTCAGCTTTGCAGCCCTACGCTGGATTCTACAGGTGCTCGGAACAAGATCCAACTCACCTCATGTCGTGTGTGTTTGAGTAATGGATGGGTGGTGGCGACGAAGAGAAGTTTATGGTGGTGGTTTGGAGGGAAAGAACAGGAAGAAGAGGGAGAGGGGTCAAGATCTGAGAAGGCTTGAGAAGGCTTTCCCTTCGGATCCAGAGTCAGCTGAAACGAGTAGGGAAGCGAAGGGAAATGAAGTTCACATCGAAAGGAACGAGAAAGAGAAGAACTTCCTCTGAACGGTGTCGTGGTTGAGGGAGAGGAGGAGGGAGAGAGAGGAGGACTTCGCTTCGAAAGGTGAGCTCGCATTCTCTGGGCCGATTTGGCTTGTTTCAGCCTTGCGATTCGCCCCTGTTGACTCGAAGATTTTCGAGGCGACTCCTTCAGACTCCCAGCTAGCCCATCTGCGAGTCCCTGCTTTGAATCCGAGATGTTTTGCTCTACATCTCCGGACCAGGAAGAGACCGAGGGTCAGACCTCTCTTTCGCCCCAAGCTCTCATTCTTTCGAGGACGTTTCTCCCATTCAATTTAGCAGAGTCGACTCGACCAGTTCCATCGTGAAGATCGGTGTTTTCAGTGGTAGAGACTGGAGCTCGCTGCCTTGGACGAAAGATCTGAGGTTCGACGAGACGCGAAGACGCGCCCTCCCTCTCTCGCTCCTCTTCGATCTGGGCCTCATCAGCCCCCTCCACTCTACTGCGCTCTCAATGGAGCTCACATAAAGGTTCCTTCAGAATCTAGAACGGCAAGTCGAAAACTTTTCTGCTGGAAGAGCGTTCCGAGTCAAGGGGGGGGTGGGAGGTGACGTCGAAGAACCTCCTCTCTTCCTTTCCTCTCTTCCTCTTTCTCTTTCTTCCTCCCTACAACACCATCTTCTCTCAGATCCTCCACAACAGAAGCTCAGCATCTTCCAGGTCCTTCCCATCACAAAAAACCCTCCCCCTCTCCATTCCATTTCGCCAAGTTCGCTCAACTATGGTTCGCGTTTCATCAAGTGACAGCTCCGAGGCTCTCTTCAGCAGCTCCTCAGATTCCGACCCAACCATCGTCTCGTATCATGGTGAGCTCTATACATTCTCCCCGTATTTAGTTCTCTGGAGCGTTGAAGGCGGGAAAGAGCGACGTTTGACGACGTTTTATCCCCCTCCTTCCCCTTCCCATCCCCTAGCCGATATGGCCATCTACACCAAAGGACTCTACTTGGAAGCCGTGTACCAGTCGAAGCTCGCGAGAGCGAAAGTGGAGGGAGAGGATGCTTGGGTGGAGAAACAAATCCAGGTGCGTCTTCTCGCTTCTCTTCTCCTCTTCCCCACGCCCCTCTCGTCCTCTCTTAACCTTCACGCTCAGGGAACAAGAAGAGAGTTTTACCAAAATCGTCCCAACGTCTTTCCTGGCTCCTCCTTCTTTTCGCTCGACGTTGCAGAGCCACCATCGGAGACGAGCTCGTCAACGCTCCCAATCTCCCTCTTCTTCATCTCCTCGATTCGCTAGCAGCAACGGTCACCAGTTCATTCACAAATGAGGAGAGTTTCAAAGAGTGTGAGTACACAATTTGAAGCTGACGCTGGATGGTACTCAAGAAGCAGGAACGCTGATCCCTCTTTTTCTCGACGCGTCGTTTTCTCTTTCTCTTCAGACCCACTCCCGTCAACACAAACTCGTTTCTCGTCCCTCGACAACGACAAAAAGACACACCCGCTGCCCATCGCAGATACTTTGAGCCTCTCAGACGAGCTCGTTCTATATTCTCAGCCTCTTTTACATCCCTCGTCGACGCGATCCAACTTTCCGTCATTCGACTTCGCTACGAGCCAGATTCACCGCCGCTCGTTCACGTATGTAGCCTTAGTGTTCTCATAGATCTTTCACCTCGATATCTTGATCTCTTCACGCCGGAACCGATGTTTGGTGAGAAGAAGAGGCTAAGGGAACCGAAAATGAAGATCGACGTTGACGCGAGACAACCGTCGCGTGTTGAGGAGAAAGGAAGAACTCGATACTGAGAGGCTCAGCCTGACTCAATAGAGCTGGTCTCACTTCTCTTAGCACAAGGACTTCCAGAGACAGAAACGTTCTTCACTCGATTTCGAGCGTGTCAACCTTCACCCTCCCGCTCCTTCTCTCTCGCCGGCTAGGATCCCTTCTCTCTCCTCCGAAACGAAGCTAGGTTTCTTACTCACATCTCTCCTTCCAAGTGCAAAAACCTTCCTCGGCAGCCTTTCGGAGAGAAAAAAAAAAGCTGCGGAGGAAAGCACGAGGCCGACCCCCTCTTCCCTTCCTGCTGCTCCTTCCCCTCCAACCAAACCGGCCTCGAGCTCACCTCTCCTTCCCTCTCCCTCCTCCCTTCTCTTTCCCACCGCTCCGAGGTCGATTGGTTGGATGGCCCAACCCTTAGCGTCGTCTTCTTCGCCTCCTCCCTCGTTCGACTGGCTAGGAAGAAGAGGCAGCATAGGAACAAACCGATCGAGGAAATCGTCGAAGCTCGTTCCTCCCTCTCCTTCCTCCCTCCCTGCATCAGCTCTACCGGACGACGATTACATCCCGTGAGTCCACATTTGTCTTAGTTCGATTCTTCAGTCTTTGGCTCCATTTCCTCGTACAGTTTTGATTGACTTTCTTTGCTTTGGGATTCAGATATCGAGGTCGAATCTCGATCCCTCCTCCTGAGCTCCCGTCCCTCTTTCCTTCCCCTCCTCAACCCTCTGGACCGGCTTCTTCCTCCCAAAACCTACCCAAACGGAGAGCGACCATTACTTCCCAATCCACCCACCACACCTCACCTCGGTCTCCACCTCAACAGATGTCCTCCCCTCCTCCAACCTACCCTCGCCTCTTCCCTCTTTCCGGGGGCATTGGGGAGTCGCCCGTCAGCTTCGCCCAACAGCAGCAGCAGCACCAGCTCAGCCCGTCCAAGAGGTCCATGGCAGGAGCCTCGGATGGAAGGAGCTCAGTGGAGACTACGTCTACGTCCAGGAAGGCCAGCCGAGACGGCTTCCTCTCAGGCGGTGGGACGATGTCCGTCGAGCGTCAGACGAAGGGCTCCTCCGACCCCTCCCTCCCTCGAGGGAGAGATAGATCCAACTCGTCGACCGCCAGCATACCCAAACCCATATCCGATCCCCTCAGAGCTCCCTCTCCTCCATTCTCCTACAATCCCTCCCGACCTCCTCCTCCTCAGCCCACGCTCCCACGCTCCAAACACCTTCAACCTGCTCGCCTCCCCTTCTCCTCTTCGTCGCCGGACCTTCGTTCTCTCTCTCACTCCCACCAACCTTCGACGGACAAGCAGTCTCGCTCACGGCAACTCGCATACGGTGAGCTATCTTCCTTCTGTTTTCTTGCGGCTCTCGGTGGAGCTTGACAAACACCTCAGTTGATTGCCGGACGAAGGAAGCTCGAGCTCACCGTTTCCTCTCCTTCCTTTCTCACAGCAGCTTCCACGACGTGCGATACCTGGGTCTATCCTCAACCCAAACTCAAACCCTTCCTCATCACTCCTCCCAGCAGTCCTCCAGCCGTCCCTCTCCCCAACGAAAAATCTGCAAGGAACTCTCCTTCGCCCGTCAAAAAGGATCTCCTGAGTCGCTTCCCTTCGATCGGACGGTCGATCTCTTCGGCTCACAACAAACGGAGACCCTCTCTCCCAGAGTTCGTCACTCCGGACGAGTCGTCGGACATTAGGGTTCTTCGAGAAGGAGATCAGAGGGAGCAGGAGAAGATTCTGTGGGCGGCAGCAGCGAGGAAGGGAAGTGTGTCGAGGAAGGGAAGGAATAGGTCTGGATCTGGAGCGAGTCGAGGAGAGCTGGGAGCATCAACAGGGACTACGTCTACTCGAGGAGTGAAGCTGTCGTTCGACTTCCTCTCGAAACCTCCCTCGGACGAACGGGACGGACGGTCGTCGGCTCCTCTCGAAGCTCACGAGAAGTCCACTCGTCCTCGGAAGGCTTCGAGTCAGGGAGACCTGAGAGCTATTCAAGCCAGCTCGAGAGGAAGGGACTCTGGAGGAGACCGAGGAGGAGGACTCGACCCACGGATCTCAGCTGAAAGGGAGCACGAACAACCCTACGTCTCGACGAAGCACCATCACCCCTTCCTCGGACGACCACTCCCTCCCTCCTCTTCCGTCGTCGACATCGGACCCGATGGGATCTGGAACGAACTCCCTCAACCCTCCTCGTCTCAGGGACCCGAGGATGCTGGACCTACTCGCTTCGTGATCGGTCAAGCTCTCTCGCCAGACTCAGCTCCGGATTCCTCAGCCTCGTCCTCCAACGGCTCTCACGATCCTCGAACCCATCGTCGCTACGCTTCTCAAGCATCTCGGTCGATCTCCTCCCTCGACGCTTTCCACGCTCGGTTTCCACCCTCGCCTGGTCACGCCGGGACCTTCAAGAAGAGCCACGGTCGAGCCAGCACCATCTCTTCCTCGTCGCGTCTCCTCGTCCCTTCGTCCCAAGACCAGTCCATCGCCGCTCCCCTCACATCGGCTCCTCCCTTCCTCGAAAATCGGAGCTGGATCAGGGAGTCTCAAGACGCTCTTCTCAACGTCTCGAATGACTCGTCTAGGAGAGGGTCGCACGAGCACGACTCCGTCCGGAAAGTCGCGTCGTCGTCGTCAATGAGGGTTCATCCTTCGACCTCAGGCAAGGTCATCGCCGACAACTGGACCTTCCCTCCTTCGCCTGCCAACACCGCTTCCAATGGATCGTCGCCCGAGTTTGCCCAGCACCAGCCGTACCGAGGATCGTCGTCCTCTCAGCATCCTACGATTGCCGCTCACGCGTCGTCGGTTGGATCTCATTACTCTTTGCAGGCTGCTCCTCTCTTTTCTTACGACAACTACGAGGTGAGTCGAGGAGCTTCTACCTTGTCGTATATTTCGCCCCTCTCGACGCTGACGAGCTTCCATTCTTCCTCGTTCCAGACTCTGTTCTACGAGCCTCCCACCTCGCCCGTTCGGGTTCACGCTCCTCCTCCTTCCTCCGACGGCGAGGGAGAGACCTGGTCCGAGACTGGATTCGGAGAAGAGATCTTCGATCCAGGTAGGTTCCTCTCCTCCCGTCGAGCTTTCTCTCGAGACGCGTCGACTCTCGAACTGACCTTTCTCTCTTTCTCTCACAGACGCTCCCGACGTTCGACCACCCATCATCAGGCACGTCAGTCGAACCCTCTCCGTTCCCTCTCCCGACAACAACAACCGAGATCGCCTCTCTCGCTCCTCCATCCACTCCATCGCAGGAGAACTTGGAGACCTCAGCGCGTCGTTCCCCTTCCCTCCTCGTCCCACCGCCTCCGGCCCTTCTCTTTCTTCGGCCTCCTTCGTCACAACCGCTTCCTACGTTACTGCAGACTCGCATATCACTGTTACACCTTAGCCTTCTCTTAATCATAGCATCTTCTAGTCTACCTCCCTGCTCTCTCGCTTAGTTTAGCAACCTTGTCTAATCCATTTTTCGCTGCTCAATTCTTCTCTTGCACGTCTACACGCTCTTTCTCTACCTGGTTCCCTCCTACCGCACGCTCCTTCGCTTTTTTTGATTCTATTCAACGGGCCCTCGTTTTTACACTTGCTTTCTTCCGTTTCGTCGCTCTCTCACTCTCTCGCATCTGTTTTCCTTCCCTCTCGCCTCCCTCTCTCCTTTACGCTACCTCATGAGTTCTCCTTACCTTACCCAAACGACGCCCTTCCGCAACCACTGCTGCTTTCACCCATACACCTCGTCTTCTTCGTTTGTTTCGTTACAACATTCATGAGATCGTGATCGTTCGAGATGGGGTTGTTTCTACACTAGATTAAACTACCTCTCTCTCTCCGCCTCTTCGGTTCGTTCCCATCCTCGACTCTGGACTAAGCTGAACAGCCATCACTCGTACTTCGTAAGGTCGAGTGTCAGGGATCTGGAAGATCCGACGTCTTGGTCCCGGTAGACTCCGACGAGCGAGTTGGATTTCTCGTAGAGGGTGCTGGGAGAGCGGAAAACGAGAGGGTCTGTTAGTAAAGGGACGAGAACCGAGAGCTCGAAAGGTGAGAGTGAGAGAAGGGAGGAAACGGAGAACTCACTCCTTCAAGGAGATCACGATGAACTGAACGGCAGTCGAGCAGTGTTCCCTCAGGTATCGAGCAACCCTGGCGACGTTCGTATTGTCGAGAGCAGCATCCACCTCGTCGAGAACGAAGAAAGGAGCGGGTTGGAAGCTGGAAGAAACGAAAGAAAGAAGGAAGAACGAGTCAGATCAGATCCGGTACGAGACGCGTCGCGGAAGGACAGAACGAGAACGAACCTGTGGATGGCGAACAGCAGAGCCAAAGCGGCAACCGTTTGCTCTCCTCCCGACAGCTGATCCATGTCTCGGAACCTCTTCATCGGTGGCATGGCGTGGTACTTGATTCCAGCGAGGTAGGGTTCCTGTTCAAGGAGGAAGAACGAGACGCGACGGAGAAGACGTCAGTGGAGCTGCTCGACGAACCCAGACTTCGGGTAGCGCTAATTGACTCACTTCACTATCCTCCAACGACAGGTAGGCGACTCCTCCCATCGGCGAAGCGTTTCCCTTGGTCAGATCCTTGTAGACTTGGTCGATTCGATCCGAGATGTGGGTGTAGGCTTTGTTGAAGAGGTCGGATCTGGGGAACGACGAGAGGGACGAAAGATCAGCGAGAGAAAAAGAGGGTCGACGAGCAGAAGAAAGAATGAAGAACGAACCTCTGCTTCTTGATGTCGTTGAAGTGTTCTCGAGCCGTCGACGATTCCTTCCTCGCCTTCTCGACCTCCCTCTCGGTCTCGGTGAGCTTGGCTTGGACTCCACCCATCCTAGTGAAAGGGACGAAAAGAGAAAGTCAGCGAACGTTCGAGAGAAATTATGGTCTAGGACGAGGAGAAGCAGGCAGGACGAACTTGTCGGCAGCCTTCATGTTGGGAGCCATCCTCACGATCTCAGCGTCGATCTTGGCGATAGCGTTCTCGAGTTCTTCTCCGTACTCCTCTCCCCCGTTCTGGTAAAGGTGAGAAGAAGGCAAAGAGTCAGCGAAGTCCTAAGAGAAGGAAGAAGAGAGATGGAACGCGTCTGAATCCAAACTCACTTCCTTTTCCTCGTCCTCGAGATCAGCGAAATCGACCTCGATAGCGTAGTCCTTCGCCACCAGAGGTTTCTGAGTTCCGTCGTCGTCCTCGTCGACATCCATGGCAGCTGGACCGTTTCCGTCCTGAAAAGAGTCAAACGAGAAGACGGGTCAGGTCGAAAAGGGAAAGGGGAGAGAGAGAGAAGACGAAGACTCACGTCGTCACCAGCGTCCATGGGAACGGCATCGAGAGAACCACTCAGCAGAGGGATGTCGATATCCTCGAACTTGCATCGACGGTAGATGACGGCTCTCTCTACTCCGAGTCGTTCGATGGTGTCGTTCTGCAAGCCCGAAGCCCAAAGTCAGTCTCGAAAAGACAGGACGCGCCGGAGAGAGAGAAACGAGCTCACCCAAGATCCAATCTCCTTCAGAGCCCTATCCAGAACCTTCGTCGACTTGGCCGAAGCCTTCTTCACCTCCTCCAAAGTCTGCTGGCTCTCCTCGGCTTTCGTCTGGGTGACCTGAAGCGTCTCCTTGAGATCCTTGAGTTCGGCGAGAGCAGCCTCGATCTGCTCGACCAACGCGTCTCGGGAAGCGACGAGTTGGACGAGAGCGGCTCGTTCGTCTTGGACGGACTTCTGAAGGTTCTGGAGTCGTCGTTGGGTTCCTTCGAGTTGCTCGGCTTCGAAAGCAGACCTGATGAGAGAAAGGCGAAGAATCAGAACCTCGTCGAGAAAGAGAAAAAAGAGACGGCGACTCACTGATGAGACAGCCTAGCAATCTGAGCATCGAACTGAACTCGAGCTTCGGCTTGCTGCTGAGCGACTCGAAGCTGGACCTCCTCGTAATCTCGGATGTTTGCGACCTGAATTCGAGCACAAAAGGCGGCGAAGATTCCGTCCTCAGAGGCGTTGACTTGGTCAGCGAGGGTGGCGATCTCGTCCTCGACGGTGGTAAGAGAAGCTTGTTTCTGATCAATCGGATGAAACGAGGAAGAAGAGGGAGTCAGCTCGAGATTCGCACGCAGGAGGAGCGGAGAAGGAAGACGAACCTTGTCCAGGTTGGAAGTCGTGCTCTTGATCTCCTTCTCGGCGTGCTTCAACTCCTCCTTGAGTCCAGTCAGACGAAGCTTGGTAGCACTCTGAGACAAGGAGCGAGAAAAGGTAGATCAGCGAGGAGCTCAGACGCGCTTCGGTAAAGAAAGAAGGAGGACGAACCAGATCGTCCTTGACCAACACAAGCTCAGCGTCGAATCGAGAGATGTCTCCAGTCAGGTTCTCGTCCGTCTTTCCCTTGGGGTACGACTTCTGAAGCTCCTTCATGTAGGCCATCAGGGAGTCTCGTTGTTTGGACAGAGCTGGGGCGAGGAAGAGAACGAGGAGTGGGTTTCAGCTCGGAGAGGCGACGCGACGAGGAGAAAACGAAACGAAGCCCGACAAACTCACCAGCAACCTCCTTCTCGTCCCACTTCCTTCCATTCCCGTGAGAGCTCTGACCACCCGTGATCGACCCAGACTTGTGAATGACGGTTCCATCGAGAGTCACGGCTGTCGAACGAAATCGAAAACGCGTCAGTTCTCCTTCCTCTTCTTCCGAACTCGACTCTCAGAAAGGCCAGAACCCACACTTCACATCCTGTCCTCGATCGTAGCAGACGTATCTCGCAATATCCATCGTGTCGCAAACGAGCGAGTTGCCACAAGCGTGCTGCATGGCTGCTTCGAACTGAGGGTTGAAGTCGATCACGTCGATGGCCAGTCTGGCTCCTTTGGCGAAGGAACGGTACTTGTCGTTGGTGGGTTTAGCTTGGATGCTGTCGAGAGGGATGAAGGTTGCTTGGCCGAGACGTTGGGATCGAAGGTACTGAGGGTGGGTGAGAGGGGGGAAGGAGAGGAGGGTCAGGCGAGACGAGACGAGAGGAGGAGGGAGCGAGAGAGAGGAAACGAGGCGAGAGAAAGAACTCACGTTGATGCACTCGATAGCAGTCTTCTCATGATCGATAACGATAGCGTCGATGTTCCTTCCGAGCACGACCGAAACGGCGGTTTGGTACTTGGTCTGAGTGGGCTTGCAGAGATCGACGACTCGACCATGAACACCTGTTCGAAAAGACGAGAACACGTCGAGTCAACACCGAGTCGAACCAGCTTCCCGAAGGTAGCAGTCGAGCGAAAGAGACGCTAGCTAGTGAGGAAGCCCGACTCACCAGGGAAGATCGTCTTCAGCGTCGCCAACGTCTCCCTCAACTTGGTCTCCTTCTCGGTCTGCTTCCTGTCGGCTCCGGCTTGGACGATCTTGGTGTAGCAGTTCTGAAGCTTCTCGTTGGTTTCGGTCTCGAGTTGACTGAAAGGCAGAAAGAGAGAAACGGAAGAGGAAAGAGTTCAGCTTCGAGACCTCGAGAACGGGCGAGACGAGACGACGAACCTGATCCTCGACCTCTCAGCAACGAGACTGTCCAACTCCTGCTTCGACCGACTTCGATCCGCCTGGAGAGACTTGACCTTGACTTCCGTCTGATTTCACACCAAAACACCAAAGCCAACCCGAGTCAGCGCTCCGTCTTCTTCTCCTTCGACCCGAACGCGTCTCGTCTCGAAGAACGAAGAACGAGTCGAACTCACCGCCTCCTTCTTCTCCTCCAAATCCCCAATCTCGTTCCTCAACTTGCTCGTCTGCCTCTTGAGTCCCTCGAGCTTCTCGGTCAGGTCGGTGGTCTCCTCGTTGAGCGTCTTCTCCTGTCGACGGAGGAGGTCGAGCTTCTGGCGTTCGGCGGGGAGGAGGGTGTTGGCTTTGGCTTTCCTGCAGATGGGAAGATGGATGGAGCGAAGAGGAAGGGAGATGGTCAGTGACGGGCGAAAGGAGAGAGGGCAGGAAGAGGGGAAAGAGGGATTGTGAGGAGATGGGGGAGCGGGACGGGAAGAGAAAGAACGAACAGTTGTCGATACTCAGCGATATCAGCATCGGAGAGAGCCTTTCCAGCTTGTTGAGCTGACTTCCTCTGAGCCTCTGTTATCGCAACAATCCGAAACCAAAAACCTCGAGATCAGCTTCGACATCCGACGATCAAAACAAAAGGACGGACGCGTCGAGACGAGATGAAAGGAGAAAAACTCACCCTCAGCCTGCTTCGCCAGCTTCTCCACCTTCTTCAAATCCGCTCTCAAACTCTCGAGGCTCTCCGTCTGACGGGTCATGTCTCGTTGAACCTTCTCTCCGAGGGACTCTGCGGTCGAGGCCTTCTTCTCCGAGTGAGCGATCTGGGTTTCGACGGCGACGAGTTTGGGAGCCTGAAGCCAGATCGATGGTCAACATTCGTTGGGTTTTGAGATTCTTCGAGGCACAGACGAAGAAAAATACGAAGACGAGAACTCACCAACTGATCCGTAGCCTTCTCCTTGTTCTTGATGACCTTTTCCTGCTTGGAGATCTCCGCTTGGAGAGCGACTTGAGCCTTTCGAGCGGCGGAGACCTTCTTCTCGTGGGAGTCCTATCAATCAACACCGCGCACGAAGGAAAACGTCAGCTTAAGCGAGACGAGCAAGGAAAGAAAGGGAGACGAGACCAGAGGAAAGACGAGGACGAACATGTTCCTTCCTCAACTTGGCCAACTCCTTGTTCTTCGCCTTGATGTCCTCCGAAGCTTTCGAGATCCCATCCTGGATATGGTACAGTCTCCAGAGAACTTGTTGTACGACGAGATCGTCCTGTGAGAACAGGCAACGCGACGAGACGAAACGAACATCAGTTTCCGTTCGAGCTCAACCTCCCTTCTCCCTTCTCTCGAGCCAACTGAGAACGGGATGAAACCACTGACCTTCTCCTTCCTGAGCTTGGTAAGTTTGGTAGCTTCCGACTTGTGCTCCTTGTAGGCCTTGAACTCCTTTGCGATCTCCCTCTTGTTCTGCATGTTCTCGGTCGAGTTGGCGGTGGCCTTGTCCTGAGCTTCTTTGGCTTTCTCGTAGGCGGGAGCGAGTTCGAGGGAGCTGAGAGAAGAAGAAACGAACGCGACGTCGCAGAAAGAGAGAAGGGAGATAGTGTAAGCGTGTGTGGGTGGAAGAAGTGACGGAAAGATAGAGGGCAGAGGGAAGGAGGGAGGGAGAGGAGGGACGCGAGAGGTGGAAGCGGCACGAACCCTGAGATCTGCTCGATAAGACGGCAGAGATCCTTGGGAGACTGCCTGGCGATAGCTTCGACATCACCCTGTTTCCACCCAAAGAGTCAAGAGAGTGAGTTCGAGCTCGATTGAGATGGGCGAAGGGAAAGATGGGAGGAAGGAGGGACGGGGAAGGCGACTGACCTGGAAGACGAGGAAGTTCTTTGCCTTTACGAGGATGTTGTGCTTCTCGAGAGCCGAGTTGTAGACTCCGTAGGTGACCGTCCTTCCGTTGATCTTGTACTCGCTCGATCCCGTTATCGATACCCTAGGATAGGAAGCGCAAAGCGATCAGCTCGATCCGAACAGCAGGAAGGGAAGGAAGAGATCAAGCTCACGTTCTCTGAAACCTATACTCCTCCCCCTCCTCATCCTCGTAAACCGCCATCACCCAAGCCGTCTTCGCGGTCCCTTCTCCCTCGTCTCCATCCTCGTCCGATTCCTCCTCCTCCTGGGTTGCTCCTGACTGAGTGGATTCGTCTGGTCCTCGAGCGAGCTTCCTTCCTCTGTAGACGAGGTCCTTGAGTTGTTTGGATCGAAGTTGGGAGGATTTGATTCCTAGGACGAAGGAGATGGCGTCCATGAGGTTGGATTTCCCTGAACCATTGGGTCCGATGATGGCAGAGAAGGGCTTGAAGGGACCGATCGTTTGATGACCTCGATACGACCTGGGAGGGAGGAGGGAGGAAGGAGGAGAGGTGAGCTCGTGCTTTCCTATGTATCCATCCAAGCTCCCAGTGAAGATCGGAGGTGAGCTTACTTGAAGTTTGATAGCTCTAGTCTGACGAGCATCTCGAGCGTAGTTCCACGAGGGAAGAAGGGAAAGTCGTGGAAAGAGAGAAGGAGGGAGTTGGGAGAAGAGAGACGAAGCTCATTGCGTCGCGACTCGAGAGTGGAGGAGGCTCGTCGTCAAGCAGATATGAGGTCACCCAAAGAAGGTATAGAAAAATGGAAAACGGAGACCTCTAGCTGATCATCCTTTCTACCTTCTCGACTATTCAGATTACCAACTTGATCGAAAAAGTACGAAGTAACGCGCTTCTTGCTGCACGCGACGAACCACTTTGAGCTTTCGCGTCCTTCCCTCCTCCTGCATTCCCTCCTCCCACCACCCACCCTCCCCCATGGCCAAAGCTGCTCCCCCTTCCTCCTCCGCCTCCAAGAAGCAATCCACCCTCCTAGGATTCTTCTCCAAGCAACCTGGTCCTGCTTCTTCTTCTCCTTCGGCGCCCAAATCCTCCTCGTCCAAACCAGCTCCAGCTCCTCCTTCCTCCTCCAGCAAACCCCTCTCCTCCAAGCCCTCCACCTCTCTCGCTCTCAACTCCTCCCCTCTAGCGACCTTCTCCAAGAAACCTCTCCCTAAACCTAAACAGATCGACGTGGACGAGGAGGTTGTGGTGGACGAGGACAGTGAAGGGGACGTCGTGCTCGATTCTCAACCTCCAAAGGTCGTCGCTCGAGCTGGAACGTCCTCCTCCGTCTCGAGTTCGCTCCCCAAGACTTCAGCAGCTCAGTCGGAAGCCACCTTCGATGAGGACGCTCATATGGACGAAGGAGAGGAGTTCCCTGTTCTTTCGGTGAGTGCATCCCTTTGCTTCGAGAGGGAAGGGAGGAAGAGGTGACCCGTTCCCGCGAGCTCACCCTTCCTTCTCTCTCTCTCTCCTCTCTTCCTCCTCTCACCTTCGATTATACAGGCTCGAGTCAAGCGAAGGATTGTTACTATCGATTCAGACGAGGACGAAGAGGACGTGTTCACTTCCAAAAAGACTCTCTCCAAGAAGGCAGCTCGTACGTTCCTCCTCCACTCCCTCCCTCCCTTCTTGAAGCGTGTTGAGCTTACATCTAGCTCTTCCTCCTTCGATCAGCTCCCAAGAAGCAAGCTCGACATGACTCGGAAGACGAGTACGACAATGCAGATGACGACGATCTCTTTGGTGCGTTTCTTTTTCTGTTGTCTTTCCTGCCTTCTTTCTCTGCTCCACTCTCGAGCTCGAGCTCACACTTCCCTCCCTCCCTCCCTCCGTCCTTCAGCTTCCGCCGCCGCCGAATACGACGAACCCATGGACGAGTCGGATGCATCGGAGAAGCCTGTCAAGAAGGCTGCTCCCAAACTCAAGAAACCTGTTCGTCCCACTTTCTCTTCTTTCCTACGAGAATGCGCTGGTTCCTCTCATCTCTCTCTCCTCGAGCTCACCTCCACCTTCGTCTTCTCCTCTTGCTCTTCCAGGCTGCTTCCCGTCCCTCGATTCGACCCTCCGGTGCTGGCTCTTCGTCGAAGGGTTCCAACAGTACCTCCTTCCTCACCAAGGCTGAACTCAAGAGGCAAGACGACAAGGAGACCAAGAAGGCCGGAGAGGACTGCTTTGATTTCTTGAAGGACCCTCGAGATGTTCGTGCCCCTTTCTCTCTCTTTACGTATCGTCCGAAATGGAAGCTGATTCTTGAGGTTGGATGATGGGTTAAACGAATGCAGAAGGACGGAAACAAACCAGGTTCGTTTCGTCTCGTCCCTCGGCTCTCCGAAGGCTGTATGCTGACTCTTTCTCTCTTCCTTTCTAAGATTCACCCGACTACGACCCCCGAACTCTCTACATCCCCAAGAAGGCTTGGGACTCCTTCACTCCCTTCGAGACTCAGGTGTGTCCTCATCTTCTCTCTTTGAGCAGAACGGGAGCAAGCTTATTCGTTGGTCGACGCGTCTCTGACCTCATCCTTCGCCCTGTCCAGTTCTGGGAGATCAAACAGAACCACTTCGACACTGTGCTCTTCTTCCAGAAGGGGAAATTCGCTGAGCTCTATGGTGCGTCTTCAGCGTCGCTCAACTTTCCTTCGAGCCAATCCTAGCTGACCTTCGCTTTTCGAACCTCCTCAAGAAAACGACGCTGTGCGTCGAGCCTCCTCTTGCTCGATCCTTCAGCTCCCACTGATCGCTCTTCGCTTTTTTAGGAGATTGGAAACCGAGAGTTCGGACTCAAGCTCACGGATCGAGTCAAGATGAAGATGGTGAGGCGAATCGAAGCTTCTCGACACGCGTTGGTCGAAACTGACCTCTCGCTCTCCCTTCTTCTTCCAGGTCGGTGTTCCGGAACAGAGCTTCGACATGTGGTGCGTACCATTCCCGTCGTCTTTCTTCGTCTCGTTCTCGATCTGACTGATTCCTCTCCTTCTTCTCTCTAGGGCCGCCAAGTTCCTCGGAGCTGGATACAAGGTCGGACGAGTCGATCAAACGGAAACTGCCCTAGGGTGAGTCAACCTCGCTCTTCTGTCTCGAATAAGACCCTTTTCGCTGACCACTCTACTTATCACAGAGCCGAGATGCGACAGAAGTCAGCCAAAGCTGGAGGACTTGGCAAGAAGACGACGGCAGGAAGGGAGATCGTCCATCGAGAGCTCAAGCACGTCCTCACCAACGGAACCGTCTCGGATGCTGCGTTCTTGTCCGGTGACGAGGCGAGCCATTGTGTGTCGATCAAGGTACGCTCTCTTCTGATTCGTCTCGAAGCAAGAGTAGATGCTGATCCTGACCTCGACTTGAACAGGAGGAGAACGAGTCGCCACACCTTCCTTCCTCCTTCGGAATCACCGTCCTCGACGCCGCTACAGGAGCCTTCTCTCTCTCAACTTTCGATGACGACGTCTGCAGAACCAAGCTCGAGACCATGTTCAGGCAGCTTCGACCCAAAGAGATCGTGTACGAGAAGGTTTGTCCTTCCCTCGTCGCGTCCACTTCTTTACTCCTCGAGGCGAGGCTGAACTCCATCTCTCCTTTTCGTTTTTGTCTTCGCAGGGAAACCTCTCCGTCCCAACCATGCGAGCCCTCCGATCCATGCTTCCCTCGTCCTGCGTCTGGGTACCCATCAAGTCCTTCGGAGCTCCCCAGGACACCCTCGACGCGCTCGCCGAGTTCTTCCCTTCCCCCGCGGATGCGATCGTGGTCGATGGAGTGGATGGGGATCTCAGCAGGTACCCCGAGGCGATCAGGTCGTCGATGGATCAGCCGCTGGTGCTTTCGTCGTTGGGCGGGATCATCTCGTGAGTTCCAGAGTGGTGGTGAGAAATCGGAAGCGCGTCTCTTCCTTACCTTCCTTTCTTTCGTTCTCGTTCACTCGACTTTCAGATACCTCAAGCAGCTCAACCTCGATCAGGATCTGCTCAGTCAGAAGAACTTTGACATCTACGACCCGATCCGACAGGGACAGAACCTCGTCCTCGATGGACAGACTCTGGCTCACATCGAGGTGAATCTTTGTTCCCTCGCCGTTTCGTTGGAATCTCTCGCTGACTGTTTGCTTCGTGGTCGCAGGTTCTCGTCAACAACGAGGGAGGAGTACGTCCTAGATCTCAAAATTTTGTCCTCGCCTCTTCGACCTTTCTGACGCTCTTTTGACCTTGCGTTTGAACAGGAGGAGGGATCGCTTCTCAAGATCCTTCAACGATGCACGACGCCCTTCGGTGAGCTTCTCTTTGCTCTCTCCTGTGCTTCGAGTCCACTATCTGACCTGTCTCGTTTCTTCTCGCTTTCAGGGAAACGACTCTTCCGACTCTGGCTCTGCATGCCTCTTCGAAAAGCTCAGGCTATCAACGATCGGTTCGTTCAGCTTTTTCGTTCCGTTCGAAACAAGCTTTGGCTTCAATCCTGACACCTCGCTCCTCTTAAATTGCAGACTCGACGCCGTGGAGGAGATCATGCAGCACCCCAACTTCGAAGACGTCTTCAGGAAGCTTTGCAAGGGTGAGCTCGTTCCCCTCTTCGTCTTCTCGAAGTCGAACGACGACTGACCGTCCTTCATATCTCTCCGTTTGCAGGTCTCCCGGATCTCGAGCGACAGGTCTCTCGAATTCACGCCAAGTCGATCAAGATCTCAGACTTCATGAAGGTCATCAATGTGAGGGCTCCTTCCTTCCTCCCTGCATCCCTCTTTCTCGAAGGACTGACCGACGCGTCCTCTCATTTTTCTCGCAGTCCTTTGACGACGTCCACCGAGGTTTCGAGAAGCTCGCCGACATCGCCGAATCCTTCGAATCCAAGTCCATCGGAGCTCTTCTCAAGTCGGCTCCTGATCTCACGTCCTACCTCGAGAACATCCGCTCGCTGTTCAAGTACGACAAGGAGGAAGGGACGCTGCTCCCCGTTCGAGGTGCCGATGAGGACTACGAGACGATCATGCAGGAGATTAAGGAGGTGGAGGAGGAGTTGGAGACGCTGAGGGAGGGGTATGTGCAGGAGTTGAGGTGAGTTCGACGCGTCGAGGGAGTCTCGTCTTCGAGTCGTTCCGTTGCTTCGAAACTGACCTTGTTTCGCTTCTTCCCTTTTTCAGAACCAAGAACGTCGAGTACTGGCACAGTGCTCAGGGTCAGAAGGAGATCTACCAGATTCAAGGTGGGAGAGCTTTGGTTTCCTCGTCCTTCTCTCGAGATTCCCTTCGACTCACACACCCCTTTTTCCTTCCTCCCGCCTCTCCTTCCTCGCTCTTCCCACAGTCCCCGCATCCACTAAAGTCCCGAAATCCTGGTCCAAAACTTCGGGAACCAAAGCCGTTTCCCGCTACACCTCCCCCGAGATCCTTCCTCTCATCCGAACCCTCCAAGAAGCACGAGAAACCCGAACCGGAACCGTCAAGACCTTCATCAAACGCCTGTTCTCCGAGTTCGACAACGATCGCGTCGTTTGGCTCAAAGCGGTCAAGACCCTCGCGGAGCTGGACTGTCTGGCGAGTTTGGCGTTGGCGAGTGGGGATTTGGATGAGCCGAAGTGCAGGCCGGTGTTTGTGGAGAGCGAGCATGCGAGGGTGGATTTCAAGGATTTGAGACATCCGGCGATGTGTCTGAGGAGTGATTTTATCCCGAACGATGTCGAGATGGGAGGGGAGAAGAGTAGGATGGTGTTGTTGACGGGGCCGTGAGTTTTTCGTTCCGCTCCCTCGTTGGGCTTCCCTTTGTTTCTTTCGAGTTGCTTGGCAAGGAGGGTGCAGACCAGGAGCTAAACTTCTCTTAATTATTTGTCTAACAGTAACATGGCCGGAAAGAGGTGAGTCAAAGCGGACCTTCTAAGAGACGCGTCGTTCTAGCTTCGAACTCCTTCTAACTTTTCCTCCATCTCCCTTCATCTTCCTCAGTACCCTCCTTCGAATGACTGCTGCTGGAATCATTCTCGCTCAGCTCGGGATGTATGTTCCTGCGTCGTCGGCGACTCTCTCTCCTCTCGACAAGATCCAGACGAGGATGTGAGTTCATTTCTCTCTCTTCTCCGACGCGCTTCGTTCTCGAACTCGAGACTCATCACCTTGGGTGCTTCTTCTCTTTTTCAGGGGAGCCTACGACAACATGTTCGCCAGTTCGTCGACGTTCAAGGTTGAGTTGGACGAATGGTGAGTCGGACGCGTCTTGTTTCTCTTCCTCTGCCCTTCGAGGACGATGCTGATCGACCTTTCTTCCCTTCTTGATACCATCAGCTCCAAGATTCTTCGAGAGGCTGGTCCCAAGAGTCTCGTCATTCTCGACGAGCTGGGTCGAGGAACTTCGACGCACGATGGTCTTGCCATCGCTGCTGTGAGTCGCCCTCGATCTTCCTTCTCAACTGTTCGGCCGCTGAACCCCTTCGTTTCTTCTCCTTCGCAGGCCGTCCTCCACCATCTCGCCACTCACACTCTCCCTCTCGGGTTCTTCGCTGTGCGTAGCTTCTCTTTCGACGCGACGAAACCTTCAGAGCTGACTCGTTGCTTCTCCTTTCCCAGACCCACTACGCCTCCCTCTCGGACGACTTCGCCTACCACGCCAACATCCGATCGATGCACATGTCCACCAAGGTTGACAACGAGAAGAGGGAGGTCACCTTCCTCTACAAGCTCATCGAAGGAAACGCCGAGTCGTCGCACGGAACTCGTTCGTTCTCTCTCTCCCTCCCTTTCCTCGTCTCGTCTCTTCTTCCGCCAAGTCCTGACCCGAATATCGTCTTCTTCCTTTGCTCACAGACGTCGCCCACCTCGCAGGAGTCCCTCTCGCCGTCGTCACCCGAGCCGAGGAGGTCTCCAAGACCTTCTTCCTCGAACTCCAAACCAAACTCGCTCGACAACGAATGTCGTCCCTCCCTCTCGTCGCCCACGCCGACTTTGCCTTCCTCTTCAAGCTTGGAACGTCGTCTGTCGAGTCCGGGATTGGCAAGCCTGGGGTTGGCTTGGGGGCGGAGACGGGATCGGAGGTGTTGAGGCTGATGAGGGAGAGCGTTGGGAGGTACGAGAGGAACGAGGAGGGGGCAGCTGTGGTGGTTGAGGGAGAGGAGTAGGGATTTTGCTTGCGCTGTGACGAGGAGCTAGCAGTGGTTAGTGCGGTGTATGAGTGGGAGTGAGATATCATGTTTTTAACGATCCTTCTTGCCTTCAGTTTGAGAGCGAAAGCGAAAAAACGCGAGGACGAATCTCCAGTCAGTTTTCGCATTCGAATGAGCGCTGAAGTCAAGACCGAAGCTTCGTCCGTGTTTTCTCTATATCGACACACCAGAGCTGTGGTTCGGGAGATGGCAAAGTGGCAGTCTGAAGGGCAAAACAGGTTGAGTCTGAGCGTCGGGACGCGTCTCGTTCGTTCCCTCTGTTCACTCCCTCCCTCTCCCTCTCTGCTTCAGTTCGGCAAAATCATCATCATCGATCGCTAACCACTCGAGATCTACAATCAAAGCCGAACGCCACCCCACCCTCTCTCCTCCTCCCACCACCCGCCACCCAACCTCTTCAGCACAAACCCAACCTCCTCCGGCACCTCCCAACCCAACCCCATGTTTTCCACTGCAATCAACCAACCCGCCCAGCCCACGACCCCGGCGACCAAAACCAGCCCAGCAGAGCCAAGGGTTCGTCCCAGCTCGTTCCAGTTCCAACGATGGACGACGTCTCGGAGGGTTTCGACAGGACCGTGTTGAAGAAGGTAGATGGTGGAGAGGAAGAGGAGAAGGAGGAAGGCGAGGAGAAGGGGACCTAGAAGGGTGGTGTATCCTATTTCGGAGAGGAATCGGGGGAAGGGAGACGGTTGAGAGGTGGTGGTGGAGGAGGTGGTAAGGGAGTCGAGAGCTGAGGAAAGGGATCGCTCGTCTTGGGTTGGCGGAGGGTCGGTTTGATGGACGAGCTCCTTCGTATCCGCCTCTGATATATCCTGGTCGTCCTCTGCAAATCCAACAGTGATCGTTCCTCCTCCCGTACTGAGGAAAGCCTCGTCCAGCCCTTCGAGAGAGAGGGACTCAGACGCGTCGTCGTTTCCGCCTTCTCCCTCGAAGCTCCCGATGAAACCCTGGGTGTTGGAGAGCGGGGTGTAGAGTGCTTGGATCTCAGGAGAGAGGTTGAGAGGTGAAGGCGAGGATGGAGAGGCAAGGGATGAAGAGGAGGGTTGGTGATGATGCTGGTCGACGAAAAGATGAGTGAGGTGACCTCGGAAGTTTCGAGGGAGGAGGAGATGGAGGGAACCGAAAGTTGAGGTGAGCGATATGGAGATAGGGAGGGTTGGAGGATGACGGTATAGCTGAGAAGAATAACAAGAAAAGGGGGAGGGATCAGAAAACGGGAAGAAGAGAGATGGACAAGCGAGCGACGAGACTCACAATCTTGACCTCAACCTCTCCCTCCCCTCTCCTCTCCGCCTCACTCCCAAAAATCAACTTTACAGGTGAAGTCTTATCCGTCCTCCGCACTCCTGTGCCGCTGACGACCCCAGCAACGACCTTGACCTCGCCTCTCTCGGACCAAAACAACCCGTTCGCTCTCTTCCCGGCGTTCTCCTCCGCCGCTTTGACTGCTTCCGGTCTATCTTCTAGTTTCGGAAGCAAAGCTTCCGGGATGGATCTAGACAGGTCGAAGACGTGGGTGTGGTAGATAGGGGTGGGACCTGTGGTGCAATGAGAGTAGTGGGAGGACCGAGGGGCGTGGAGGAGGAGGGAAGGGAGAGGTAGCCTAGAGGAGAGGAGAGTTGAGGGAGGAAGAGCGAGAGGACGAAGAGGGAGGCAGTCCGAGTAGGACGGTGGGGAGCCACAGGGAATCTGTGGAGGAAGAGATGTTGGGTGGGTCAAAGTGGGTCAGTCATTGAGCGAGAAGGCATGAAGGAAGGGGAGAGAGGAGGGCGCCGTCAAGAGGACGAACCGAGGATGCAGAGATGATGGAGTCTTGAGGAGAACATGTCATCTCTTCCTTGTCGTCGAGGAGCATGAGTAGAGATTAGAGCCAGCTAGAGATTTCGTCGATGCGAGTAGAGCGAGGATGGATGTCGAAGGACAAAGGGAGGAAGGGAAGAAGCGAGCTCGCTTAGCCTTCCTCCCCGCGCGGTCTTATCGACCTGTATCCTGTTTTCCTGCCAAAAAAAGGGTATCGATGAAGAGCAGTCCAAAGAAAGGTCTGCTGTGATTTCTATCATCTCTGCGAGGGTGGGTGAGAAGGACGTTGGGGGAAGAGGAGAAGGAGAGGGAAGGAGGAGGGGAAAGGGTGAGCTCGGAGGTTCAGCGTCGTCTTGACGACCGAAGAGCGAGGGTTCGAAGCTGGGAGATGGTGCGTACGTTGATGATAAGACGAATCAGAAAGAAGAAGATACATGGACCGTGAAGGAGACCTGAAGCTTCTCCCTCTCCCCGTTCTGCGTCGAAGGGAAGGGTCGACGCGTCGCGACAGAACGGTTACAGTACAAAGCGCTCATGAGATCGTTCGGGTGATGGATCAGAAGAAACGAGACCGAGTTCTCCTAAAAGCGCTCCGAAGCCGGTCTGAAGCGACAACGAAGAACCAAGTTCAGCGAAGAGAGAGAGAGAGATCGTTCGAACGAGATCGAAGGGCCGAAAGGATCTGTACGAACCTGAGATCGAGCTCGAACGTGAAGGCAGTTCGATCTTGGTTGTGAAGGTAGACGAACGAAGAAGCGATGGAGTCGGGGTTGATCCTCTGCAAGCAAGAAAGGGAGGGTGTGGACGATGGGAAGCGACGCGGTCAGGAACTCGCTCGGCTCCCTCGTAGAAACAAGCCCAGTACTCAACTAGGAACTAAAAGGGAGTAACGTACGCTTTCTGAATCCTTCCCAAGAACCCCATCAAGCACGACGTGAG
This sequence comes from Mrakia frigida, assembly GCF_051309035.1. Taxonomy (NCBI): domain Eukaryota; kingdom Fungi; phylum Basidiomycota; class Tremellomycetes; order Cystofilobasidiales; family Mrakiaceae; genus Mrakia; species Mrakia frigida. Next base: position 403,006 of record NW_027481262.1, read on the forward strand.
CGACGTGGATTCCTTCAGGTCCAAACTCTCTTGCGAGCGACTGGGCCAAAGCGGAGAGACCAAATTTGCCCACAGCGAAGGCTCCGAACTTGGAACTTCCTTTCCTTGAGGCGGTGGCTCCAGTGAATATGAGGGAGCCTCGAGCCGCGAGAGAGGAGGACGAGGGGAGAGGCTTGTCGAGGAGGAGAGGGAGGAGGAGTCGAGAGAAGGCTGCTGGACCGAGGCTGCAAGAGGCAGAAGCGAAAGATCAGTCAGATACGTCTCAAAGATAGCTTCTCGCTGGCTTTTGCTCCAACCTGGTGCGTTGAGGAGGTGATAGGCGAGCTTTCGTTGCTGATCGAGGCCGCGTCGCGAAGGTCGACTCCATCCAAAGACCTCCCTCTTCGGGCTCTGAGATCTGGTCTCCTACAAGAATGCATTCCAAGATGATAGTATAGTAAGCTATTCCACTGAATAAACAATTCCAAAGATCTGACGAGGACCAGCCTCGAATCAGAGTGCGACCACTGCGACGCGATCAGAACCAGAGTCAGCCTTCTTCGTTCCTGTCTCTGCTCGAAAGCTTCAGGAAAGACAAAAACTCACCCGAGATGATCCTAAATTCCGTTCCTCCATTTGGGTTTGCTGTTTCCTCCATCAACTCGCATGTTAACGTGTGCTTTCCGGGGGAGACGTTCTCACCGACGACTCCGAACTTTGTGAGCGAACCAAAGAAGGTCAGTAAGGAATAGCAACTACGTGTAGGAGAAAGAGTCACTCACCTGTCCCACATGAGGCATTCCATCCCACCACCAGCCATCGAACCTCTTCTTGTTCTCGGTGTCGTCGTCGATCCAGCATTCGACGGAGCCGAGCTTGTACTCCTTGGGACCGGCTCGAAGATAGTAGATTTCGACCTAGAGTGAGCGAAGAAGCTGATCAGTCTGACGGAAGATGGGAACGAAAAGGTAGGAGGAGAGACAGAGATGAACGAACCTTTCCCGACGACACCTCGAGCTCAACGGTGAAGGTCGATCCAGGATTCTCGGCCCATAGGTAGGTCTTGTCGGGAGTGTTCTCAGGAGTTAGTCGAGACCTGAAAAAAACGAAGGAGAGAAAGAGACGTCAGGAGGATGAAAGGCGTGTGAGAGAAGACGCGAGGTCAGAGGGACGAAAACGTACCATCCTTCATTCGTGCTCAGAGAGGGAAGGAGAGGATTCGAAACGAACTCCCCCTCGTCCATAGTGAGACACTGACTGTTCACCGGAGCGACATCGATCTTGGGTTCGTATTTGGAGAACAGTCGAAGCTGGAGAGTGATGCGAAACGACGCGTCGGTCAGGCTAGAAGACGAGGACTCGAGAGTCTGGAAAGACCGGACTCACCTTCGGTACATCACCCAAGCCTTCGGGACCTCCCCAAACCTGAACTCCCTCCTGGTTCATCCCAAACGGCTTCTTCCAGTCCTCGCGACCGGTCAAACGAAGCTTCTCGAGTTGACGAGACGCGATGGCGAACTGTTCGAGAACGTAGCTGGACACGAAGTCTCCGAGGGCGTGGTGAGACATCGAGTTGATCTTTAGGGAGAAGAACGAGAGTGAGAAGGCGTCAGCTTACGGAACCTCCGAGTGAGGTGCGAGCTAGTCGAGTCGAGCTTCCGGGTCCCTTCACCTTCAACACGCCCTACCCGTTCTTCTCGACCACTCGTCTCTCTTCTACGACATCCAAGGTCACTCACATGCCTGGTATCAGGGTATCCCCAGCCGTTGTTCACGTAGAAATCGTGGTCCCTCTCGCCCTTCGCTCGAGTGAGGAGAGGAAGAATGACTGGACGGAGAGAGATCGTTGGCACGTCGTAGTAAGAGGCGACGGTAAGATGCTCGTCTCCACCGTTGGCAATCATCTGTAGGTCAGGACTCAGAGTCAGTAATACAAGAAAAGAACAAATGGGATTCGACGAAAAGGAGAGAGAGAAATTGGACGACGCGACTCACCTCAGCTCCCAGTCCGAGAGGTCGAGCTAGCAGGACTGCAGGTCTTTGAGGAAGATCCATCAGTCCTCGAACAAGGTCCTCCATGGATAAAGCTGCATCGTGGCCGAACATGTCGTTGATGCTGGAAAAGAAAGAACGCGTTGAACGAGAAATGAGCTTCTTTTCCTCCATCCGACATGTCGGAGAGAGAGCGATAACGCACCCGTGTTCCAAGAAAATGATGTCTACCTCGTTCTTCTTGATTTCGTTCTCCAAGCAGGCAGCCTTTGGGACAAAGGAAGAATGGACTTGATTGAGCGCTTCGTCGCCGAACCGAAGGTCGAAAAAGAGACTCACGAAGAACCGACTCCCAACAGCAGGGATAGCAGCGTTCCGTAACGAGTTCTGAGGATGAGGATGTGCTTCGCTGAGAGCTTCGAAGACCTTTGAGATCCAGATTTGATCTGAGCAGGGAGAGAGCAAGAGTCGACAGTCAGCGACGCGTCGAGATTCTCAACGAGTGTTTCGAGAGCTGAGGGATTCTGCGAACCTGGTGATCCAATTCCGTGACCTCTTGTTACACTTCCACCGAGAGCTTGAGGAGGAAGATAAGATGGAAGTAAAATAAGTCGACGAGACGGAAGGAGAGAGGGAGACGTTGTCGGAGACAAGCAAGACATCCGACCGAGAGCTCACCTGCTATGCGTAGAGGAGCGTTCTCCTGCTCAACCCGACGAAAGACCTCTCTGAAACGTGTCCCAGAGCCTGGAAAGTGAAGAAGAAGACACTGAGGGTGAGTGAGAGCTACAGAGAGATGTCGACCGGTTGGAGAGGAGGGCTGAGAGCCGAGTGACAGCTCAACCTCAAGTGCTCCTCTCTTCCCTCCAAGCTGGTTTTGAAGAGCTGGAAAGTTAGAGAATCGAAGGACATACCCTCGTAGGACCTAGACAGCTTGACGTTGTGAGGTCTGTTCGTCCGGACGCGTCGAAACGAACGGGAGGCCAAGTCGGTTTGGTGAGCTCGACGTTTCCTTCCTCCGCCCTCCCTTCGCCGTGTTTGCGACCGCTGAAACTCACGAATAGGTCTCGCAAACGTATCTCCCAAACTTCCCGTTGCAGACTTCGTCGAACCCTTCCCACTCCGATGATGCTAGGTCAGGAGGAGGGAGAGGAGGGGAGGAGAAGAGATAAGAGAAGAGAAGGAGGAGAGCGACTTGAACACCTCCGAACCACCACAGCGAACGAGGAGCGGCTTTCGCCCGGGTTTTGAAGCCTTGGACGTCTTGAGAGCTTGGGAGGAGGGTATAGGGGGAGGAGAAGAAGGAGGGGAGGGAGACCATTTTGAGGAGGTGATTGTTTGGGAGGGAGGGAGGAGGGAGAGGTGACGAGCGGTCGAGCTCGAAAGAAGGGCTCGACGACGGCTGCTGGTGCAACGAGCTAGGAAAAAAAATGCAGATTGATCTGTTTCCCAGTCTCTACATTCAGATAAGATCAGACTCGTTTCTCAAGAAGATCTTCTCAAGTCAGAAAAACAAACCACTGCGCGACTAACCAAATTCGTTGCTCCTTCAACTCGTCGAGCTGACCACCAACCGGCACCCTCTTCTTCCTCCTTTCTCCCTTCCCAAAATCATGTCCGACGACGCTGCCCCTGCCCTCGGTTACGACCCTGAAAAGATCGTCATCGTGAGCACCTCCTCTCCCGCTGGATTCTACTTCCGTCCACCTCACGAGCTCGTCGAAGGAGAAAGCTTCGAGCTGACCTTTTCTTCCTTCCTTCCCTTCTTCTCCTTCAGCTCGACGGTGCCACGCCCGGACTGACAGCTGCTACGTTCAACATCAAGGACGAGGATCACACTCTCGGGAACGCACTGAGGTGGATGGTTATGAAGAAGTGAGCTCAGATGAGGTTCTGTTTGAGCTTTCGAAGGAGGGTTGAAGCTGACCTCTCCCTTCCCTCCCTTCCTTTCACCTTCGCCTCTTTTCCTCAGCCCCGACGTTGAGTTCTGTGGATACAGGTTCGTTTCTGGGTTTCTTATGAGAGCGCGTCTTCCATCGTTGCAGACACTGACTTGCGCTTCCATCGTTCGTCCTTCTAGCATGCCTCATCCATCAGAAGCCAAGTTTCACCTTCGAATTCAGATGTACGGTGCGTCTCGATCCATCCTTTCCGCCTCTTCCCTCTGAACCCAGGCTCTACCTGAGCTCCACAGCTTACTCTCCCTGTCCCACTCTTCCTCTCACCACGCTCTCGGATTCATCAGGCAAGAAGTCCGCTCTCGAATGCCTCCTCAAAGCTCTCGACGACCTCCGAAACCTCCTCGGCGCCATCCAGGATTCCTACAAGGACTCGTTAGAGTGAGTTCCTTCCTCCTTTCCCCCTTCTCTTCCGTCTCGGCACCCTTAGCTGATCGTGCTGGGTTTGTCGCACCAGCTCGGAGGAATACACTGCCGTTCAGGACGTCGACGTTCAAGCGGAGGTCGAGCGAATCATTCGTGAACGAGAGGAGGCGAAGGCTGGAGAGATGGAGATCTAGATTGAGGGGGGTTTGGGTTGAGGATAGGTGTGTAGGATAGGCTCGAGATGTATGTTGTACGCTCCTTCCCTTCTTATCGACGAAAGGTGGTCGGTTGGGTTCGGAAACGAGAGACGAACGGAGGAGAGGAGAGAGCTGGTGGTGGGACGGCTGCTGGTCTCGTTCCCGTGGTTTCTCTTTTCAGGGACAGACCTAGAGTGCTTTGGCTGTGAAGCGAAGAAGTCATTGAGGAGGAGGAGCAGGAGGAACGAGCGAGACAGGAGAGATCAGCGACGCGTCGAGTTCCGGTTGGTCCTCTGTCTTACCCACGCATGTTCAGATCTGCTTCGGTCCTTCTTTCAGATGATCGTGTGTAATCTCCGAGGCCGAGGGGTTTCTCTTTCCAGGGACGAGAGGAGAGACGTACAGTGACCCGGGCGTGGGAGGGGTTCGAGCTCGAAGGGACGACGACGTGGAGGTTTTTCTTTTCGCTTCCTCCCTTTCGCCTCCCAACGTTCATCATCGCTCAGCCTTCCCAAACGATCGAAACCTGGACCGATTCCCCTCGACTACGAAAAAGCTCAAATGACTCTTTCTCCTCAAGACTCCAACGTCTCTTCGTCCTCCGCGGTTCGTCTCTTTTCTTCTCTCTCTCCCTCTGTCTCTCCCTCCCTTCTTCCTTCCCCTTCCCTCAGGCGCTGACTCTTTTTCGTTCCACCAGATCCCCACCGGTTCCCCACCTTCCTACTCCGACTCCCTCCCTCCTCGTCCTCTCGCTTCGACCCTCTTGATTTCTCCCTCTGCACCACCTCCAGCTCCTCCTCTCCCCTCCCTCCTCCTCCGGGCCCCTCGCTCTTCTCGTTACCACCACTGCACCTCAGGTTCAACTCCCATCTACCACACGCATCTTTTTGATCTGTCAAGACCTGTTCCGGAAGCTTTGCTGCTTCCGAACCTAGGATCGGCGGAGAACAACGGGAAGAGAGTGAACGGGTTGTTCTGGTCTGAGAGGGGACAGGTGAAGGTTGTTGTTGGAATAGTTGGGAGAGGGACGGACGAGGGAAGATCACCTGTGAGGTTGGTCTTTGGAAGTCGACCGGAGAGAAGAGGGGAGGGCAAAGTCGACGTCGAGATTGTGAGTCTTCGTTCGCTTCGCTTTCTCTTCTTTCCTCTTTTCCCGTTTCTGACCTCCTCCCTCGCCCTTCTCTTGTTTTCTACACCGAACAGCTACACCGTCACCCGCCAACCCTTCCCCTCTCCCTCTCTCTAACCTCCACGTTCGGATCCCTCCGTCTTCTCCTCCCTCGCAACTTCCGAGGTCATCTCACCCATCATCACCATCAAGCCTCATCTTCTTCCTTCCCCTCGCATCTCATCCTCTCCCCTGAAGTTCAAGCAACCTACACCCTGCTTTCCAATACCCAGGGCTTCATCGGGAGGTTCGACGAAGGAGAGAGCGAGTACGACGCGTCGTCGGACGGCCGGCTGGACGAGGCTTTCCTCAGTACGAAAGGAGGAACGATCACTGTTGGATTCGCCGATGAGTACGAGTACAAGTACGACGACCTTGTTTCTTCGAAGATGGATACTACGAACTCTTTCCTCCCCTCGCCTCCAAACGAACGACAAGTCCGAGTCCGACCACCCATGATCTCCTCACCGCTCGACCCCCTCCTTCTCCCCACCACCACCTCCTCTTCTCCTCCTCCCTTCCGACTCTCCCCGTTCTGGACTCGAATTCTGTCCTCCAGTACAGGTCCTTTCCTCCTCGGACTCCTCCTCCTCGGACTCGTCGCAACCGTCTACCTCGTCCAGCAAGGTCCCGGCGGGACGCTTCAGCGCGTTCAGCAGTGGGAATGGAACGAATTGGGTCGGATGATTATTTGGACCGGGTGTGGGATGGAGGTGGTGGCGGTGGGGTGGTTGGGGTGGGAGGTGGTGAGGAGGTTGGGTTGGGGACGGTGAGAGGATGAGGATGGAGTTTAGGGCTGGATGAAAGTTGGGAGTTGAAGAAAAATGATTTGACGATTTGACGAATCTGGATTGGGTTTGAAGAAAGGAAGGAGGGAAGAAGAGAGAGAGAGGAGGAGCAAAGGGAGAGGGAGGAGACGAGACGCGTCGCGAGGGCTCTTTTGTCCGTGCCTGAAGCTTTTCAGCGTTCATCTTGCCTCATTCGGTCAAGAGGTATGATAGACTATAGCAAACCTAAATAAGGCAGTAAAAGCGGGAGAGCAGGATGTAAAAAAAGAACAATAAACCTCAAAAATCCAAGCGAGGTGCTCTTTTCTCCCTTTCCTCTTCTGTCTCCTCCCTGCCCAAACTCCAACGAACCGAATGGCCTCTCCTCCCCCTTGCCTCGTCCTCTTCTCCTCAGGATCGAACGCTCAGAATCAACTCTCCCACTCTCAACAGGAAGACTCGCACGTCTTTCTTCCTTGCGTCTCCGCTTCCTCGTCGTCGACGACCGAGCTCAACGTCTCCTCCTTCCCTCCTCCTGGAACACGCTCCATCGTCCAGCTCGCGTTCGGAGCCAACCACACGACTTGCCTTCTCGAGAGAAGTGGAGGTGATAGGGAGGTCTGGGGATGTGGGGATGGAGAGAGAGGGCAGCTGGGCATGGAAGAGAAAGAACACGATGAAGAAGAAGGAGGGGAGGGAGGGTTTCGCAGGTTGAAGCTTCCTCCCTTCCCTCCCGAGTTGATGGTCGGCTTGGATTCAGGAGAAGGAGGATACGACTACCAACCCATTAAAATCGCAGCTTCATGGACCACCACCTTCATCGCTTTCTCGTCCATCCTTCGCTCAAAGTCGAGCTCAACTTCCTCCTCCTCCTCCCTCCCTTCTCCTCCTCCGGATCTCCTCCTCGCCATGGGGACCAACGACTTTGCCGAACTCGGGAACGGTCGACGAGGACGCTCAGATGGAGAAGAGAAGTTCTCGTGGCACGTCTTTCGAGACGAAAGGACTGTAGATCTGGTTTCAGGACCGAGGCACCTCCTCCTCCTCCTCCTCGGAAAGGTCAACGAACGCTCGAACCAGCAGCGACTCGTAGGATGGGGAGCAGCTCGTCATGGTCAACTCTCTTCTTCTCCCCTATCGACCTTGCCACCTCTCGTCTCTTCCAGTGCCAACGGATCCACTCCTCCTCCTCCAGCAGTCGTCCTCGTCCCAACACCTCTCCTCCTCCTCCCTTCCTCTCCTTCCCTCGCCCTCGGTGCCGTCCCTCAACTCGCCTTGGGACTTCATCATACCCTCATCCTCAATCACACGTTTAACCCCTCTTGTTCTCAACTCCAAATCCTAGGACGTTCCACAAACCCAGCAACTCAAATCTCCCTTCCTTCCCTCCACGACGCGTCCTGTTCTCCTCCTCCTTCGTCGAACATCCTCCAAATCGCAGCTACCTGGTCCTCCTCCATCCTCCTCCTCTCCACCAGCACCACCACCACCACCACCGAATCACTTCCATCTATCCTCTCCTACTCCAAATCCAAATCTTCCTCTTCTACCAAACAACCTACCCTCCTCACCCTCCCTCCGAACGCGACCTCCCCGACGCTGAGAGCCGGATCGGAACACGTCTTGGTCTCCCTCTGGATCCCGCAGGAGAAAGAGGGAGTGAAGGAGGTTTGGGGCTGGGGTTGGAACGAGCATGGGAACATGGGCGATGGAGGGACGGAGAATTGGGAGGAGAAGGAGGGGTTGAGGAGGGTTTGGCCGAGTTCGAGTTTCAGTTCCAGTTCGAGCTCGAAGGAGGAGGTGGAGCGGAGAGGGGGGCAGGTGGTAGAGTGTTGGGCTGGGAACGGGACGAGTTGGGTTTTGGTGGAGAGGAGTTGATGGGATGGAGGAGGGAGGGATTGGCCGGGGCGTGTGTTTCGAGGTGTCGACAAATTCTTTCGCTCACTCGCTCGCTCTCGCTTTTCTTTGTCGTGTATTTTAGACCACATGCATAGATATATATAACTATTTCTTGGGTCCCCAGGTAGCTACGACGTGTTCGGTCTCGAGCTCGTCGGGGTAGAGCTGTGGTGCGAGAGAGAAGACGAGGAATCAGGACGGGTCAGTTCCGCTCTGTTGAGAAACGAAGGAAGAAGAAGGGAGATAGGATGGAGGACTCACCTTGCCTGGGTTCATAATCCCCTGAGGATCGATGGTATCTTTGATGAGTTTCATGAGCTGAAGGAAAGAACGAAAGAGAGGAGAGTAAGGACAGTGGGTGGGTGGGACGCGACGAAAGGGAAGAGGTCGAGACTCGGACGAACCTGAACGGTTCCGAGACCCAGTTCGGAGATGAGGTACTCCTACAGAATTCGGACTCAAGAACTGGAGTTAGCGAGAAAGAAAGAAAGACGAGACGGCCACAGGATAGATATAGCGACGCACCTTCTTTCCAACTCCCACCCCGTGCTCCCCCGTGCAAGTTCCGTCGAGGGCGATCGCCCTCTCGACCATTCGATGAACGGCTCCGTCGGCGATTTCGTACTGTTCTTGGTTCTCGAAGAGCTGTGAGGGAAAGAACGGGGTGTGAGCAGGACGACGGGGGGAAACGAGCAACTTAGCTGAAAGAGAGACGCGACGAACGATTCCGGTGTGGAAGCTGGAAGCGAAGTTAGACGTCAATTCGAACGTTTTACTTCACTAGATGATTCGTGAAGAGCGTGAACTCACTTTCCATCTCCAACATGTCCAACAATCGCAGCCGTGAGCCCACATCGAGCCAGGTCCTCCTGAGTCTCCTTCACGAGGCGAGGGAGTTGAGAAGCTGGAACGCAAACGTCGGTCGACCAACTCTTGGCTTTCGGATTCAAAGCCATAACACTCCAGTGCGAGACCTGGAAGATCAAAGATAAAAGGCGTCAGCGAACGAAAGAAGGGAAGCAGAACGAACGACGCGTCGAAGAAGACGAACCTTTCGACCTCTCCAGATCGCAGCGGACTCCTCCGCATCAGCAGCGAATCGGATATCGTCGCCACCGTGCTTGGGAACGATGGCTCGGACCATTGACGAAGCTTCGGCGATCATCTGGGGAAAGAGAGAGTCAGTCAGCGAGAGGAGAGAATCGAGTGAAGCAGAAGTCTGAGCTCACTCCTGGCGATCCCTGGAACTTGAAGAAGATCGAGTCTCGGTTGGGGTACTGCTGATCGGTAAGGGATGCTTGGTTGATAGCCTTCATCATGGTGGTGTCGCAGAGCTCGACCTGAAGGAAAATCAAAAACGAAGAAAGGTTCAGTCGAGCCGAAAAAGGAAAACGACTCGACGCAGTCCTCTCGACTCACACACTGGATGGGCACTCCAGCGTTCAGGACCTGGCGGAAAAAAAGGAGATCTCAGATCAGTGATTGAAGAGCTTTGGATCGAACTCGAGAGACAGGATGTACCTCCTGAACAGCCTCGGTTGCTCGTTGAACGTCAGGGAACGAGCAGATCGCGACGGTCGTTGGCAGAAGAGGTGCGAGACGAAGGGTGGCTGAGATAAGTACGTCAAGTTAGTGTTATGAAAGGAAGACGAGTCGAGATGAGCAGACAAACCCTCACTGTACGAAGAAAGAAGGAGGAAAGCGGTCAGACGCGTTCGGATTCGACTCGAGATAAGACGCCAGGGTGAGAGGGAACTAACGTGACAATCCCCAGAGTTCCCTCAGCTCCAATGAATAGCTTGGTTACGTCGAATCCAGCTGACGATTTTCTGTGGAAGGAGAGACGCGTCAGTTTCGAAGGAACGACGCTGTGAGGCGGAGGAACGAGAGAGGAGACGAACCGAGCTCGAGACCTCGTTTTGATGACCTCTCCACTAGGGAGAACGACGGTAGCGTTCAAGAACCACTCAGCCTGCGAATACCAAGAGGGATTAACAGGTAGGCTCGGGAGTCAGAACCAACGACGGTCGGAAACGACAGCCCTCGAGCTCGCTCGTCATTCTCCCCCATCTCTGTATTCCTTTAGTCGAGAGCTCACTCACCTTAGCAGTTCCATACCGAACAGCATTCGTTCCAGAGCATCCCGTAGCAATCATCCCACCGACGCAAGCTCCAGGTCCAGGATCGAGCTGTTTGAAGAGGAAAAGAAAACAAAGGAGTCAGCGCAAATTTCTGCAGCAGTCTAGAGGGAAACTCCTGGCTCCAAGCAGGGAAAGTATCGAAGAAGAGACCCAGTACGATATGGTGAAATACTAAGGCTATTGAAGAGAGACGGAAGGAGGAAGAGACTCACAGGGAAAAACAACGGAATCCCCTCCTCCTTCAAATGAGCGTTCAGATCTTCCCACCCAACTCCAGCCTGACAGATCACATCTCCATCGGCGACATTAACTCTGAGGATTTTATCCATCCGACTCAGATCAACGCTGATTCCTCCGTAGGGCTAATTCGGAGGGACATCGAGGAGGGAAACGCGGATCAGCTCGAGCTCGCTTCGGGATCTTTGAGAAGCTTTGAAGCGGAAAAGTAGCGTAGAAGGTACTCACAGCAGTCAAATGTCCCTCAAGAGAAGTTCCTCCAGACCAGGGAGTCATAGGGATTCGGTACTTCGCTGCAATCTTGACGATCTTGACCACGTCCTCAGTCGATTCCGGGTAGGTCACGACTGCTGGGATACGAGGGGCATGGTAGGTGTTTGGAGAGAATCTGGTAGATGACGAGGTGAACAAGGAAGGAGGAAGCGGTCAGATTTTGCCTGTTTCTAAGCTCTCAGCCCTCTTCTGAGCTTGAAGACTGAAGAACCAAGGAAGAAAGGAACTTCGGTCCATGTTCCGACCTTGACCGATCACCCCTCCTCTTCCTCCTCTTCTCGAGGCATGATTTTCCTATTCAGGTGGAATCGAGGACTAGGAGAAGGGAACGAGCACTCACCCATGACCGAGAAGTTCTTCAGGAGCTGTCGAGACCTGATCCTTCCCCAGTGGCTCGAACAAGCTCTTGAGCTCTCGAATGGCGCTCTCGAAATCCTCCTCGCTTCCATATAGAGGAGAGATGAAGGGAGGTTCTGGGATCGGGTTAAAGACATCGAGAAGGAGTTGGGGAGGGTTTGCGACGAGGTAGGTGAGGGCTGAAGCTGTGAAACCGGTAGCGAGGAGAGTTGAGAGAGGGAAGGAGGACGACGAGGGCGAGCTCGACGATTTGGGAGGAGAAGGGGAGGAGGTGTTGATGGACCGTTTTGAGGAGGAGGAGGAAGGGAATCGGACAGATCGAGGCTTGATAGTTGACCTGGCTAGGCGAAGAGTGGGAGAGACGTAGGACATGTTGAGATTCGGTCGTGTTCGTTGAGAGGGAAAGAGCGAAGGACCAACTTTCACCCTGGCGTCGGCTGCAGGCGCAACTCAGAAGCCGAGACTCTCAGCCTTGGAAAAGCTTTGTTCTGCGTCTCGGATCCTCTTTCCAGCGAGCTTGAAACTTCGAGAAGCCGCTCGATGCCCATGAGGACCGAGAGAGCGGCGGAATTGGGAGTCCAGTCACAGGACGCGTCGCGTCGCGTCTGGCTCTTTGATCCTAGGCTCCTCGCCGCTGCAGTGTTGAAGACGAAGCGGCCAGTAGGGTATAAAACAACAGATATAGGTGATTCGCAAGATCAGAGTGAGGGGTATAGGCAAGAACAGCAGGGAACGGGCGAAATGAAACGAGAACGCTACGACGAGACGCTTGAGATCCGGGTGATCCGTAAGTCCCAGCACAGAGAGGAGGATACTCAGCGATGACGAAGGATGTGAGAGTGAGGAGAGCTAAGAGAGCAGATCTTTAGGGGAACAGAGGACGGTGAGGAAAAGAAAAAACAACGGGGGGAGGGTCAGTCGAGCTATGGACTCGTCGAGTGACGGAAAGACGGATCGGGGAAACACATCTGAGCATCTTGAGGTATAGGTTCAAAGGTTGAAGGTGAGGTGAGTTGGCATTGAGGAAAGGAAGGGTAGAAGGAAGGGCGTGGTGGGTGGTGAGAAGAAAGGACAGACGAGCGAGCTCGCTCTTTTACGCTTCGAAACGAGGGAGAGGCTTGTCGGTCCGAGGTGAGGCAGGTAGCAGGTGGATTCATAATTGGTGGATTGTCTAAGGTGAAAGAGGAAAGATCAGCTTGATGTCGAGAGGAACGAAACGATTCACATCTCCCGCGTCCGAACTCGCGTCCCAACCATCCTCGCTGATCGTTCAGGCTGGAGCTGAAGCGATAAGGAGATCACGATGCTCTCTCACACAGACTGCAAGTTGACTTTGAAAGAAAACTTTCTTTCGAAAGGAAGAGGAAGGAACGAGAACCCGGCTTGCTTCGACGCGTCGCATCTCCTCCCTTTCCCCTCATCCATCCTTTTCATTTTTTCTTCTTTCCGTCTCTTTGAATTGTCAAAGGTAAATTCATGATAGATCGTTAGGAAATCAAAGAAACCAAAATACGCTACTCGTCAAGTCGAAGAAGGGATGATCCGAGGCAGAACCCTCGGGGTTGGACTCCTCCCTCGATCAATCACTGCTGGCCCTGCTGGATCTGAACGACGGTTCGAACTCCCGAGGGGTGGTGCTGCTGTTGGATCCCCCGAAGCCAAAGCGGAGAAAGAAAGAACGAAGAGGGTCAGCGAGGAGAAGGAAGGAAAAGAAGAGAGAAGAGGGAGAAACGACGACTGACCCTGATCTGGTCCATCGCCTCGAGAACTCCCTCGAGACCTTGTCGCCCTTGGACCTTGGTAGGGAGAACCTTGTAGTTCCCCTCCTGGATCCACTTCTCGAAGTCCTTGAGGAAGTTCTTGACGTTGGAGTGCTCGTTGCTGGTGGGCTGGGGGATCGAAGGGAAAAGAAAGGGAAGAAGGAAGTCAGACGAGGTCGAAGTAGAGCTAGGTGGGAGGGAAGGGAAGGGAAGGGAGGAAGGATGGACGTACCTTGAAGTCCCTTCCGTGCCAGGTGGCTTCGGTTCCCCAGAGAGTGGTAGGGAGTCTGAGAGGGAGGAGAAGAAGAAGAAGAAGAAGGAGGTCAGCGAGGGAAGAGAGAAAAGGAAGACGCGTCCGAATCCAACCTCACCTCATGACGAGCTTGACCTCAACTCGCTCCTGTCCGATCTCCTTCTGATCTCGAGCGACGAGGGTGACGATCGTTCCTCCGTCCTTTCCGAGAGACTTGTAGGCGGCGGTGAGCGAGTTGTTCTGGAGAGGGTGAGGAGAAGGGAACAAGTCAGCGAAGGAATCGAGTGAAGAAGGGAAGAGTCAGAGAAGAAGAGAGGAGACGAACCTGAGCGACGGCATCGATGGCAAAAGCCAACGAGTTCTGAGTAGCATCTCGAATCTGTCGGTCGATGTCGTTGTTCTTGAACTGAAGAGGGGAAGAGGGGAGAGGGAAGAGAGGAAGGGGGTCGAGGTCAGCTTCGGCCGGGTCGTCTTCCCGTTCGAACAGAAAGAAGAACGATAAAAACTCACGTCGAAGCACTGATCAGCACCGTACTCCTTGCAGAGGTCGAAGTGATTCTGGCTGGTGATGGTGAGAACTCGGTAGCCGAGTCGGTGAGCGAGCTGAATGGCGGAGAGACCTGCGAAAAGAGACGAAGGAAGGCGAGGAGAGGGGAGGAAAGAAAGGCGAGGGGAGGAACGAGAGTCAGTCTTTCGTTTCGAGAAGAGGATATGGAAGAGAGAAGAAGGGAACGTCGAAACTCACCGACGAGAGTGCTTCCTCCGACAATGAGGATGGGTTGGTGCTTTTGATCTTGAGCGGGCCAGTTTCCGAAGTTCTCAGACAAGGCCTGCGAGGAAGGGGAAGAAAAAAAGAGAAGAGGGAGTCAGCGCGAATGAGGAGAACGAAGAGAGAAAGGGAACTCGAAGGCGAGAGAAGGAGAGACCGACCTGGTAGGCGGTGAGGGTGCAGAAGGGAAGAGCGGCAGCCTTCTCGAACGACTGGTTCTCAGGGATTCGAAGGAGCATGTCCGAGTGAACGACGGCGTAGGTAGCGAAGGATCCGTTGTTCTCGTACTGCTTTCGGATCTTGTCTAGAAGAGGGAGAGAAGAGAGGCGGGAGGGAGGGAGGGAAGGGAAAGGGAAAGGGAGAAGAGGGAAGCAGGTCAGCGCGACGCGTCGAGATCGAAGGGAGGAGGAAGGAAGGAAACAAAGAGGACCAACCGTTCTTGATGGTTCCCTCGAGTCCTCCGTAGACCTGAAAGCATCAAAGAAGATCGTTTCAGTTTCTTCCTGCCATGCTTCAACGAAAGAGGAAGAGGAAGAGGAGAGGAGAGGAGAGACTCACGACTCCGAAGACTCGATCTCCCTCCTTGTACTTTCCGCTCTTGTCCTTCACGACGACTCCAGCGAGATCGAAGCCGGGAGAAGAGTTCTTGTCTTGCACTCGAAGGCAGGCGACTGAGAGAAGGGAGGGGGAAGAGGGAGGAAGAAGACGAGGGAAAGGAGTCAGCGTTCGACCTCGAAGAACAGGGTGAAAAAGAAGAAGAAGAGAGGAAAGGAAGGCCCACCGTCCGCTGGACCGAGAGAGACGTACTTAACGAAAGAGGAAGAGCGACGAGTGGGTCAGTCCGATGTAGAGATCGAAGGGAAGAAGGAAGGAGGGAACACGACGACGACGAGGAAAGAAGCTCGCACTCACTCGGATCTCGACGAGGGCCTCCCACTGCTGAAGCTCAGGGATGTTGGTCTCTTGAACCTTGAGGACTTCGTTGAGGTTGGATCCATCGTCCTAGAGGTCGAGGAGAGGGTAAGAAGGAACGAAGTGAGCTTCGACAGTTTCGACGACGACGAAGAGGAGAAGAGAGGAAGGGAGAAGAGAGGAAGCGAGAACGAGGAAGAGGCTCACGATGTTCTTTCCGTCGGTGGTGGTGATGAGAGTCTGCATCTTTTGAGGGATCGACATTTTGGAGAAGAAGAAGTTGAGTAAGTTTTGAATGGTGGTGTGGTGGTGAGGATGAGGTTTGGGAGGAGAGAAGGAGGGAGGGAGGGATGATGGGATGATGGGTGTTGGGAGGAAGAAGAGAAGAGAAGCTTTTATAGGTCAGATGGGAGAGAGGTTGCGCAGTCGCATCACGCTGTATATGTTTCCTTGTCAGGAGGAAGAAGGGGAGAAGGGAAGATCAGGTGGTCCCTGCTGAGAAGAAAAACGAGGGTGAGGAGGAGGGGACTGGAAGGTCGGACGACGCGAAGGAGGAAAGAGAGAGAGAGAGAGCGAGGGAGTCAGTTTTTTTCACTCCTTCTTCGAGGAAGAGGAAGAGATCGTCTCACCTGTATGCTGGAAGACCCGAATCTTCGACGCAGGGACAGGGGAAGAGAGAGAATGAAGAGGCGAGGAGGATCGTCGGAGGAGGAGGAGGTCGAGTTTGAACCGTTTGGATCGGAAGAGTTTCGAGCGAATAGAAATCAAGATGCGACGCGTTCTTTTTTTCGTACGTTGCTCAGAAACAGAGAACTCGAAGAGGATCCTGGAGGATTTGGAGAGGGAGATGTGGATTTGGGAGGGAGGTCGAAGGGGAGAAGGGAGGGAAGGAACGTTGAGCTCGAAGGTCGAAGGAGGGAGGTCGTTTGGTTCCAGGGGCGATGAATCTTTCTATGGTAGTATCCAAGCTGTATAGTCCTAAGGCGGAAGAGATATAGAAAGGTGGGGCTGTCGTCGAGATGAACTTTTTTCCAGTCGAGATGGCCGTTGAAAGTCAAACGAGAGACGAGGTCGAAAATGAGCTCACCCTTTCGAGCTCCCCTTCAACACCCATCCCACCCCCTTCTACCTCGCTTTACACCTTTCTACCCGAGTCTAACTTGGACCTCGACATGCTGATAGTGTGATCTCGAGGGTTGAAGCGATGTCGTTCGAACCCTGGTGGACGAGGAGCGTCGAAAGAGAGCTCCTCCCTCCCTCCCATCCTTCCCTCCCTCCCTCCCTCCCTCGATCTCATCCTCGTCCTCCCTCCGCCGCCAGCCCTCGCATTTGAACCCATGAAATCAACATAATCTGTTTCATAGGTCACCTCTCAGACCTTCAATCCCCGCTTGCTCTCGACTTCGCCTCAAGATCGTCTTCGGTTTGACGAGCTCGAGCTCAATCTCTTCTCCCTCCCTTCCTCCCCTCCCCTCTCTCCCTCGTCACCTCCTCCTCTTCAACTCTCCTTCGAACTCGATCTTCATCAAAGAGGACCCTCTCTATAACGTAGTCTGTCTCTGGTTGCCCTCGCCTTCACCTGAAGCTCAAGATCGGAAGCTCTTTTCTGACTGTCCTCCTCTTTCCCGTCCTTGATTCAGGGAAGGAATTGGACTCAAAACCTTTCCCTTCCTTCCCTCCTTCAAGCCCTGAGATCGCTTGCAACTGCTCTGCTCTCCTCTTGGACTTCGGACTCTCGACTTTTCCTCCTCAGACTCGCTCGACTTCTTAGCAGCGCTTCGAACGAGGTCGGTCTACCGTTTGTAAGTTGAACGACGTGCCCTCGTCGCCTTTCCTTTTCGATTTGAACCCCTCCCTGTTCCTTCTGTTCGTGAATGCGGTCCTAATGGAAAACGCAGCAACTAATCTGTATCATCTGCTCGTCGACCACCTCCTCAGCCTCCTCTGCCAACCCTCGCGAAGCCCGTTCGTCCTTTCTCCCTCACTCTTCTCCTTTCGTTCTCGAGCCTCCAACGAGACGGAGCATTCGTTCATCGACAAAGACTGACTTCAGGCCCTCTTTGATTTTCGCAGATGGGGAGAAGCCTCGATCCACGACCCTCACTTTCGTCGATTCATCGTCGACCCGGAACCCTTCTTCGACAACTTCCCTTCTCCTCGGAAGCGACCCTTCTCTTTCTACGCATCTTCCAAATGGATCCCGAACGTCAAATCACTTTACTGGAGCTGGCTGACGAGGTCATGGAAGTCAAGCGATGGTCGATTCAGGAGGAGGAGGAGGAGGAAGGAGAGGACGCGACATCGGCTGAAGCTCGAGGTCTTGATTGGTGAGTTCTTCGAGATTTTTTTTCCCACCCGTCCCTCCTCCTTAATACATTGCTGAGACTTACACCCGACTTTCCTCTGTCCCTTGATCTCAAGCCTCGCCCACTCTTGCTCTTCGCCTCTCACTCCAACCCAAGATCGCTTCCCTCTCTTCCCTCGCTCAATCTCCAAATCATCTCACATCACTTCCTCGACAGACCTACCTCTCTCTGGGCCTACCACTCCAACCCCTGTCTTCGCATCCTACTCGGCCCTCCATACCTTCGATCCCAAAATCGGACAACCATCTTCCCCTTCGTCGTGTCACCAACCGAACCTCCTCCTCCTTCATCCATTCGCCGTCCCTGCTTTCTTCTCCACCTCCCCATCCTCTTCCACCACCAACGGGACATCATCCGACTCAAGATCATCCTTCTCCGTCCTCAACCTCTCACGGTCAGAGTCGGACAAGGGTCTCCTCGACGATTACTTCGCGTCGACGTCGTTGACTTCCTTCGCTCGGACGATCTCCAACGTCGAGACTTTGTCGGATAATTTATCGAACGTCAAAGTGACCGACGGGGGCTTCCCTCGGGACGTCGATGGTCAGGATCAGTTTGAGTTTGGTGGCGAGTGGGAGGAGGGCGGGAGGGAGGAGGAGGGGGACGGCGGAGAAGGACGCGACGGGGGTTGGGAGACGATTCCGAAGGGGAGGAGTGTTGCGCGTGTTTAGCTCTTCTCTGATTGTAATATGTTTATCCCTTCCCCTCACTTCTTTGTCGCTAGAAAATACCTTACTCTACTCGCTGGGAGATCAGAACGCCTCTCTCCTTCTTTCGTTTTTCGTCAAAAGCTTTGGTTTTCGGCCTCTACATCTAGCACCTTTCGTAAATAATCACGTAAGCTTTCGCACCTCAGTATACGCTCCTTTCCCCAGAACCTCGATTCCTCCTAGATCCTGCAAAGAGATCTCAAATCGGTTCGACGCGACGAGCTCGACTTTCACACCTTCTTGGCCTCCCCTCTTCTTCATCGTGTGCAGAATCCCATAAACATCGAACTGAAGAAGAAAACTAGAAGAGAAAGGCTCGAACGGGCGAGCTACAATAAAAGGTCGTACTACGTGAAGAGAAGAGTGGAGAAGCGTGAAGAGAAAAAGGAAGAAATGAAACCCTCGAACCCATCGCGTCGTCGTCGAAGTCGTTTAGTCCCAAGCTCCGGATCCTGGAGCCTCACCGATGTAACCAATTTCGGGAACCTCGAGTCGTCGACCTGGAAGGGGGAGGGGGAGGGGAAGAGCATGAAAGTCAGTGACGAGTCGAAGAAAAGGAGAGGAACAAGAAAGCGAAGACTCACATCCGGCCGCGTCGCATCCGTCATATAGGATAGAATTACCCCACCAGACGGGTTGAAGGCCGGTGTTGAAGAGAGCGACGAAGAGGAAGATTCCGCAGAGAGGGATGGCGGCTGAAACGAAGGGGCGGACGGGAGGTCAACTCGATTCTCATTTCTTCTTGAAGGGAGCGGTCTAGGACTCACCACCGAAAGCAGTCGCGAGGACGTAGTTGTCTGTTGATGTAACGATCGAGATGAAGTTAGTGCGAGGTCGAAGAGATACAGGAGGGCAGGGAAGACAATCGACTCACACTTCGACCACCAAGCAAGGTAACGCTTCTTGATGTAAACTTGGAAGAAGTATCCGACGACGACGCCAGGCCAGACGTTCGCCATGGTACTGTACGGTCCATATGTCAGCATGCCCTGTATGGAATGGAATTGGATAGAAGGAAACAAAAGAAGCGAAGGAAGGAGAGAGAAAGAGTGGTCAGTCAAGAGGCGCGTCGCGTCGTCGTCTTCTCCCTTGGAACGATTCAAACTCACGTAGATGATGACAGGGACGTGAGTCTTGGCGAGAACGGAGGTGGGCCACTTCTTAGCCATGAAGTAGAAGGGGATAGGGGCGACAGCTACGAAAGGGAAAGATTCGAAGAGGTCAGTTTCGATTCGTCTCTTCGCTCTTGTGCCCAACCCGCTTGACTCACCTCCCATCAAGAAGCAATACATCAGTCCGGCTGAATACAAGGGAGAAATCACAGGATCAGCGCTTTGTTTTGCTTCCGTCTCGCTTCGATCCTTTCCCTCTCTCTCTCTCTCTGTCTCCCCGTCGAACTCACTGTAAATTCCTCCAGCTCCGAAGACTCGCTTGGGACCGAGAGTTCCCCAGAAGACGGTAGCGGCTAAAATGGAAAGATAGGAGATCAAGAAAGTCAGTTTGAGTGAGTTGAGGGAAGTAGGTGGAGTCGAGTCAAGGTCGACGAAGGAGGACTCACTGAAGAACGTGTTTTCTCCGTTACAAATGAAGTGATCCTTCTGCTGAACCTCGCAGACCTCTGGGATGGTCATCTGCCAGTTGAGGATAGCGGTCGAGATGAAGCAAGCGATGACAGCTCCGTAGACTTGCTGAAAATGGGGCGGAAGCGAAGGAGGTTCAGAACGCGTACGGGAGAGACAATCTACGGTCTCGAGGACTCACAACAGCGAACGTGTACCTCTGTCCGATCTTGAGGTAGTGAGCCAACTTCAGGTCTTGGGCGAAGGCAAGGGCGTTCATACTGGAGGTTGGAAGAAGAAAGAGAGGGCGAAGTCAGCGAACGGAGGCGGCCAGGAAGTGAGCAGTCAAACGAGAAGCAGGCACGCACGTCGTCATCACTCCGTAGGACTTGAAGTAATTCATTGCTAGGGCGTTCTCGGGGTAGATGACTCCACCTGAAAAAGGAGAAAGGAAGAGTCAGTTCTCGTTCTCGTTCCCTCGGCCGCGCTTTCCCTCGGCTCACCGATAAACTCTGCAAAGACGTTGAGAGTAACTTGAACACCAGTAATAGCAGTGATTATACCGAGAGGAATGACCAAAATTATGCATAGAAAGACTGAAAGAAACGATGGAGAAACCAACGGAGAGGTCAGCGAGGCTTCGACGCGTCGAGAGAAAGAGAAACGACTCACTTCCGAAGAAGATGCACGAAACCGACGAGTTGGTGGGGTAAACCGTGAGCGCAATGCATCCTATGACGACGGCGAAGACTACGGCAGAAAAGGCGAAGAGATTGTAAGCGACTGAGAAGAAGATATTGAAGCTCGTCGAAGACGAAAGAAAGAAACTCACCAGTCAAGATCAAGTAAGCCCACTCGGGTACCTCAGCGTATTTAGACATGGCTTGAGAGTGGTAGTCTTTGAAAGAGGCAGTGCTGGATGCAGGAAAACACAGGGAAAGAGTAAAGAAGTGAGCGAGCATCTTCCCTCGTCGCGAGGTCGTACCGTGCTCGTCTGTCGCTTCCGCCGAACTCACCCCTTCTCTCCAGCTCGGATGGACTTGTAAGCGAGCTTGAATCCGTTGGAGATCTCCTTTCGGTGGTAGAGGATGGTGTGAGCGATAGTGGCGGAGTAGAGAGCGAAGAAAGCTCCGTAGAGGACTGGACGAGGGAGGAAAAAGGACGAAGATCAGCGGACGTTCGTCTCGCCGTGATCGAGCAACAAGAAGACTCACCCAAGTTGGAAGCGGCCATGTAGGGCTCGGAGTAGGCGGAGTACTTGGCGTGATCGAGCTGCTTGTCGTCGGTGAGAATCATGGACACGTTGTACCGAGCTCCAGTGCTGCGAAAGGGAAGAGACGCAAGTCAGCGGAGGGCTTGTTGTCTCTGATGGTAGCACAGATATCCCAGACTCACTTGGCAAAGATTCGGTTGCTGACCATCGGGAAGTATCCTGGATATCAGGCGGGGGAAGCAAGCAGTCAGCGAACGCAGTGGAAGTCGAGGGAGACGCGTCGCTTGCGGCTCGAAATCTAGATGACTCGATGACTGACCCGTGTCCCAGACGTTACCGTACCAGAACCCGAGGATGATGGGAGCAGCAATGAGGGTTCCGAGGAACTGGTTGAACGTGGAGAAGAAGGGGAGGACCATGACCGTCGATCCGTAGAAGATCTGAAAGAGCGAGAAACGAGGAAGGAACAGAGTCAGTTTGTGAGCGAGTGAAAACGATGCCCAGCGGCCGGGACTCACGTTCCAATCGAAGGTGGGGATAGGGTTGAATCCCAGTCCACTGATCTGACCGAAGATGGCCATAACTGAACAGGAGAGGAAATCGAAGGGAAGTGAGCGTGAGCGGGAGCCGAGCGAAGGCGAGAAACGAGAGCTGCAGACGAACCGATGACAGACTTAGGAGCAATCCAGGTAATCCAGTTGAAGTAGGACATGGCCTCAAACAATCCTCCGGGGAACCAGAAGTAGACGCTGGAGAGAAGGAGAAGAATTGAGTGTCAGTCGAGCGTCGTCCCAGCTTTGTTCTCGTTCCCGTCCTTCCTTTCGCTGCCGCAAGAAGGCAGTCGACGTACAACATGGCGCAAAATGCGATCAGGAAGAACTGTAAGCCGTAAGAGATGAAGGAGAGAGAGTGATCAGCTTTCGTCGAAAGAAGAAAAGAAGCGTCGAGAGCTACCGTCGACGAACCTTCATTCGACTGATCTTCCATCCGTTGGCAACTGGAGAAAGCCAGAAGGAGGAAGTGAATTCACGGATGGGTATGAGAGACAGCGCAGGGAGGGGCTAAGATCTCGAGTGGCAGACTGGAAAGAAAGAGACGACGCCAGTGACTCACCGACGTTGGTCGAGTCGTGGAAGGACTTGTTGAGAGCGATTGTAGCCAAATTGAGGAGCCAGATGCAGTCTATAAGAAGAGATGACAGGAGAGTGAAAAGACGAGGAAGGATAGAGGGAAGAGAGAAGGTCAGCTTTCGTTTCGTTCCATCTCCGCATTTGGGTCTCGTCTTGAACTCACGCTCAGGGTAAACGATGAATCTTCGGCACATTCCAGCGAATCCCATTCCAATCAATTGAATCGAGAGTCCAGTGAGGATCTGGTATCCGAAGTCTGTGCGAAAAAAGGCGAAGAGGAGGAGAGAATAAGCGACTTGTCTCGGCGTCTCGTCTTCGTTGCACCTGTACTGTACTACGCACCTGCGGACCAAGCTTGATCGTAGAAGATGGGAAGCTGCTGAACGATGAGGACGTTCATGGTGTAGGGAGCTGCAAGAGAGGGAAGAGGAAAGCGAGAAGGGTCAGACTTGTTTCTTCGTCTCTCTCGACGACGCGTTCTACTCACCGAACATTCCGACGTTGGCCATGATCGTGAGAAGCCTGTAGGAGAAGAAGAAGAGTCAGCGAGAGACATGGAAAAAAATGAGCTGTGGATGAGCTCACATGTGCTCCTTCTCGTTGAAGGGTCCAGGGTTGAGGGTGGCAGAGTATCCGAACAGAGGGAATCGCTTGGTGGGGAGGAATCGCTCGAGAAGTTTTCCGAAGGGGTACGAGAGTAGTTGTACTTCGTTTACCGTTAATTGAAATGCTGGTTGCCTTATGGAAAAGAACTGATTGATGAATGTTCCCAATCCACACCAGCTGAGGCGGTAGGGGAGGAGGGAGAGGACGAGAGACGCGTCGCAGAGTCAGAAAGAAGCTCGAAACGAAACTGCGCCCAAGAACAGGGAAGGAAGACGTCAGAACTGTACTCACAAGGTTCCCATAAACCAGACTCGGAAGGTGGAAGCAGGCATGTCGAAGTCGTCGACGCTGGAAAAAGAGAAAAGGGAGGTTGGGGATCAGCTTCGAGATCGACGAGACGCGGCTCTGAACGAAGGACGAAGACGAGACGAGACTCACCAAGCGACGACAGCTCGAACCTCAGGGTAGGGAGACGAAAATCGAATCAATCCAGCCTCTGAAGAAGTCAAGGGAAAGGAAGGAAAGGTTCAGCGTCGGCTTGGGTTGAAGGGACGACGGGTCAAAAGTCAGACTCACCAATCTTCATCTCCTCAAGCAAGAGATCGTAGTTCTCGAGAGTAGAAGCGTCACCACTGAGGAAGTACTCGATCTTGGCTCGAACGGCGGCGGGGAAGTTGGGATCTATAGAGGGCAAAGGGAGAGAAGAGAGCGAGAGCGGGTGAGATTCCATCGACACAAGCTTCGACGCGGAACGAGGACTCACCATCATGATGCTCCATCCAAGCAGCCTCGAGGATCTCGGTAACCTCATCAGTGCTCAAAAGGATAGCTCGATCGTAGACAGCGTCGACCTAGAAGGAAGGAAGGAAGAGAGACGGCGTGAGCTTCGACTTTCACCGACAGTCGCGTTTCGACTTCATAAACTCACATCCTGAGAGAGAACGACGAGATCCGATTCGATAGCTCTCTTGTGGACCTCACCCTGGAAGAAAAAGGAAAAACGAGGGATGATGTCAGCTGAGCTCAGGAAGGAAGTAAGGAAGCAAGGAAGGAAGACAGAGAAACACTCACGTCTCGAGGAGTTCCGTCAAGATCAAAGTCGTGCTTGTCGTCGATAGGGTATTCACGAGAGGCATCTGTGTGAAGCACGTTAACCACGGCTGAGTCTTTGTGTTCATCCTTCTTGACATCCGACATCGCGAAGAGGGAAGGGAGCGGAGGAGGTGAAGAGGAGGCGGTTGAGGGGAGGGAAGCAAGAAGAGATCACGAAACGACTTGTTCAGAGAGCTATCGGCCTCAAACTGAGCCTGAACGCCCAAGGAGTCGTGTTATCTCCTACGAAGTGAGAGTCCATACGATCCTCTACGTCCCAAGGAACAGAAGAGCGCATGGGTCGTACATCAGCTCAAAGATCGGACCCATGCGAGGCAGAGGAGAGGGGGGAAAGAGAGCGAGAAAGAGGAAAGCCAAGGAGAAAGAAAGGCCTCTCGGAGGCGCTTGTTGCTGCTAGGCCCTTTTTTTTTTGGAGGAGATCAAGACACAGGGAATCAGCCCTTCTCCTTCCTCTCACCGAAATTCCGCTTCCGCTTCCCTTCCCTGAATCGAAGATGGCAGCAAAAAGACGGTAGAGACGACGCGTCAGGTTCGCTCGAACGGACTGAGGAGATCGGAGGGAGGGAGAATGAGCTCACCGAGAATTCCAGGTCGATCGCATCAGGTACCGAGGGAAGTCGAGATAAGAGGACAGCTTCACCAGAGGGACCCACGAGCAACAAGAAGAAACCCGTCGCCATGCTGCTCTCTTCTCATCCTTCAACGGACCATGCTGCTTCGTATGCCTTGGAAGCGTACACACGAGGTGGATTTCCAAGGATGTACTGGATCGACCATCATCGATTTGGAGAGATAAGACGGACGAAGACGGAGGGAAGACTCGGAGGGAAGGCGCGAGAGAGTTGAAAGAGCAAGAGAGAGCGCTCTCCCACCTCGATAGAGAGGGATTCGCCAAGTCAGAGAGGAGTGTAGCAGCATGGTCTAGAGGAGTGTACAGTGTGGGTAGGTAGGGTGTCACGAGTGTCGATATGCAGAGGTTGAAGATTTGATCCTGATAAGTCGTAGGCACGAAGGAGGGCGAAAGAGAGGAGGAGGTCGAAAACAGGGAACTCTCAGAACGAACGTCGATGGCAGATCCATCTCCTGCTGCATCAAAACGAGAGAACGAAGGGTCAGTACAAATAAGCAGAAAGAGCGTCCGTTTTGCGACCCACGCTGATACGCTCATCTGCTCCTTCTCCCTGCATCTCCTCGATATCTTAACCGCGTCGTGTCGGAGTGGGGACGAGGAGGAATGAGCTCACCAGGATCTCCTACTTCGACTTTGATTCCTTCGTTGATTCGACCATAGCGATGGAACCGCCCGTTTAAATTTCATTAGAGATATAGGGATAGTGGCATGCCTATGAAATTTGGGAAGACGAAGAGAGAGAGAGAAGAAGGGAAGAACAAAGGTCAGCTCGGTCGGGCTTCTTCGAGTGGTTTGTCCCTCCTGAGGCTGAGAGCTCGATTCAACAAGATCTCGAGCAGAAACGAGTCTGCTTGGTAGTTGACTCAACGGTGGCTTGAGAAGAAGACGAGGTGGAAGACGAGGAGGGAGGGAGGGAGGGGGGGAGGAGGGAGGGATTTGGTGAGCTCGAGGGCTGAGGATGTTTGAGCTGTCCTCGTTTGCTGAGGAGACCAGAGAAGGGACGTCCTTCACAAGGCAGCCCTTCCACTCTCTTCTTCTGCTCTCTTCGATTTAAGAAGGTTGATCGTTGGTCGTAAAAAAAAGGGAGCGTATCAGAGCTTGTTGAAAGGAGCCCTGGATCGTCTGCGGAGGAGGAGGGCCAGGGGAGCTCGAAGTCCTTTTGTTCTCCCTTCCTCTACCTCTCTTCTCTCTCCCAACCCCAACAAACCCTCAAAAGGCCCACTTCCACCCACCTCTTCCTCTTTCTCCTTCCGCCTTCTCCCCTCAGTCGAGAAACCTATACCGGAAGCGAATCAGCAGCAGCCCCCTCCCAACCTCTCCCCTCTCCACCTCCCTCTCAAAAATGTCGGACAAGCTCACTCGTATCGCTCTCGTGAACCAGGACAAGTGCAAGCCCAAGAAGTGAGTTTCATATATCCAGCTTCTATAGACTCTCTCCTTGACAACGAGCTCATACATCTTCTTCTTCTTCTCTCTCCTAGGTGTCGTCAGGAGTGCAAGAAGTCCGTCCTCGTCCAATCCGCTCTTTGCGAGCTCGACTTTGAACTGACCTTCGCTCCCCCTCTTCTCTTCCAGGTCATGTCCTGTAGTCAAGATGGGAAAGCTGTGTATCGAGGTTCTGTCTACGGACAAGGTCGCTTTCATCTCGGAGGATCTCTGTATCGGTTGTGGTATTTGCTCGAGAAAGTGAGTCCCTTCTCTCTCTCTCTTTTGATTCGGTGACGTCGAGAAGGATAAGCCTTCTATGGGGTGGATGAAGAAGCTCTGGCAAGGATGGAAGGGTGTATGCATATACATATACGAAGGAGAGGGCAGGGTCGGTGGACAGGCTCGAAGGGAAGGAAGAGGGAGGAAGAAGCGAGCTCAAGGAACGTGAAGGGAGGAACTTTCAACCTCTCCTCTCGTTCTCTTTTTCCCTTCTCAATCAACCCCCAACTCGACCTTCTCATCCCTCGATGCTGACTCGACGCTCTGTTATCTCCTCCTAGATGCCCCTTCGAAGCCATCACCATCATCAACCTTCCCACCAACCTCGAATCCCAAGTCACCCATCGATACACTGCCAACTCGTTCAAGCTGCATCGTCTGCCGACTCCTCGTCCAGGCCAGGTTCTCGGTCTCGTCGGAACCAACGGTATCGGAAAGTCCACGGCCTTGAAGATCCTCGCTGGAAAGATGAAGCCCAACCTCGGGCGATACGATGTGAGCGAGCTCTCTCGAAACCAGCTCCCTCCGCGTTCGAGCTCACGCTCTCTTCTCCTTCCTTTTCTTTTCCCTCAGAACCCCCCCGACTGGGCTGAGATCCTCAAGTACTTCCGAGGATCCGAACTTCAGAACTACTTCACCAAGGTCCTCGAGGACAACCTCAAGGCTCTCATCAAGCCTCAGTACGTCGACCACATCCCTCGAGCCATCAAGGGAGAGCGGACCGTCTCCGAGATGCTCAACGGCAAGAAGGAGCTCGAGAACATGCAGTACCTGCTCGACAACCTGGATCTCAACCAGGTCATGGAGAGGAGTGTGACCAAGCTCTCGGGAGGAGAGTTGCAGAGGTTCGCCATTGCTTTGACCGCGATTCAGAACGCGGACGTGTGAGTCTCGTCTCTCTTCCCTTCCTTCGACCCCTTGAGCTGCTGCTGGAGAACTGGAGCAAAGAGAGAGAGCTGACTTGTGACTTCCATCGATTCTTAACTCCTCCAGCTACATGTTCGACGAGCCTTCCTCCTACCTCGATGTCAAGCAACGTCTCAACGCCGCTCGAGTCATTCGATCCCTCACCACCCCCACCTCCTTCGTTATCGCCGTCGAGCACGATCTGTCGGTTCTCGACTACCTGTCCGACTACGTCTGTGTTCTCTACGGTACTCCTTCGGCTTACGGAGTCGTTACCATGCCCTTCTCGGTTCGTGAAGGTCAGTCCCCTCTTCGTCCCTTCGTCTTCGAGCTCAACTTGAGCTCCTCGCGTCCCTCCTTCTATCTGTCGTACTGACTGCCACTTCTCATCGCTACCAGGAATCAACATCTTCCTCGACGGAGTCATCCCTACCGAGAACTTGCGATTCCGAACCGAATCCCTCACGTTCAAGATCTCGGAAACCGCCGACGACGTCTCGACCCCCAAGTCGCGGAAGTTCTCGTACCCAACGATGACCAAGACTATGGGAGGCTTCAAGCTCAACGTCCACGCTGGAAAGTTCACCGACTCGGAGATCATCGTCATGCTCGGAGAGAACGGAACCGGAAAGACGACCCTCGTCAAGCTGTTGGCTGGAAAGGAGATGCCCGACGACCCTGCCCACGAGCAGAAGTTCAAGGTGTCGATGAAGCCTCAGATGCTTTCCCCGTGAGTTTCCCTGCTTTCCCGGTTTAGGGTTGGGGACGGGGGCATGCGGAGGAGATCTCGTCGCGTCAAACGAGCTCGAACTGACGAACTCGGGTCCTCCGTTTCTCTCTTTCCAGGAAGTTCGATGGATCTGTGAGGATGTTGCTCATCAAGAGGATCAAGGGAGCTTTGTGAGTGAACGTTCCGTTCTGCTCGTCGTGGGGTCGAAACGCGTTGAATCTGACGCGTCCTCTCCTCTCCTTTCCTCCTCTCCCTTCCCTCACTTTCTTTCCTCGTCACCTCGATCATCATCTACAGCATGCTTCCCCAGTTCCAATCGGACGTCATCAAGCCCATGAACCTCGAGAACATCATCGACCAGGACGTCAAGACCCTTTCCGGAGGAGAGCTGCAGCGAGTCGCCATCTGTTTGGCTCTCGGAGTGCCAGCGGATATCTACCTGATCGACGAGCCTTCTGGTGAGTGTTCTCACTCTGCCATGCTGCTGTGGGAGGTACGAAGAAGTGGATAACAAAACCCCGAAGCTGACTTCTCGACGCGTTTTCGTCTCTTCTCTTCTTCTTTCCAGCTTACCTCGATTCGGAACAGCGTATCATCGCCGCTAAGGTCATCAAGCGATTTATCCTTCACGCCAAGAAGACTGCTTTCATCGTAGAGCACGATTTCATCATGTCGACTTGTGAGTTTCTGCTCTCATCATCCGCTTCTCGTTCGCTCGAAGCTCGTCCCTGACTCAACCTCCTCCTTCCCCCCCTTTTCCTCCTCAGACCTCGCCGATCGAGTCATCGTTTACACCGGAGAGCCCTCGGTGGAGGCTACTGCTGGAACGTGAGTCGATCCCTCCCCTCTTCCTTCAGTCAACTCTCGAAGACGAGAGCTGCCGAAGCTGATCTTCCTCGCCTCCCTTTCCCCTTCCCTCTCAGTCCCGAAACCCTCCTCGGAGGAATGAACAAGTTCTTGGCCTCGCTCGAGGTTACTTTCCGACGTGATCCTACGAACTTCCGGTGAGTCCCAGCTTCCCAAGGATCTTCCTCTCATCCTCGAACTCGAAACGAGACTGACCGGCCCTCGGCCCTTCGCGCTCTTCTCCAGACCTCGAATCAACAAGCTGGACTCGCTGAAGGACAAGGAGCAGAAGTCGAAGAACCACTACTTGTACGTTTTACTCTCCTGGAGAAGAAGAGAACGAGGACTTGAACGAACGCTGACGTTTGGCCCACCTTTCGTTCGAAACAGCTTCTTGGGAGATTAGATTACTCGATTCTAAGGGGGCGGTTTGGGGAGGGAAGGAGATCTCGACGATTTTCTTTCAGCTGGGCAGTGGGGGGAAGGGAGGAGGAGTGTTATATCCTATAATTTTGAAACCATCACCTAGACACGAGACGAGACCAGCACAGAGAGAGAGAAGGGGTGGAGGGGAGGGGAGGGGACCTAAGGGACGGAGTGTTCGTTTCGTGCCTCTTCTTCGAGCTTGAACTATAGGTACAGAGCTCTCGTTATCATTGAAGAGAAACCGGAACCGAACAGCGAGATAAAAACCTTCGGGGATGAGCAGGCCTGCGGCCCGTTTCGACGAACCGACCCTCGGGCCTCGAGCTTTGAGTGAGCTCCTTCCAAACGACGACGAGCACGAACTATACGACCGAGGTGAGCTTTGACTTCCTCTTCTTTGAGAGAATCTCCTCGAGCATACTGGGATCCAATGGGAGAAGTACTAGAAGCAGGGGGGGGGGGGGGGGGGGGAGGGCGAAGGGAAAGTCCCTTGAGGAGGATGGGAGGCAGGGAGGAGGACGAGCTCAACGGTCGATTCGTTCCTTTGTTCTTACTCGTTCGTTCAGCTGACTCTTCTCTCTGTCAGTTTCAACGTCGATCTATATCCCGATACACTCCTGCCTTTGATGGACAGCATTCCTTCTCTGTTGAATCCGATCCTGGGAGATGAGCACGAGGACAGCAAGCTCGCTCTCTTGCTGCTCGCCCTCTCCAAAGCCGATCATGGAGAGAAAGAACAGAGAGTAGGATTCCCTAAACGTGAGTCAAGATTCAGATCGTTTCTTCTGAGCTGTTGGGGTTGCAAGATGAGGAGAGAGTGGGTTGGGAAGGGAGGAGGAGGGAGCGACCTCAGACGAGAGAGAGAGAGAGCTCGAGCTCGAACGAGGCACGCTGACTGTGATCTCTTTGTTCTTTGGATCTCAGCTCTACCTCGAAAACGCTCCGCCAAAACTTCCTCCGTCGTTACCCTACCACCCTCTTCAAACTCCACCTCCCACTCCCACTCCAACCCCCACGCTCCTGCTCTTCTCCCCTCCTCCGCCTCAACCTCCTCCTCCACCTTCGCTCTCTCCGAGGCTGGGAGGTCTAGGAAACGAGTCGATTACACGGAGCCGAGCGAGAATGAGTTCTTGCTGCACAAGGAGAGACCGGACAAGATCGCTAGCTCGAGTAAGCTCAGGATCGAGTCCCCCAAGCAGGTCAAGAGGTCGAGGACGTCGTCGGTGCGAGAGTCGGTTCCTGGTGAGCTTGGTGTCTGTTCTGTCCCTTCCTCGAACCTCAGACTGACCTTCTCTCTTCCTCTACAGAAACGGACGTCGGCGACGAGGACGAGAACAGCGAGAACGAGGTCTACGATATCCTGGAGGTCGTACCCGAACGCAAACCTCGAGGTCCTCCGAAGGATCGAACGATCGAAATCGGGTCTGGTGGGAAGGAAGCGGCTCCCAAGAAACGAGAGGTCTCTGATGGGAAGCAAGTGGTTGCGAAGAGTCCAGGGAAGATATGGACGGATGAGCAGATCGCAGAGAGCTTGCTTGGAAAGATCACGGAGACTCAGATGGTCAGTCTTGTACTTTCGTTTCGACACGTCGAGGGTTCGTTTCGTTTGTGCTTCGAATCGCTGACCTCTCGACTGGGTTGGTTTGGGTCCTTTCAGGGAACGTGCAAGAGAAATCGATACGCTAGGTTCCCCAAATGCACCCAGGTTCGTCCCCTCCCTCCTTTTTCTTTCTCGACGCGTGCAAACTGGCGTTGACGAAAGCGCAATCTCCTTCTCTTCCTTTCCCCCTTCAGTGCATCGCCCATATCACGGGAGACTCGTGTAGATTCCGAAGCTGGAGAACCTTCCAGTCAGTTCAATTCATCTTTCAAACCTCTCTTTCAGCTTGAGCTGATGTCCTCTCCCTCTCCAGAATCAGCCCTGCGACCGCAGAGATCTTCGGCAAGCCCTTCTTCCCTCCCTCCGACGACCTTGGTCCCGTAACCATCCCTCTCGTCGACTTCAACATCGATCCTAACGGGAAGGATGGCTTGAAGGACATGCAGAGAGTCAAGGTGAGTCCCGAGATCCGAGAAAAGGGAGGTTGAGCGGGAGGGAGACTGACGCGTCGACTTCGTTCTCTTTCGAACTCGGTACTTCAGCTCTCGGTTGCCAATGCTCTCATTCCTCGCATCCTTCGAGAGCTCAAGGTCTGGACCAACTCTGGACTCCCGGGAGGGACGCAGCAAAGGGTTCTCGATCCTGAGCTGAAGTCGACGTGCGGTGAGTGAGAGGTTTCGTCCGACGACGCGTCTCGAATCGGAGGCTGATCCTTCTCCTTCTCCCATTATCTCGCACGTTTCAGACTTCTGCGCTCTCCAGATCTTCGGAGGAAGCTACCCATGCCTGACCTGCGGCCGTGACTTCTGCCTCGAATGCTTCCAACTCTTCCCTCCCGCCAACCCGCTCTCCTCATCGTCGTCGTCGAACGGGGATCGTCCTCCGAAGAAGAAGGCTCGACTCGAGGAATCCTCAGCAATCAAGTCGACTGAAACCGGTGTTCTCGCTCGACTTCTCAGAGTAAGTCGTTCGTTCGTTCTCGTCGAAGAAACGCTGCTTGCTCGAGCTGACCTTTCCTTCTCGTCGCCTTACCCGTTCCTCCCAAGTGTGGAAAGGGAACAACCCACACCATCGGAAATCTTGCAGCCGTCTCTCGATTCTCAGAGCAGGAACTTCGCGATCACCTCCTTTCCATGGCAGAGCTTTGTGGTTAGTCGTCCCCTCCTTCCTCCCCTTCGTCGCTCTCCTTCCTTCCCGACGCGATAGGCTGACCACCCTCCAACTCAACCCCACTCTTTCCTCAGTCTCGAAAGCAACCCTCTCCACCAACGTTTCCTCCGAAACCGCTCAAGCCATCCGACTCTACCTCGACGAACCTGAACTCCGACTCCTCGTCGAAGACCGCCGGATCTACCAGAGGATTGTGCTCTCGCAAATCCTCGAATTCAACTCCCAGAAGAAGTCGGTCTACTGCACCTCTGCCTTTGGACCTTCTATCGATCCGGTCGATCCATCGAAAGTTCCGTCACACAAGTTCTTCGTCATCGTGAGTCGTCCCTGAGTTCTCGTTTGCGTCTCTCTCTTTTTCCCTTGGAGACCGAATCGGGCTGACACCGTCGTTCTTTCTCGCTCGTTTTTTGTTCTCCAGGGCGCGGAAAAGGTCGCCTCCACGCTGTTCGAGTCGATCTGGACTGTTGGAGACGTGCTGCTGATGAAAAGAGCAGCGGCGGACCTCGATTTGACGAGATGGTCGAAGGCTTACTGGATCGAAGCTTGTGGAGACGAGAAGTGTCGTGAGTACCTGTCTTTGCTGCTCGAGAAGATGGAAGGAATGAGGGCTGACTCCTTGTCGTTCTTCGTCGATATCAGAGGCGATCGACGCTCAGACCGGAAAGGTTCTCAACGTCACGATCCGGAAGTTCTTTGACGGGGTGAGCTCAATTTCGACGCGTTTGGTTTCTTCGTCTTCGAAGACTTTCTTCTGACACCTCCCCCTCGTCCATCAGTTTGGAGACAACCCGAAGAATAGGAGCCGTATCCTCAAGCTCAAGGTTCGATACCCTTCGACCTCCTGCTTCATCCAAATAGACGTCGAACACGAGCTGACTTTCTCTCTTCCCTTCTTCCTCGCTCAGGACTGGCCTCCCACGAACGCTTTCAAGAACAAGTTTCCACGTCACTACGCCGAACTCATGAGTGCTCTTCCTCTAGCTTCGATCACGGTGAGTCGACTCTCTACTTCCTCTTCTTCGTTCGCTCGAGAAACTGACGCCGGACACGTTCCTTCGCCTCGATCTACTTCACAGCGACGCGACGGAGTCCAAAACGTCTCCGCTTACTCGTTGCATCCGGATCTCAACCCTGCCGACGTGAGTACTCGTCCTGAGATCTACTTACCTCCGTTGAACTCATTAGGCTGACCGCGTCTCGTCTCTTTCTTCTCTCCTCAGATCGGACCCAAGATCTACGCAGCTTACGCCGGGAACGAGGGCCCTGGAGGGAATGGAAGTACGAGACTCCATATGGATCTGGCGGATGCTGTCAACATCGTGAGTCTAGCTCGTTCAAACGTTTGTTTCCCAGACGCGTCGGGGCGAGGAGACGACCGCTCGAGTCCTTCTCCTTCCTCGAAGAGAGATCCAGACGGATTCTCGAAGCTCAGCTGAACCTGTCGTCTTGATTTCTGCTTGCTTTACAGATGGTCTACGCTGAGAAGAGTTCAGACGGTCGTGCTGGATGCGCCGTGAGTTGATTCTCTCTCGCTCGACCCTCTCTTTCATCCTCCTTTCTTCCCTGCGTTCCGTTGCTGACTTCCATTTCTTTTTTTCTTCAATTAAAAAATTCTCAGGCTTGGGATATCTATCGATCTCAGGACTCGGACAAGATCCGTTCGTTCCTCAAAAACAAGTGCGTCGACGCGTCCTTCTTCCCTCCCTCTCCTTCGCCCCCTTTCCTCGCTTCCTCGTTCTCCTTACCTCATACAATCAACGATAGTAACCGCTGACTGCTCTTACTTGATTTCACGCTCCACAGGTTCTCGCAGGAGCTCGAATTCGAAGTCGATCCCATCCACTCCCAACGCTTCTACCTCGATGCTGAATTGAAGGCCGAGCTCTTCAAGAATTACGGAGTCAGGTCGTTCAGGATCTACCAGTACGTCAGTCACGCTGTGTTCATACCTGCAGGATGCGCCCATCAGGTATGTTGCTCCGTCACTCTCGCATTTCTCCTCGACGTCGAGGACTCCGTCGGTGCTGATCTCTCCCTCGTTTTCGCTCTCGCCTCCAGGTCTGCAACGTGAGCTCTCCCGACTTCCCACTTCGTCTCCATCATCTCTTACTGGCCCTCTTTCTCGTTTTCAGCTCGCCGACTGCATCAAGGTCGCTCTGGACTTCATCTCTCCCGAGAACGTTCGATACTGCGAGCAGCTCAGTTCAGGTTCGTCGCTTCCTCTCTCCTCTGTTTTTTTTTTCTTTCGGCTTACGCTGATCTCCCTCCCCTTCTTCTTCATCTTCTTTTTTCGTTTTCAGAGTTCAGAGACGAGAACTCCACGGCTGGGAAACCTTGGAAAGAGGACGTGAGTCGCGTCGTCTCTCTCGTTCGAGCTCTCGACTTATTGACGCGTCTCTCATCTCTCCTGTTCTGCTCTTTTTCTCCCAGGTTCTCGCCTACAACAATACGAGTGAGCTTCTCTTCCCTCTCATTCTCACCATCCTCTTTCCTCGTGCTCATCATCCTCCCTCCCGCTCAGTGTTCAACGCCTGGCTCGCTTCGAAACAACTCGACAAAGCTCGAGGAACTCCGTACGTCCCCGCGATGGAGTACCAAGACGCGTAAGCAGCACCCAGTTTTTTTCTCTTCTCTTCCTCCCTCATCGACGACGAAGCTGACCTCTCTTGCTTTTTTTCGTTTCGTTCAAAGTTACGAGACCGTCATCCCTCCTCCCGAATCGAGGCCTCCTCCTCCTCCCGAGCTCAAGACTCCCAGGGAAATCGCCGAGATGCTGCTGAGGGACTGGTTGGATCCGAGCCCCAAGACCGAGTACGAGAGTGTGCAGATGGACACGGACACGAAAGGGAGGTCGGAGGTGTGAGGGTTCGACGACGCGAGGAGAAGAGTCTTGCTTTTCGAGGGAGAGTAGTGGCTGGTGGGTTGATGTTTGGGCTTTCTAACGACTTTCTATGGTTTCTTCGATTATGATTTCGCTTTTGACGACGCTTTCTTTACGACTACGAGGCTGAAGGCGGTCGACTGAGGGAAGGATTCAACGAAAAGGAGGCGAGAGCTGCGTCGAGAGGTTAAATCGTAAAACAAGCCTGTCATGAGATAAACCGAGCGAAGATCTAGCAGAAGTGGATTCCCTTGGAGTTGAACGCTGAGAGGAGTCTGAAGAGGAAGTAGAGGGAGGGAGAAGAAGGTCAGTCCAACGCGGAAAGAGGGAACGGAAGAACGAGAGAGACGCGAAGAGAGACTCACTTCAGGAGATCGTCGATATCCATCTTGGCAGCTCGCTGCTCGGCAAATCCAGTATCCACCAAGATCCCTTCCAGCACGGCTGAGAACTCTCCTGCCGGCATCATCTGTGAACGGAGGAACGAAGAAAGCAAGATCAGCTTCGCGTCTCATTCTCTTGTTCAAAGGAGCTCGAAGCTCGTCCACTCACCTCCTCCCTCTCCGCCAACCAGGTCTTCCAGTTCCCCTCCAGCATCTCACTAACACCCCTCGCTCCGAAACTAGCCCTGATCGTCTTGTTCCTCCTCGAGAACACCACCCTCCCCAGTCCGTCGAACTCCTCGAACCTGACGGGAGGAGGAGGGTTCTTGGGCGTGATCCGCACGACCGACGACTCGACGTTGGGCGCAGGACGGAAGTTGGATTTCCCGACCTTGAGGATGTGTTCCACGATGGAGAAGAGCTGAACGTTGGCGGAGAGACGGCACCACATGGGGGAGCCGGGAGGAGCGCAGAGTCGGAGGGCGAACTCTCGTTGGAACATGAGGACGCAGGTTCGAGGGAGGGGACGGGTGGAGAGGAGTTTGAAGACTAGGGGAGAGGAAATCTAAGGGTGGTGAGAAGAAGGAAAGTGGGTGAGTTTAGGAGGGCCAGGAGAAAAGGAGAAAGAGGGAAAGGAGGGAAGGAAGGCAGGAACGAAGCTCACCTGGTAAGGAGTATTCGAGATACAAACATCAAAGTAGGGAAGCTCGGCTTTGACGAAATCTCCAACCATGATCTCCAGCTTCCTCTGCTCAGGCCTGATATACATCAAAGAGTCCTGATCAGCTCCCGAGCTCACAGAAAGGGAGGAAGGAAGAAAACGGTCGAGCTCACTTTCCCAACACCCTCTTCTTCAACTCGGCCGCCATTCGAGGATCCATCTCTACCGCTACACACTTCTTGGCCTTCTCGAGGATTCGGACGGTCAAGTTTCCGGTTCCGGGTCCGACTTCGAGCACGACGTCGGTAGGTTTGAGGTTGGCCTGAAGGAAGGAGGGAACGGAGGAGGTCAGCTCGAAGTTTGGTTCGTTCGAGTCGGGGGAGGAAGCTTACCTTGTCGACAATGCTAAGAGCCGGGAGGGATCAGAAAAGGTCAGTAGGAGAGCTCGAGAAGCTCTTTAGGAGAGGTAGAGAACGAACCTTTGAGCAACAGCTGGGTTCTAAAGAGGATCCAAAACGAAACGAGAGTCCAAGGTCAGCTTCAGCTCTTCCTCTCCTCCTTCCCTCCCCCTCCTCTCCTCTTCCCCCCCGCCTCGATCTCCCCTAGACCAAAACCTAGACGGTTGCTAACCTTCAAGATATGCTGTCCGAACTTCTCAGTGTTGAAGAGAGGGTTGTTTCCTCCCTGACCGGCTTCCTTTGAAGCAGCGGAAGGTTTCGAAGGCCCAGCCGCCGCCGACTGAGCATGTCCGAATCGTTGAGTCGTAGCTCGTCCCATTCCAAGGATATAAAGAGGTTTGAAGGCTGAGGAGGAAGAGGAGGGAGGGTAAACAAAGTGTGGAAGGTTGAGGGGGGGGGGGGGGGAAGTCCGGGAAGAGCTGTCGGAAAGGAGAAGGGAGTTGGAGGGAAGGAAGGGGAGAGGTGCGAGCTCGGACAGCGAGCGTCGATTGAAAATTGATACGCAGGCCGGTTAGTGACCTCTGGGACAGGTTTTCATGTGGAGTCAAGAACACTCAAGTCCTATGAGCGTTTGCACGTATCCTGAGGAGTTTGTGCTCGAAAGAAAATCTGCTTTGAAGCTGAGGACGACAAGGGCGAGCGAGGCCTGGCGACTGACTTCGACGCGTCTCGGGACGTCTCTCCCCTCTCCTCCTCCTCTCGCTCATCCATCTTCTTCGGTCTAAGGCAGGAATCACCTTGTATCTTCTTCTTCCTTCAGTGCTGGGGTTTCTACTTCTTGGTCAAGGAGATCAAAATTCTGACTTTCGTCCCGTCCTCCCGTCGTCCCCTCAACCCAAGCCGCCAATCGTTCGTCCCTCTACGATGAGATCGAACAGGTCTCCTTCTGGGATGTAGTCGAGGACGAGGTCGAGGTCGGAGCTGGTTCTGATGACCTGTTGGAGGGTAAAGATGTTGGGGTGGAAGGAGACTCGTTGATGAAGAAGGCGTTCGATGCGATTAAGGGAGGACCGTCTTGAGCGTCGAGACCTTGGGTGCCGAGGTATTTGACGGCTGGAGAAGGTGAAGGCGACGAAAGAAGAAGAGGGCAGAACGAGGGTCAGCTGAGCATGATTGAAGGATCAGACGAGAAGGAGAGGGAGAAACGATGACAACAGAACTGCCCGACGAGCTTCTTCTCCTCAACGTCTCGAGCAAGGATGATTTCACCGAAGCCTCCTTTTCCGATCCGCTCGAGAAGCTGGAAGCGAACACTGTCGATGGAGGTCCCCTAGTAATTCCTTGACGCAGCTCGGTGCCATCGTGGGGTTTGAGGGGAGAAGAGAGGAGGGAGGAGGGGAGGAAGAAGGTGAGGAGGCGAGTGAAGAGAGGGAAGCTGAAACTGAGGGGTGATTGAAGGGAAGCTGGAGGGCAAGCGCGAGCTGAAGTCGAGCCCTAGGAAGGAAGAGAGGGTGAACGAGAGTGAGGGCCTTGTCGGAAGGGCGGGAGGAGGAGGCTGAGGAGGTGGTCGACGAGCAGAAGGGAGCAGAAAAGGAGAAAGTGAGTAGTAGGCAGAGGCTGAAAGAGAGGAGAGAGAAGAGAAGATGGCGCAGACTTGGTTGCTGAGTTTTCTATTAGGACCTCATCCACGCGCGGAAGGAAAAGGGAGGGGTTCAGATCGAAAAGGAAAGGTGAAGGGAGCACGTCGTTCAACTTACAAACGGTAGACCGACCTCGTTCGAAGCGCTGCTAAGAAGTCGAGCGAGCCTGAGGAGGAAAAGTCGAGAGTCCGAAGTCCAAAGCAGAGCAGTTGCAAGCAATCTCCGGGCTTGAAGGAGGGAAGGAAGGGAAAGGTTTTGAGTCCAATCCGTGCCTGAATCAAGGGCGGAAAGAGGAGGACAGTCAGAAAGAGCTTCCGATCTTGAGATCCAGGTGAAGGCGAGGGCAACCAGAGACAGACTACGTTATAGAGAGGGTCCTCTTTGATGAAGATCGAGTTCGAAGGGAGTTGAAGACGGGAGGAGGTGAGGAGGGAGAGAGGGGAGGGAGAAGAGATTGAGCTCGAGCTCGTCAAACCGAAGACGATCTTGAGGCGAAGTCGAGAGCAAGCGGGAGTTGAAGGTCTGAGAGGTGACCTATGAAACAGATTGTGTTGGTTTGATGGGTTCAAATGCGAGGGTTGACGACGGAGAGAGGACGAGGATGAGATTGAGGGAGGGAGGGAGGGAGGGAAGGATGGGAGGGAGGGAGGAGCTCTCTTTCGACGCTCCTCGTCCACCAGGGTTCGAACGACATCGCTTCAACCCTCGAGATCACACTATCAGCATGTCGAGTTCCAAGTTAGACTCGGGTAGAAAGGTGTAAAGCGAGGTAGAAGGGGGGTGGGATGGGTGTTGAAGGGGAGCTTCCAAATCGTGAGCTCACGAATCCCTTCTCCCTTTTCGACCTCGTCTCTCGTTTGACTTTCAACGGCCATCTCGACTGGAAAAAAAGTTCATCTCGACGACAACCCCACCTTCCTATATCTCTTCCGCCTTCGGACTATACAGCTTGGATACCGCCATAGAAAGATTCATCGCCCCTGGAAACAAACGACCTCCCTCCTTCGGCCTTCGAGCTCAACCTCCTTCCCTCTCCTCCCTCTTCCCTCCGACCGACCTCCCTCCAGATGTACATCTCCCTCTCCAAGTCCTCCAGGATCCTCTTCGAGTTCTCTGTTTCTGAGGAACGTGCGAAAAAAAGAACGCGTCGCATCTTGATTTCTATTCGCTCGAAACTCTTCCCGATCCAAACGGTTCAAACTCGACCTCCTCCTCCTCCTCCGACGATCCTCCTCGCCTCTTCATTCTCTCTCCTCTCCTGTCCCTGCGTCGAAGATTCGGATCTTTCGGCATACAGGTGAGACGATCTCTTCCTCTTCCTCGAAGAAGGAGTGAAAAAAACTGACTCCCTCGCTCTCTCTCTCTCTCTTTCCTCCTTCGCGTCGTCCGACCTTCCAGTCCCCTCCTCCTCTCCCTCGTTTTTCTTCTCAGCAGGGACCACCTGATCTTCCCTTCTCCCCTTCTTCCTCCTGACAAGGAAACATATACAGCGTGATGCGACTGCGCAACCTCTCTCCATCTGACCTATAAAAGCTTCTCTTCTCTTCTTCCTCCCAACACCCATCATCCCAACATCCCTCCCTTCCCTCCTTCTCTCCTCCCAAACCTCTCATCCACACCACCACACCATTCAAAACCTACTCAACTTCTTCTTCTCCAAAATGTCGATCCCTCAAAAGATGCAGACTCTCATCACCACCACCGACGGAAAGAACATCGTGAGCCTCTTCCTCGTTCTCGCTTCCTCTCTTCTCCCTTCCTCTCTTCTCCTCTTCGTCGTCGTCGAAACTGTCGAAGCTCACTTCGTTCCGTCTAACCCTCTGCTCGACCTCTAGGACGATGGATCCAACCTCAACGAAGTCCTCAAGGTTCAAGAGACCAACATTCCTGAGCTTCAGCAGTGGGAGGCCCTCGTCGAGATCCGAGTGAGTCCGAGCTTCTTTCCTCGTCGTCGTCGTGTTCCCTCCTTCCTTCTTCCCTTCGATCTCTACATCGAACTGACCCACTCGTCGCTCTTCCTCTTTCGTTAAGTACGTCTCTCTCGGTCCAGCGGACGGTGGGCCTTCCTTTCCTCTCTTCTTCTTCTTTTTCACCCTGTTCTTCGAGGTCGAACGCTGACTCCTTTCCCTCGTCTTCTTCCTCCCTCTTCCCCCTCCCTTCTCTCAGTCGCCTGCCTTCGAGTGCAAGACAAGAACTCGTCTCCCGGCTTCGATCTCGCTGGAGTCGTCGTGAAGGACAAGAGCGGAAAGTACAAGGAGGGAGATCGAGTCTTCGGAGTCGTGAGTCTCTCCTCTCCTCTCCTCTTCCTCTTCCTCTTTCGTTGAAGCATGGCAGGAAGAAACTGAAACGATCTTCTTTGATGCTTTCAGGTCTACGGAGGACTCGAGGGAACCATCAAGAACGGTTGGTCCTCTTTGTTTCCTTCCTTCCTCCTCCCTTCGATCTCGACGCGTCGCGCTGACCTGCTTCCCTCTTCTCCCTTTCCCTTTCCCTTCCCTCCCTCCCTCCCGCCTCTCTTCTCTCCCTCTTCTAGACAAGATCCGAAAGCAGTACGAGAACAACGGATCCTTCGCTACCTACGCCGTCGTTCACTCGGACATGCTCCTTCGAATCCCTGAGAACCAGTCGTTCGAGAAGGCTGCCGCTCTTCCCTTCTGCACCCTCACCGCCTACCAGGTCGGTCTTTCTTTTTTCTCTCGCCTTTCGAGTTCCCTTTCTCTCTTCGTTCTCCTCAACCGCGCTGACTCCCTCTTCTCTTTTTTTCTTCCCCTTCCTCGCAGGCCTTGTCTGAGAACTTCGGAAACTGGCCCGCTCAAGATCAAAAGCACCAACCCATCCTCATTGTCGGAGGAAGCACTCTCGTCGGTGAGTTTCGACGTTCCCTTCTTCTCTCTTCCATATCCTCTTCTCGAAACGAAAGACTGACTCTCGTTCCTCCCCTCGCCTTTCTTTCCTCCCCTCTCCTCGCCTTCCTTCGTCTCTTTTCGCAGGTCTCTCCGCCATTCAGCTCGCTCACCGACTCGGCTACCGAGTTCTCACCATCACCAGCCAGAATCACTTCGACCTCTGCAAGGAGTACGGTGCTGATCAGTGCTTCGACGTGAGTTTTATCGTTCTTCTTTCTGTTCGAACGAGAAGACGACCCGGCCGAAGCTGAACTCGACCCCCTTCCTCTCTTCCCTCTCCCCTCTTCCCCTCTTCAGTTCAAGAGCAACAACATCGAGCGACAGATTCGAGATGCTACTCAGAACTCGTTGACTTTCGCCATCGATGCCGTCGCTCAGGTTCGTCTCCTCTCTTCTTCTCTGACTCTTCCCTTCTTCACTCGATTCCTTCGCTGACTTGTTCCCTTCTCCTCACCCTCTCCAGAACAACTCGCTCACCGCCGCCTACAAGTCTCTCGGAAAGGACGGAGGAACGATCGTCACCCTCGTCGCTCGAGACCAGAAGGAGATCGGACAGGAGAGAGTTGAGGTCAAGCTCGTCATGAGGTGAGTTTTGACTCGACGCGTCTTCGTTTTCCGCTCTTCCGTCGTTGATCTCCCTCGTCCTTCTTCTTCTTCTCCTCTCTCTCAGACTCCCTACCACTCTTTGGGGAACTGAAGCCACCTGGCACGGAAGGGACTTCAAGGTACGTCCATCCTTCCTCCCTTCCCTTCCCTTCCCTCCCACCTAGCTCTACTTCGACCTCGTCTGACTTCCTTCTTCCCTTTCTTTTCCCT
The DNA here is from genome assembly GCF_051309035.1 of Mrakia frigida. Classification (NCBI taxonomy): domain Eukaryota; kingdom Fungi; phylum Basidiomycota; class Tremellomycetes; order Cystofilobasidiales; family Mrakiaceae; genus Mrakia; species Mrakia frigida. The sequence goes on from NW_027481262.1 coordinate 444,432, forward strand.
TCGAACCCCCAGCCCACCAGCAACGAGCACTCCAACGTCAAGAACTTCCTCAAGGACTTCGAGAAGTGGATCCAGGAGGGGAACTACAAGGTTCTCCCTACCAAGGTCCAAGGACGACAAGGTCTCGAGGGAGTTCTCGAGGCGATGGAGCAGATCAGGGTCAGTCGTCGTTTCTCCCTCTTCTCTCTTCTTTTCCTTCCTTCTCCTCGCTGACCCTCTTCGTTCTTTCTTTCTCCGCTTTGGCTTCGGGGGATCCAACAGCAGCACCACCCCTCGGGAGTTCGAACCATCGTTCAGATCCAGCAGGGCCAGCAGTGATTGATCGAGGGAGGAGTCCAACCCCGAGGGTTCTCCCTCGGATCATCCCTTCTTCGAATTGACGAGTAGCGTATTTTGGTTTCTTTGATTTCCTAACGATCTATCATGAATTTACCTTTGACAATTCAAAGAGACGGAAAGAAGAAGAAATGAAAAGGATGGATGAGGGGAAAGGGAGGAGATGCGACGCGTCGAAGCAAGCCGGGTTCTCGTTCCTTCCTCTTCCTTTCGAAAGAAAGTTTTCTTTCAAAGTCAACTTGCAGTCTGTGAGAGAGCATCGTGATCTCCTTATCGCTTCAGCTCCAGCCTGAACGATCAGCGAGGATGGTTGGGACGCGAGTTCGAACGCGGGAGATATGAATCGTTTCGTTCCTCTCGACATCAAGCTGATCCTGCATTTTCCCGCAACAGGACCTCTACTAGAAGCTAGAGAGAATCGATGGCGAACCATCCAGAAGAGCACGAGCCGAAAAAGTCGTCGGAGCAGGAAGCAAATGAGGTGACGACGGGGCAAGAGAAAGTAGAATTTCTCGCCTTTCTCGAACGAATTACCTCGAGTTTTGTCCTTCTGCCTGAGATTCAGTCCCTCGATGAGGAAGATCAGCATCCTCCGAGATCGTTCAGCAAAGAGAGCGGTCGAAAAAGGCTGGAAAACGAGCGACGTCGTCGTTCGAGGTTCGAGGTGAGCTCGACGACTTTGATCCCTCCCTCCAACGGCCATGTCCATGTCCTCTCCCTCCTCTTCCAGCTCCACAGGCAACCCTCCAGCTCTTCTCTCCTCTCCCTCACTTCCCTTTTTATCCTCCCATCCCCTCTGGATCCCTTCCAACCCGCCTCCTCCTGCTCTCATCCCTCCCTTTGAAACGGAAGCTCAACAACGATCTCATCGTTTCGCCCTTCGTCTCGCGTTGACCGTCCTCGCCCTCAACGTCGCCAACTGCTTCCTGGCAGGCTTCGACGAAGGATGGGAGCTTCCACGATGGGCAGCCATGGCGAGCGCGGGCTTGTATGCTCCCTTCGCGGTTTCTCGTGTCAGGAGGAGCGAGAGGCAGGCGAGGAGGAAGATCCAGGAGAGCGGGGAAGCTTTGGACGCTGAGCTGGGAGGACCGTTGGAGGAGGAGGACAAAGTGTTGGGTGCTTGACGAGAGGAGTGCATAGGTGAGTTCAGGTTCGATGAAGGACATCTGGCGTTTGGGTGATGGAGAGGAGGAGGGTGACCGAGGAGGACGAAGGTCGGAAGGAGTCGAGGGGAGCTCGACCCGAGCTCGACAGAGATTGACTCATCCTCCTTCTCTCTCTCTCACTTTCTTAAATCAGACTTTTGCCTGAGGCTTCCATGTAGATTACTGTATTACGAAACGTTTACGACCTTGCAAATTTTTTCTTGAAGGAATCAGGCTCAATCGAGCTCACCTCCAGGCTCCGTCTCGTCCCAGCTCTCCTTTCCCCTTTCTCGTCGAGCGCTTCTGGAAGAGGCGAGCATCTCATTCGATGAGAGAAGTTGTGAAACAAGTGTGGGAGGAGACTGGATAGAGGAGAACGTGGTATCCGACCTAGCGAAGGGGATGAGACGAGGGGAGGAGGGAAAAGAAGAGACGGAAATAGAGTGAGAGTGATCAGGGAGAGAAGAGGCTGGACGAGCTTCTTTGATGCGTCTAGAGGCTGAAGCCAGTGATGGGGACGGTCGAAGGAGTGATCTTTCGAAGAAGAGGAAAGGCATTAGCGCCGTGGGAGAGGGGTTGGACAGAAAGATGGACGCGTCGCCTCGACTCACCGAGCTTGAAACTCCTCCCGAAGCGGTCAACCCAGACCAGTTCCAAGTCCCGGTGCAGCTTCCAGTTCCACAGCTGAGATCGACAGTGCGAAGGAGAAATTCGTGGTCAGTTGCGTTGACGACGAGGAGGGAACGACGTTTCGAGGGAATGAAGAAGAGAACGCGTCGACCGCAAAGCGCCGAAGGCGAGAACTCATACTTGACGGAAGATGACGGGGAGGAGCCAAACTCACAGAACGAAGACTTTCTTCCCCTTCGAGCCAACGGTGACCTTGTTTCCGGAGGTGAAGTTGATGTTCTTGATGGCGACGCTGAGGAAAGGACGAAGACTCGTGAGCTCGACAGGCTTGAAGGAAAAGGAAGACGAGAAAGAGAACGAACCCGTTGGTAGGGACTCCAGTGGGACCTCCGTTCAGGTAGTCTTGCTGTGGGGGAGATCGAGAAGGTCTGGTCAGCGACGATCTGGACGAGATTGAGAAGCTAGCGAGGCGGGAACGAGGACTTGCCTGAATCACTACACCGTACTTCGTGGCACCTGTGACAGTGTTCGAGGTGTAGGTAACTCCGGTGACGGAAGCTCCAGTTGCGCCGGAGACGGCTAAAAATTACAAGGATTCGTTATCGTCTCGACTCGACGCGTCTCGCCGTCTTCGATCTCGAGACTCGTCCAAACTTGTTTGACTCACTTTTGATCCTGAGTCCGTTGTCAGAGTTGGTAACGACGTTTCCTGAGATGACGACGTTGGAAATGACCTTGCCAGTGGCGACGGAACCGACTGAAGGAAGGGTCGAGGGGAAAAAAAGGATCAGTCGTCGACTTCGTCGCACGAGAGACACGCAGCGGACGTACTGCTGATACCGTGTCCACCATTGCAGGCGTTGTTGGTGAACTTGATGTTGTTACCAGAGTTGATCTGGGCGGAGAGGGAGAAAGCAAGGCGAGCGAGGTCAGGTCAGGTCGACGCGTCACTTGTCTCGTTCGCTATCGTTCTTCGAAGGGAAGTATCTACTTACAGCGAGGCAGTCTGAGGGACTCGGAAGAAAGTGAAAAATCAGATGAAGCTTCATTCCGAGTGTGTAGATGAGGGGGAAAAGAACAAACCGTCCTGGTCTTCGAGCGAGACGAGCGAGGGGAAGAGAAACGCAAAAGACTCAGCGACGTGCTTCAGGAAGCGGTAAGCTACGAGGCAGGGAAGCTCAAACTCACTGTTGCAAGTACTCTTGTTGATGGTCACGTCCGAGGCGGAAACGTCGAAGCAGTCGGTCTAGTTCGAGAGAAACACCGCGTCAGTTTGTTCGACGCGTTCGTTTTTTCCTTCTCGTCTTTGTCGTCGCACTCACGTTGTGTCCGATGGTCTTTCCTCCACTCAAGACGTTTCCGGCAGTGTTGTCGATGCTTGAAACGTGGGGTGCAGCAGGTCAGCGAACGAGCTGAGTGAAGCTCAAGTTCGAAGTGATCAAAGGAGAGCTCACTGAACGTCGGTCAAAGTGAGAGCGGCCTTGTTTCCGATGGAGAAGGTGTGTCGAGGAGTGTTCTTGATGTACAAGTTCGAGATGGTTCCGCTGAAAACGAGGAAAGAAAGGAAAGGATGAGCCCTGAACTGACCGAGCGCGGCTGAAGGAGGTGCGGGTCTTCGACGTCTAGAATGAACCTCATGGTGGCCTGAGAAAAAGAAGAGGCGGTCAGTCAGCACATGGTACACGGGGCGAGCGGAAATCTGAAATTGAGCTCACCGAGAAGAACTTGGGCTTGTCAACGCCTGAGAAACGGAGAACGCGTCGACAGCATCAGTCAATTGAAAACGCTTCCTCTTCGCTATCGTCATGAGCTCCCTCTAGAGTGAGTTGAAACAAAAACTCTCACCCCCGTTGGATCCAAGAGTATCCCAGTACGAAGCTCCGTTTCCAGAGAGAACGAAGCCTCCTCCGTTGAAAGTGATGGACGTCCCTCCGACGGCGATGCAAGGACCGTCAGCCCAGTGACTGTAGGAGAAAGAAGACAAAAGTGAACGGGATCTCAGTTCATTGATGAGAAAATGAGGAGAGAGCGATCGTGAAGCAAAGGAGGGGGGAGGAAGGAGAAGGAAAGGCGGGCTCACGTCGTCCCACAAAGGTTCAGGTTTCCTAAAAGAAAAAGGAGAAGGACGATGACCTTCTGGTCAAGAAAAGAAGCTCGGACTCAAGCCCGATGCGTACCCTTGAGGTTGATGACGGTTCCAGTCTTGCAAAGAGCGACCAACGGGAATGAAAAAGGAAAGGTCGTTAGCGTCGCGTCGGAATCAGGTTCAAGATCTCAAATGAAGAACTCACGAGAAGTCCAGTGAGATCAAGCGTTGTCTGGTAGTCCCAAAATAGGAACGGTCGGGTCGGGTAGGAAGGAGAAAGAGGAGAAGTGAAGGAGAGGGGGACGACGGAAAAGAGAGCGCGCGACTGCGTCAGTTCGTCGGTATCCAAGGGAGATGTCAGACTGAAAACGTGGTAGATCAACCTGGGACCTACCTTAGCAGGCATCGTGAAAGCTGATACGTTGATGATAGTGCACTTCTTTGCGCTGCGATGGAAAACGAGGGAAAGACAGACGAGTCAGATCGAATACGTGAAGCCGTTGAACGAAAAAGCGCTGTACGAGACTCACGCAGCGACGTTGGCAGCTGAGTAGGAGGTCAGAGCGTAGGTGCATCGCTTGACCATAGGTCCAGCGGGGACGAGCTGGGTGACAGTCAGAGCGGCGAGGAGGAGGGAGGGGAACGAGGCGAGCATCGTTGTTGTTCGGAGAGATGTGGTGTTGGATAAGTGAGGGTTGACTTGAAAGGAGTGGAAGGAATGAAATGAGAGTAGGGTGGAGTGGGAGTAAGAGAAGGAGGGAGGAGGAGGAGGAGGTGAAGAAGGGTGGGTGTCGATGGGAAGAAAAAGGTCGAAATGTCAGCGGTTCTCTTTTATACTTTTTTTTGATCCCTCACGTGGAGGCAGGGAGGAGACGGACCGTGTGTTGAAAACGACCGAGGAGATAAAGAAGATGAAGAGAAGGGGATCCAGGCAGGGGGAGGTGGGAAGCGACGCGCGTCGCAGCGAGGGGAAACAAAACGCGAATCTGCAGCTCCCTCAGATCGAGCTTCCTTCCAGATCCATACAAGATCAATACAGATCTCGCACAGATTTGCAGGACGTACGAGCTAGCTGATATAGACTCTGACAGGAAGCTTGGCGAGCTAAAAAGAGGACGAGCGGAGATGGTTGAGTTTCAGCCGGATCAGCCCCCCAAACAACGATTGGAAGAAACAGAATCTTCTCCTCTGGTCTCCTACATCACTATTACTAGAACACAGCTAGCAGCTCCCGTCGTCCGTTTCAGGCGAGAAGGAGAGAGGGGGAAAGCGAACGCCGGATTGGGTCGACGCGTCGAAACTTGAGAAGATGGACGGACGGGGGTTTCTTCTGTGTTCTGAAACGTGGACTAGAGGTCGAGAAATGTCTCATCCGTCAGCTTGCTCCGGGTATCGATCTCTCTCGAGAGCGCAGGCGAAAAAGAGGCGAAAGCTCGACGTCCTGTCGTCGGCGCGTCGCTCCCTTTCCCCTCCCTCGCTCGCTGAACGATCCACTCGAGCTCTGCACCGAACAGCCAGACACATATATAGGCGTTCCTCTGTCTAAGTCTCCTCCTCAAACCCTCCCCAAGCCATCCCAGGAAACCTCAACTTGCCGTCCTCCGTCGGGCCCTCTGCGTCGTCGAACTCGCACCAGTTCACGACCTTGAAGCCTCGACTCTCGTACAGCGGACGACCCTGTTTGTTTCATCCAGAGATCACAACGCAATCAGTTCCACGCTTCGAGCGTTCGAAGAAGACGAAGCGATCAGCGACGACTCACGCTCTCCGAAGCCTCCAAAAAACAAGGCACTCCGTCCTTCTTCGCTTGTTCCAACCCCCAATCGAGCAGCTTCGACCCGATCCCTAATCCGTGCAGCGTTGGGTCGATGACTACTATAGACTGCCAACCGTCCAACCAAAGAAAAAAGATCAGCTCGTCCTTCTCTCCCTCCCTCTCCCTCTTCCCTCCCTTCCCTATAAACCCCTCCTGCTCAACGACTCACCAAATACCAATGCCTCCTCCCCTTACTCCACTCCTTTCTAACCCTATCCAACTCCGCACCAAACTTCTCTGCGAACCCCAGATCCATCGTCCCCTCCATCTCCAGCTGAACCTCGCTCTTCCCCTCCTTCTCAAAGATCGCTTCCCATTCAGCTTCAATGGCGAGTTCGGAGGGTAAAGGATCTCCTTTAGTAGAGGTTCGATCGATGGGTCGGAGGTAGGAGGCGATGCCTGCTAGAGAACCGTCGGGGAGACGAGCGACGAGTTCGACGAGGTCGGCTGGAGGGAGACGGGCTCTGCGGGTGCGTTTGAAGGCGTTGTGGGCTGGCAAAGTTTCACAAGAGCGAACGGAGGAGTGAGCTTGGGGCGTGCTTTTTATACAGAAGAGGTGAAACGAAAGAGAGAGCTCACCAACTCGTTGCTCATGAGAAAGACGCAAAGACAAAGGATAGATCAACTCTGCTTTCCTAGGATCTCCGAACGCTCGAACGTGGATGTCTGCGAGAGCGAGGTAGTCTTCAGAAAGGACTTCGTGTGAGAGAGAGATTTGAGGACGAGGAGGGTGAGGGGAGGTCATTGGTCGGCGTTGGGAGGAAGGAAGGAGGGAAGGAAGGAGAGAGTCGAGCTCAACAAAAGTCGCAGTCGACGAGTGAGCTCGAAGCGAGCTTTATACCTTCTAGCGAGCGAATTTGGGGAAGAGAAGCTCCCAACCACCACCATCAACGAAACATCTTCTTTCTTGTACTCTCTCTTGAAACGATGTTGATCGACTCCCCGGAAGAAGGAAGGAACGAGCCTGCGAAGAAGGGAGAGTCGTCCTTCGCTCCTTCGACGATGGAGAACGTCGAGGTCCGTTTCCATCTTCCTTCTCCTTTCGCTCGCTTTTTCCTCTCTCTGAGAAGATTTTCCACTGAACTCTCCTCTCGTTGCTCTCTCTCTCCAGCAGGACTCTTCCTCCTCCGACCCTCCTCCTCCTTCCTACACCCCCTCCTCTTCGACCTCCACCACCTCTCCTCTCCCTCCCTCCTTGCCCACCGCTCTCCTCTCAGCCTCGAAATCCTCGCACATCTCCCTCAGCCAATCCAACTCTTCCATCAACACTTGTCACATCATCGATCTCAACATTCAAGTCCCTCTACAAGCTCTCCCTCCTGCTCGAAAGGAAGAGCTCGTTGACGGAGAGCGAGTGAACGGCTACTGGTCTTCAACCAACGGGAGTGTGAAAGTCAAGTTGGGAGTCAAGGGCAAAGAAGGAGAGGAAGGAAAGAGGGTTAGAGCGAAAGCGGAGAGTTCTAACGGATCTGTTAGGATTGAGGTGGTGAGTCGTACAAAACAGAATTCAACCCTCAGTCAATCGTTCGTCTCGCGTCGCTGAACCCTCCCCTTCCTCCTCCTCTTCCTCCTCATGCAGCTCTCCCGTCTCCCAATCTCCACCCCCCTCTCCCTCTCCCTCTCTTCCACCAACGGCTCCGTCACCCTCTTCCTCCCTCGCTCTTTCCACGGCCCTTTAACGCACTCAACCACTCACGGATCCATCAAGATCTCGCCGGCCGTGCAACCGTTCTACACCCGTATCTCGGCCGACAGAGGGTTCGTTGGGGATATGACCGGATGGGATGGCGCTCTCGGGTTGGCCAAAGAAGGGACGCAAGGCTTGGACGAGGGCACGTTGAAGAGCGGGAACGGGAGCGTGAGGGTTTGTTTTGCGGAGGAGGTGGAGGAGGGAGGAGGAGGAGGAGGAGGAGGGTTGGGAGGGTGGTTGGGTGGGTTGTTTGGTGGTGGTGGTGCGGAGAAGAAGACGGGAGGAGGAGGGGAGAAGAAGGATGGGGAGGAGGGGATTAAGGGAGCCGTTGGTGAAAGCGAGCGAGAGAGAGAACGAGAGCGGAGAGGAGATCTGATCTGTAACGATAACGATTCATGATTACGAGTTTGATGATGCGCTTGCTTCTCAGAGAGAGGGAGTGAGAGCGTGCAGGGGCCAGAAAGAGATCGAGAGGGAGACGGGACGGGACCCGTCGAACTCGCTACTCCTTCTCTCCCTCCTTCGTTTCTCCGTCCCTTTCAGTTCGATCAGACCTTTTTCCCGAACCTTGGGAATTGGGAACGTATAGATAAGGCACGACCCAGAGGAAAAGACTAAAAAAAAAAGCCAACCAAACCGCGAGAAAAAGCAAGAAGAAGAGACGCAAAACCAAAAAACGAAGTCCCGTCGCGTTCCCGTCTCACTTCCCTCCCTCTGCCTTCACCAACCTCTCCACGCTCCCCCTCACGCCCTCCCAAACCCTCTCCACCCCCTTCCTCCCTTCTTCCCTACCACCCAGTACGCCCTCCTCCCACCCCCATCCGAACGTCACTCCTCCTCCTCCCGACCCAACCACCGACACCACCAGCGCCGGTCCCATCGCCTGAGGACTCTGACTGAACACGATCCCTCCTAATTTCCATCCTTCGGGAAACCAGTGGGATTCAACATCGACGCGTCCGAGGTTGGAGAGTTCGAACGAGGTGGTGAAGGAGGAGGGAACGGTTTTCGGGAGGAAGAAGGCGGACCAGGTTTCGTTGGTGGAAGAGGAGGAGGAGGAAGAGGGGGAGGGAAGGTAGGAGAGAAGACCCCATTGCTGGAGGGAGGAGGAGAGCACGGAGGGGTCACGGAGGAGGGTGTGGTGCGAGCGGGAAGGGAGCCAAAGGAGGGTTTCGTCGTCGTCGTCGTTGTTGTTGTTGTTGTTGTTGGTTGGGAAGGCGAAAGTGTGAGGGAATCCACCCGTGTACGTCCCTCCTACTAATCCAGCGAGATGAGGTGGTCGAAGGGACATGGCCGTGTTGGATTTGATTTCAACGCTGTTTGACGACGCGTCGACGAGGTTGGTTCGGATGGAACGAGCGAGGAGGGTGTTGAGCAGCGAAGTGAGCGAGGTTCCGTTCTTCCTGCAGAGGACGAGGAGAGGTTGGATGAGAGAGGATGGTAGATGGGTGGTGAGATGGTTTTTGCGACGAGGATGGGAAGCGAGAGAGGAAGAAGAGCCGATCCAAGTTGGCGACGAGTGCTGAGCGGGAGGGCCAGAGGAGGGACGAAGGAAAGTAGGGAGGAGAGGCAGGAGGATTTCGTTGTAGATGATGGGGAGGAGAGTGAAGAAGGAGACGGAGGTGGAGTGGATGGATTCGAGCGTGGGAGGGAACTCGGGGGAGGAGGGCAGAGGGACGACGAGGGTCAGGGAAGTCGAGGAGGAGGATCCGATGAATGTCGAAAGAGCTGCTACGAGAGCTTGAGTGAAGGACAAAGCTGCTGCTCCATCGAAGAGGGAATGATGACCAGCGAATCCAATCCAGAATCCATCCTTCTTGACGTCCTCAGGGAACCAAAGAAGAACCCTCCAGGGCGGGCTGAGCTCGCCGTCCCCTTCGAGCTCCAGCTCCCTCTCCATCACGGCTTCGAGCATGGTATCGATGCTTCCTCCTTCCTTCTCAACCGAGATTACTTTTCTGACATCGACGAAGGGGAGGAAGGCGAGTCCAGGAGTGGAAGAGCGGATGTCGGTGTATCGAACAAAGAGGGTCGGATGCAGAGGGAGGAGGGAAGCGAGGGCGGATTGAACGGAAGGGAGGAGGGTCGAAGGAGTGAAGAGTTCCGAGGTTGAAGGAGGGATGAGGTTGAAGAGGACGATGGGGAGAGGTTGGGAGGAGAGGAGCGATCTGAGAGCAGAGAGAGAGAGAGAGAGAAAGGAAGGAAGGTGAGCTTCGACCTCTTCACCGCTCATGACCGAGAGCTCAACAAGAGTTAGTCACTCACCTAGCGAGGGAGTACCTCTCAGAGAGTCCCATAGGACGGGAATTTTCGGACATGTTGGGTTCTTTGGAGACTGTTGGCGTTGGGGGGAAAGAGAGGGACAGAGGAGGAGGAGCTCAGGCAGAAGGGTTCGAGCGAGGTGAAGCTCACGGCCTCCTTGACTCCCCTTTCGCTCACCGGTGAGCGAGCATCGATGGATCAAAGCGAACGTTCCGATAGGGAATCGGATCTCCCAAACGGTTGACTCCCAGAACTTTGAACGTGGTCAGATCCGTTTCTCAGCGAAAAAAAAAGAAGAGGAAGGAAAGACGCGTCGAAACGAAGATCGTAGATCGTGAAAGAGAAACGGACGCGAGAGAACAAAGCAAAAAACATGGGAGAGCGAGCGAAAGGGGGATACAGTGTCGTCGTAGAGAAAGATAAGAAGGAGAAGTCCGTGGTCGTGAAGGAGTCAAAGCAAGAACAAAGCAAAAGAGAGACGAGGCAGCCGCGACGTGCACCTCAAGAAAAACGTCTAGCGAGAGCGACAGGGTGGTTTACTACTACTCCTGGACGTGGATGAGAAGACATGTCGAGTGAAGAGAAGGAGGAGAGGGAAGGGAGAGAGGGAGAGAATGAAGGGAAAGGTCAGCTCGCGAGCTCATCGGAACGTTTCTTCTTCCACAAACAGCACAGAGAAAGAAGAAGAGGGAGACTCACGCAACAGAATCCACAGCACAAGAGCCCAGCTAGACATCCAAAGAAGCACCCACAGCATCCTCCTCCTCGAGGTCGAAGTACTTCGTCGGAGGATTCTTGGTCGAAATCGGCTGCCTGCGTCGACGGGGGAGGAGGGAAGGAGGTTGAGCTTGACGAAGAGGAGGGAGCTGAGAGAACGAGCAAAGAAGAGAAGTCAGCCTCAAGAGGAGGAGAAGAGGATGGGAGAGAAGACTCACCCATGGTGTTCTTGAACGAAGGCTGAGAGGAGCGAACGGTCGAGTCTTCAGAGGCGAGAGGGAGAGGGAGGTGAGCGAGAGGAGCGAGCTGAATCGAGCTGGGTTCATTGATAGAGGTAGACATTGTCTTCGAGTGGGAGAGCGTTAGGTTGTAAGAAAGGGTAGGTTGTAAGAAAAGGCTGCTGGTGTTGGTTTGAGGCGGGAGAGGTTGATGTGGTTGGGAGGAAGGAAAAGGAAATCGAAAGCTGTCCGAGCTCAAGTCTCGCAGCGACGCGGCTGCCGTAGAACTGCTTGCCTGCCTCATCGAAAACGCAGGGAGGATCGTCATATACCTTGGCTACGTCGTTCCGTTTGCTGAGGTTTGCCGAGGTGATGGGAAGCTGTACGTCGCTGAAAGGATCGAGTGAAGACGAAAGGGAGGGAGGGAGGGAGGGAGGGTGAAGGTGAGCTCGACTCGACGTTGCGAGCGCTGAGCTGAACGATTCCTGTCCCTCGAAGAAAATCGGCGAATCCGCTGTTGTATAGCTCTTCTATATGATAGTATGATCCTTCGCAAACGAGAGAGATGAGTGGGAGATCGGAGGAATGGAACGGTCGTGAAGGTTGAGAGAAAAAGAAGCGATGCGCTGATGAGCTCGACGTATCTTCCTCCCTCGACCACGACCATCTCTCGCTCCCTCCTTCGTTCTTCAGCTTTCAGGTCTGGTCTATAAGCTTTTGTGTCTCTCCAGCCTACTTCATCTTCACTTCCAGCATTTTTGGCGCTGAACTCCCTCTCATCTCAGCCCTCAAACATCGGGCAGCCCCAACGTCCTTCTCCCCTCCCCCCTCCCTTATTTCGTCCCTTTCCTCTCTTCGCTCAGCTCTGGATCTAATACTGAATCCTCATAGTCTTTTTATCAGCATCTCATGCACCTATTTGGAAGGCTCGTCTGTCGATCAAGCTCAGAGATGAAGCAGCAGGGCCTTCAAGAGATGGAGGGATCAGTTGGTGAGCTTTTTCTCCTTCCGTGATGAAGAGAGGACATCTTGGGCGAACTAGTGGACCCGCCTCGAGTCGAATCTACTCTTCACCCGAGGTGGGGACGAGGAAGGACAACCCTCTGTGGTGCACGTACCTCGTCGCGTCGTCGAGCGAATCTCGGCCAACTCCTCAGCTCCCCTCTTTCTTCAACATAGCTTGCCGAGCGGGTTCACACTCCCGCTAATTTGAGATCGGCTTATCTCCGTTGAGATGATCTTCTGTTTGTGCCTCACCCAACCTCACCAGCGGAGGAACGAGATCGCAGTTTCCGGATCGACGACGCGTCGAGTCGAGATGCTGACCGACTACCGAGCTATAGAGAAGACTGAGGTTGTTCCTAAAGTTGATAGTTGATGGCGCTTTATCCTTCGGTCTGAAGTAGGAGCAGAGCTAAGGGAAGAGGTCAAAAAGGAACCAGGGAAACGCGCGTGTCGTTTCGAACGCCTCGATCTCTTTGCTGACCACCTCGACCTGAGCCCAAGCAAAGCCAGGTCACAGGACGATCTCAGATGTTCCCTTAGTAAGGACGAGTTTCTTTCAACGTGGACGACAAGAAGGGAAAGACAACGAAATGCAGAAGACGGCGAATTGCTCGTGCAAAGATTCGTGTTTCTCGATCGAAGTCCTGGGTTTTCATAGCAGGAACAGCGGGTTATATAATCATGACGTCTATTCGACGTATCACGGAGATTTTTGCCCTTTTTCTACAGAGATCGCTTTTGTCAGAGAGCTCTGAAAAAGAGGAACGATGCGCCTCGAAGGACTCGAGAATCCATCGTTCTTCAAGCCTCTGTCGGCTTTCCCTCCTCCTCCCACATCTATATCCCTTTCCTCCTCAGCTTCCTCCCCACCTCCCTCTCCTTCACCCTCCCGTCCGTCATCGATCCGGATCGTCTCCTTCGGCCAGAGCTCCGTCTCTTCACGATCTCCCCCCTCAACCGCCTCATCCCCTACCTCGCCCATTCTCATCTCCGAAGTCCCCAAAATTGCCTTTAAACCTACGTCCTACCGGCATGATTGCTTCGAGGGGAACCAGCAGTCGAGCAACGGCGGATCGGTTTGGCGACCCATCTCGCCGAGAGGGGAACGAGCGAAAGTGGTGGGTGGAGCGAAGCGAGGGAGGAGAGATATGTAGAGCTCGGGACGAAGGGAAGGGAAAGGAGGAGAGGCGAAAGAGGGGCACGAGGTCCTATCCTGAGCAAAAAAGCGGCACCAAACGCGTCGTCGACCACCGCGTCTCGTCCGTCTTTCCCACCGATGACAGAGATGAGAAGAAGAGGATCTAAGGAGTCACTACTAACGCTTCGCGATTTCCGGCGTCGCTTGATGTGTGAGCAAAGAGGAGCACTGAGAGGGCACTGAGGAAGGCGAGGGAGAGCTCGGTGATTAGGAACGTTGAGTTCGAGCTTCGATCCTTGTTTGGAAAGCGGAGTGAAGGAAGATACAGACAGAGATCTACGTACCTCTAAGGAAGATAAGCCTTGCTACTCTGCTCTTCTCCAGTCCTCGACCTCACAACTTCAGGCGCTAGGTTCCGTCGCACGAGCGCGAAGGGAAACTGACTCCTTTCATACTGTCCTCGTGCTCTCTGAAAAGCCTCCACTCAACGTAATCATATCAACGGATCGGAAGCTTTTCCTTGACCCCTGACGAAGTTAAGTTGGGAAGATATTCAGCGAACTATAGGAGGGCTTTTCTTTCCTGCTCGTGCTCGAGTTGGAGCTGATCTCTTCCTTCCCCCTGCCCACGTTTCATCGTCCTGGGCTCAAAGCATTATTGCAGCTGAAACCCTTACCAAGCAGGCTTCGACCTCGGAGCTCGGATCTCGGAAAAGAGACGCGTCGCACCCCAGTAGTCTTTTCTTCTGCTTCAAAGCAAGGTTTCCCTTTCGTTCTTCTTCATCGTCTGCACATCTTTTTCTGAAGCTCACCAGCCGGATACAGTACAACCAGATGAAGGGCTCCACTTCCAGGCTACACCTGGAAAATTTGTTCAGCTGAGGTTGTGTGCCTTCTTCCTCTTCACCTCGTGCCCCCTCGTGAACACGTTCTCCCTTCGATCTCCAAAGAAACCAAACATCTTTAAAAGATCCCATTTCGGGCGCAGCCCGACCGTTGACCCTGTCAAGAAAGGGTGAGCTCATGCGAGCTGACTGCCTTCCTTCCTCTCTTTCCCTTCTGTAAACTCCCTCGAGTTTTCCTTGCTCTTCTTTCCTGAAGCCTTGATCTAAATCGACCTCAAAATTCAACGAGGCACGCTTTCATCCTTGTGATAGCGCGTGCAAACCGCCGTCCCGACCACGTTGATCCTCAACTGCCTCGAAGTGCTCCTTGGCTTTGCTCCTCGCTGCTCTCTCCCTCTGAAACAGGTTCGGAGTCCGTGATCAACCTCTCACGAACGTTGCGTCCTGACGCCAAGCCTCGTACTTAAAGAGACGAACGACCTCCTTCGCTTCTCTCTTCCCTCAACGCCCAATACCTTCCTCCCTCCTCCTTCCTCCGCCCTCAAGATGTCCGGAACTCTTCACCAGTGGGATTACCTGTTCGCCTTCGGTACCATCTTCTGCGCGTTGGATGCCTACAACATCGGGTCAGTTCCTTATCGCTGAATCGCGGAAGAAGATGAGGAGACGTGAACTGACCCTTCCCTCTGCTCTTCCTTCCCTCCTTCCTTCTCTACTTCAGAGCAAACGATGTAGCCAACTCGTTCGCTACTTCCGTCGCCTCCAAGTCTCTCACTCTCAAGCAGGCCGCCATGTGCGCTGCCGTTTGTGAGTCTGCTTCTCTCTTCCCCGTCGGCCGCGTCCTGCCCCTGACCCGTCGCTGAACTTTTCGCCTTCTCTTCTTCCTTCCTCAAGGCGAATTCTTGGGAGCTGTCCTCGTTGGAGCTAAGGTCGCTTCCACCATCAAGAACGGGATCATTTCTCTCTCTTCCTTCGAGGGGAACGCCGGCGTTCAGCTTCTCTCTTTCACTTGTCAGTCTCGAGAAAAGCTTTTCTTTCCGCTCGGTCTTCAGACCCGACCTGACCATTCTTTCCTTCGTCTCCCTGCTCGTCCTCAGGTGCCTTGTCGGTTTCTGCATGCTGGTTGATGTTCTGCACCAAGCAGTCCTGGCCCGTTTCGACCACCGTGCGTCTCGTTCTTCTTTCGCCTCCAGTTTCCTCGCTTCGACTGACGAGTTTTGCTTCTTTCTTCTGAACAGTATTCGATTGTCTCCGCTCTCGCTGGTGTTGGAGTTGCCGTTGGAGGTACTGAATCTGTCCAGTGGGGGTGGAACGGAGGAAAGGGTCTGGGAACAATCTTCGCTGGGTGAGTCTTCGACGACGTTCTGACTCCGTCGAGTTCGTCGACTTCTTCAGTCTGACTTTCTTCATCTTCCTTCGCCTACAGTTTCATCATCGCTCCTGGAATTGCTGCCGTCTTCGGTGCCATTCTTTTCCTCTTCACCAAAGTGAGTCCGAGAGCAAATCGCGTCGACGGGGACCTGAGCCTGACACTTCTTCTTTCCTTCCCTCCCAGTACGTTGTTCTCGTCCGAGGAGAGAAAGCCATCACTATGGCTCTCTACACCTCTCCTCTTTACTTCTTCCTCGTCACCGCTGTCCTCACCATGAGCATCGTCTACAAGGTGAGTTTCTCGCTCACCGATGGGATGAGCCTGAGATCAAGCAAACTCGAGCTCACTCCTCCCTCTCCTTTCTTTCTTCTTCTCCTTCTCGCAGGGATCTCCCTCCCTCAACCTCGCCGATCTTCCCGAGACCACCGTCGCTACTGCCATCGTCGGAACCGCTGCCGTTATTACTTGGTGAGCTCTCGCTCTCTTTCGCTTTCGTTGCCGTCGTTCTGATTGCTCTTCCTCCCCTCCCCTGCAGTCTCGCCATGGTCTTCTGGCTCCCTTACGTTCACGCTAAAGTTGTTAAGAAGGATTACAGTGAGTTCCTGCTGCCCCTTGTTTTTTCTTCTCCTTCTGCGCCTCGCTGATCTGACTCTGCTTCTTCCGTTTCTCCTTCGCAGCCATCCGATGGTTCCACTTCTTCTACGGTCCTCTCCTCTGGAAGAGGCAGGCTCCTGCTGATGCTGGACAGATCTCAGCTCCTGCTGCTCACGTGCCCGACTACCGAGTCTACAACGACAACGATGACGGAACGCACGACCCCGCCCTTTCCAGCTGTGAGTGCCCGCTGTTTCGTCTTGTCTGGTCGCTGAAACCTTTCACTGACCCTTCTCTCTTCTTTCCATAGCTGCCTCCGATGAAGTTCATTCCAACGAGCACGCCAAGGAGAAGGACATCGAAGAGGCCGCGGAGTCTCACGCCCCTCGACACACCGTCCCTCTTGCTGAAGTTGAGACCAAGGATCCTTCGCAGCTGGATCCCGAGCAGGACTGGTGGTCTAAGGACAACCTCAAGATCATCCTTCGATACAAGATCCTCGGTGCTTTGACTCACGGAACCTCGGGTTCGTTTTCGCTTCGTTTTCGCCTCCTCGTTCTCACCGCTTCGAGCAGGAACCCACGCTGATCTTGCTTTGTCCTTCTCTCCTTCAGTCGACGTCCACTCCCTCCAGACCGAGGGTACTTCCAAAGCTGAAGTCACTCGACTCGAGGCTATGCACGCTAGTGAGTAGCTTTCGTTTTTCGACGAAGAGCCCTCTCGAACGAACAACGTCGTTGACCGCTTCCGTTCCTTCCCTTCTTTCTTCTCCAGCCGCCAAGCAGTACCCCAACGAGACCGAGCACCTCTACTCCTTCCTTCAGGTTCTCACCGCTTGCACTGCTTCCTTCGCTCACGGAGCCAACGATGTCGCCAACGCTATCGGTCCTTACTCTGCCAGTGAGTCGACGCGTATCTTTCTTCCTTTCATCCACTCCGGCTGACCATCTCCCTCTCGTCTCCTTTCAGTTTACGCCATTTGGAAAACCGGACGACCCCTGACCTCCAAGACCGAGACTCCCGTCTGGATCCTCGCTTTCGGAGGAGCCATGATCGTTCGTTCCCTCCCTCTCTCTTTCCCTGGCCGCGTCTTCGTTTTCGTCTTCCCTTCCTTGATCGCTGACTCTCTTCTCTTTCCTTCTTTTCCCTTCATTCTGCAGGTCCTCGGATTGGCTACCTACGGATACAACATCATGCGAGTGCTCGGAAACCGACTCACTCTTCACTCCCCCTCGCGAGGATTCTGCATGGAGCTCGGAGCCGCCATCACTGTTCTCCTCGCTTCTCAGTACGGACTCCCCGTTTCCTCTACCATGTGCATCACCGGAGCTACCCTCGGAGTCGCTCTTTGCAACGGAGACAGTGAGTCTCTCTGCTCGAGCTCCTATCGTCTCGTTCAAAACGACACGACCTGACCTGAGCTCTACTTCGTCTTCACAGTCAAATCGTTCAACTGGCGAGGATTGGCCTGGATCATGTCGGGATGGGTAATCACCGTTCCCGTCGTTGGTACCATGGCTGGGTGCCTTACGGCCGTCATTCTTTACGCTCCCAACTGGTAGTTTCTTCTTCCTTTTTTCCCGCCTTCCATCTCTTTTCATCTCTTTTAGACTTCCTCTACTTTACTGCGTGTTTTTTTTTCTTTCTTACGGCTCCCTTTCCTATGTTTTCTGTACCCCGGCCTGGAAGGAGAACGACGAGAGCAAAGCAAGGACGACGCGTCGCGTTCGAGCAGCAGATCCTTTTTGCTCGTTCTCCCATCTCATCTCGATGAGCCGACATGCAGTTCGCGCAGAGCGTCTCGAAAATTTCCTCTATATCTTTCAATCTGACTCCGTCGAAACCAAAAAATCTCGAGTCGTGAACAACTCTTCTTGACGCAAACCGCCATGACCTCCTCCTCCTCCCTTTCCTCCCCCAGCTGGTCCTCCCGGCTCTCTCTTTTCCTCTTTCCCTCTTCCGCGACCTCCGAAGAAGACGCCTTCTCTGCCAGCAGCTCGACTCGGCTCCCCCCTCTCGAATCGAAACGACTTCTTCAAGGCCTCATCTTCAACTTTGGGTTCTCCCTCATCGCTTCCATCTTCTTCTTCGGTCTCGCCTTCGCTCCTTCCAACAGCAAGATTCCAGCGGCTTTCATCTTCGCTTACGGAGGAGCATCGATCTGGTTTGGGGTTTCGGGCTGGACGTGCTGGAAGGAGAGGAAGGAGCTTAAGCTGAACGAGGAGGCTGAGACGATTTCTTTGGGAGAAGGGAAGGAGGACTAGGAGGAACAAGACAGAGAAGAAGGAGCGGAAGGGTGGTCGATTAGAGCGGGTAAGAGGTGAGTTGACTTCGATGCTTGAGAGAGCTTGTCTGGAACTGGAGGAACGAACGAGAGAAGGGAAGGGAGGGAGGGAGGGAAGGAAGGAAGCGTCGAGCTCAACCAAGCTCGCTCCTCTTCCCTCCTTCTTTGCATCAGTTCGGGATCTTCGCAGACCTTTCAGAGGTCGAGAATGCTCGTCGACTCACAGTTGTCCCACCTTCCTTTCTGCTTACCTCCAGTTCGCGGCTATCTTTTCTGATCTCTCCTTCTCCTTCGAAGAGCGACGAGAGACGATTCGTGTTCTGACCCCTCCCCCCCTTCTTTTCATTCCTCCTTCTTGACAGAACGAAGGATCCTTCATCCAAGATGTGGTCAAGATCAGAGAAGAGAACATGCCCGAGGTTCGAGACTACGAGACTCTCGTCGAAGTCAGAGTGAGTCGCTCTTTCTCCCTCTCTCCTTCGACCCCATCTCCCTCCTCCTTCTTCTTCTTCCTCAGACGAACAAAGCTGACTCCTTTTCCCCAAATCTTTCTTGCTTTTAAAGTACATCGCCGTTGGACCTGCAGATGGTGAGCACTCTTCCTCCTTCCACCGCTCCCTCGTCCCTTCTCTCGCTCGTCTTCGAACTCGGACCAGATCTGACCCTTCTCGTTTCCTTCTCCTCTCACAGTCACCTGCCTTCGAATCCAAAACCGAGATATTACTCCCGGCTTCGACCTCAGCGGAATCGTCGTCAAGGACAAGTCTGGAAGGTTTAAGGAGGGAGATCGAGTCTTCGGGATGGTGAGCTCGTCTTTCTTTTCTCCTTCTCCGCTCTCTTTGCTTCCTTCCTTCGAACCGATCGAACTCACCGAGGTCCTTTCGTCTCTATCAGGTCTACGGAGGTCTCGAGGGAACCATCAAGGACGGTCGGTCTTCTTCCTTCCTTCCTCCTCCCTTCGATCTCGACGCGTCGAACTGACCTTCTCCCCTCCCCATTTTTCCCTTCGCTTCCCTCTTCCCTTCTCTCTTGTTCTCTTCATCTTCCAGACAAGCTCCGAAAGCAGTACCAGGACAACGGTTCCTTCGCTACCTACGCCGTCGTTCACTCGGACATGCTCGCTCGATGCCCCGACAAGGAAAAATGCTTCGCTGAGTGCGCCGCTCTCCCCTTCTGCACTCTCACCGCTTACCAGGTGAGCCTTTCCTCTTCCCTTCACCCTATTCCTCTATCGAGGTTCGAGGAACCTTTTTGCTGACTTCGGTTTTCTCGCTTTCGCTTTCTTTCCCTCAGGCCTTCGACTTCGTCTTTTAGTTTGTCTCGTTTGATTTCGTGTTTTATTTGACGAACTTTCGACGAACGAATGCCTTGGTTTGAACGAGGAAGAGAGGGGCTGAGAGGAAGAAAGAAAGGGAGGTGAGGGCCGTTGAGAGATCAAAGCGTCTTCGTCCCTCTCTCGCCTTCGTTCCTGTTCTTGTTCAACAGCTCGAATCTCAGAGCTCTGAATCGCCTGTCAGGGACGAATAGCTCGCAAAAGCCTCGCGGTTGAAGTAGGAACCGTTCTCTGCGATCCAAGTGACTCGCTTCTCTTTTCGGGGGCGACGCGTCGCCCGAGGGGTTACAGATCAGCCGGCTCGCGAGCTGTGGATTCAGACTTCCTTTGCTTCGCAGGCTCTCGCATTTTTGTTCGACGGTGGACCTGGTTTTAGGCGGAAGGGCCGTTCACCCGAGCCCAAACTGAAGCAGAACGATTAGAACGACGCGTCGTCGCCCAACCTCTGCTTTCTTTGCCTTTTGCGGAGGCAGCATATAGTCGTATAACATAGAAGAGTACAAATCTAAGAGTGGAGATCGAGAACGAAACGAGAGAACGAGAAGCTACCAGTGGGGCGCGTACAAAATCACGGCTGTAAGACATCCAGCGATGGTACCAACGACGGGAACAGTAACAACCCATCCGGTGACGATCCAAGCCAATCCTCTCCAGTTGAACGCTCGGACTGAGGGGAAAAGAGAAAGGTCGTCAGTTTGGATTTCGATATCTCTTGCGAGGCGAAGGAGGATGAAGACTCACGATCTCCGTTGCAAAGAGCGACTCCGAGGGTAGCTCCGGTGATGCACATGGTAGAGGAAACGGGGAGTCCGTACTGAGAAGCGAGAAGAACAGTGATGGCGGCTCCGAGCTCCATGCAGAATCCTCGGGAGGGAGACTGAAGGGTGAGTCGGTTTCCGAGCACTCGCATGATGTTGTAACCGTAGAGAACGAATCCGATGACCTGTAAGAGAGGTTCGAAAGAGGGAGGGAAGAGAAACGGTCAGCGGAAGGAAAAAGCGCAGGGACATGGATCGACGCGACGAGAAGAAGCGGGAGGGAGACGAACGAGGAAAGAAGCTCCGAACACGAGGATCCAAACAGGGGTGTCGGTGGTAGCAGTGAGAGGCTGTCCGGTCCTCCAGATAGAGTAGACTAGGAGAAGAGGGAGGGAGGTGGTCAGCGAGGTCGATCAAACCGAAAAAGAGAGACACGTCGACTCACTGGCAGAGTAAGGACCGATAGCGTTGGCGACATCGTTGGCTCCGTGAGCGAAGGAAGCAGTGCAAGCGGTGAGAACCTGAAGGAAGGAGTAGAGGTGCTCGGTCTCGTTGGAGTACTGCTTGGCGGCTGGAGAAGAAAGAAGGGAAGGAACGGAAGCGGTCAACGACGTTGTTCGTTCGAGAGGGCTCTTCGTCGAAAAACGAAAGCTACTCACTAGCGTGCATAGCCTCGAGTCGAGTGACTTCAGCTTTGGAAGTACCCTCGGTCTGGAGGGAGTGGACGTCGACTGGGAAAGTGAGAAAGGAAAGTGAGAAAAGAGGGAGGCGAAGTCAGCTTTGGGGAGAGGAAAAAATCGAAAAGACGAGGCCGACGCACCAGTCATTCCGTGGGTCAAAACACCGAGAATCTTGTATCGAAGGATGACCTTGAGGTTGTCCTTGGACCACCAGTCCTGCTCGGGGTCGAGTTCCGAAGGATCCTTGGTCTCGACAGCAGCAAGAGGGACCTCGGCTCGAGGAAGGGAGTGGGACTCGGCGGAGCCCTCGATGTCCTTCTCCTTGACGTTCTCGGCGGATTGAATCTCGGCGGAAGCGGCTGGAAAACAGAACGAGAGATAACGATCAGTCTATGAGAGATTGGAGGGAAAGCTTTGCTGGAGGAAAAGAGGAGACGGAACTCACAGCTCGAGACGACAGGATCGTGAGTTCCATCCTCGTCGTCGTTGTAGACTCGGTAGTCGGGCACAGTCGAGACGCCGGCGGCTCCAATCTGTCCAGCATCGGCAGGGGCTTGTCGCTTCCAGAGCATAGGGCCGTAGAAGAGATGGAACCATCGAATGGCTGAGAGGAAGAAAGGGAGGAAACGGAGTCAGACATGCGACGCGAATGCGAGGCGAGGCGAGGGAGGACGAGAACCCACTGTAGTCCTTCTTGACGACCTTGGCGTGAACGTAGGGAAGCCAGAAGAGCATGGCGAGGCTGGAAACAAGAGAAGAGAAGACGTCGTCAGTTTGAGGGCTACAAGGCGATGTTTTACTCGAAGCTGAACTCACGCAGTGACGACGGCAGCGGTTCCGACGATAGCGGCAACGACAGTAGGCTCGGGAAGCTCGTCAAGGTTGAGCGAAGGGGATCCCTGGGAGCGCAAAGAGAGAAGGAAGCAGAGTGAGCTCTCGAGTTTGCCTGATCTCGTTTCCTCCCGTAATCGATGAGAAACTCACCTTGTAGACGATGCTCATGGTGAGGACGGCAGTGACGAGGAAGAAGTAGAGCGGCGAGGTGTAGAGGGCCATGTGGATGGAGTCTTTTCGGACGAGGACGACATACTGCGATGGGAAAGAAGAAACGCGTCGGTTCGAGTCTGGCCTCTTCACCACCTTCTCCAGTCGACTCGAAGCTTACCTTGGTGAACAGGAAGAGGATAGCACCGAAGACAGCGGCAATTCCGGGAGCCATGATGAATCTGAAGGGGCGGGAAGAGGGAAGGGAGAGTCAGAGGAAGCTCGCCCGACGTCGCAGAAACCGTCGTCGAGTTGAAGAACTCACCCAGCAAAGATTGTTCCGAGACCCTTTCCTCCGTTCCATCCCCACTGAACGGAATCGGCACCAGCAACAGCCACTCCGACACCAGCGAGAGCAGAGACGATAGAGTACTGTTTGGGGAAGAGAGAAAGGAGGGAGACTCGTCAGTCAGAGGGAAGACGGGTCGGGAATGCGAAGGAGAGCAGAGAAACGTACGGTAGTCGAGACGGGCCAGGAGTGCTTAGTGCAGAACATCAACCATCCAGCAGAGACCGACAGAGCACCTGCGAAGGAGAAGGGAAGAAAGCGAGAAGGAGGAGTCAGATCGAGCGGGAAGATTCAGCCAAGGGAGAGCTTTTGCGACGACTCACAGGTGAAAGCAAGGAGCTGAACACCAGCGTTTCCCTCGAAGGACGAGAGAGAGATGATTCCGTTCTTGATGGTGGCAGCCACCTTCGCTCCGACGAGAACAGCTCCCAAAAACTCGCCTGAAGAAGGAAGGAAGGCACGAGGATCAGCTCGACGAACGTCGGGTTGGATCGAACAGAAGCGAAGGAGGAGGCAAAACTTACAGAGACCTGCAGCCAGGGCGGCTTGCCTCATGGTCAAAGATTTGGAGGCAACGGAGGTAGCGAAGGAGTTGGCGACATCGTTGGCTCTGAAGAAAGGGGAGGGAGGAGAAGGAAAAAAGTCAGAAAACGGCGGCGCCTCGCAATCTCCTTCTGGATCTTGATGCTCACCCGATGTTGAAAGCGTCCAAGGCACAAGCGATGGTTCCGAAGGCGAACAGGTAGTCCCACTGGTGAAGAATCGTCGACATGGCTGAAGAAAGGAAGGAAAGGAAAGGAAGAAAAGGAAGGAGGGAAGAGAAGGGCGAGGTGGGCGTTGGGA
The DNA here is from genome assembly GCF_051309035.1 of Mrakia frigida. Taxonomy (NCBI): domain Eukaryota; kingdom Fungi; phylum Basidiomycota; class Tremellomycetes; order Cystofilobasidiales; family Mrakiaceae; genus Mrakia; species Mrakia frigida. Next base: position 467,516 of record NW_027481262.1, read on the forward strand.
GCGAGAAAGGGGTCGCAAGACCTCCGCTCACACGAGCAGCTTCCCTCTTCGAAAAACTTTTGAGTCGGATCTTGGCTGAGAAGGACGAACGTTCGCCAGGAACTGATTTGGTCGGAGTGGTGGGGTGGGGTGTCGAAGGCAGAACAAGGGGAGCTGCCAAGGGAGTGGTTGGAGGCCTCCCCTTCAGAGGCAGCGAATTCAGCACCAAAAGGTGGTAAGGAACGTGCTGGAGCAGGAGGGGCTGGGAACAAAAGTTGAAACAAGGCGGAGGAGTCGAAGGACGGACTCTGCCCCAAGTAGAATCCATGGGCGGATAAGTTAAGACAGATCTTTGCGTTGGAGAAGGGAGAGAAGAAGCGAAGGAAGGGACGCTCGTGTGAGCTTCGTCCGTTTTTGGAGGCCGATCGAGCAGCGCTGCGCGGCGAACTTTGGTTCTCTTGGGAGATGCGAGAGAAAAGGAGGAAGGAACGTGGGAGGGGAGAGACGAAGAAAAGAAGGAGCACTGAAGTATAGCAAACGAAGGTTTTTCGAGGACTCGAGTTTCTCTTCGCATGTTTGCAGGTTTTCATCGAGAGAAGGGCGAAAACGCGACGACGCACGCACGGACGCGATCAAGCTGCGACTCGTTCTCTCTCCTGCAGCCTGTTCTTCGTTCGAACAGAAAGTATTCGAGCCGAATCCGCCTGCCGTCTAAAACTAGAGGGAGAAGGTCGTCCCTTCTCCATCTGCTTCAAAAGAAGGAGAGAGAAAGGGGATGGGAAAGGGAGGCGCGTCGCGTGAAGTCGAGCGGAGATCAACGTTCCCTTTCTTTCGCAGAGAACTCATCGCAGATCAGAAAAGGGTACGAAGAGAGACTTTTTAGAGAAGGGCGAGTCAAGGCACCGAAAACCCAGCTTCAAAGACGAGAAGGGGAGGAAACAGAAAGCGAAGGACGGCCGAAGTCGACTTCTCTCGAAGCCCACCTCTCTTCTTTCACCTCATCTCCACCTCTTTCTCTCTATGTTTCGCGACAAAGCATTCGTTCGTGAAAAGATCGTCAAATCAAACACACATCAAAAGAGAGACGCTAGAGAACGAAGAGGCATGGACGTTTGGGATCGATCGAGCAAAGCGAAGACTCCTTCTCTCGCCTAGTGATCCTTAACGCAGACGACCATTCGAGCTCCAGGGGTAGGGTTCCTCTGCGAAGAACGAAGCGGAAACGAACCGAGGTCAGATCTCTCTCTCTTCGAGAAGAAAAAAGGGGAAACCAAACTCACTCGAACCTCCTCCATCGCTCGAAGAACCCCGTCGAGACCGTGCTCCTTTTGAAGTCGAGTGGGGAGGCACTTGCACTTGTCCTCCTGAATCCACTTTTGGAAGTCCTTGAAGAAGGCTTTGGTGTTGTCGTGCTCGTTGTGGGAGGGCTGAGGAAGACGAGGAAAGAGGAAGGAAGAGGGTCAGCACGACGCGTCGGCGAAGGGGAAGAGAGAGGGAGGAGGAACGTGGAGGGAAAGAGGACCTACCTTGAAGTCGACTCCGTCCCATTGAGCTTCGTGTCCCCAGAGGGTGGTCGGAAGCCTGAAGGAGGAAGGAACGAAGAAGGTGAAGTTTGAAGGAGGAGGGAGAGGAAAGGGAAGAGGTGAGCGAGGAGATTCGAAGATGAAGGGACGAGTCGAAGTAGAAGGGGAAAGAACAAAGAAACTAGTAGGAAGTCAGACTCACTTCATTCGAACGGTGATGTCGTTTCGCCCGGACGCCTGCGACTCCTCCTTCTGATCTCGAGGGATGACGGTCGAGATCTGACCTCCTTTGGCTCCCATGGACTTGTAGGCGACGGTGAGAGAGTTTCCCTGAGTAGGTATAGAGAAGGAAAAAAAAGAGGAGGATCAGCGAACGAAGTCTTCGATCTCGAGTTGAATCGAGGGAGAGAGAGAGAAGGAAGGAGAGAGACGTCGAGCTGAAAACTCACCTGTCCGACGGCGTCGATGGCGAAGTTCAAAGCGTTCTGAGTGTGCTCTTGGATCTGTCGATCGACGTCTTGGTCCTTGAACTGAAGTTGGAGGATGAAGGGAAGGAGAAGGAAGAGAGTCAGCGTCGGTTCCGAGAAAGACGACGCGTCGAGTCGGAAGGAGAGAGGGAAGCGAGCGAGAGAGACTCACGTTGTAGCACTGATCAGCACCGTAGTCCTTGCAGAGCTGGAAGTTGTTCTCGGAGGTGGTGGTGAGGACCTTGTACCCCATTCGATGGGCGATCTGGATGGCAGAGAGTCCTGCGAAGGAAACCGACGGAGGAAGAGGGAGAGAGAAAAGGGAAAGATCGAGGGAGTCAGCATGGTGTCGTTCGAGGATCACTCTCAAAGTGGGAATGCGAGAAAAGAAATGCTCACCGATCAAGGTGCTTCCTCCACAGATGAGGATCGATTCGTGACTCTTCGCCTGAGAAGGCCAGTTCTTCAAGTCGAAGGCCTGCGAGAGGAAGGGAAAGGAAGCGAAGAGGAAGCGAGGTTAGCGAAAGAGTTCTTCGACCGAAGTGAAGCAAAGTTCGAAGAAGAGGAAGAGGAAGACTCACCTGGTAAGCGGTGAGAGTGCAGAAGGGGAGAGCGGCGCACTCGACGAGGCAGTTCTTTTTGTCGGGGCATCGAGCGAGCATGTCCGAGTGAACGACGGCGTAGGTAGCGAAGGAACCGTTGTCCTGGTACTGCTTTCGGAGCTTGTCTGGAAGAGGGGGAGGAGAGGGGAGGGAGGGAAGAGAGAGGGAGAAGAGGGAGAAGGTCAGCTCGACGCGTCGACAATCAACGAAGGAAGAGAACGAAGACGAACCGTCCTTGAGGGTGCTTCCGAGACCTCCGTAGACCTGATAGAGACGAAAGGACCTCGGTGAGTTCGATCGGTTCGAAGGAAGGAAGGAAGCAAAGAGAGAGGAGGAGGAGAAAAGAAAGACGAGCTCACCATCCCGAAGACTCGATCTCCCTCCTTAAACCTTCCAGACTTGTCCTTGACGACAATTCCGCTGAGGTCGAAGCCGGGAGTAGTGTCTCGGTTTTGGATTCGAAGGCAGGTGACTGTGAGAAAGCAGAAGGGAGGGAAGAGAAGAGTCAGTTTTGTGAAGTCGCGGGAGCGGAAGAGAGACAGAAAAGGAACGAGGGAGCGCCGAAAGAAGGAAGAAGGCTCACCATCTGCAGGTCCAACTGCGATGTACTTTAAAAAAAGAAGGGTACGAGGAAGAGGAGTCAACTTATGTTCCAGTGAAGAGAAGAAGAAGGAAAAAGGAGACGGGGCTAGAGGGAGAAAGAACGACTCACTCGAACCTCGACGAGAGTCTCGTAGTCTCGAACCTCGGGGATGTTCTCTTCTCTGATCTTTACCACATCCTGGATGGGGGATCCTTCGTTCTGTGGAGGCAGGAGGAAAAGAAGGGGAGGAGGGGTCAGAACTGAATGGTCTCTCGTCGCTCCTCCTCCTGCTCGTCGAATCAATGAAGGCGAAGAAGCGATTGGGAAACTCACGATGTTCTTTCCATCGGTGGTGGTAGCGAGAGCGTGCATCTTCTGAGGGATGTTCATCATCTTGAAGGGTTGTTTTGAGGAGTTGGGTGAGGGTGAGTGGGAAGGGGAAGGTGGGTGTTTGGGAGGAGGGAGGGAACGAGCGAAACGTCTGCTCTAAAAGGTAAATCGAAAAGGGTCAGGTGAGCTTTTAGAGAGTCACGTTGGCGGAGAGCTCTGCTGTTCGAGATGGTCATCTGCTCGAGGGGAAGGAGGAATCGAAGAATGGGCGGAGGGAGGGGAGAAGCGAAAGAGGAGCTGGGTGTCAGGAACTAGAGATTCAGGCCTCGAGGAGGGAGAGTAAACGAGACAGGGCAAGGTTTACGTACATTCTATCAGCTGAGATCCGAATCAATGCTCCGAGATGAACGAGAGCCGTAGAAGACGAGCAAGAAGGGAAGTTTGGACCGCTTGGATCCGGGCGGAGAAACGAATAGAAATCAACGAGAGCGCGTCCGTTTGAGGGTCCTTGTTGGGCAAGATGAGCTTTCCGATGAGAGTTGATGAGGAGGTCGGCTCGAGATTGAAGAGAGAGAAGGGCTGGGGGAAGAGAGAGAGAGGGAAGGGAGACAGCTCGAGGAAGGAGGTTTCTGTGAGCTTCAGCTTCGGCGGAAGGGGGAGGGCGAGGGGATCCTGCTTTGGATTCCGAGTCTCTGCGAGAGATAGAGAGAGAGAAAGAGAGAAAGAATCTAGGGATGTCGTGAATTTTGCTCTCCTTGATTTGGATGGTCGTCGGGAGGGAACTAACGAAAACAAAGGAGGAAGCGAGAGCTTTCGATGGTGAGCTCAAACGCCATCAATCGACTCGACCCTCCCTCCCTTTCCCTACTAGTCCTTTAAGGATTGATTCTTCTGCTCTCCACCTCTTCGAAGAAAGCATCTCTTTCACCTCGGATTTCCACCTCAAAGCAAAACCACGCATCCACGAGGCCTTCCTTCCTCCTCCTTCACCCTCCTCTTCCCTTCAACTCGTTCAGCCCTCCTACTACCTCCCTCCCTTCGACTCACGACCTCGCACGCCCGTCCATCGATGCCCTCGATTTCCTCTCCTCCCCAATCCTCCGAGCGGCCGGTTCTACTCAACGGGAGAAGAAGGCAGCGTCGTTCTCTCAGCTCCTTTCGAACCCAACTCGAGCTCGACATCCCTGTCCGAGAGCGGACGAGGAGGGATCAGCGGCAGGAATCAATGAGGACCCAGGACGACATCCAACGATCTACCTGTAGTCTTCAATCTTCGATCAGCACAGCAGGGAGGGTGCTGGAGAAGCATGAGGGGAAGGAGGAGAAGGAGCAGACAACGAGATGAGCTCGTTTCCGACGCCTCGTCTCCTTCGAGGAAGAAGGGAGCTCGTTCCAAGTAGTCTCAAGCACCGAGATCCTTCAGGATAGCTAGTCAGAGGGCTTATGAGTGAGTAGAAGTGTCCTCCCCAGTTTTCAGCTTTAGTTTAAGAACGGAAGGAGGGAAGGGAGGGATGCGTTCGTCGTGATCTCTTCCTCCTCGCTCTCCCCCTTTGGGTTGCTCCTTTCTAATACGCAGTGATTTTGCTCTTCGCCCCAACGCTAATCCGAATTCTTGGTTCTACATAATAACCTCTCGGTCTGACCGAGCTTCCGCAACTCGTGCTGTATCCCCAAGCTGATGAGAGAGAGTTCAAAGCTCACCTCCCGTTTCTTCTTCATCAAGGCCTCGCCTTCCCTCCTTCGCGGACCTCAGCCCTGCCTTCCGAACAAGGAATCTCTACGGGGGTTCACTCCCTCTTTCCTTCTCGATCGGACCGTTGCCTGGTTAGAACGCTGTTCGTCGCGTCGAGCGAACAAGATGTCGAGGTGTGTGGTTCTTGAAGGAAAAGGCGTTTGTGAGTCTCGTTTCTTGCTCGTGTCCTTCCATGCGCTCAACTTCTTTGAAGTGCACCTTCTTCGTACTAGAACTGAACCCCTATTTCTTCTACAGGAGACTCGGCTTCGAGCCTCGTTCGATGGGCAGTCCGACCAAACCAAAACTCGGACGCGTCCTCTCGACGCCTCTTTCCTTCGTTCCTCTTTCTTCAACAGCCAAACTTCCCACCCAGGAACTTCCGAGAGTCATTTGAGTCAAAGCATGAAATCGCTGTTTTACTCGAGGAGGGGAAGGGTAGGGCGTTGAGGCTGGGTTTCTTCGTTTCGTTTCGTTTTCTTCTTCAAGCTTTCGTCTCTTTTGGGCCTTTGTTTCTGTTTGATTTCGTTTTGAGGTCTTATACTGGGCTTTGAGTGATACATTCGAGCTTCGATCTATCACTTTTCGACTTCCATCGAAGCGCAAGGAGGGGTGGTTTGGGGAAGAGGTGAGAGCTCATTGACGCAAGACAACGCGCGTTTCCTCCTCTCCTTTCTCCTCGTTTGAAAACCGCGAGAGAGAAGCGAACGATCCCAATAAGTTTGAATACAGCAAAAACGTTCTTCCCGCTTGCACGAGATCATTCCGAGGGCGGTGGTGTGAGTGGGGAAGCGAAAGAACGCGTCGCAACGTCGCGTCTTTATCTGCTTCGTATCTCTTGCTCTCTCTTTCCTGCAAAGTCTAGAAACAGTCTTCCTTCGGCTCAAAGTGCTACATCTCATCGTTCGGTCCAGAATCGAAGTCTCTGTCGTTCCACAGCCGAAGGCGAGAGTTTTTACATTCGCTGGAAGATCTCGCCAAACGGGGTGACGGGTTTCTTTGATGAGCTTCTCTTCCCTTCCTCTCGGGGGCTTCTCTCCCCCAACCACCATCTACAACACAACCTCACCGTCAATTTCCGCCATGTCACCATCACTAATCACTCGAACGATCAAGCTCGACATCACGACAGACGGTTCGTCGAATCGATTCCCCGTCGAGGCTCGAATCTCTCTCTCATCGCCAAACCATCTTCCCCCAACTGATTTTTCCTCCACCTGATTCCTTTTCCTCCCCACTGGTTTGGAACCTCAGCCATCTGCCCGTTCTGCTACATCGGTTCCAAGAACATCAAAACAGCCATAGACCTCTGCAAAGCCAACGATCCGACGCTCGACTTTGCTCTTCAGTACCATCCTTTCCTCCTCGAGGAGAACCTCTCAACGGAGCCTGTTAACAAGCGTAAAAGGTTCCAAAATCAGTATGGAGTGGAGCAGTTCGCAAGTATGGAGGCAGCTATGGTAGAGCGGGGTAAACCTGCTGGGATCGCGTTGTGAGTCGCGTCGTTGACCGAGAGGAGCACAAAGATCGAATCGAGGCTGATCCTCTCCCTCGGTTCCGATGCTCGCAGTTCGTACGGAGGAGAGATATCTCAGACTAAGAATGCGCAGAGACTTCTGACCTTTGCGTATCAGGAGGGAGGAGAGAAGATGCAGGTTCCGTTGATGAAGTTGTTGTTTCAGGTTGGTCGTCGCTTCCCCATCTCACCTCGAGAAAAATTGAGCTGACTGGCTCCCTAAACTATTCGTCAAGGGATACTTCGAGGAAGAGAGAGACGTAGGTGACTTTGACTTCCTCGGAGAATCAGGTGTCGCAGTCGGACTCTTCGAATCGGTCGAAGCAGTGAGTCGACGCGTTTTACTTTCTTTTCCCCTCTTCCCACGTCCTCGAACTGATCATCGTCTCAATCTCGATCTCATTGTAGGCCAAAACTTTCCTCTCCTCGGAGCTCATGGTCCCCGAGGTGGAGAAAGCCTGTGCTCACGCCAAACAAATAGGCATCCAACGAGTGCCCTTCGTCGTACTGAACCTGGAGTTTGGGATCTCAGGAGCTCAGGAAGTCGAGAAGTACGCCGAGGTAAGTTTCGAATCAACCCTTTCAGCATCCTCGTCGACTTGAGATCAAGAGATCGAGAAACGAGAGCTGTCGACGCGTTCTGCGACTCGCCACTGACTGCCCAGCTCTTTTCCCTTTCACAGATCTTCGGAAAGGTCTCCAGAGGAGAGTCTCCTATGTAGTTTCTATGCATGTTTAAGCATTGGTCTCATTGAGCCGTTGATCAATGCAACTCCCGTTCGCTTTCCTCTATCTCCCGTTCAAAAGAGCCGACGCGACGCTACGCTGTTCGTGAAAAACCGCGGCTCGTCGACAAGCGTGAGAAGAGTTCGAGGTCATGAGATTCAAAGGAGTATAATGCGTCTAGTTTAAATATGTTAAAGCCGGGAGGAGTGGTTCGTTCAGGTCATAAGCAAAGAGACAGCGAGGCGAGAAAAAACTACGTGAGAGAAGCAGGGTCGAGTGAAAGGGAAGCCTCGTTAGAGAGAGCTAGCTAGGAATCTCGATCGCCAGAACCCGACACCCTGAGCTTCACTCCTCCTTCGCTTGAACTGTTCACGTCGAGAACTGAAGGGGAGGGCGGCGTCGCCGTGGTCGTAGGAGGAGGAGAGGTCGAAATCGGGGAGGGAGAAGGCTTGGTATTGATCTGAGACGAGGGAAGGCTTGCGAGCGAAGTGTAGCTGACGTTCTGTAAGAGACGGGAGAAAATGCAAGGTCAGTAAGTTGCTTTTGAAGGAGGAGAAGGGGAAGAGGCAACGACGACGAACCAAATGCTCCAATCTCCCTGCTCTGGGAATCCTCCGAGTCCCTCCTAACAATCACATCGTGCAGCCCATCCATCCCTTCTCCTTCGATGAAAGAGAAGGCCGAGCTCGTCGAAGCGGAGTCGTCGTCCTCGTCGTAGAAACCGCTGCTGGCCGACTCCGACGCAGGGGGAGAGGTTGAAGAAGAGCGAGCGGGTTCGACTCGGACTTGGATTGGGTGATGAGAGAGTTGATAGTAGGAGGTGTGAGAAGATGGTGAGGAGGAAGAGGTCGAGGCGTGCCGAGACGAGGAGCGATCGCTTGGATGAACGTGCCGGAAGGAGGAGATGGAGGTCGACTGAGTTGGGATGGGTACGGGAGTTGAGGGAGTAGGCTACGAGAAGAGAACGGAGAAAATGTTAAAAGGGAGTCAGATTGGGAGTTTGGACGCGCAAGAACCTCTGAAATGACGAAAAGGGGAGACAAGGAAAGAGGGCTCACCAAGTCGAACTGCAACTGCTTCTTCATCCCGCTTCTTCCTCTCCATTGCTCTCCTTCCGGCGTCTCTGTTCGCCAGTCAGAGTGAGGCCCAGAAAGAGGACCGAGGGAAGGTGCTGCTGGTCGATAGACGATTCGGACTTGTTGGAACTGGGCTGAGGAAAGGTAGGACGACGACGTCTGAGGAGGAAAAGTCGACATTTCGGACGAGGGGTGGTGCTTCTTGAGGACGAGTTTGCGAAGGGAGATGGAAGTGAATGATATGGTTGGAGACAAAGACGTCAAAGATGTAGATGATGACTGTTTTGAAGAAAGGGAAGGTGGACGAAGAGGGAGTTGGGGAGTCAGATTCGTTCGGTCGACAATCCGAACATGACTGGGCGAAAAAGAGGGATACTCCAACTCACAGAAGTTGGGGAGACAGGCATAAGCCGTTCGAGGAGATAGAGAGTGGGATGTTGGTTGTTGGGGGAAACAAGAAGAGTCAGAGGAAGAAGAATTCTCGTTCAGCGTTGACGCTCAATGTCGCGACTCGTCGACGTCGTCAAAGCACCGTCGACACGGCTGGGTCGCGCCATCCCAACTTTGGCGTCAAACTGTACCAAAGAGGTCTCGAAAGTCGTACTCGTTTCGGATGGAGCTCTATGGCGAGAGTCGAAACCGCCATGGTCCAATGAAGAGCTGAAGATAAGAAGCAGGGCTGAAGAGGGGAGGACGACGCGGGTGACCGATCTCAGGGGACGAGCTGGGATGACCTGATTGAAAAACAAAGGGAGGGAAGATAGAATCAGAACCAGTTCAACTGTCGGCAGCGTCTCCTCGAGTTTGACAAGATGTTAGAAGATCGGACGTACCGAAGAACCGAGAGGGCGAAGAGCGAGGCGGACAGAAGGATCAGGCTCGTCGATCCCTGACGGCTTTATAGCAGTAAAAAGCCTTCGAAGAGAACGCTTGTCCGACAGAGACGCTTCTCTGGGAATTCTAGAAGGTTCGGATCTGTATTTGGGACTGCAGTTGATGAGGGAGGAAGGAGGGAAAGGAAAGAGGAAGAATCGGTGAGCTCGACTCTCCTTCCTCTCCTTCTTCGTCCTCTCCAAGTTCTCGGCCCTCGCAGATGCACCGACCTGAACAAAGCGTCAAGGCGGAAATCCTCCAGTGAGCAGTGATTCTTCCTGTTCCGACTTTTGAAGAGGAGGAGGGCACGCCTGAATTCGAAGAAGGAGAAGGCAGGGAGGGGGAGGATGGGCTCGAGTCTTCCGAGCATTCTCTACGACGGCGGGTCGCTCAAGTCTTTGCAGAGAACTCACCTTTGCCCATTAGTACCGGTGGTAGGCTACTCCTCCCGAAAAGAGAAGAACGTCTCAGTTAAGAAGGCTGGAAGAAGTGTGGTGAAGGTTGAGGGGAAGAAGAGGCCAAACGCTGAGCTTTGACCCTCTCCTTTCTCCTCGTCTCTCACCGTCAACCGTGAAGACCGCTGGCGACCGATTTCCACATTCCACTACAGATCACGGTTGGCTTACCCAGTTCATCTCTTCTCGAGAAGAGTGCTACAGATCAACAACGAAGGCTAGTTCACTATACAGCTGCAAAACAGACCGTCTCGCTCGCGTCGTTCCTCACTCTCCTCCCTTCGAGCTCTTCGCCCCTCGAACCCATGCAGTCTTCGTTCATCAGTGGCCGAAAGCAAAAGAAGTCACTAAAGAAGCTGGCATCCCGTAGTACGGGGGAAAGAGAGCGAGTCGTAGCGAAACCAAAAATGAAGGGAGAGTCCTGAGAAACGAGACGCGACGTAACGAGGGGATGCTATTTAGAGAAGAAACGGGCTCAGACTTAAACAGACTTGGTGGTGGCAGCCGAAATCGGAGATGAGGAGGTCGTGTGCGAGGAGACGGTGGGAGGAGCTCTCGAAGTCGCGTCCTGGAAGACGAAAGATGCAGACCGAAGGACGAAGCGACGATCAGCTTCGTTTGTAGAAGAGTTTCAAGGGGAAGGAAGAAGGGAAAGAGTGACTCACCGAATAAACTGGAGGGAGAACGTCGACGTCGTTCATGTCGACGAGGTCGTTGTTTTGGAATCCAGCGTCTCGTTCGACTCGGACCCCGTTGTCGAGCGGCGACATCGGGATCGCCGTGGGTGTAGCGGCAGCTAGAAAAAAGATGGAGAAGAATCGAAAGGGACGGAACCGTCGGATCAGTGAACGAAACGAGACGAGAGGGAGAAAAGAGCAAACCTGAGTACGTCCAAGGCTCTGGAGGAGGATGAGCTACCCCAGACTCTGGAAGTTTCTCATCGGATCCGACGAGACTGACTCTCCCGAGAGTCGTCATCCTCTTGATGTTCCTTCTCCAAAAGAAGAAGGCCATTCCAATCAAAAGAGCGATGCCAACGACTCCGCCGACGACGCCTCCTCCAATCGCAGCTGCAACACTCTTCTTCTCGGCTGGTGCAGGATCTGAAGAAGTGGGTTCGGTTGGAGTGGTTCCAGTGGTAGAGTTGAAGCCTGCTGCTAAGGTGGCTACTGCTGATGGCGTCGAGAGGAGGGAGTTGGAGTTCGAGGGAGACGCGACGACGACTTCACCAGCGCTGTTGGTCGTGGGATCAGGGGAGGAGGGAGCAGCATTTCCGTCGGTTGTGGTTTCGGACGATGGGGAGGTGACGTCTCCGTTCGACGTAGGTGAGGTTCCAGTAGTAGGGTTGGAGGGAGGAGACGTGGTCGTTCCGTCGGCCGTCCGGGTTGTCGTTTGAGACGCGGCGAGCGTTGCTGAAGACCTGAACACTGTGAACTGACCTTGCCCGGTCATGGTAGAGAAGGAACTGTCGTAAGTTGAGTTTGAGGTAAGGCAGCTGCTGACGTCGCTTTGTTGGACGGTGACTGGTGACAACGAGGAAAGAAAACGAGTGAGTTTTGCTCACTCCGATCGAGCAAGAAGAAGGACTCACAGCCAGTTCCTTGAAGAGTCGAGTAGGCACCATCTGAACCTCTGACCAGGAACAGAACCAAGCTCTACAGCTCAAAAGAAGAGAACAGAAGGGGGAGTGAGCTCGAGGTGAGGGGACAGAAAGAAAGGCGACGACGCGACTGGCTAGAAAGTACTCACTCCTGCGGTGTAAGGAACTGCAAAAGAGGATCCGTCAGAAGAGGTCGACGAAAATAGGAGATCCAAAGAGAGCTCACACTGAGGGATAGTGAAACGCATCCTTGTCGAGGAATCGACCCAACCGTCGAACGATTCGAACTTCGTTCTCTGTTGATACGGCAAGGAGAAGAATCTATCAGACGACCTTCGCACGAGATCAAGAAGAAAAGTCGGGACTCACGATCTGCGCATCGTTCACGTACGAGATGACCTGGAGATACTCGGGCTCGACGCTTGTTGTGAAGTCGAATGCGAGCTTTCGAACGGGCGAGCAAGCGAAAGGGACGAGAGGCAAAGTTCAGCGCCATCTCTGCAACTAGAGGAGTCCAGAGATATATAGCTCACAGGATAGCTGAGCGGGAGCGAGGAGAATGAAGAGAGGTCAGAGCGGTGCGAGGAGGGAAGAGGGAAGCTCAACAGCTCGGATCGGAGAGAAGGCCGACGGGAAAAACAAACCATTGTCCGATAGCAGAGGAAGGGTTGGGTGTGATCCATTTAACTGGCCCACTAGAGGTGATGACCCTCTTTTCGAGTCTCGTAGGAAGCATCTTCGATGAGACGAAGCCTGTGGGAGGAAGAAAGGGAAAGTCGGAAGCTTTTGTTCAGCGCGTTGTCTCGATGAGGGGGGAAAAGGAAGATCGAACAGCTCACCAGGTATCAAGAGCCCCAAAGTAATGGCGAGAATAGGCAGAGTAGCAACCATGGTCGAATACGAAGTAGGCGTTGGTGGGGGAATGGGTGTTGAAGGAAGACGAGGGAGGGCGAACGCACGGACGTGAGAGGGAAAAGTTGGAGGCGGGCCAACCCTGCCAAACCATACGAGGCGTTGGCCAAGAATTTCAAACCAAACTCTTCCTTTCGAATCTGAAACGGAGGGGTCGACAGGAGAGAAGGAGGTACGGTATGAACGGAGGAGACGGGAAGAAGGGGGGAGGGGTTCGATGTTTGATTAGCTTTGAGAGCGGTTTCGAGCAAATCTTCCTCGTTTTCGATCCAACGAGCGAGTCTCTGGTACGCAAACCACAACGGAGATATCGGCTTGAGAGCGATCAGGAGCTACAATAGGTCGAGGAGAGGAGAGGAGACGGAAGTGAGCTCGTCCTCGGTCCGCCCTCTCATCTTCGAAACGAGAACGAAGCTCACCTCGAAACTACGACACCGCCCTTCCTGTTCGATCCTGGAATAGGATGCGTAGGGCTTGAGAACGGGACAGCTTCGGTAGCGGAAGTTCAGCTCTTCCTACTCGACCTCTAACCAACGGAGCCGCGACGCGTCCTTTCCTCGCTTCGCCTCTCCTCCCTCGTCCTCTCCTTCGTACAATTCCAGAATCTAATACGGGCCATAACGATAAACAGTCTATAAATGAAATAAGAAAAGGCGTGAACAAGCAGAACGACAGCGTGGAACATGAACAGATGATGAGAAAAAAATGTGCGATGCGATCTCCTCTTCTCCTCTACCTCTACCTCTAACCGGAGAACTTCTTGGTCTTCTTGATGATATCTATCAGAAGTTCCTTCATGAAAGCTCCCGATACCCTGCGAGTCGGAAGAAAGGGAAGGGGCCAGGAGTCAGTTTGGACGCGTTCGGGCAGGAAGGAAGAGAGAGAGTACGAAGGAGTCGAGGCACGTACGGGATCTCAGTGCCCTGGAAATCGTCAGGGAAGTGGTTCTCTCCATCCTCCCGCCACTCAGATTCTCGTCGAACGGTGTTGTTCCACTGTGAAAGAAGGGCAGCAAAAGGAGGGGTGTGAGTTCGGGCGATGGAAGGAATCGAGGACGAGCGAGAGGGACCAAGATGCGCACGACGGTGTAATGATCGTGACCGAGAGGTTCTGGGGAAGATAAGAAGGAGGGCACGTCAGCGTGAGGTTGAGAAGAGAAGATCGAGGGAAATAGATCGAGGCTCACCGGTCATGAGTTGGCTGAGAGAGGGCGAAGAGAGAAAGTCAGCTTGAAGTAGAAATTGGGTGTAAGAGAGGATTTACTCACTAGTCTCGAGTGAATCCTCTGCGACGATAGAAAGATCAAGGAAGAAAGTCAGCTTCGAAAGCGAGACGAAAGCACGACGCGTCGGCCGAGGCTCTGCTCACTCAGGGTAGAAGATCTCGACGACGGTCGAACCCTCTTTCATCCACATCAGATGACTGTGATGCAAAAGAGAGATCGGCTCGTTAAGTAAAGAAAAGGGGGGGGCCGTAAGGGAGAAGGGAAGACGAGACGAACCTCAGGCCGTTTCCGTGGACTGAAAAAAAGAGAGGACGGAGAATGAATCAGCTGAGCTCTTGTCAAGGAGGGAACGATTCGGAGGAAAACTCACCTCCGACCAAGATCTGGGCAGCGAGAGAGGCAGAGTTTGTTGGTCAGTCTCGAACGAGCAGGGAACGGGGAGAACAACGCGTTCGACTCACGTTCGTCCTCGAACTCAGCGCAAACTGCTCCTTCTTCCCGATGTTCTCCATTCGAGCGTCATAAACCTCTGCATCAAACAAACTCAGCCCAATATTAGCTTGATCATTCGGATATTGAAGGAGAGGAAGCGAGGAGACTTGCGAGCGTAACCCTCAGCCTCAACCTCGTAAAGTGCCTGCATCAAAGCAAGATGATCCTCATCCTTCAGCTTCCGACGCGATGTGCTCTGTCGGTTGATGTAAGTGATAACGGCTGCGTGCATTCGACCCAGACGAAGGAGAAGGAAGGTCAGCCGTCGAAGGCAGGGGCGAGAAAGAGGGCAGAGTCAGAACGCACGTTTATCCGAAAGAGGCTCGTCGGGAATATGGAGAGAGTACATGAGAGCTTGTCGGAGAGGCTCCCACCAGTCCTAGAAAAGGCGAGGAAACAAGGAAGGGGAGAGTCAATTTCGAGAAGCGATGAAGGAGAAGAGGGAAGGGAGAGAGAACGAACCTTGGGAGCCTTGACCTCGGCGATTCTGGAGGTAAAGATAGACGGAATCAGTAACGAGTGAAAGGACGAGTGAAGGTAGAGCGTGGTATTCACTCCGAGTTCATCTTGTTCCACTGGTTCGCTGTTGGGTTGTGTCGGTGCGATGCCCATCGCTGAGGAAAGAAAAAGAGCGAACGAAGAAATCAGCTAAGGTTTCGAAGCTGTAGGGAAGGCGAGACCTGTGGTACCCACATCAACAATTACGACTGAGAGGGAGGAGGAAAGAGGATCAGGGGATCAGAAACCGAGCACGACGCGTCGAGGAAGTCGAGCTAGACGAAGACTCACTTCGCTCGAACGAGTAAACATTCCCCGAAACAGCCCTATCATTCCACCCCGCCAGCTCTTCGATAGCAGCCGTAGGAATCACGGTTCCCAAGAACCAAGCGTTGAGTCCAGGTCTGCGACGTCGAACGAAGACGATTCGAAGGTTCGATCAGCTATCTGTCCCTCCTTCCTCCCTCCTCCCCTCCCCGCGGCTCGAAGAAGAAAAGCTCACCCATCTCTCCACTTGACCTCTCTAGGGAAGATAACTCGTTCCGGAGGACTCATGTTGAGAGCTGACCCCTTCTCCTTCGATGCGAGAACGCGCCAGGCGCTCGAGAAGCATTCGATGACGAAGTGGCTGTGAAGCAAAGACGTCGGTCAGATTTGAGGAGAAGAAAGAGGATGAACGGAAGAGAAGTTAACGAACTAGTAGTGATCTGTTGGGAGAACGAGGAAGTCGAGGAGAGAGGCGAGGTCAGCTTTCGAGCGAACTAGCTCGAGGGACGAGTTGGAGAAAACGAAGTAAAAAAAGAAGGGTGCTAACCGAGGAAGCTGACTGGTGGTCCATCAGCGAAGAAGAGCTGCAGGCGGAACAGGTCGAAATGGACGAGAGATCAGCAAACGCGTCGAACAACAAAGGGAGTCTAAAAACAGCCGCGTTGCAAAGGGAGAACTCACCGTATCCCCCTCAAGTCTAGCCACCCTAGCTCCAAACAGCTCCAGAGCCTGAGCAGGTGTGATGACCTTGTAGCTGTGGCATTGCAGTCACGACAGAAAGGAACAGAAGGGAGGGGTGTGAGCTCGTGTGCACAGAACGAAGCTAACGAACAAACGAGGGTCGAGAACGAAAGCTCACAAAGTCTCATCCGCGATTCCCTCTCCGATGCTGACGATCTCCGAAACCGATGGTAACGACTGGGGATTCGAAGATACAGCGTCTGGTAGAGAGAGGGAAGGAAGGAGGAGGAACGAGCTTAGCTTCGAGCTCACCAAAACGATCGTCCATGCTTCCCCATCTTCTGAACTCTCTTCTGGATGAAAACTCACAGAGAATCCCCTTGTGGGTATACAGGTTCTCGAACATCTGGTAGCCAGGAATGCCACCGACCTTCTTGGTTTCGAGGTTCTTTCCTTCGAGGGCAACGAAGGCGTCTTGGAACTGGAAAAGGGGAGAGAGGGATGGAGGCAGAGGGAGGGTCCCGCGGTCAGCTTGTTCGCCCTCTTTTGGCTGTTTTTTTCGCGTACATGTAGAGGAAGGATACTAACCTGTCGTTTTGGAGGTGAGGGTGGTAGGAGAGGAGGGAGTTGCTGCACGGGTTGAGCTTGTTGGGGTGTCAGACGTTGACGGACGGAGTCGAAGGATGGACGGTAGTTCGAAGGGATCGAGGAGGAGGAAGAGGAGGAGATGACGTAGAAGAAGAGAAGAAAGGGAGCTGCAGAGATTGGGAAGTATAGAGAGAGAGAAGAGGGTCAGTCAAGTTGAGAGAAAGAAGGAAGAGAGTGGGCTGAACGAGAACGAGAACAAGAGAGCGAGCTCGTTGTCCTTTCGAGCTCAATCAACCTCCATGAGCTCGATCTATACAGAAGGTCGGCCAGGGGTCGAGAAGTCAAGCATGCCACTGACGGATCTTGGTTTGAAACCCACGAGAAAATCTTCCCATCTTCCTTCTTTTGAGCTTCCCTCCCTCCTTCCTCCCGAACCTTCTTCCCGTCCCTGCCTCTCTCCCTCCTTCCTTCCTCGACCCCTTCACCAGCAACCTGCCCAACCTGGCAACAACTACATAATCCTTTTGACTCACCTGCCAAAGCGATCCAAACGTATCTTCTCGGCACCCTAGGGACGTTGAGACCGCTGAAGATTCTGGTCCGACGAACCGCTCCTCCTCCTGCTGGTCCTCGTCGTTTCATAGAGGGAGCGCCGAGCATCGATCAACGATTTCCTTCTGATAGAGTAGCGCAGAAGAGGGAAAGGAAAAGGGAAGGGGAAGGAGAGAGAGAGAGAGAGAGGAGGGGGCCGTTGGGGTTGGTGGTCGTTTGGAGCAGAAGAAAAGAAGGGAAGGGAAGGTCAAACTCGTCGCGTTCCCTGCCCGCTTCTTTCGATCGGACTGAAACATGTGTCTTTTGGTCTTTTTCTCCGAGGCTGCTGCGAGAAGGGGAGATAGATTTCACTCTGCTGGGTGACAAGATCGCTCTGGGTGAGGGAAGCGTAAAGGAGGATTCTGTAAGAAGGCAGTCAGAGAAAAAATACAGCGGCGAAAAGGTCAAAAGGTCGACGCGTCTTCGTTTTCGGTTGACCGCTGTCCTCTTCCCTGCTTCATTAGTCAAAGTGAGCATCGAGGATATCAAGTAGTATCTAAGGTAGGGTGTCAAGTCGCCAGCTATGTACGTAGCTCGAACAGAAGTCAACTCAAGCTTGCACCGCCGCCACCAACACGCACCACCACCTTTCCCTTCACCCTCCCCGTCCCCAGCTTCGCATAGGCAGCCATCACGCCTGCTTCATCCCAACCATGAACTGAATCAATGCAAACGGTGAGCGTCCCTGCCAAACCAAACCCAAAAACAGCGTCAGTCTCACTCAGAATCTCAAACGCGACGCGTCTTCTCTCCTCCCTTTCGACTCACCTTCCTCCGCCAACCTCCCCAACTCAACCAGATACTCCCTCTTCACGTTCATGCTAAACATCACCCATTTCCTCTTCCCTCCTCCCAACCAAGTCGGTCTGAAGAGATTCGAACCCATGTTGCAAACCAGACCCGCGACGGAGGAGATGGAATCGGGGAAGGGCAAGCCGACGACGACGTATCTGGCTGAGGGGAGGAGGAAGGTGTGGGAGGCGTGGTAGAGGGCTTGGGAGGTGCCGATGCAGTCAAGGAGGAGGTTGAACCCGAGGGACGAGGAAAGAGGGTAAAGGGAGGAGAGTTGGGTTGGGAGAGGGGAGAGGTTGTAGTCTACGGTCTGAGAGGAGATAATAGGGGACACTGCAGTCAGTGAGACACATAGGATGAGGAGAGAAGAAGAGAGGTGTTTTTAACGGACCTCATCAGCTCCTAGATTCAAACACTCTTCCCTTGAGGAAGAAGAGCACGAAACGACGACGTAGACACCGACGGATTTGGCGATTTGGATCGCGAAACGACCGACCGACGACCCACCACCTGGACTCGGCAGAGATAAAAGAAGAAAAATGAAGAGGACTCAGCAGAGGAGAGTTGGGATACAGGAAGAATGAGACGAAAAGGAAACGGGACGCGTCGAAATCGGACTCACCGTTGATGAACAACCGATCCCCTTTCTTCAACCCACCCGTCACAAGCAAGGACTCGTACGCTGTCTCTCCTGCTACGACCATCCCTGAGGCTTGTTCGAACGAGAGGGTGCTGGGTTTGTGGACGAGATGCTCCTCCTGCGGAGGGTGGAAAAAGAGGAAGGACCAGGAAGGTCAACCTCTTCGTTCCGTCCGTCCGCTTCGCTTCTCTTCTCTTTGTGAAGGTTGTCTATAGTTCAAAAGGAGTTCAAAGGCCCACCTTGACAACAGCGTACTCGCACAACGCTCCTCGCCCAGTCTTGAGGTTGGAATCGATCGGAGTGTTTCCGAAGACCGCGTCGCCTGCTTTGAAGAGAGTGGAGTCGGAGGAGTCGACGACAGTGCCGGAGAGGTCGTATTCCGGAGTAGCTGTGAGCCAAAAAGAGCGTGAACGATAGAAGGTCAGCGAGAGAGGTGTGAGGGATGGGGAGAAAGAGAACGAAGAGAGAGCGAGAGGAGAGAGGGAGGAGAGGAGACGAGCTCAGAGCTCACAAGGCAGCTTCCTCATCATTGCAGGAACAAAGTTCATCAGCTTGTAACTGAGTCCAGAAGCAAGAGAGTCAGCTAATCTCTCAACCTTCGCGAGAAGATGTAAAAAAACAAGCTCACCCAGCAGGATTGAGCGCAACGAAAGCGACCTTGACCAACAGCTCCCCTTTGCCTGGTCTCAGGACGGGCGTGTCGGTGGAGAAACGAAGGACGTCTTGAGGGTGACCGCGAGCGATCTGTTGCCAGGAAGATTGGGTGGTGGGGATGGAGAAGGACATGGTGCGTGGTGGTGGTTCGGAGGGAGGAACGAGAGAGAAGGAGGAAAGAGAGACGAGCTTCGATTCGGAGTAGTGACCGGTCACGAACGAGCGAGGCTGCCTCGGGAAAAAAAGAAAGATATGGTCCGAACTTCTGCTTCCGCGACATCTTAGGAGGTGAGGAGTATAGTCGGAGGAAAGTTCTACTTGACGTCGAGTGTTCTACGAACACCAACCAAACAAGATCAGCGTCCGAGTTTCTCCTCCCGACCATCGTTCTTCCCTCCCTCTTAAAACCTCTTCTCCAACGACCAGCATCCTCGAGATTCCTAGGAAAAGATGGCAAACACGATAGAAGACTCCCTTTCGGTCCTCAAGCTCAAGACGACGCTGCAGGTTTTCGTGTGAGTCCTCTCGAGGGAGGGAGGAAGGGAAGACTGACAGGAAGGAATGTTCAGCTTCACCTTCGACCTTTCCTTTTCTCTTTCTCTCTCGACCTCGCATTCCCCCTTCTCTTGTTCTGGCTAAACCCGAAGGTAACATTCAATGCTGACTCTCCCACTGCTCTTCTGTCTTAGTTCCTTCCCCTCCCCTTACACCCAAACTCTCCTCCTCCAAGCGTTGACCTCCCACCTTCCCTCCCTCTCGATCCTCTCCTCCCTGCCCTCGAATCCTCCTACTCCTTCCTCCCCTCTGCTCATGTGGTGCGACTACGACGAGATGGATCATGAACTCATTCACGAGGCTGCTGGTTCTCCTCAACCTGTGCTGCTCGCGTCGAGTTACATCTACAGGAAGGCTTTGATCAGAAAAGTGAGCTCGAGCTTAACCCAATCTCTTTTCTCCCTCCCTTCTCTGACGACGCGTTTGCTTGATTCTTCCTTCGTTCCCCTCCTCAGAACTTCCTCCACCTCACAACGCACGAATACCTCGCCAAAGATTCCCAACGGAAAACCATTCGTTCCCAAACTTCGGGTCACCCTCTCGAGCCCGAATCCGCTCTCGTCAAAGCCATGCCCAAAGGATCCACGTTTGAACTCCAGTTCGCCGACGAGCTCGACGAGTTGTTTGCGGACGAGCTGTATCTGCTTGGAGAGGAGATGGAGCAGGCTGAGAAGGAGGGAGAGAAGAGGTGGTGGATTTTGAAACCTGCGATGAGCGATAGAGGGATGGGGATCAGGCTGTTCTCGTCGAGGAGCGAGTTGGAAGAGATCTTTGAGGAGATGGAGGAGGATTCTGATGAGGAGGAAGAGGAAGAGGAAGAGGGAGAGGAGGAGGAGGGCAGGGGTGTGAGCAGTAGTCAGTTGAGGCATTTCGTCGTTCAGGTTCGTCGCTCGTTCCTCTCCCTCTCTACCCTCCCTTCTTCAGACTCACCCTCTTCCTCTTTCCACAGGAATACCTCCCCTCCCCGCTCCTTCTCCTTCCCTCTACAGCACCGCACCCAGCACCAGCCAACCACAAATTCCACCTCCGAGCCTACTTCCTTCTCTCCTCCTCCTACACCACCCTCCTCGCCCGTACAACCCTCGCTCTCTTCTCCTCCCTTCCTTACTCGCCACCTTCTTCGCACGAAGAGTCTCTCCTCCCCCATCTTACCAACACGTGTCTACAACCACCGATGAGTCCGGGCGAGGTGAACGAGGAGAACGTGCATCTGCTTTGGGAGCTGGAGGGAAGGGAGGTCAAAGGAGGAGGTGTATTGACGAAGGAGGTGTTGGAGAGGGTTTGGAAGGAGGTGGGAGAGGTGGGAGCCGAAGCCATCAAGGCGGCGGTGGAGTGTGGGAGTGTGCATATGCAGACGTTGCCGAACTGCTTTGAGGTGAGTTGACGCGTTTTCGTCTTTCGTTCTGTCGGTTTTGCGACGCGTCTCTAACTTCTTCTCCTTTCGCTGCTTTCCATCACCTCGTTTCAAATAGATCTTCGGCGTAGACTTTCTCCTTACTCTTCCCACTCCCTCTTCGACCACCGCCTCAAACCTTCATCCCCAAGTCCACCTCCTCGAGTTCAACGCATCCCCCGACTTCCATCAATCCGGAACGCGTCTTCAAGCGGAGATCAAAACGATGTTCGAAGGAGTCGTGAAGGGAGTCGTGGCTCCTCATTTCGGCTTCGAGACTACCGTTGATGAGGACGAAGAAGAACAGGGGGCAAAGAAGAGCGAGAGTGGGTGGAACGGGGATTGGAAGGTCGGAGACGAGAGATTCGGATGGGGCTGTTTCGGGAAGGGAGAGGTCAGGGGTGGATGGTAGTAAGACTTAGATTGGAAGGTATGTATGGTGCGTTTGATAACTTTGCAGGGTTGGATCAGAGAAAGGAGAGAGGGCGAGGGAAAGGGCTCGACGCGAATGGATGGTGCGAGCGAGTCTCTCGTCGAGAGGCCGAGCGAGCGCCTCAAACTGGGTGAGTTGACCGATGACGTAGTGTAGTCTACAGCTTCCAAGACCTGACTTCTCCTTTTCTGGTTTCGTCCTCGACGCGTTCCAGAACACGCAGCTTCCCCTTTTGGTGTAGGCTCGCAGCCCTTCGATTGCCCAGACTTGCTGCCGACCTTTCACCCACCCTCGTTTTCCTTTCCCACCTAGACTTGGACCAGGGACTGAGGACGCTTGGGACAAACTCGACCGCGGAACTCAACTTTGTGAGTCTTCGATCTCGATCCGCTTGCTCGACGCCCTTCCTCCTCCTCCCGTAGAGCTGCCTGCAGGACTGCCAACCCTGACTCGGCTGTTTATTCCTCCTCCCTCTCGAGATGGGGAAGCAAAGGTGAAAATGAAGCAGGGGGAGGGGATGATTCCTCGGTGAATTTCAAGCCGCTTGGCTGATGGAGACCTCGAGCTCACCTCCATCTCTTCGTTCTTTCTCTTCTTTTTCTCTCTTGGTTCGCTCGTCTTTCTACCCAACCCTTCACCATCACCCGCCTTCCATCGTAGCTTCCGTCCTTTCGTCCTATGCGACAAGCGCAACCCCGAAACACCCCTTCCTACTCCTTCAACACCTCCGGACCCGCCGTCGCGTCGTCGTCCTCCTCCTCTCCTTCTTCCCCCTCGTCCTCTTCCTTCCCTCGTCAACGTCAAAACCACAACTCCAGTCCCAACAACATGAACCCATCTCCTTCCTTCGGATCCTACCAATATCGTGCCCACTACGGATCGTCGGAAAACCTGGCTCCTTCGAGCTACGACCGCTCTCCCCCCGTCGGACTCAACTCGAGAGGAGGATCTGGAGGAGCTGGGAACCCTTTGCTCGGAACTCCCTCGAGCGCTTCTGCCTTCTCGAGAGACTCTATTGCCAGTAGGTCTAGCACGAACAGCTACTACCAGGTGAGTTTCTTCATCCTTTTTTTACTTCTCATGCCGTCTCCTCCTTGCTTGGGCCTTGGGAGCTTCCCAAGATGGGGTGTTCCAAACCGCTGACTGACCGACTTGTCCCTTGCTCTTAGGCCTCCATGACCCCTTCGACGCGAACCAATCGCTCAGACTCAGTCGGGACCGTTTCGGAGAAGGTGAACCCTTCCCGTTTCGCGAAACATGCGCGTCGTGATATGAACCTCGAAAGACTCCCTTTTCTGACTTCTCTGCGGCTTTGCGTTCTGTCTTCTTTCGTTCGCAAAGTTCGTCCTCCCCGCGGATCCATCGTACTGGGGAGCTGATGAACCTGAGGCGGACGACTACCTGCACAATCCTACACCGAGAAAGGAGACGAGAGGAACGATCTTCACTTGGAGAGGGATTGCGAACTTGGGGTGCATGTTGGTTTTGGTGCTGGCTCTTTTGAGTGAGTTGATCTTCGAGAGAGAGATATGGCGCGAGAGAGAGAGAGGGAGAGAGCTGACCTTTTCTTCGCTCGTTCGTCGCGTCGCAGTGCTTTTGTGAGTCTCCCGTTGCTCTCGTTCGCTCTTCGCTGCTTCGTGCTGACCTCCTCCCACCGTTTTCAACAGTGCTGGATATCCCGTATACTCCGAGGTGAGTCGGTCCTCTCCTTTGTCTCTGATTATTTCGCTCGTTTGAAGTTTCGCCGCCGCTGACGCTTTCTTGTCTCCGTTCTCCCTCCCCAGCTCACGAAGAACGACGGGAAGACTCTCGGAGCGTTCAACTTAGGAGGAATCAATGGAAGCGGACAAGTTCCGCAGATGGTCGGGGGTCAGAGTTCGTCCTCCTCCTTCGCTCGTCCTCCTCCTTTCGCTCTCTCCCTGACTTCCTTGTCTCGTCGAATCCTAACTTTCTGCCTTCCTCTGTACTTCAAGCTTTTGGACTCATCGATCCCGCTACCCCTCTCGATAAGCGGACCTCGATCTCTCGCGAAACTGGTTCGTTTCGTTCCTTCGAACTCGACGCGTCTCGCCCCCCTCTCTTGCTGACCGTACTTCCCTCTCGGTTTCAAAGGAGAGCTCATGGAGCTTGTCTTCTCTGATGAGTTCAACACCGATGGAAGATCTTTCTTCCCAGGTGACGATCCATATTGGGAAGCGCAAGGTACGCCGGATCTCTTTCCCCTTTTCCTCGCTCGCACTTGTCCTCCTTGTCGCTGTACCCCTTCATTGACGCTGGACCCCGTTATATCTGTACGCATGAAACGACCTCAACTATTGGGTAACGAACAACCTCGAGTGGTACGATCCTCGAGCAGTCACAACGGAGGGAGGGAATCTTAAGATCACGCTGGACCAGATCCCGAACCATGACTTGAAGTGAGCTTTTCATTCTTCCTCTCCTTGCACGCTCTCGTACGCTGACTTTGGGCCTCTCTCTGTCTTGCAGCTACACCGGAGGAATGCTCTCCACCTGGAGGAAGTTCTGCTTCACTGGTGGTTACGTCGAGACATCGCTTCAACTCCCAGGGAGGAGCAACGTGCCGGGTGTAAGTCGTTCGGTTTCTGAGAAGCGTCGAGATTGAGATCGGAATCGAGCTGACCTACTTTTGCCTTCGTTCTTTCCTTCTCGCAGCTTTGGCCGGCCGTCTGGATTATGGGTAACCTTGGACGAGCTGGATACGGAGGAACTCTCGATGGGATGGTGAGTTCCGAAACGACGCTTGGATTTGACGCGTCTTTCAGTTCGACGCTGACCTCACCCCTCCCTCTGCTTTCTATTTCAGTGGCCCTACTCTTATGACTCGTGCGAGTAGGTATCTTTCTTTTGTCTCTCGCCCAGTCCACTTCCCCTCAATCCTGCGACTGACTTCTTTCTCTTTCTCAGCGTCGGCACCGTGATGAACCAAACTATCGACGGACTTCCTGAGATCTCTACCACGTCTGGATCTGAGTGGGCTCCTGGGTTCGGAGCCCTGTCGTATCTTCCTGGTCAGAGGCTGAGTCGATGCACGGTAAATCAATCCTCTCTCCTCTTTCTTCGTTTCATCGAGCTGATCCTCCTTCGCTCCTTGCGCTAGTGCCCCGACGACGAAACTCACCCTGGTCCTAAGCATCCTGACGGATCTTGGGTCGGTCGAAGTGCTCCTGAGATCGATATGCTCGAGGCCCAGGTCGACGCGGTGACCTTTGTAGGCCATGTTTCGATGGTACGTCTTTTTCGCCAATTCTTTCTCCCCTCTGCCTCTCCGAAGCTTACCTTCGTTTCCTCTCTCTCTCATTGCTCAGTCTTCTCAATGGGCTCGTAAGTAGTTGCTCTTTTTCACTCTCCCAGTGCCCGTCGCGTCGCTGACCCTCCGCTTTGGCGTCCTCCGCTCTCAGCTTTCAACCCAGAGTACGATTGGCTCAGCACGGACGAGAACATGATTATCGAGGACCCAGAACTATCGTACAAGAACACCTACTCGGGAGGTGTGTACCAACAGTCGTCGTCAGTCGTGGTCGAAACAGATCAAAACTGTGAGTGAGGGAGACGACTGAGCGAGGGAGACGACGACGTTGAAGCGCTCCTTTCCTTCCTTCTGACCTGGCCTTCTTCGATCTTTCCCTTCATCGACAGGCTACCAGTACGGGGCCGTTCCGTGCTTCTCGATGTATGCGTTCGAGGCGAGTGCCTTCTCTCGTCTCGCTCTTTCCTTTCCTTGCCGACGCGTCGCTGACTTTTGCCCTCCCCGTTCCTCCCCAAAGTACCTGCCGGGCAACGACGGATATATTTCGTGGTTCGCCGACGACAAGCACGCATGGACGTACAAGGCTGCAGGCATGGGTCCCAACGCTGATGCGGAGGTATCGATGAGACCTGTTCCTCAAGAGCCAATGGTGAGCAGATTCGAGCGAGTCTCGACGCGACTTCCTCTCGAAAACCTATTCACTGATCTGTTCGTCTTCCCCTCAGTACATCCTCGCCAATCTTGGGATTTCGGAGAACTTCGGAGCTGTGGATTACGACGGACTCGAGGTGAGTCTTCGGTAGAAGCTGACTTCGACGCGTCGTCGATTCGAACTGATGGTTTTCGTTGTCTCTCTCTTTCAGCCCGACTGGCCTTTCCATCTCGTGAGTGTATCACTTCTACCATTAAGTACTGTTATGTACTGACGCACCCTTTCACTGTCTCGTTTCTTCAGCTCATCGATTACATCCGAGTCTACCAACCAGCCAACGCGAAGAACAGTTCGTCTTCCATTTCCTTCGCTTCCTCTTCTTCCTCCTGAGTCGTGCCAAGCTTACGCCCCGAAACTCTGCCTCTTCTCAGTCGGCTGCGACCCTCCCGATTTCCCAACCGTGAGTCTTACAGTTCTTCTTCTCGTCGCGTGTCCCTCTTGACGCTGACCGTCTCTCTTCGTTCGTCTTTCAGGAGGCCTACATCGAGCGATACATTCACGGCTGTGAGACTTTTCCCTCATTACGCAGTGTATCTGTCCACGCTTTGCTCACTCACTCTCCTCTTCTGCAGACACGAACGCCAACATCACAACGGTTCGTCTCACCTTTTCTTCTTTCCCTCACGACTCCGCTCACCTTCCCGGTGCTCTATTTTTTCCTTGAAAACAGTGGGATCAACTCACAGACAACGCTCCCACCCCCGTCAACCGCCTTACTGGAACGTGCTAGACGCCGTCGTTTCGCTTCGAGACCGGCTCTCGAACGCCTCTCTTCTTCCTTTCCGTTCCTCTTCGAGCGACCTTCTCTCGGTCTCTCTATACAACTCACCCCCTCCAACTCTTGATGTATTCCCTCTCTATAGACTTCCCTCGTTTGCCTCGCCCTCAACCTAGATCGTACCTTTCTTTTTGCTTTCCTTCGGCTCGTCTCGCATCAGCCCTCTCTATCTTTGCATGGACTTCTCTCTCTCTCTCTCTCTCTCTCTCGTGGTTTTCTGTCTCTCGCTTCTTGCTTCTTGCGCTGAAGAAAGACGAAGCGCGCCCTGCTTTCCTCGTGTTCGAAGATCAATCAAAGGACGCGTCTTTCTTCCCCACCCTCCTTCGACATGCTTCCACGGTAGCCAGAGAAACGAGGATAATAATTGGATACAAATACGAATCGGGAAAGTTGGAAATCTAAAGTGAACCATCTAAGTCTAGGAGCTCGAGACTGAAAAAAGAAACCGGGGTTCGAGAGAGGGAGAGACGAAGAGAAGAGGTGAAGGAGATCAAGCCTTCGAATCAGCAGTCTTCGCTTTTGCAGCCTTATCCGCCGCGGCAGCAGCGAGAGGGTTGTTCGATCGCCAGCTTTGAAAGGAAGGTGTGGAAAGAGGGAAGGGAAAGGAGTCAGATCGTGCGGGAGACGTGACGCGTCGAAGTTTCAAGGAGAAAGAGGAAGACACTCACTCGTACACTCGATACAGCTGAGCAAGACCCGTGGATCCGACGAAGAAGTTGACCTGCGAAGAAGGAAAAGGTCAAAGGTGTCAGACCCAAGAAAGGAGGTCGAGACGAAGGGGAGGAGGCGGGAACGGCAAGACGAAGGGACGATGAAGACGAACAGCTGCTAGAGAATAGTTGACGGGAGTGATGACCATCGACCATCGAACCCAGATGAATCCTGTAGCCATGAGGGCTGAAACGAGGCAAGAACAACGAGAGATAAGAGTCAGTCGGTGAAAGAGAGGCGGCACGGAGCGGGAAGAGGAACGAGGTTCGACCGAGCTCGAAGTGTGGTTGAGGTTTTCGCTGCCTCGACCCCGAGAAGAAGAATACCAAAAGTCCCATCGGACGAGAGGTAAGATAAGACTCTTCCCTCTCATCTATGAGATTAAGATCGTTCTCAGAGCCCCAGAGCTCGAGAGATTGCGACTGGAAGGAGGAGGAAGAAGGAAAGGTCGCGAGCTCACCCAGATTGGCGGGAACGGAAACCTTCTCAGCCGGTCTGCTCATGTCCTTCACACCAGCAATAACGAGAGCCCACTTGGCCATAGGTGCCCAGAAGAAGATGGTCCTAGCGAAAGGGGAGAAGAAAAGGAGCGAGGATCAGTTTGCGTCTCCGAGGCAGTGACGGACGGAGGGAGCCGACGAGAGAATCTCGCTCACTTGGGTCCTGCGAGAGAACGAGAGCCAAGCAAGGTTAGTGACTGCCATGGGTGGATAGATAGAGCGAAGGGTGACTTACCAGCAGGGTGGTTCAAGTAGTACGAGAATTTGGAGCCTGTCACAGCTGAGGAAAAAAGAAGGGAGAAGGAGCATCGAGAGTTCTGTCAGCTTCTCATTCGGTTTCTCGTCTTTCCCCTGTGAAGGAGGGCGAACCTGAGGCAGCTTTGGAAGCAGCAGCGTTTCCTACGGGTCCCGACATCTTGAGAGAGAGAAAAGAAGGGAAGGATAGGTTTCTGGGGTGGCGGGTTGAGGAGATCTGAGCTCGAAGTCGAAGCTCGCTCGAAGGGAGGCAGAGTGAGTGCATCGGCTCTCAAACTGACCTGCTCAACGGCCGACCCGTTTTTTCCACTCGTCGCCCTTTCCCTGCCCTCTTCGTTTGCTGTTAGATGCTACAAATGGTCATCTCAGCTCGCCAGCTCAGCGCTCAAAGCACTCTCGACCTGCTTCACCTCCTCCGCCCACTCCCCCCCCTCTTCCTCCTCTCCCCAAACGACCCTCCCAACCTCCCGAGCCCACCTCACAAACATCGCTGACCTGACCAGGCACGTCCTTCCTCTTACGTCTCCCAGTGGAAGAAGAATCGACCTGTTGAGCTCGACGCGGGAGAGCGAGAGGAGATGCGTCGCTGTGACGTCGAAAACAACAAACGGAGAAAGAGATCAGAGCTACAGCGAGACGAGAAGCGCAAAGAGAGCAAGAAAGAGTGAGCACTCACCGATAACAGGCCTCCAGCCTCCGTACCCGCCCCAGTAGATCTTGAGTTGCTGAGCTCCCAGTTTGCTCGCTTCCTCCCAATGTCCTTCGTGATGGGCGTCTCCGAATCCTGTTGTGACTTTGGTGATCTGAGCCTCGGTGATTGGGATCTGAAAGGACGGTGGAGGGATATCGGGGTAGGGTGGAGTTTGGAGGAAGGCGAGGGAGGTGAGAGAGGAGGGAGGAGGAGGTGGTTGAGGGATGGGTGTAGGTCGGGGAGGAGGCGAGTTGGAGGTGGCGGAAGAGCAGAGAGGACAGAGACAGGCGAAGTCGTAGAGGTGCTGAAGGGTCTTTTGGCGGGTTTGGAACGAGAGGAGGGGGTCGAGGTAGGATATCGTGAGCTGAGAGAGCGGGGAGGGGACGCGTCGGGCGTCGGGGGAAAAGAAACGATCAGCACCGTTCTCCTGCTGAGGCTCTCAACACGAGACAGAGGGAAGCACAGAAGCGACGCACCTCATCTTCCTCTCGCAAACTTCGAATCGTCCTCAAACCAACGTTCAGCACGCCGTCGCCCTGCCACGAGCAGGAGATGACCGCGCTGGGAGAACAAGAGTGATTCGCAGCTCGACTGATTCCTGCCAGGACGACGTTTGCGAAGGGTTCGAGGTTTGAGTCTTGGGAGGTGAGGGAGTGGTTGTTCCTCGGGAACCGAGCGAGGAGGAGGTCGAGTTCGGAGGAGGTCAGATGAGGAGGGAGGTGAGGAGCGAGGAGGGAGGGGATCGGAGAGCTGGAGGTGAGGGAGTGGGTCGGGAGGAGGGAGAGGAAGAGTTCGTGAGGTAAAAAAGACTCGGGAGGGAAATTGGAAATGGTCTTGATGATGTTTGAAGGGATCCTGTCTGGTGCTGAAAAGTGTTCGGCGGCGAGACGGGCGAGGAGGAGGGCGTCCAGTCGAGTGGGTTCGTCGAGTTGATGACCTTTGAGCTTGTAAGTTAAGGAAGGAAGTTGTTTGCAGAGCAGTTGGTGATGTCGATTCCAGGCTAGGGTTTGGCCTGGGAACGAGGGAACGATATGAATATCAGGGAGGGAAGTTTGAGCGTAGAGAGAAAGAAACGAGAAGGAACAACGTCGAGCTCAACTCTCCTTGCTTCCCTCTCCCTCCTTCATAAAGGCCAGAAGATCTTCAACTCACAAGCAGTTCCACAGTATACATCCTCCTTACAAGACCCACAGACCTTCCTACCCTGGAGTAACGGTCTCAGGCATTCGTCGCATCGTTTCCCTTTTGCTGAATCGACGAGGACGGCGGAGGTCGGAGGAGAGAGAAGGAGAGGAGTTCCAGGAGAAGGGAGGTCCGTCGTCGAAACGCATTTGGAGCGACCTTCTTCGGACGGGACGATGGCGAGAGAGCTCCAGAGGGAGGGCGAAGGTGAGGTTGCCATAATTTGGCTGGGTGATGTGTAGAGAGGAAAGCAGCAAAAAGAAAGGAAGCTCGAAGCTCACCCAAAACGAAAACGCAAGCTCGCCCTTCTTGACTCCCAACGTCCATCATCTCCCCATGTCTTCCATCGAATCTACAACCATCACTCCCGAGGACGAAGTCAACCTTGAGCTCGCCTATGCTCAAGCCCAAAAATCCTTGAAGGAAGGAGGTGTCCCCATCGGTTCAGTCGTACGTTCGAGCTCAACC
Organism: Mrakia frigida; assembly: GCF_051309035.1. Taxonomy (NCBI): domain Eukaryota; kingdom Fungi; phylum Basidiomycota; class Tremellomycetes; order Cystofilobasidiales; family Mrakiaceae; genus Mrakia; species Mrakia frigida. The sequence continues at coordinate 497,264 of NW_027481262.1, forward strand.
GACCCTCCTCCCTTCCTTCCCTCCCTCCTCCTTCTGCTCTCTTCTCCTGGCCTGAAGCTCACCACCTGCCTTCCTTCGTCGTCGTCAACCTCAGCTCTACCATCACCCTACCAAGAAGGTTCTCTCCGTGGGACACAACCAGCGAGTTCAGGTGAGCTCTCTCTCCCTTACGCCGCCCCAAACCCTTTCAGCCCTCGCCGTCGTCCTCGCCCTCCTCCTCCTTCTCTCGTCCCTTCGTCCCAACCTGGAATCTACATCTCGAGCTCAGCACCACAGAAGGTCACGAGCAGAGCAGAGCATCTCGCTCAGTGCTCAGAGAGCCTGCTGGCAACTTCAAAACCTCCCCCTCCTCCCCGCAAAAAGGAAATCGGTTGAGCTCACCCGCGTTCTCCTCCCTCCTCCCTCCCTCCCTCCCTCTTTCTCCTCCCTCTTTTTCTCACTCTCTATTCACCTCCTACGTCCACAGCAAAACTCAAACACGCGTCACGGCGAGATGGACTGCCTCGAGAAACTCGGTCGCGTTCCGATCAAGACATTCCGCGAATGCACGATCTACTCAACGCTCTCGTGTTGCATCATGTGCACCTCTACTATCTTGCTCTACGGGATCAGAAGAGTAGTTATAGCAGAAAACGCCAACTTCGTCGGTAAGTTCTCGTCAAGAAACGAAAAGAAACGAGCGAAATCCGGTTCTCGACGCGTCGTCCAACACTCTCTCTCTGACTCCCTTCCTCCTTCCCCTCGTTGTCCGACAGGCGGCGAAGCACTCCTTCTCTCTCCACCTACTCTTCTCGCTCCTGCGCTTCAGAAACCTCGGATTTTGGTGAACCAGCACGACCCGAAGGCGACGAAGATGATGAAGGATTGGATCGAGAGCGAGGAGGGAGCGAAGGTCTGGTGGGAGGATATTGGGCTGGAGGGAGAGGAGGAGAAGTAGAGTGGTAGATGAGTGTGAGACTGAAGGGTTGAGGGCTTTTGAATTAGATGGGGTTTGAGATGGGATTTGTGGACGGGAGGGAAGAGAAGGGAGGGACGCGTCGAGCTTTGCGTTTTTCTTCCACAACACTTTCGGGATACTCTTATCCTCCGGAACCTTCCGCAGGGCACCGGTGTAGAGACGGTGGTTGTCAGTACTACACCTGTAGTGAGATCTCACGCGCTCAAGCTCCGATCATGAGTAGAACGAACGCGTCCAAAAGCCGACTCGACGAGCATCGACTCGCCCAACGCTCTTTCCTCCATGCTGATTCACCCGAGCTGATGAGGCTAGCTTGTGCGGAATGTAAGAAGGGGTGAGTGAAAGGGTCGTACATAAATGAGACGAAGGAACGAGGAAGGAGGACGCGATCTCACTTCGAGCGAACTTGACCTTTTTCTTCTTCCCTTGCTTTGTTCAGCCTGAGTTCTCTGCAGACCTAGCGAGGAACTGATTTTGTATATTTCCTCTATACAGATGTGTGTCAGGTATCTGTTCTCCTCTTTGCCAGGCAATGGTCGAAGCCCGACGCGACGCGTTTTGTCGAGTTCCAGTCGAGAAGGGTCGACGAACTTCGTTTTGCCGCTCTTCATACAGATCTCTACCAAAACAGTTCCCAAGCTTCTCCGAAAACTTCTCTCCGATCTTCCGACTTTCCATCTGGCGGAGAGATCGAAAGATCAAGTCTGAAAACTCCAGGCGAGCTCTCCTTGTTCCCCTCCCTCCAAACTTCCACGTCGTTCCACTTCACTTCCCATCTCCCGCCTCTCCCCTCTCTCGCACTATGGATTTCGACGAACAAGAAGAAAAGGATGGTGCGTTCTCTCGAAGAGGCCGAAGATCTGCTCTCTGCATCGAGCAGGGGACAGGAAAAGAGAGAAGCTCGAGCTGATCGTCTTCCGCTTCCTTCTCGCCCTCGCCCTCCTCCGTTGCGTCGTTCTTTGTAGGGATCCGACTATCATGGAACACCTGGCCTTCTTCGAAGGTAGAAGCTACAAGGATGGTCGTTCCCATGTGAGTTTCGCTGCAGATTGAGCACGAGGGGGGAAGGAGGGAAAGACAAAGATCGAGCTGACCTCAACCTCTCCTCCTTCCCTCCCTTTCACAGAGCCGCTCTCTACACTCCTCTCAAGGCTCGAGACGATCTTCCAGCTGTAATCTACGAGCCTGTGACGTGCAAGCCACCTTGTAGAGCAATCTTGAACCCTTACTGGTGAGTCTACGTCCTCTAGCTCGAGCTGGAAGGTCGAGGCAGGAGATGAGGAGACAGTCGAACGAACGACTTTCGTCGACCAACTCTCTCTAGCGATCCTGCTTCTCCTGTCTCCTGAAGCTCACTCGCAAAAGACCTCATGCCTGAGCCAGAGCTAACGCTTACTGTTGTTTTCTTTTTCTTCGCCCCAGCCAACTCGACATCCGAGCCAAACTTTGGATCTGTCCGTTCTGCCTTCAACGGAACGCCTTTCCTCCTCACTACAAGGACCTCACAGCCAACAACCTACCTCCTGAACTCCTCCCCGAATACTCAACCATCGAATACACCCTCTCCCGTCCAGCTCAGGTCCCTCCCATCTTCCTCTTCGTCGTAGACACCTGTTTGGACGCGGACGAAATCAAGGCCCTCCGAGACGTGCTGGTGATCTCGTTGAGCTTGATTCCCCCGAATGCTTTGGTTGGGTTGGTTACCTTTGGAACGATGGTGAGATTGGAGCTTGCTCAGCGAGCAGGGTGAAGGAGCTTGGACGACGAAGAAGTCGAAGCTCACCTCTTTCCTCCCTCCTTCCCGCGCCTCCCTCCGCTTTTCAGGCCCAAGTCCACGAGCTCGGCTACTCCGAGTGCCCCAAGTCCTACGTCTTCCGAGGATCCAAGGAGTACTCGCCCAAGCAGATCCAGGACATGCTCGGTCTCAACCCTTCGAACCGACCCGGTCCTCGTCCAGGTCAACCCGTCCCTCCCTCCCTCTTCGGAGCCTCAAGGTTCTTCATGCCAGTTCAACAGTGCGAGTTTCAGCTCACAAACATTCTCGAGGAGCTCCAGAAGGACTCGTGGAGTGTGGCGAACGACAAGAGGCCGTTGAGGTGTACAGGAGTCGCGATGAGTGTGGCGGTTGGGATGCTCGAGGTAGGCTCGCTTTCTCTCTTCCTCCTTTCCAACGAGAACTGATCGTTTCGTCTCTCTTCTTTGACTTTTTCGCAGACTACCTTCCCCAACACCGGAGCTCGAGTCATGCTCTTCGCCGGAGGAGCTGCGACGGAGGGACCTGGGATGGTCGTCGGTCCTGAGCTCAAGGAATCGATTCGATCTCATCACGATATCGAGCGAGAGACTGATATTCACTACAGAAGAGGTGTCAAGGTGATTCTCCATCCGACCTTCTCCTGGCTCTCTCGCACTCGTTTAGAAGGGCAAGAAGACTTGATCTGATCGTGCCGTCTTGCTCCCATCTTCTCCTTTCCTCAGTTCTACGACGGACTAGCCAAACGAGCTTCAGCCAACGGTCACGCGGTCGATATCTACGCCGGATGCCTCGATCAGATTGGTCTCCTCGAGATGCGGTCCCTCTGCAACGCGACCAACGGATTCCTCGTCCTCTCCGATTCCTTCGCCATGGCCATCTTCAAGCAGTCGTTCCTGAGGACCTTCGCTACGGATTCGAATGGACATCTCAAGATGGGATTTAATGCGACGTTCGACGTTCAGGTGAGTCTCGTCTTGCTTTTATCGCTCTTCGTTTTCAACGCGTCGTTTACTGACTTCCGCTCCTGTTCCTCCTCCTCAGACGACGAAGGAGCTCAAGATCTCGGGAGTCATCGGTCACGTCATCTCCGCCAACAAGAAGGGACCATGCGTCGGAGAGACTGAGATCGGAATCGGACAAACCTCAGCTTGGAAGGTTTGCTCCCTCACCGACACCACCTCCCTCGCCGTCTACTTCGAGGTCGTCGCTCCAGCAGATCAACCCCCCTCCAACTCCCGCGGTCTCGTCCAGTTCATCACTCACTACCAGCACCCTTCGGGAGTCTACCGTCTCCGAGTCACCACCGTCGCTCGAAACTTTGCCGAAGGAGGAGCTCCCACCATTGCTGCTCAGTTCGATCAGGAGGCTGCTGCAGTGCTGATGTCGAGGATCGCCATCTTCAAGGCGGAAATCGACGACTCGCCGGACGTGCTGAGGTGGTTGGACAGGATGTTGATCAGGTTGTGTCAGAAGTTTGCGGATTACAGGAAGGAGGACGAGTCGAGCTTTAGGTTGGCGTCGAACTTCAGCATCTACCCTCAGTTCATGTTCCACCTGAGGAGGAGTCAGTTCTTGCAGGTGTTCAACAACTCGCCAGACGAGACTGCTTTCTACCGGTGAGTGTCTCGTGTTTCCCCCTTCTTTCTTCGAGAACTCGAACGCTGACTCTCGTTTCGACGCGTCTCTCTTTCTTTCTCTCGCAGTCACATCCTCAACGCCGAAGACGTCAACAACTCACTCATCATGATCCAACCTACCCTCATGTCCTACACCTTCGACGTCCCCCCTCAGCCCGTTCTCCTCGATTCGGTCTCCATCAAGCCCGACGTGATCCTCCTCCTCGACACCTTCTTCCACATCCTCATCTTCCACGGAGAGACCATCGCTCAGTGGAGGAAAGCTGGGTACCAGGATCAGGAGGGATACGAGAACTTCGCTGAGTTGCTGGTTGCTCCGGTTGCGGACGCTCAGGTGAGTTTCGGATTTGTTTCGAGACGACGCGTCCCCCTCTTCCTTTCCACTTCCACTTCCCTTTCTCCCTTGCCTCCCTTCTTCAAACCTCGATTGACCCCCGTTCCTCTCGTCCTCACTCTACACAGGAACTCCTCCTCGATCGAACTCCCATCCCTCGTTACATCGTCTGCGACTCCGGCGGATCCCAAGCTCGTTTCCTCCTCTCGAAACTCAATCCTTCGACGACTCATATGTCGGGAGGGTCCTACGGGTCGGCTCCGGGACAGGCAGCTATCTTCACCGACGACGTTTCGTTACAGGTCTTCATGGAGGCGCTCAAGAAACTCGTGAGTTGGTCGCGTTGATCCACTTCTTCCAGCTCTTCTTCTCGCCCCCTTCACATTCTACATTCTTCTCGCTAACTCTGTATTCCTCCTTTCTTTTTTGTTTCATATAGGTTGTGGGTCCTGCGACGAACTAGGCTAGCTTTGAGAGAGAGAGTGAGGAGGAGCGGGAGACCGTAGATTTTGGAACGACCGCGATGGACTGCTCGAGATTCATGACTTTACGACTTTACACGACCGAGCGGGCATAAATGATCTTTTCGAGAGCTTCAGACTCCTCCTCCTGGGAGGTAACAGCGCGGGAGTTGATCATCGTTGGCAAAGCTTCATCAGTCGTTAAGATTGTATCCTACTTCCCTTACTGCTCTCAACCAGAACGAACCCAGCTTCGAGGTGAAGAAGTGACGTTGACTGCCTTCTGGGATAATCCGACGACCTGCGACGCGAAAGCAGGAAAACGCGTCAGACTTCGAGCAGAAAGACAAGGAAACGACGCGATGACCTCACCTGACCTATCCCATTCGAGCTGTCTTCCGATCGGTAGACGTGAAGGGCGGTATAGACTGCTCGGAGGAAGCTGGGAAGGACGAGAGAAAAGTCAGTCCAGCGAAGGCAACGATTCTTTGAGGCGAAGAAAGGACTGACGGTGCTCCGAGACGGTAGATGTCTTCGGTAGACCTGTCTGTCCAGCTATAGACCGTGCTTCTGCACATCTATCCGAAATCCGAAACACGAGAGAGTCAGCGATTGATACCGCGGAGGTCAAGGACGATGAACGAACCGTCGTATTTGGAAGCGACGACGTGGCGAAGTCTCCAGGGTCGAGGTTGAATCGCGTCCCTCCGATCTAGAGAAGAAGAAGTTGAAGTTCAGCGAAGGCTAGAGAGTGGAGCTGACGTGCTCGAGAGCTCACCGTGAACGAAAGTCTATAGAGCTGATCGCAAGGCACGAACTGGAAAAGCAAAACCTCTCGTTGACTCTTCTCTTCTCTGTCGTCGACTCGAAGAGAAGAAGGCTCACCCAGTAGTTCTCGGTCGAGCTATAGTTCATTCCCTGTGCTCCAAAGATCTGATCGGTTACTGATGAAGGTAGGACCACAGCGTTGAACCCTGCCGAGAGAAGAAGAGAGAAAGAAGTCAGCTCGACGCGTCGAGACGAGACCAAAGTGACGAAGCGGCAAGGGACGAACAAGGTTCCAAACTCGCCATCTGAACGACTCCATCTGCTCCGAGTTGGATAGATCTCCCGTCAAAGTCCATCCCGTCGAGCTAAAGTGGAGAGAAAGAGGAGATCAGCGGAGGGAAAGGAAGAGAAGAGAAGGAAGAACGACGGAGCGACTCACTGGGATTGACCAAGGGTCGAGAGTTTCGGACTGATTGACTGCCATCCAGGTCCTTCATTCCAAACGTCGAGCATCGATATCAGCTTCTCGACTCAAAAGGAGAGAGAGAACGAACCAAGAAGGAAAGCTCACAAGTTCCCCGAAGACGATCGTCCCTCCAAATCAACTCCTCCCCAGTTGAGAGTACCTCCGGAGCTCGTCGACTGAGATAAATCGGGGTCTTCCAAGTCGACACCGACGGTGAAGAAGGCGAGAGGCCCGTTGTTGAGACGGTTGCCGAGAACGGACGAGGAGAGATTGGCAGACTGATGAAGACACAACGAAGGCCAGTCCGCATAAACGAGACCACTGAGAAATTAGAGGGAAGAAAACGTACTGAAGTTCCCAATCCGAAGATACCTTGGGATCCGTCGTAGTAGAAGAGCTAGAAAGAAACGAAAGGAAGGAGGTGAGCTTCGACGCGACGGGGAACGAAGGGAGCGAAGGGACGAACCCCAGAGGCATCGGTTGCAACTGGATGTTGGAAGGTAACAGACGATCAGATCAGTCAGTCGATTGAAAGGGAGAAAGAGCCCGGAGCTTCGAAATTTGGGAAAGAACGAGGTCGGCGACGCACCGGAAAGAGCCTGATTCGCAACGACGTAGTTCTCCGACGAGCTGTTTCCCAAGGCAGTAAAAGTATCGTTTCCGTAGTAACCTGAAGCAAACGTTCCTCCGAGAACGGAAGAAGATCCGGAGGTGGTGTTCTGTCGTTTCGACGACGCACACGAAGCAGAAAGCGTCGAAGAGTCAGCTTCAGCGTGAACGGGGAGGGGTCCGTGATATGAAAGACGTAGCGTACGACGAAAGTGGAGGATGCAGAGGCGTTGAATCTGAGAGAACAGCGAAGAGATACAAAAGTCAGCTTCTGGGGCAAACGAGGTCGACAGACGTGTTTCTCTCCCCCCGCTTCGACGCGTACTCACCCTGGAGCAAACTGTTGACAAGCATCGAATTCAGAGTCCGATATGCTACTCATAAGAAGACTCTGTCAGCTCTAGACGAAAAGAAACTCTCAGAGGAGGGAAGGAGGGACGAACCAAGACGAATCGGGAACCACGAGACCAGGGATTCCGAAGCTGAGCGTCAAGTTGAGGGATTGAGGAGGAGTTCCCAGCGCGGAGGGAAGGAAGTAGGAGAACCTGTAAGACGGAAGTGAGGAAGATGAGAGAGGGGGAAGAGGGGAGGAAAGAGAAGAAGAAGCTCACGCTCCCGAGTTGACGATTCGAAGAGGGAGGTCGAGGATGGTTCCGTCTCCTCTGTAGGAAGGTTGTTCTGGGAGAGGAGGCGTGGTGGTAGCTGAGAGAGCAGAAGAGGCGAAGAGGGTTGCGAGGAGGAAGAACTGGAGCATGTCGATTCGGAGTGGAGAAAGCGTCGAGGAGGAGGGGGAACGAAGGTGGTGGTTGGAGGGAGAAAGGTGCTCAAAGGGGAGGAGATGAGATATGTGAGTAATTTGTAGCTTACGAGGCTCTTCCTCATAAGATCAATAGAAACCTAGATTGAATGGCAAGCGAAGAAGGACGAAAGCAAAACGGGGTCAAGGGAAAGGTCAGCTCGAGCTCTTCCCTCTCCTTCCTTCCTTCTGCGTTTCGTTCCTCATTTCTGCTGAACGATGAGCTTGATCCTCAATTCCTTTGAAGACAGGGTGGCCTATGATATAAAGAAAGATTAGGTGGAGTCAAGAACTACGCGCACCTTGATGGAGGGGAGGACGGAGAGAGCGAACAAGGGTAGGAGGGAGAAAAGGAGGCGAGCTCCCGACGAAACGTTTGATACAAGCTGAGGAGAACTTGAAGTCAATTGAAATCGATATCATCACAGATGAGAGTGTAAGCCTCAGTTGAGAGCCCTGAGTAAGGAAGAGAAGGGGGAGTTGTGGTCGTGAAGGAACAAAGAAGGAGGATGAAGTCGAGCTCGCCTTTCTTTGTCGTCTTCAAACGTTCACGAGCTCTCGCATCCTTCTCCTCCAACTACTCATCGCAAAGCTGGTTCACCACCGTCTCTCCCTCTTAGGAAAGTGAGATTGACTCTTTTCGACCCAGCTCGCAGAGGCTCAAGGGACGATGGAAGAAGAGGGACGAGTTTTGGAGGAGCAGCTTCGGAGGAGTCAGAATGGGAGAAAGAAACAGCGAAAGTGAGTCGATGCTATGGAGGAGTTCTTATCCATGGGATACGAGGTGGAGGTCGAGAGGGAGCTGGGGCTGACTGAGATCCTTGGAGGTCAATAAAGGAAGGAGGAGGAGAGAGAGTTCTTTGCTGATCCCTTTGTCAATCTCCCTCCCTCCCTTCATTTCCCAGGCCAACCTCTTCGAGCAGCATCCCCGAGGGCCTTCCTCCATCCTCCAGAGACTCGACCAGTCTAAACAAACCCCAAAGGAGCGTCGTCCTCCCTCGTATCAAGCCAGCAGCGAGCTCGAGTCGAAGTCGTACGAGTCGTTCGATGTGATCTCTGCTCGCTGCTCACCTCCTTCTTCCCCAGACCTCTGCCATCTTCCAAGTCTCGCCTCGCAGGCCAGGCTACCTTGGGAAGCGGGCTCTCTTCCCACTTCTTCTGGTTCTTCTCTTTTTCGCCGTCTCCTCAAGTCTCCTTCCACTCCGACCATCACCTCGCCTCGTCTCGACTCCCTTCTTCAAACACACCTCCCCTCGACTCTCGCCCTTACGATGGCCTCCTCCCAATCTATTCTACCTCCTACCTCTACGGCCTCGGTTTTCGCTTCCTTCCCAGCCATGGGAGAGTCCATCTTCACTCTGCCAGAGTTGACGACGAGGAACGTCCTCGGGAGTTGTCTCGCTTTGTTCGCGACTCTATTGGTCGCCGAACAGGTCAGTTCTCGTCTCTTTCTCTCCTGCTCTCTTGCACGCCGGTGTTGGCTATATACCGAAAAAAAGGACCTGTTGGTACTGGAGTATAGCGACGAAGGGGAAGAGGAAGAAAGTGGGACGAGCTCACCTTTCGCTGACTCCTCCTTTCATCTTTCCCTCCTCAGGTGCGCTGGCGAAGAAAGAAGGGATCTCTTCCAGGCCGCAAATGGGCCATCCCCATCATCGGGAACTTCATGGACTCTATGGATCCGTCGATGGAACACTACCAGAAAGGGTGGGCGATGGGGGACATGAGTGCTGCTTCGGTTTTCCACATGTCAGTCCTCTTCCTCTCTTTCTTTCCCTCTAGACGTTCACCGCTGAGACCTCGTCGCTCGTTCTAAAAAGTTTCATCGTCATGGTCACCTCCAACGCTCTCACTCGAAAGGTCTTCAACTCTCAGACGTTCGCTGAGCCTTGTCTCGTTGCTTCGGCCAAACAAGTTTTGTTGCCTGGAAACTGGTGAGTCGTCTTCAGCTCCTGTTCTATCGAGATCGGGACTGAATTTCTATCGCTCTTCCTCGAACGTAGGGTTTTCCTTCATGGAAAGGAACACGCTGATTACCGAAGGGCGTTGAACGTTCTTTTCACTCGACGAGCTCTCTCGTTCGTTCCTTTCCTCTTTCCCTCTCGTCTCGTCTTCCTCCTCGCTGACCGTTCGTCCTTGGTTCCACCCAACAGCGTCTACCTCCCCATCCAGGAGAGGATCTACAAGAAGTACTTCAAGGTCTGGATGAACGATCCCGCTCCTGAGCCCAAGCCGTGAGTTCACAACGCGTCGAGTCGATTCCAGTTCTTCCTCTTCCTCTCCCACGCCACATCGAGCGTCAAATCAGCGTATCCAAGCAACGTTGACTCCCTCTTCTTTCGATTCTGTCGCGTTCAGTTACATGTTCCCTATCCGAGACCTCAACATGGAGACGTCTCTTCGAGTCTTCTGCGGGGAGTATCTCACGTACGAGGAGGAGCACGCCATCTCGGACAAGTACTGGGAGATCACCCTCGCTCTTCAACTCGTCAACTTCCCTCTTGCTATCCCTGGAACCAAGGTCAGTCGAATCTTCCTTGAAAATCGATCTCTCGTCGACGCGCCGAGTCGGCTCAGAGGCTGACCCCTCTCCTCTTCCCCGACCCTCCTTCATCACTCTCCTCGCCCTTCTACTCTCGCTGCTCTCTCATTTAAACTCTTTAACCACCTGCTCAGGTCTACAACGCCATCCAAGCTCGAAAAATTGCGATGGTTCATCTCACGGCCGTCGCCTCCAAATCCAAGCTTCGAATGGCCGAAGGAGGAGAGGTTTCGTGCTTGGTCGACGCCTGGATCAAGGAAATGATTGACGCTCGTCTTGGTACTGGAGAGGATCAGACTGAGGAGGACAGGAAGGTTTTGGTTCGAGAGTTCTCCGATCATGAGATCGCCATGGTCGTGTTGAGTTTCTTGCTCGCATCTCAGGACGCTATGACTTCCGCTGCTGTGAGTCGCCAAAGTCTTACCCTTGATATATTCGTACTGCGTCCAGTACCTGGGTCTGGGGCTTGTTAAAGGAGAGCAGGAGTGGTTGGAAACGAAGAGAGACGCGACGTCAACGCTGACCCCTTTCTTCTCTGTCGTTTCCCTCCCACTTTCCTTTTGCCTCGTTCGTCAAGATCTCCACCTTTGAACTTCTCGCCGATCACCCCGATACCCTCGCCAAGGTTCGGGAGGAGCAGTACCGAATTCGAGACAACGACGTCGACGCACCTCTGTCCCTCGAGATGGTCGATTCGATGACCTACACTCGAGCTATGGTCAAAGAGGCTCTCAGGCTGCTTCCTCCCGTCATTATGGTACGTCTTCGTCCCTCTTTCTCTTCTTCCTGCTATCTTTCTCTCGATTCTTGTCTCGTCTCGGTCGTCTTCATCGTTTTTGACCTTACCCGTCCTTCCCTTCCCTCCTCGTCGATTCGGTTTCCTCGCAGGTCCCCTACATGACTCTCAAGGACTTCCCTCTCGGACCCGACAACTACGTCGTCCCCAAGGGCACGATGCTCATCCCTTCGACCTGGCCTTCGCTTCACGACGAGAAGATCTACCCCGAGCCTGACACCTTCATCCCTGAGCGATGGTTGGATCCCAACGGGCCTGCCGAGCTCAACCCCAAGAACTACATGGTTTGGGGAGCTGGAGCTCACAAGGTACGTTTGGAAGAGTTGTTCGGATTCGAGGAGAGGGGAAGAGTCGAGACGCGTCGAGTTGAAGCTGACCTTCGACTTTGTTCGTTCTGCTAGTGCATCGGATTCGAGTACGTCTACATCCAGATCGCTGCTTCGATTGGAACTGCCGCCGTTACCATGGACTGGACTCACAAGATCACTCCCGATACCGGAAAGCTTCAGTGCGTCCTTCTCATCCTCATGACCGACGCGTCGTTTCATTGCTTCCTCGTCCCCCTCGCCTCGCTGACCCTTTCTTCCGCTCCGCCTTTACTCTCTCATCAGAATTATCGCTACTCTCTTCCCCAAGGATGGTCTTCACCTCGTTCGTTCTTCTTCTACTCTTCGGCTTCCCTTTCTTGCTCTCTCCGACGACGCTCACGCTCACCTTCGTTCCAACTCCTTTCCTCTCTACTATCCTTCAGAAATTCACCCCTCGACCTAAGCCCGTCGTCTAAATTACCGTCGGACTTCTCTTTCTCTTGTTACTCCCCCGTTCTGTATTTTGGAGAGTCGGATCGTCGTAGCGTTCGATTCGGCTTCTCTTATCTGGGTCCGCTGCTGATGTGGATTGCTATGACGCTTCGCTGTACTCCTCCCTTCTTCTACAGCGCTTACCGAGATCACGCTGTGCCTGAAAGCTACAGTATCCCGTCGACTAGATCTCTTCGGGAGCGGGCCTGCACGAGACTCCCCCGTCTCCCTTCCTTCGACAAAAGTAGCAAAAAAGTGCGAGCGGTACATCAATCGTGATCGTAAAGAGAGGGGGGATCGTAAAATAGAGCCGGCGAACAAAAGGAGAGACCAAAAACGAGAAAAATCAAGACGCGTCGAAACCCAAACAAGCGATCCCACGACGCTAGCTCCTGACCTCCTCCTGCTCTCGCTTGACATCATTCAGCTCGTCCGAATCCTCAGCCTCCGTCTTCTCTACCACTGAAGGTGCCCTGCTCATCGTGGTCGACTCTCGAACAGGCGTCAAACCTCCTTGATCCCCTCGTCCTGCCGAGCCTGGCCATTGATAAGTTGACTGGTGATGATGCTTGGTAGGAGATGAAGGTGCGTCGTCATCGTCGGCGACGGCGGAGTCTCCGGTGGGTTGAGAAGAAGGAGGGAAGAAAGATTGGGAGGCGCGTCGTCGGCGGAGGGGCGAGTCGTCTCGGAAGGATAGGGTCCTGTGATTTGAAGACGAGAATAAAAAAAAAGGTAAGTCAAGACCTCGAGAACGAAGGATATTAATTTCGCGAAAGAGAGCTCACCCTGATCGTCGTCGCCTAAGTTCGTTCCTTTCCTCCGTAATCTGACTCTCCTCTTGAAGAAGCTCGGTCGGCAACATGACCTGGAAAGTAGAGTGATGAGTACTGTCAGCGTCTTTTTGGTTGGTGAAGCAACCTCGAACACGGAGAGTTACGAACAGCTCGATCAATCGCAACGGGTAGACCTCGATGTCGTCCTCTCACCATCACGATGCAAACGACGAGCTTCGCCAGAGGTTTGAAGGCACCACTGAGTGAAAAGTTGTCCTATTCAAGAAAGCGGGGAGGGAAGAAGCGTCAGAGGAATGAGAAAAAGAGAAGGAGGAAGAGGAGAGAGACGACGAACGTAGGAAACTCCCAGACTCAGCCCGACCGTTCCATATGCAGAGACGAGTTCGAAAAGGATGGCAAAGATGTTGAAGTAGGACTCGTTATCTGGGTTGTTGATAGCTCCTCGTTCAATGATGCAGACGAGCCAGAGGGCGAGACCTAAACGGAACGAGGAAGATCAGCGACGCGCTCGAAGCGGCGAGAGGAGCCGTCGACTCACCGAGCCACCAGATGTCGAAAGCGAGTTGGCGTCTGCAAGCGACACGGAAAAGGTCAGATGATGCTGTCGAATAAACAAAGTGAGCAAACTAACTGACCTAGCGTGGAAGGTGAGGTAACGCGTCCACCCGGCCACCTTCCCTTCTCCAGCTTTGATCGCCTCCTCCGCGTCTTCCTCGTCACTCCCCTCCTCTTGATCGTCGAAAAGACCGAGAGACCTCTCCTCGTAGACGTTGGTAGCTCGTACAGACATGGCGATCTGGAAAGAAGAAGGACGCGTCAATCGAGCTCTTCACGGATGGAAGAGAAGCGGCGAAAGATATAGAGACAGAACATGGAGACAAACTCACCGGATAAACGGATACATACATCATTATAGTGTAGAGGACCTTGACAGCAGGAGCCAGCGAGTTGAGGGGAACGATGGCGAACCCAGCGGCTCGAACAGCAGCCGATTGAAAGAATCCGGCGATGATTCGATCTCCGACTGGAAGGCTCTCGATAGCTCTGAGGAGGTGGGGAGGAGTCAGTTCTGTTGAAGGACATGTGGGAAGCAGTGAGACTCACGGAGTTCCGATGTCGAGGACGAGGAACGAAATCCAATCGGTCGCACTGAGGAAGAGAACGAAAGATGAGCGAGCGTTCGAGATCGAAGAGAACGAGGAAAGAAAAACGCACGTCATGATCACGATTATGAGGAGGAGAAAAAGGGTTTGATGCGATGGGAAGAGGTAGATGTAGCATCGTCGAGGATGGTCGAGAAGGAAGCGACACGTTTCGTGAAGTCGTGAAGTTGCGGGAGAGATTCGAGAGATCGACCAGCTGTCGTGGGAAGCGAGAAGAGGTTCAGGGACGGCTCTAAGACGGACTCGAGAAGATGAGGAGGAGCTTACATGGTGAATCGAAGCCTGTCAGATAGGAAGAGATAGTGAGGTCAGCGTCGGAACCTTCGAGGAGGGAGACAAGAGAGAAGCGTACCAGATGGGCTGAGAAAGAAGAGGGAGATCGAGTAAGCATCGAACGAGAGTGATGGATTTCGGAGGGAGTGACTCACGTAAGCAGTGTTTCCGGCAAAGATCAAGAAGATCATGAACTGAAGAAGGAGGGAGTTCGAAGGTTGGTCGTCGTTCAACGAAACGGAAGAGGAAGGCTCGACGCAACTCACCACGATCATCACGTACGCCTCTTGGAAAGGAATCATCGAGGTGTCCACTAGACACATCCCAGTGTTGCTGAAAGCGGAAACTGACTGGAAGGCGGCGAACCTGATCGAAAGAAGGACGGGTCGAAGGTCAGTCGCGTGCAAGCCAGCTCGACGAGAAGAGACGAAGACTCTCACCATCCGATTGGGACGAAACGAGGCTGGCTCTCAAAGACGTCGTTGTAGCGACCCTTCGCACCGATATAAGGCCAAAAGATGATCCATCCGGCGAGTTGAAGGAAGATGAGATACTGGAGAAGAGGCCCAAACGAGTCAGCTCGAGGAAGAGAGACGAACGACGAACGAGTTCGACTCACCGACGGAACGATCCACATCAAGACCTTCAAAGCTCGGTACTCGACTCCTCCCAACTCCTCCAACTGCTCCGAACTCAGATCCTTGAACTGACTGTTCCTTCCAACGACGGCGTCGAAGGAGATGTAAGGGACGGGTTTCCCAGGTCCGATCGATCCAGTTCCACTCCTTGTCGACGCAATGGTCGCTGTTTGAGGCACCGTAAGCGTACGCGTGATCCTCTTCTCGATCTGAGGGAAGACGGCAGCGATTCCTGAGCGGATGATTTCGTGAGGCATGGGGAATCCTCCGAAACCCGATTGCTTCGTCGGGCGGTGTTGAGTTCGGATGGTCGAGCTTCGAGGGAAGGACGAGTTGGTGGGACCTCGAACGGTTCCAGTTGCTTCGGATCGACGAGTAGCACCTGTGAGGGAATGCGTCAGGTCAGTCAGAGGTTCTAAAGGAGAAAGAAGAGGGAAGAAGAAACTCACTTCGTTCGACGTTGGGACCTCGGTGAGCGTTAGTTCTCCTTCCGAAAGTTCCGTCGTTGTTTCCTCCGAACTCGAAGGTAGCCGTCCGAGCGAGGTTCCGTATCTCAGAAGCACTGTCGGAGGTGTGTTGATGAGGAGGGTTCACCTGCTGAGGATTGAAGGCGATGGTTTTGGAACGAGGCAAAGGGTCTGTAGTCGAAAACGTCGAGAAAGGTCAGTCGATGTTTGTCTCTGCTTTGACGCTCAGAAAACGAACCATGGTCGCTGTTGCGACGTTCTGATGATCGTCGAAGGGAAGCGGGATCCGTATCGACGCGTTTGGGACGGCTGTTCGAGAGGAAGGGGAAGGCGTTAGTGCGATTTGGTTCGAAGAAACAAGGAACGCGTACGACTCACCTCCTCGAATCATCTCGACTTCCAGTCCCGCTCAAACTATCCACCTCCACGGGACTATCCACTCTCTCCCCACCATGCCTTTCCGAACGAGCTCTCTCCTCCTCCTCCTCGTGCTCCTCCCGAGCCCTCGTCTCCTCCCTCTCATCCGCGAGCCCTCCCATCTGACCCGAAGGGTTGATCATCATCGGTACCTCTCCATCCACCCTCCGGATCATGCTCGTCCTCACTCCACCAGTGATGTTCTTCTCTCTCTCCTTCTCCCTCTCCCTCTCAACCTTCTTCCCTTCCTTCTCTCGTTGTTTCCGATCCTTGTTCTCGATCTGCATCCGGATTCGAGCTTCCTCCTTCTCGAGAGAGTCCGACGAATTGGAGGAAGCGGAGGAAGTAGTGAAGGGAGAGGTGAAGAGTCGTTTGACCTTGTCGAGGAGGGTCGAGCTGGGATCGGGGTGGTTCCTTGGGTCGTCGAAGGCTGTCGCTGAGGATTGAGGAGTCGTTCCTGCTTGGGTGGGTCCAGAGAAGAGGGAGAACCGACGAAGACGACCGGTTCCAGCTTCGAGGGAGTGTTTCCGACGACGCTGCTCTGCGATGATGTGTTTGAACTTGGTTCGAAAGAAGTGTCTGAAAGGAACGCGACGAGCTCGGATCAGCTCGAGTAAGACAGTCTCTTGAAAGGCTTTCCACGAAAACGAGAGGCGTACCTTCGAACAGAGATCATGATCAGACTGACGCTGACCTGGGAAAGATGAACGAGAAGAAGAACGGCAGGTCAGTCTCGGGAGACGCGTCGAACCCATGGGATCGAGAGTCGAGAAGTACTCACAGGACTTCCACAGAGCATGAGGATGAAGAGGATCGTCTGCTGCCAGCCAGTCAAAGTACTAAGGTTGCTGGAAGCGAGTCCACAGACGCTAAGGCGGTGGGGAAAGTGAAAAGGAAGGATGGTCAGCCCTCCCAAGAGAAAGAGAGAGGAGGAAAAGAGGGAAGCGAAGCTCAGGACTGACCACATCGCACTGACGCAGTTGAAAAGACAATCAATGTAGTCGATGTGGATCTCTCCATTAGAAGCGTAGAAGATCCCAGAGGCGATCTGAGAGCAGCAACAGAGACGAAGGAAGTAAGCACGTGTTTCGGACGGGAGCGAAGGTGAACGAGAGCGGAGGAGGGGGGAGAGGAACGAAGAGCTCACGATGGGGGTCTTGAAAAGATATCGACACGCGGGTAGTTCAGGGAAGGATGAAGGAGAGTCAGCATGGATACTAGCTGACGCTCGCGACCGGATATCATCGTAAGCGGGAGGAGGTAGGGGAGGGAAGGAGGTCGAGCTCAACACAGCCGGCGTCCTCTCTCCTTCCTTCCCTCCCTCTTCTCGCAGCAACAAAAGCGATAAACTCACAAAGGTGAAGAAGATGAGATGGATCCTGGTACAGATTCAAGACCGGAAAGAGGAAATTCAAGAAGCAAAGAGGAGGGCAGGGAAAGCGGAAGAAGAGGAACGAAGGCGATCAGCTGGAGCTTCACTTTTGGTTGCTTCTTCCTTCCCATCCATATCCTTCCCTTCTGAACGAACGACCTTGAACACTCACCTATAGAAGTTCAAGCTCCCCGTTAACCTCTTCCTCCACGTTCTTGGATGTTCTTCCTCTTCGCTGGCCAGAGGAGAGGAGGGAGGTTCCTCGTCGTCTCGATTCAGCGTCCGACCTCGCCCGGTTGGCTCCTCAGGCATGCCCTCTCGTCCGTAGGATGCCTTCAGTATGTGAGATCTGGAGATGAAGTTGATGGGTAGGTGGAGGATAGAGCGAAGGCGATGTTGGATGGGAGAAGAGGGAAAAGGACGTCGTCGTTGTTGAAGGGAACTAAAGCCTTGGGAGCGCTCGAGCTCAAACAACTTAGGGCGGGGAGGGGAGGGACCTGAAAGTCGGATTCAGAAGATTTTTGATGATAAATGGACCTGAGTGGGAACTGACTAGGGTCCTGGACCGATCGATGCTGTATTGTTTGCCAGAACGGCCTAGAAGAGGAGGACTGGAGGAGATAAGAAACACGACGCGTCCGTTGATTCGTCCTTCTACCCCTCACTCACCGCAGCTTATTCGTGCATGCTATTATGATCTAGGCTCTCCACAGACTGGATAATAGTCAGCCGTCTCGAGAGCACAGTCCAAAGGGCGGAGCTCGAAAGAAGAAACATGGAAAGTTCAGCGCGTCGCGTTTCTCCCCCCCTCTTCTTCTCCTCTCCTCTTTGATGCCCTAAGAACATGTCTTCAAACTCAATATATCTATTCGAGCCTTCCGTAACGTCACCTGAACCTCTCACTCTCTCGCAATAGAAACTGTCCGAGTCTTCGCGTCGTCCCCTCTTCCCTCCGCCTCACCCAAACCACCACCATGTCCCTCTCACCTCCCTCCAAACTCCTCCCCGCACTTCAAACGTCTAATTTTACTTGAGAAGGAGGAGAGGAGAGGGCCGAAGAGATCGACGCGCGCGCGTTCTTTTCCTCTCCCTTTCACGATTTGAAGGTTAATATTTTTTTTCAACGGCTATTCAGATCACAGCTCAGTCTTGCTCGCTTTCCCTGAGTCTCTCCTCTAGCAAATTTGAAGGCAGGATCGTCGTCGACTGCCACCCCCCGCAGGTGGGTCTTTCGGACGCGACTGGAAAGAAAAGAAAAACAACGAGGTCTCCTTCTCCTCCAACTCCTTCCCCCCTTCCCTTCCTCCTCTTCTCATCTTCCCACTCTCTCGCTCCCCTAGCTCACTCCTTCATCGGATGGCCGATACGACCATCAACATGGTGAGTCGATCTATACATTTCCTCGTCTTCGAAACTTGCTTGGTTCGCTGACGACTTAACCTCCTCCTTCCTTTCCTTCCTCCTCTCTTTCCCAGTCCTCTCGACTCCCTCGCCCTGCATCCTCCCCAGTCAAGGCCACCACCAAATCCATGCTTCCTCCACCACCCTCCTCTACCACCAACGTCCCTCTCGCCTCCTCCAACACGCTCGCATCGAAACGAAAGGCAGCTCCAACGGAAGCTCCCTTCCAACCAGCTTCCAAGCGAGCCACCGTCGCTCGACCAGCTTCAGCAGCATCCTCCATCACTCCCTCTTCCTCTACAGGCTCATCGTCAGGATCATCCTCCCTCAGATCATCCCAACGAGCTCCAATCTCGACTACGGCAGCTCCCAGACGAGGAGTCGTTCCAGCACCTCGACTCGCCGTTCCTCGACCTGGAGCAGCTTCGTCGTCGTCTACCGGTATCGGAGGAAGGAGGAGTCCCAACTTGTCGGCATCCACTTCTACTACTAGACCTCCTTCAGCTACAGGAGGAGCGAGATCAGCCAGCGGAGGTCCCCTCGGTAGATCAGTCAGCTCGAGGTCAACAAGCGCTGGACCTCAACCTCCTGCTCCTGCTCCTCCTCCTTCCGTCTCGTTGGAACAGCACGAGGTGAGATCCAGTTTTCCCTCTATTCGAGACCTCAGGGACTGATGACAAGCATCTCGTCTCTCTCTTCCAGGAAACCAACAAGAAGGTCAACGAGATGGAGAGGCAGATGCAGGAGTTTATGGCTTCCGAGAGGAACAAGAGTGAGCTCTCTCCTCCTTCTCTTTTCTTTTCCTTTCCTTTCCTCGTCCCCGTCGCTCTCCTGCTCACTCACTTTTCCATCTCCCTCTTCGTCCGTTCGTACCAGTCTCCTCCCTCGAAACTGCTCAATCCACTCTCAAAGTCGAGCTCGCCACTGCCAAATCCACCTCCCTCGAGATCTCTCGCTCCTCCTCCCTCAAAGCCGACGACCACGCTCGAGAACGAGCCGCCTGGGCTCGAGACGCTGAGGATCTCGATCGAGAACGGCGAGAGAGGATCAAGGCTGAACGACTGGCTTCCGAGCTGCAGGATGAGGTCAGGGCCAAGAAGAACGAGATCAGGGATTTGGAGGAGGAAGGGAGGGATGAGAAGAGGAGGTTGGAGAAGGAGTTGGATGCGGTGAAGGAGGAGGCTAGGTTGGAGAGGAAGAGGTTGGAGAAGGTGGCTGAGGTGCTGAGGGAGGAGTTGGAAAGTGAGGTGGAGGGTAGGAAGAAGGAGAGGGAGGAGGCTGAGGCTGTCAAGGTGCGTTTTGGTTTCGAGTCAAGCTCACGTCGTATCCCTCCTTTGACGAACAAAGAGCTGATCTTCGACTGCTATACCTTCTCCTCTCTCCCTCTTTCGCCACTACAGAGATCGCTCTCGTCCGTGTCCCTCCAATCCATCGATCTCTCGACCAAAGTCTCCTTCCTCCAAACCAAAGCCGACGCTCTCGAAGTTCAAATCGCTAGCGTCCGATCCGACAAGGCTCAGGTCGTCGCTACCACCGCCGCCGACGTCGAGGCTATGAGGATCAGAGTCGAGGAGGCTGAACAGAAGGTTCGGGAGGGAGAGACCGAGAGGAGGAAGCTTCACAACCAGATTCAGGAGCTGAAGGGGAACATTCGAGTGTTTTGTCGAGTTCGACCTCCGATGGGTGAGTTCCCGTCCTCTTTCTTCTTGTTCTCAAACGGTGGCGATGGTGGGGCTCGGATGCTGGAAGGGGAGAAGGAGGGTAGTTGGCCTTGAGTCGGAGAGAGCAGAGCTGATCGTTCGTTCGCCTCAACTCTTTCCCTCGCAGAGGTCGACGGTCAACTCGCTGTAATCACCTACCCCGACCGAGAAGGAACTCAGATCGTCGTTTCGAACCCCACCGAATCGGCCATGGGAGCTACAAGGGAGCAGACGATTCCTTTCGCTTTCGACAAGGTCCGTTCTTATTCTTTCGAGTCGCGTCGTCGCCTCTCTCTCGCTAACTCCCGTCCTCCATTTTTTTGGTTCCTATGCAGGTCTTCCAACCCTCCTCGACACAAGAGCAGGTCTTCGAGGAGATCTCCGCCTTGACTCAATCGGTTCTCGACGGTTACAACTGCTGCATCTTCGCCTACGGTTCGTTCGCTTTCGATCCCCCTGTCCCTCCCGTTCTCACGACTGACAGTCGATGTTTCCTTCTTGCGCTACAGGTCAAACCGGAGCTGGAAAGAGTTTCACCATGGAGGGAGGAAACGTGAGCCCCTTCCTTCTCTCACTTTTCTCGTCAAGACGCGTCCTCGTCTTCCTCCTTCCCGCTCTCGAAGCTGACTGTTTCCTCTTCTTCCCTTTGCTAAACGCAGACTCCCGAGAGCTCAGGAATGATTCCTCGTGCCATCGCCAAGATCTTCGATACCACTGAGAGGCTGAAGGAGCAAGGATGGGTTTACGAGCTCGAGGGACAGTTCTTGGAGATCGTGAGTTTATCCCCCTCTTGCTGGTTTTATGTCGGCCGAAGGCTGAAGAAAACCTGATAGACGGACGAGTGCTGATACTACTTCTGTTTTGATATGATCCTCATCGCCAGTACAACGAAACCCTCAACGATCTTCTCGGTACGGAGGACTTCGACAAGAAGAAGCACGAGATCAAGCACGAGAAGATCGGAAGGTCGACGAGGACTACTGTTACTGATGCGACTCTTGGTGAGTTCAATTCTTCACATCTTCAGCCTTCCGAGCTCGAGGAACGTTGGAGAAGACGAGACGAGATCGACTGAACTGAACCCTCTCCTTCCTCTTCCCGTCGAGCAGTTCCCCTCAAATCACCCAACCAAGTCCGAGGTCTTCTCGAACGAGCTCGAGGTCGACGAGCGGTCGCCGCCACTCTCATGAACGAGCGATCTTCTCGATCTCATTCGGTCTTCTCCCTTCGAGTCTCGGGGAGCAACCCTCTCACCGGAGAGTCGTGCGAGGTCCGTCCAGGTCTCTTCCTCTCTTCGTAGCTTCGTCTCGTTCCGCTCTCGGTTTCTTCCTCGCTCCTCTATCTTTTAGAGTCGTGACTGACACTCTGCTCTCTCGTTTCAATTTGTTGTACACAGGGAGTCCTCAACCTCGTTGATTTGGCTGGATCCGAACGACTCGCTTCGAGTGGAGCAGGAGACAACAAGGACCGTCTGAAGGAGACCATCAACATCAACAAGAGTCTCAGTGCTCTCGCTGACGTTATCGGAGCCCTTGGATCGGCTGCTGGGGGATCCGGAGCTCACGTCCCTTACCGAAACTCGTGAGTCTTGTACCCTCCCGTTCTCGCTTCGTTGCCCCTCATTGTTCGCCTCTTACTGACCCACTTCTCGTCTCGTATTCGAACTCGTAGGAAGCTCACCTATCTCCTCCAAACCTCGCTCTCCGGACAGGTAAGTCTCACCTCCTCGCTCTCTTTCCTCGACGCGTCCTTTCTCAAATTGATCCTGACCTCTGCTTTCCCCTTCGCCGCGTCCGACCCACCTCCAGAGCAAGACTCTCATGGTTCTCAACCTATCTCCTCTCGCTGCTCACATGCCCGAGTCCCTCTGCTCTCTTCGATTCGCTACCAAGGTTCGTTCTCTCCTCTCGCTCCCTCTCCTTCTGCGCCTCTCGTTCGCTGAACGACTCCCTCCCTCACGCGTCTTTTAGGTCAACTCCACTCAAATCGGAACTGCTAAGAAGACTGCTCCCAAGTAGACATCCTTCTGAGACTCGCTTCTCTCTCTTACTCGGTCTCGTTTTCGTTTCGGAACTCTTTGTTTCGCTCTTTTTTCCTTTGTTTACCCCGTGGTCCCTTCTTCCAACTCGTCCCTTCCTTTGTGCAGCCTGGATTTCTTCGTCTTTTACCTTTCCTCCTGTCCTTTCACCTCATCTGCTTGCCTCGACTCGTTCTCTTCTCTCTGCCTTTTCGCCTTTGGTTCTCTTCTCTCGACGATACAGTTTTACAAACCTGCGCCTCTCTTTCCTGCTTTCGACAAGCGACGCTTTCGAAAACTTACTGCACGCTTCAAAGACTCAGGACGGGTGGTGCGACTTTGAGCAAAGAAGGAGGGCCGGCGAGGGAGTTGGGATTCAGACGCGTCGCGATTCAACTTCCTCTGGCCGATGCGATCTTCCTGCTCAGTTGTTCACTTCGTTTATCGCAGCCCCGGTCAAGTCTGCGTGAATGGAGGAGTTCCGGCTCATTGCGTTGAGCTCAGCTTCGAGTCGAGAGGAGAAAAATGGACTTTGGACGCGTCGTCGCGGAAAAAAAAGTCTACGAGTCCCCAACAACAAAAAGGCTTGCGCAGCGATGTACAGGACTCGAACCTGTGCGCCCAGAGGGCATTTTCGTGAAAATTTATAGCAAGAAAACATCGTAACCACTTGATTAACATCGCGTTGGCATGACAACCTTTCGGCGGGGATAGAGGCCCTCGCATCTTCTCTGCCATCTCACCGACTCTACCTCCATGCTAGGAGGATGCCCTTGCTGGAGGGGAGAGCACCTGAGACCACCGAGTTTCAGTCTTGCTCGATGTTTGTGGGGGGAAGGAGGTCCAACGATCGCGACGAGAGGACCTCGTCCCCGCCTTTCTCTGACTCGAACCCAGTTTTAATCCTTTTCGTTGTTTAATAATGGGCCTCTTTCCTCTGAGCGTCTACTCGTTTTGCCCTTGCAAAGAAGAGAAGAAAACCTTCAGCATAAGACCAATCGAAGACAAGGAATCTCTAGTCGATCGAACGTCCGACTGCTCTCTTCCCTTTCTTCTCCCCTTCAATCCTCTTCTCTTCCCTTCAGATTGAAGCCATGATCTTTCCCTCTCAGCATATCCATCTACTACTAGTTCCCATCACACCTTGCGAGCCTTTCTCCTCTACATAAACACACCGGAACCTCTGCTCGTCCATCTTGAACCCTCCCGACTCTTTTGTTTTCTCCCAGCATCGAGAAGAAAGACGAGACTGAAGACGTGGCCTCGCAGGTGAATTTGCGTCGCGGCTGATGGAGAACTCGAAAGTTTGGCCAGCAGAAACGAGTAGGTACTGGTTGGGCTTCATCTCGAACCCACCGTCGGAAATGAAAGGGATGAACGAGAGGTCTCTCGTAGCGGCGAAGAAGATGTGGATCGACGCGTTGATCAGGACGACTGCGAGAATCTACGACGGACAGAGGAGCAGATTCGTGGGAAGCTTATTCAAAGAAAATCAAAGGGTGCTATAGAAGTAAGAACAGCAGCAGCGACGTCGCGTCAACTTCGAAGCCTCGACCACGATCAGCCGCCGTGAGCTCTTCGAGCTCGGGAGGGTGGGGCGAGGAGGCTGAGAGAGATCGAGGTGTAGAATAGGAGTATATTTCTCCGTCACCGGCGAGGTTTTGCTTATCCTTAGAGGAAAAGTTGCCTGAGATGCTAGCTATAAAAGCATCGAAGTCGGATTTATACAATTCAAAATTCAAAATAGTGAGACACAGGCCTCCCCTCCGCGTCGACGATCTTTGTTCATCGAGTTCAACGCGTCGGATTCAACTTCCAGCTCTTGGGACGGATTTGACGAGGAACTTGTATGTATCTCAATCTATGTAGAGCCCAATTCAAAATCAACTTTTCCAAACGGGCGTTGAAGGACTGGGTGGTGGTTGATGGCGGCAAGGAAGGAAGGGAGGGAAGGAGGGCTGATGGAGGATCGATCGGTGACTACCCAACTGGTCTTTCTCTTCCCTCTCTCGCAGGAGCCAGATTTCTCTACGCTTCGAGCCGAGCAAGACGGGCCCAGAGCACGACCTTCTCTCCCACCTCAGATTTTCACCTTTACCTCTCCCGCCAAGCAGTGAGAGAAATCGTCATTTTTCTCACTCGAAATAGACCGACGTGCCCTCCTCCCTTTCTCCCTCCCTCCCAACCCTCACCATGTCCTCCTCCTCCTCAGCTCCTGTCTCCCCTCCCCCCGCGACCTCAACCTCTTCTCCTTCTCCTCCTCCCACCACGCTCGCCCTCACCAGAACTCAAAAACTGCAAGCCTTTGTCCTCCTCGGCTCCCAACCGACCTCGGGTCCTTTCCTGTTCGGCATCCTGCTCGACCTCTTCTGCTCCCTCCTCTACGCCGTCTGCGTGACCGTCAACCTCTTGTACGCTCCCGAGGATCCCAAGTGGGTTCCCGGTCTGTACGCTTTATGCGCTCTGGTTTACGGAGCCGGAGCGAGGAGGAAGTGGATGTTGAGGAGGGACGCGTTCCAGGAGAGGAGGAGGAGGGAGACGGAGGGGAACGAGGCGGAACGGATGTGGATCAGGGAAGGAGAGGAACACGAGGAGAAGGTGGATGAGAAGGAGGAGAAGAGGGAGATGGTCGAGGTTTAAGGATGAAGAGAGAAAGCGAGAGGTGAGTAGAGAGGAGGGAGAGGTGGTTGAGCCTCGAGCGAGGGATGCGTTGATGAGACGAGGGCTGAGTCTGCTCTCTTTCTTCCTTTGAGTCTTTTCTTCTAGCCGGAGGTGGTAGATATCTGGTGAAACGGAATCATAGAGTAGCTTTGCATAGTAGATATACGTTGACCCATTCAGACTCTGGTCGAAGAAAGCCCGACCTCCTCCTCCGCTTCTCCTCTCTTTGTCCTCCCAAACCACCATGAGCTCGTCGTCCTCCTCGCCCGGCACTGTCGTTCCCTTAGCCTCTCAATCCCCAGAAGAAGCTCCCCATCTCGTTCCCATCTCTATGCAAACCGGAACTTCATCTCCCTCCTCGAAGCAACTCCTCCTAAAAGTCACCTTCAACTTTGGTCTCCTCCTTTCGTCCTCAATCTTCCTCGCAGGTCTGATCCAGGCCTACCTCGACACCCGCAACTTCAATCCGCTCATCGTCGGGTATGGGTTCGCTGTCATCTGGTTTGGGACGAGGGGAGTCCAGAGCTGGAGGAGGTGGAGAGGGGAGGTGAGGAAGGCGATGAAGGGAGAGATGGAGAAGAAGGTCGAGCTTGAGCAGCTGGCGAAGGATAATCTGAGCTATGTAAGGACATCGAGATAGGAGCGCCCTGTGTTGAGCAGACGAGGAAAGAGGTTGTATAGGACGATGAGGACTGCTGAAGAGAGGAGAGGAGAACGCCTTTCACACCGTCGAGCTCACGGCGTGAGTCCGTCCTTCCTCCTTCGCTGATGGTTCGTTCAGAGTCCTCCAACGACCACCAACTCTTCAGGAAGGACTTACATCGACACTGTGCCTCTCTCTCTCCACACTTCTTTTTGAAGTGGAGTTCACTTCTGTCTTCGCCCAGCGACCCGTCAATCTGTCCACACACCGCTTCCCTCCCCTCCTCTCCCCTTCCCTCGAAGCTCGTCCAACGCCAGCCTCCATTCTCCAGAGTTCCAACATCAGGCCTCTACAGCTTTTCAGACTAACGGAAACACTGTTCGACACCCGGATCTCGTCAAGCTGGAACGAGAGGAGACAAGGTGAGCTTTGAGCTCGAGAGAAGGAGAGTTAGTTGAACGTCGAGCTCACTTCTTCCTCCCTTCTCTGTTCCTTCTCTTTTTCACTTTCCACAAGAACGATCATCTTTACCACTTCCTCGAGCTCAGCAGTGACAATCCGTCATGATTTCACAGTCAGCCTCGATGCTCTGGTCTCGACACGCTTGAGAAGGAGGAGGAAGACGGCATCGGTCGACGAGGTTCGTTCTTTCTCGTCGCTTCTGGACTAGGATCGAGCTGTAGAGTCCATCAAGTCTGAGAGATGCTACTGGATAGACAGGTGGCTGACTCTCGTGCAATTTCGCTGCTCTTCGTCCAGTCTGGACCTGACACGGCTCCCTTCCCGAACGAGCTCCTTGGACGAGGTCGAACGCGAGCGACGTTTCGAAGGGAGATGAGAGCCTGGACTCCGAAAGGCTTTGCTTGTACCGTGAGTACCCGCTTTACCTTTCCTGCATTTGCTCCTGGATACGAGAAGGAAAGAACGATGCTCCGATGAACCGTCTCGAGGGCTCGAACGGGCTGACCCCTCTTCCCCTCCCTCTTCCTCTTCCCAAGATCAATCTACTAGGTCTCACCTTCCTATTGGGAACTGGCAGTGATCTCTCAGGCTCAAGATCCCAAGCGAATTCTACGCCTTTCGCCGCACAACTCACGCGGACCCGCGTTTCCTGTCGACTCCCTCCGAACTCATCCTCGTCCTTCCGTTTTTTCGCTGACAGCTTCGTCTCCTTGACCACGGTTTTACTCCCCCTTTGGACTATCAAGCATAGGATCCGACAGATACCCACACGCAGTCGGAAGATCCGTGTCGAGGCCAAGGGAGAGGAGGAGATCTGTCTCCTCGACGGCGAGAAGGCGAGGTCTGTAGGACGCGAGAGGAAGCGACGAAGAGCCCGAGCTTCCAACAGCAGGGAAGTGACGCATAGATAAGTGAACACTTCCACTTCCTTAACATCTTTTACTATCCCTCTCATCGAGACGTCGTGCAACGATGGGAAGGAAGAAGAAGGACGGGTTCGTCGAGTTGTTCTTCGCCTTCGTTTCCCTCGATGACCCTCGTTATCTCTGCTTCTTTTCTTTCTCGGCTATATCAGTACCCATCAAAACACGAGCCAAGCACGAGGGATCCGCGGCGAAATTCAAGAAACCCTCCCTGTTCTCTGCAAAACATTCTTCGTCCTTCTTTGAACCCGGGCCCTGAACCGGACGCGTCTCTTCCTGATCGTCTCCCTCTTCTTTGTTCCGCTCTCAACCATCACCACACTAGCTATGCTGAAAACCCTCGTTTTACCATCCTACTCCCCACCTACCTCGCCAAAAGACGTCATCGCCCTTCTCCCTCCAACCCTCAGTCGACACTTCTCAGCCCTTTCCGCTCCTCTCTCTCACTCCCATCTCGAAGACTCCATCGATCTGCGGAAGGACTCAGCTAAGATCTTCGCTTTCGGTCATGGAGGCATCATCTTATCACCAGCCAGAGCGGATTCAGCAACCACCGAAGATGGATCGTCAAGGTGAGTCTTCGAACGGGCTCGAGGGAGGTTCGAAGGAAGAAGAAAGGGAACGTTGACCTTCTCGAGCCTTTCCTCCCTTTCCTCGGTCTCTCTACAGAACGACGGGCTACCTTCAAGTTGTGTCTACTACGAGACGTACGGTCAAGAAGATCGTGATCAGGATAGTTGGTCGTCAGAGCATCGCTTTCCCTCAAGACCCCTTGAACAGGGAACGCGACGAGACCTACTCCAAGGTCGTCGTGGTCGGGAGAGGGTTCGAGCGAGGAGGAGGAGGAGTGCAGCTTGTGCAAGGAGTGAACACGGTGAGTCCTTCCCTACTTGTTTCGCTGTAATCGTCTACTTTAAGCAGCGAACTGAAGTTATCGCTCTCTATTCTTCTCCTCGTCCAGTTCGAATACTCAATCCAAATCCCAGCGACGACGTGCTGTCGAGTCTCCAGTCCCTACGCCGAGATCAATCATTTCGTCTGTGGGACAGTCGTAGGGTCCTCGAGAGGAGTCTTTGGGAAAGACTTGCAGGCAGAGCAGCAGATTTGGGTCATGAGTGCTCCGGCCTCGTTCTCTTCGGATTCCGAGATCGAGTGTGGGCCGCCTCTTCTTTCCTCCGTTTCCCTACGAGACTCCACTGCCGCTCTCCGAAGCTAACCTGATGTTTTCTTTGCTGGTTTCGCTAGGCTTCGGACTCGACATTCGTGCAGAAAATCACACACCGAAGCTTGGGCCATTTTCGCTCACCGCGTCGTCTTCTGTTCGTCCCATCTTCTCTGCCAATCCCCCCAGTCTCCTTCCTCTTTTCAAAGGCTTCTTCTCCCCCGAGTTCTCTTCACTGACGACTCTTCTCTCCCTCACCTTTCCTTCCTCCGCCTCGTCAGCGTTTCATCGTCGGGGGACCTTTCGTTCTCTCCCTCTCCCTCCACTCCCCTCCTCCCAACCTCGCCATCTACGCTGTCGTCGTCTACATCGATCAAACGGCCGATCTCACCTCTTTCCATCATCCCTCGAAGACCGCTGTCGTGCGCTCGAAGCTGATAGTTCTCGAAGCCAGCGGGGGCGAGAAACCACTGAACACGGGACACCCGCTGAAGGAGGGCACAAAGGCGATGATGGAGTGTAGGGGAGAGAGTGGAGATTCTGCCTGGTCGTTTGAGAAGGTTGCTAGGATGGTGAGTTACTTTCACATCTTGCCTCGAAGGAGGAAAGAGAGGAGGCGCCGGTTCGACGCGTCGTTCAACTTGCTTTCGAAGACTGACTCCCTTCTCCTCCATCCCTCTTTCTTTATTCCTTCTCACTTTGTTCCTGATCTATCTACCTTCTCGCAGCCAACCGACGAGCTCCTCCAGCCAACCACTCATCCATCAACCGAAACTTCCATCCGCTTCACCGCCGAACTCGTCGTCAAAATCTACTACACCTCCTTCGACCCGATGGATCCGAGCTCTTCCACCACGCTGCTACGAGCTACACTGCTGAAGAGACAGGTCGCGATAGGATGGTTCGTCTTCAGATTGTCTTCTTTGCTCGTTCGTTCGTTGAGCTGACCTTGTTTTCTCTCCCCCTTTCCTGATCAGTTGCGGCTGCCTCAAAACCCGACTCTCCCTCCCCAACTACAGTGAAGATCCTTCTTCCTCTGTCTGCTCGTTAGCGATGTACGTCCCTTCTCCTTCTCCTCTCTTTCTCTTCCCTCCCTCTCCCTCTCCTCCGACGCTGAATGCCCTCTTCTCCCTCGTCTTCTTTACTCACCGAACCTCAACAGGAAGGAAGGATCCTGCCAATGCAAAGAACCTTGGGAACCCATGCTCAAAGCTGAACTCGAACTCGCTCATCCTCCTCCCTCGTCGTCGTCGTCGTCGTTGGGGAGAGACGGGGAAATCATGCCTGCGAGGGAGTTGACGCTGGGAGAGGAGCAGGCGAGATATCTGATCCCGGCTAGGAAGATTGGGGAGACTTACTATCCAGCTAGGGTTGTGAATGATATGGGATGAGGCATCTTTCGGAGAGTTTGGGCTAGGAGAAGAAGAAAGGGGACTGGGACGCGTCGCGTGAGACGAGAGAGAGAGAGAGATAGAAAGACGGCTGGAGAAGTTCGGGGTCGAGAAGTGAAGCTCTCGAGACGAAGGTGTGATAGGCGAGTTGAGGAGTTTGTAGAGGAGGGAGAGAAGAGCATGACTGCAGGTAGGGAATCGGTGAGAAGAGTCGAGACGGAGAGAGATGGGTGGACGGACGATGGAGCCCGCCGAGCTCCTCCTTTTGATCTTTCCGAGCTTCACGCTGAAAAGAGACTCGAATATCTAAGCGGTAAAAAATCTGCTGGTTCCTCTGCCAGTGACCTCGAAAAGCAAACGCGTCGCTCAGAAACCTTCGGCCGCCTTCAAACAAGAAACGGGCGACGGGGAGATTTCGACCCAGCCCTTTCCGCTTCTCGCCTTCCTCTCCTCTTCTTGACCTCCAACCATGACCGCCGTGAAACCTTTCATCCCACCTGTTCACACCTCGCCTACCAAGAAGGTCACCGTCGTTGAGCGACGGTTCGACTGGGAGAACCAGTTCGCTCAAGGTGAGTTCAAGAGGCAGAGGGAGTAATGGAGACCGAGGTGTCCGATTCTCGGAATCGTTCGAGTGGGAGGAGGTTTGCGGTGGACGCAGGAGGATGTAGACATGTTCAGGGGGACTGTAGCATGCTGGGATGAGCTCTGCAATCTCTGTGGTGCGAGCAGAGCAGTAGGAGACGCTGGGAAGGAAGGAGGAAGGGCGGACAGGGAGGGAGATTCCATCAGCAGACCTCGTCGTTTTGTTCCTTCCCTCTCTCAGATTTGAGCTGACCTTCTTCTCTCTCCCCTGCTACGCTCTCTACTCAGATCTCATCGACCACGAACAGGAGATCGTAACCATAGACGCTTCAGAATCTGTGGAACAAGCTTGCGAGGTGAGTCAGATCTCCGTTCCAGACCAATCTCAACCGCCTCCTTCCCATCCTTTCCTCCTCCACGTCGCCGTCGGCAAGGATCCCTTCCTGAAGCTTCGAGCATGGTTCGGAGTGACCTGCCCTAGAGGAGCGATTGCTCTACTTTTCTGCTGGTGGGACTTTCCTCGAGTCTCGCTCAGGCAATTCTTGGAAGGGAAGGACCGGGAGGAAGATGGCGAGCTCGAGGTCAACCTTGTTTGGTGGGAGACTTACTCGCCCGCTGAGGTCCTTGGGAGCTTCGAGGATAGCTGCAATGGATTCAGCAGAGTCCAGAGTGCTCAAGAGATGCTTGTATTCTACGAAAACAGCCGGATCTAAGGAGCAGAAAATCTCCGAAGCTGACTCCCTTCTCCTCCCTCCCCTTAGCTCCTCCTCTCCTCCAACCTATCCTGCCTCATCGTCACCCAACCAGCCCTCACTCTCACCAGTACCTCTCCCGTCGATCAAGCTGTCGGACTCTTCGACTGGGCCGACGCCAACTCCTTTCTCACCCTCATCCTCAGCTCAACCTCCTCCTCTTCCTCCTCCTCCCACCACAACCCTTTCTCTTGCCCAGTCGGCGAGCAAGGACCTAATCACGACCTCGAAGAGAGGGTCAAGAAGCTGCAGGCGATGATCAGGAAGGGGACCGAGGTGGTACCCGTAGGAATGGCGTGCGATCTGTCGGGAAAGAATCCGTTGGTGACTTTGAGTTCCGAGGCGCCTTTGCTTTCGTTGCTTTCGATCTTTTCGACTGGTGAGTCCCTCGTTCGCACAATTCGCCTACGCTGAAGACCAAAAGGCTGATCTAGTCGTCACATTCGTCTCTCTAGGAACCCACCGAATCCTCCTTCTTCCTCCAACTCCCTCCTCAACCCAGCCTTTCGCTGGTCTCCTCTCCGATCGACATCTCCTTCGACACATCCACAACTCTACCTCTCAGCACCTCGGAAGCTCGTCGATACTCTCCCATACTCTCGCCCAGCTCAAGCTCGGCAGTCACGACGTCGTCAAAATGGCGGATTCGAGGACGGTTTTGGACGCGATGCGAGTGATGAGCGAGGAGGGAGTGAGCTCACTCGCTGTCGTTGACGAGATGACGGGTGGGCTGGTCGGAGCTGTGAGCGTGGTCGATATCGGCAAAGTGAGTTTTCGCTCCCATCTTTCGGAGAAGCGAGAAACGGCTCTGACTCTGGACTTTCTGCAGTTCGTGATTCCGTCTCAGACGAGGAGCATCCTGGCCACCACTCTTTCTCAGTTCATTCGACAGACTTCTGTGAGCACAACTTCCGCCCTGTGTTCACGATCACCTTCTGACCTACCGATTTCTCCCCATCAGGCCAAGATCGGAGCCGACGACGGCGAGGATCACGTCCCAGGTTCGTCCTCCTTTTCTTCCCCCCATTAGACTCTCTCATCTTCGCTCTCCTGACCCCTCTTCCTTCGAAACCCGTCCAGTCTACTCCGTCCCACCCCTCTCAACCCTCTCCTACACCATCTCCAAAATCCTCGCCACGAAATCTCACCGAACCTACCTCTCCTACGGCTCCTCAGGAGCTCCCTCACCCTCCTCGCCCGGGCTTCAAACCTTCCTCCTCCCCTCGTCACCCTCGAGATCAAACTTCCTTTCATCTTCGCCTAGCACAAGTGCTTCCTTCGGAGGTCGAGCAGCTGGTGAAACGCTTGGTGGAGTGGTCTCCATTGTGGATGGTGAGTCCGACTCTTGTTTTGGGCTCGACGCGTCGAGAGAACGAACCCTCCCTCGTCTTTTCTCGTTGCTGACTCTGTTCGTTTCTTGCCCTCTTCTGCGCTTCATTCAGTCCTCGGAGTCTTCGCCAAAGAAGCGGGTCTCGTCTCCGCTCCCACAGGCTTGCGAGATCGAAGGAGACGAGCCTCGTCGACGACGTCTTCGTACTCAGGGAGTTCGAAGAGCGGTGGATTCGACATCAGGTCGTAACACCTCACGACCCATCTCCAAAATATACCTACACAGCTCCCACATCTCCCATCGGAGATGAGTTCACATGTCTTTTGGTTTGGTTTTGAAGGAAAGGACGCGTCTCGTTTTCGATTTTCGGTTTTCTTTGCATCTTGCTTTGGTCTCAGTCTCGCACTCTTTCTTACACACTACTCTCTACTCTTGCTTTGCTTTCCCTCATTTCGTTGCCGGTGTACTCTCCCATACTTTGTTGCTCTCGCTCTCCTGTTGCCTCTCCCCTCTCTCTCTCCTTTTCGGTTTCTCGTTTTCGTCCCAATTCGTTAGTAGCATCTCACCTCACACCCCACGCGTGTTTGTCTTATGTATGTTGACATTTCGAAGCACCACGGAGCGTTGGAAGAGAAGATGAAGAAGAAGAGAGTCGACGACGACGAGGAACGAGGTCGGAATCTCGTTCTCTTTCGGAGCGACCGGAGCTCTCACAACTAGGCAAGACCAACGAAGGATAGTTCCAGCATTCATTCATCCCTCTAGTAGTAGACCCACTTCCATCACTGGCTTAGACCTTCTCCCGCTCAGCGCGTCTCCTCCCGTCTTCCCTCCCTCCCTCCCTTCTCCTCACACCCTCAGTCCTACCACTCACAAGACCTCACGATCAGCTCCGCGATCGCCTCCAGGCCCTTCCTATCCTCCTCGTCGAACGTTCCCAGCACGACCGAGTCCAAATCCAGCACTCCCACCGTCCTCGAAGGCTCTCCCTCGATCTTGGAAGGGACGACGAGGGGGATCACGATCTCGGACTTGGTGTCTCCGTCGCAGGCTGAGGAGAACCGAACGAACCGAAGGTCAGCGTTCTCTTCCTCGTTCGCAAAGAACGAACAGCAAACGAAACGAAAAAAAAGAGAAACGAGAGGAAAGCGACGACGGCCTCGACTCACCAATGTGACCCGGATAACTCTCCACATCCTTCACCAACA
The DNA here is from genome assembly GCF_051309035.1 of Mrakia frigida. Taxonomy (NCBI): domain Eukaryota; kingdom Fungi; phylum Basidiomycota; class Tremellomycetes; order Cystofilobasidiales; family Mrakiaceae; genus Mrakia; species Mrakia frigida. The sequence continues at coordinate 530,546 of NW_027481262.1, forward strand.
CGGTCTCACTGTTCACGAACGCATCCGCACAGACTCCCTTCCCCGCTACCGTCCTGATCTGCTGGCAGGCTGGTCGTCCGTTGAAAGGTCCGAGGAGCAAGATGTTGGCTTTGGGAGCCTTGCCGGAGGACGAGGCGGGGAAGAGGGAGGAGACGAGGTAGAATCCTGACCAGTTGACGACGGGCGTTTGGGTTTCGGTGACTCCGAAGAAGAGGGGGAAGGAGAGGAAGGAGTGGTAGAGGCTGGAGGTGGGACAAAGGACGGAGAAGAGAGGAGGTGAGCTCGAGACGAAGAAGGGCGAGAAGGAAGGGCTGAAACGAACAGAGAAGAAGCGTTGGAGAGAGCTGTGATCCAGTTGGTTTGATCGTCGTCGAGGAGGGATTCGAGAGTGAGGAGCAGGTTGGCGTAGAAGGCGGCTTTGCTGGGTGAGACGAAGATGGAAAGGAAGAAGGGAGGGAGGATCGGTCAGCTTGAGAGGAAGGAGACGAGGAAGCCAGAGCAGGCTTGACGCTGGAGACGAACGTGACGATATCCTCGGGAATGTCAATATCTCCGTGAGGCATGGCGAGGGTTGAGCTTGAGCTGAGACGTAAAAGGTGGGAAGAGGGAGGGAGAGGGTCGGGAGGGAGAAGGAAGGAAGGAGAATGTTGAGCTCAACTTTTTTGAAGCGAGCTCCTTTTTTTTTTGTTTGGTTCGACCTCCCTCATGAAAAATGTATACCTCACGTCACTACCCTTCTCGTTCTCGTCGGCTCTGCCGTCGCTAAGCACAATCTGAGTCCGTTATCGTCGTCTCGGTCTGGCGGCTACCTCTCCGTCCAGCGCTCTCCCTCTGACTTGACTCTCGACGGCCATCTCCTCTTTTTTTTTTCCTTTCTTCTCAAAACTCCCCACCCAACCCTCAACCCCTCTTCTCTCCTCGAGATGAGCTTCTTGAACACGGGCACCATCCGAACTCCCATCGTCGTGAGCTCTCTCCTCTTCCTCCGCCCTTGTCCGAACGAACGAGTCAAAGCTCACCCTTTCTCCTCCTTCTCTTCCTTCCGTTTGACCTTGAAGGTCGATTCCGATCTAGCACCTCACCAGCACACACCTCTAGAGGAGTACGATCACAACTGCATCTTCCCTATCAAGGAGCTCAAGACGGATAAAGTCATCGTTACGCCTTTCATTGTGAGTTGAGCTCGATCTGAACCTCCTTCTCGAGCTTTGTTGCTCTCGTCGCTGACTCTGCTCTCTCTCTGCTCTGCTTTGACTACAAGCCTTCTCTACACGCTCAAGCCTATCTAGATGGAACCAAGCTGGACCCATTTGGGATTTTGTGCGTCTCTCCAACTCCGAGCTCGCTTTCTTTCCCATCTCCTTCCTCCCTCCTGGTTTCTTCCTCGTTCGTTCTTTCCTTCGATACTCACGCTCTCACCCTTCGGTCTTCCCCGTTCTTTCCCAGCCGCTGGCTTCCTTGGGGACCCTGGAATGATCTCCCCACTATCCTGCGCTTCCTCGAAGAAGGAAGAAAGGACAAGACCGTCGCTCTCTTCGCCGTCCTCGACACTTCGACGGGAACGCCTGTTTTCGCTGGGGTGCTGAAGCTTTATCAGTGTGATTTGGAGACCCTGGTGAGTGGCCTTACTCGCTACCTCTCCAGTCTTTCTCCTAGTTTGTTTTCGAAGGAAAACGAACGAGCGAGAGAAAGGAACACGAACTGACTTCAATCTCGACGCGTCGTGCCTTCCCCTCCACTCTCTTGCTCCCTCTTCTTTCTCCCTCTTTCCCTCCCTCAAGTCAGCCGAAATAGGCAACGTTCTCGTCCTCCCTCCCTTCCGACGCACGCACGTTTTAACCCACGCTCTTAGCCTCTTCCTCACCTGGATCTTCACTCTTCCCGCTCCCACCCCATCCCCTCCCTCCTCTTCCATCACCCTTTCCTCCCAAACCCCTCCGTCGTCCTCCTCCCTTTCTTTCCCTCCCATCCTCAACATCGGTCCAGGAGGCGGTCTAGGCCTCCGTCGCGCTCAATGGACCTCCTCTCCAGACAACCACGCGTCCATGAACGCCGCGATGCGAATGGGTTTCTTACCCGAAGGAATTCTCAGGAATCAATGGATGTGGCCTGTTGGGAAGGAAGGACTGGAGTTTGAGGATGCGAAAGCAGAGATAAGGTTGGGATGGGAGGTGGTTGGTGAGGAGAAGAGGGAGAGGAAGCGAGGCGTTGCGCATGATTGTTGGCTTGGAGGGATTACGAGGGGGGATTGGGAGAAGGATGGAGGTGTGAAGGAGTTGGTGGAGAGACAGATAAGGAGGTGAAGGGTTGAGGAGGAGAGGGAGCAGGAGGGAGGAAAGGGGAGGGAGACGCGACGCGTTTGTTTTTGGACAGTTCTCTGGGTGAAGGAGGATGAGCTTGATTCTGGCTTTTGAGGGCACGGAAGGATTGATTTGAACTGGCGTCTTAGTGTAGATGTGATTTGGGAGCTTTGCTATGGTTTCGGACGGACGAGAAGGTGGAAAGAAAGAGCAGCTAGGGTACCACGCTCGATCGGAGTCGCACGAGAGAGGAGAAGGAAAAGATCTCTTTCGGAGATCGGATCTATTGGTCGTCCTCTTAAAAATTTGCTGAAGACCTGGGAGCAGAGGTTTCGTCTGGAGGAAGAAGGAGTTACTAACTTGAGCTGCGGCGGACGGCGAGCTCACTTCGATTCCTCCTCCCTCTCCTCTCTTTCTCCTCTCGCCACCACCCGCCTCGAAGATGTCGACTCTTCCAACGTCTTCCTCTTGCACGCAGGAGAAGACTCTCAATCATCCGATCGAGTTCAAGATCACTCATCCAGCTCAAAAAGTAAGTAAGATCGCTTCCCGGCCATCTTCGTACTGATCTCACCCTTCCTTCCTTTATCCTCTCCCAGTACGCTCGTCGAATCCAGTTCTCTTCCCCTCCGACCTTCTCCATCCTCAGCGCCAAAATCGTCTCGCTCTGGCCCTCTTGCACCCTCCGTACCTCCTCCTCCTCGTCTTCGATCGGACTCGATTACGTCGACCAGGAAGGAGATCGAGTCCTCCTCTCCTCCGACGAGGAGCTTCAAGCGTTCTACCAGGACGAAGCAGGAGGAGGGAAGAAGAAGGGGATGCCGTTGATCAAGATGAGGGTCGCGCTCTTGAAGAAGGACAGGGAGGAGGAGGGACTCGGGAGAGGGAGGAACGTGGAGCTCAACGAGGACGTGAGTTCTTTTTCTCGTTCAACTCTTCCTCCCTTCTTCATCCTTTTCTGCGTCCATCTTCCCATACAAATCCAGTGGAACTGACTCTCTTCTTCTCTCCCTCTTCACCCTCTGCTCCAGCAGGAAAATCAATCTCGACCGAGCGGCTCTCAGACCTCCTCCATCTCCGTTCCTCCAGAGGTCGAACACGACGCTTCGGATATGCCTGAGCTCGTTCCTGTCTTCTTCAGCAACGGGAAAGCGAAATTGGTTACTCCAAGAGTCGTGACTCCAAGTGTCGCAAGTTCTTCCTTTCCCTTCGTTCATCACCAACTCGAGAGCCTCTTGTTGACTCTCGATCCCTTCTCCTCTTCCTCCCTCGTCCCTCTCATGTTGTTTTCAGTCGTCTCCCCCGGATCCTGTCACTGGAGGACCTCCCTGCCGAGGCTTCTCTCACAACAATACCCAGTCGCAGCACGATCACTCAACGGAGTTGGAGGTCGCACGAAGTTTCCTCGCCATCACTCGAGACCTGCACCCCAAGGAAGGAAGCACTTCGATTCACGAGGAGGTGAGTAGTCTATCCTTTTGCATCTACTTGACGGCAGTCGTCGGATACTTACTCTCGAACCTTCTCCGATCCTCCTTGACGCGTTCAGTCCAACGTCGCTTCCGAAGGCAACCTCGTCGAAACCACCAGGCCAACCCCCTCCAACTCCTCCTCGACGTCCCAGCCACCCTCTACCGTCGACGTCGAAATGGTTTCGGATCATCCACTCGAGAAGCCCAAGGAGACCGCCGCCGTCGTCGAATCCACTCCCACCGTCGCGTCCCTATCCACCCTCAACGACAACTCCCTCTCGTCTTCACCCCCCGCTCCCTCCCTCCTCCACGACCTCACCGAAGCCTTCACCCTCTTCACCGCCTCTCCAGCCTTCAAGGTCATCCTCGATCACGTTGCTCAAGGCTACTACACCTCCCCATCCGTCGAGCACACCTCCGTCGTCGTCGATCAGACCGAGCAGGTTGACCCCGTCTCGTCCGAACCGGAGGAGCAGAGCGATCCCATCCCCGTCGACCCCTCTTCATCAGCCAAGGAGAGAGAGAAGACCAACCCTACGGAGCGAGCACCTTCCATCGTCGAGTTCTGTCAGGCCGAGGTCACCAAGGGAATGGGAGAGGCGAAGAGAGGGTTCGAGGAAGCTGGATCCATCTTCGGAGGGATGGCGTCGGCGTTGACGAGTGGAGTCAAGGAGCTTCTCGTGCTCAAGCAGACGAGGAACGTCAAGGAGAGGGAGTTGAGGGAAGCAGCAGAAGCAGTCGAGAAGGAGACCAAGGTCGTCGTCAAGAACGAGAACGAGATCGGACCCGTCGTCGTCGAGTCGAACATCGGACAGGACTCGACCTCCTCCGAAGCTTCCGTGGGCTACCCAGCGGAGGAGGAGAAGAGGAAACTTTTGGCTTTGCTTGCAGAGAACGAGCGACCTCTCGCCAGGTTCGGAGAGCAGAGCGTCGTTGGTTCAAGGTTTCCCGTTCATCGTCAGGCTCCCCCCGGTGGAGGGTTCGCTCGCTTCGCTCCGTCTCTTTCCACCTCCGATCAGCAGCATCGATCTTCCTTTTCGCTTCCTTCCAATGAAGCTTTCGGGTCGCTTCTGGCTCAGCGATGAGCAGACGGAGAGGAAGGAGGGAGGAGTCGTTTCGACGCGTCGTGTTTTTTCTGTAGTCTGTCTTCTTTCGCTTCTCTTTCTTCCTTTCGATCTTTTCACCTCTTTACGACCCTCTCTTTTTAACGATCCCTTTTGTTCTCACTCGTTGTAGCTCTTTTCCACTCCTCGCCTCCCGTTCTTTTTTCACGTAGTTCACGCCTTCTCTTCCTACGATCTCTTCCTTTCTTTCTCCATTTGCGAGCTCTCCACAGCTAGTTCTTCTTTACTTTCGATTATTTCCCTAGCTACCCCTCTTTCATGACTTCATCAACGCTTCGACATCGAGAACGATTGAGGTCGACGACGCGTCTTCATCGACCGCCTGCTTTCGTTCCTTCCCCTTCCTCCCTCCCTCGACTCCCCCCCCCAGAGTTCATCTTCGGATCTTCTCTTCCTCTGTTCATCAAAAGAGGAGCTTGTAAGAAAGGCCGAAGGAAGTTAAAGACGCGATCCGCCATCTTAATTTGACCTTGCACGTCGGAGGTGAGCGTCCCTCTTTTTTTTTTTGGAGCTCTCTCCTCACCTTCAACGCTCATCATCTCCTCTCTCGCGAATGTCCTACATCTCGCCCACTCTGCGTATAGCCAGGTCAAGCATCAAGCCTCGCTTCCCTTCTTCCTCCTCTTCCAAACGAACCGTCAACATCTCCTCCCCTCCTCCTCCCAAATCATCGAGCTCAACCTCCTCCTCCTCCTTCCCTCTCTCAACCCTCCTCGCAACAGGATTCACAGCTTCAGCTCTCACCTACCTTCTCGCCAACCCTCCTCAACTCCTCTTAGATGTCTTTAACCCAGTACCGGAACCTCCGTTCATCTCGCCGCTGTATGGAAGCGAAAAGGACTTTGAGACGGCGATTCAAGAGCTGAAGAGCTTGTTCGAGCCACTGGGGAAGGATCAGGTCTCTACAGCTCCGGAAGAGCTGCTTGGTCATGGGTGAGTCTACGAGACTGTTGAGCAGCTGTTTGGGATGGTCTGGTGCGAAACTCAGGTCGGAAAAACTGGAAGGGAGGCGAGGAGAGCGATGGGACAAAGAAGGAAGGAGGGAGGGACGGCGAGCTGACCTTTCTCCTTTCCTTCGCTTTTTTTGGTTGAGCTAGTTTCTCGACCAACACTTACCACGCTCCTCGAATCCCAGCAGTCGTTACCTACCCTGAATCTACAGAAGATGTCGTCAAGGTCGGTTCCTTGATCTCTAGAGCTCTTCTTCACGAACGCTCGTGCTCAGGGCTGAACTTTCGCCTTTTTTGTGCCCTCCCAGATCGTCAAGATCGCAGCCAAGTACCGAGTCCCTATGACTCCTTGGTCTGGAGGAACCTCGCTCGAGGGACATCTGACTGCTGTGAGTCTTGAAATCATCCTTCTCACTTCCAAGAGCGCTCGAGCTGACCCTCGTTCCCCTCTTCGACGTCCCTTCGAATCAGCCCTACGGAGGTATCAGCGTTGATCTGAGTCGGATGGATAAGATCATCAAGGTCAACGTGGCTGATGGAGATGTGATCTGCCAGGCTGGAGTTGGGTGGGAAGATCTGAACGCTCATTTGAAGGAGGAGGGGATTCCGTTGTTTTTCCCTGTGAGCTCTCTCTCCCTCCTTCCATCTCTCTTTAATAGCCTTAGTATTTCACCATGTCGTTCTGGGTCTCTTCTTTCTTTGATGCTTTCACTGCTTGGAGCCTGGAGTTGCTCTCTAGACTGCTGCACAATCGTGCGCTGACCCCTTTGTCTTTCTTTCCGAACAGCTCGATCCTGGACCTGGAGCTTGCGTCGGAGGGATGATTGCTACAGGATGCTCTGGAACGAATGCTGTTCGGTATGGAACTGCTAAGGTGAGTGAGCTCTCGACTAGAGGAATACAGAGATGGGGGAGAATGACGAGCGAGCTCGAGGGCTGTCGTTTCCGACCGTCGTTGGTTCTGACTCCCGAGCTCACCTGGTAATCCCTCTTGTTTATTCGTAGGCTGAGTGGTTCCTGAATGCTACCGTCGTTCTCCCTAGTGGAGAGGTCATCAAAACGAGGTCTCGAGCTCGGTTCGTCTCCATTCTCTTCTTCTCTTCGCGACGTCGTTTCGAAACTGACGCATCTCTCCTTCCACAGAAAATCGTCGGCTGGATTCGACGTCACCAAGCTTTTCATCGGAGCTGAGGGAACTCTGGGGATTGTCACGTTAGTTCCCTCTCACCCTGGCGTCTTATCTCGAGTCGAATCCGAACGCGTCTGACCGCTTTCCTCCTTCTTTCTTCGTACAGTGAGGGTTTGTCTGCTCATCTCGACTCGTCTTCCTTTCATAACACTAACTTGACGTACTTATCTCAGCCACCCTTCGTCTCGCACCTCTTCTGCCAACGACCGTCGCGATCTGCTCGTTCCCTGACGTTCAACGAGCAACCGAGGCTGTTCAGGAGGTACATCCTGTCTCTCGAGTTCGATCCAAAGCTCTTCGATCACTGACCTGAGACTTCCTTCTTCTTCCGTCAGGTCTTGAACGCTGGAGTGCCGATCCAGTGTGTGAGTCGAGAAGATCGCGACGGCTTCTCATCCAACTCGACTGACACTTCCTTGCCTCGTTCAAACAGGTCGAGCTCTGCGACACCACCATGATGAAGGCTATCAACCAAGCTTCTCTTACCGATCAGAAGTACCCCAACAAGGACTCGATCTTCTTCAAGTTTCAGGGATCGCCAGGAGTGAGCTCAGACTTCTGCTTCACTCGATTCTCTCCTCTCGCTGACTGACTCTCTCTTTCCCCAGATGATCGCCGAAGCTTCGTCCATGGTCCGAGCTATCGTTCCTAAGCACGGAGGAGACGACATCAGATTTGCTGCCTCTGATGAGGAGTCGGCTGCGATTTGGAGAGGTCGAAAGGTTCGTCTTCTTCGACGCGTTGCTTTCTGTCTTCTGCAACAGCTGATCTCTTCCTGAACTTCTCCTTTCAGGTCTCGCATTGGAGTATCATGGCTCTGAATCCCAAAGCCAAGAGCTGGTCGACCGATGTTTGCGTGCCTGCCTCTCAGTTGCCTCGGCTTGTGAAGGAGACTCAGCAGGATCTGGCTGAGTGCGGACTTACCGCGGCGATTGTGGGACATGTCGGAGACGGGAAGTGAGTCCAAGCCAATCTCAACTTCAATCATAGACGAGCTCGAGACTTACTGTTCTTCTCCTGTTCGTTTTACAGCTTCCACGCCGGAATCGTTCGTCGCGTCTTCCCTCCCCCGTCTCTTCCTCTCCTTCGCTCTCGCTGACTCGGCATCCTTCTTTTCTCACGCAGCTTTTCGAGAATCAGGAGGAATACGTGATTGCCGATGGAGCTGTTCATCGAATGGTCGAGAGAGCTATTGCCCTCGACGGGACTTGCACGGGGGAGCATGGAGTTGGAGTTGGGAAGAAGGTGCGTCGGTATCTCTTCCTGTGGCCTTCTCGTCCTTCTCGCTGATTCCAAACCTTAAATCCGAATTCTTCAGGAATACCTCATCTCCGAGCTGGGTCTCGGAACTGTTCAGGTTCGTCGAGTCTCGAACTCTTCCCTTTCGTCACGTCCCTCCGTTCTGACCTGATGCCTCCCCTCTTTCCTTTGTTCAGCTCATGAAACTCATCAAGGACACCATCGACCCTCAAGGAATCATGAACCCAGGCAAGGTGAGCTCTCCCCTTCTTTTGGAACTCCTCTTCACTCGAATGTTTAATGAAGAAGATCGGCCGTCCTGACGCGTCGTGTTTTCCTCTCGTTCTTCCTACCTCTCCCAGCTCTACCCCGACGAGATCCCTACAGAACACGTCGTCGCGACCTGGGGACCCAAGAAATAGACAGCTCGAACCCTTTAGATATCGAGCGAACCTCTTGGGTCTGAAAATTGCATGCAGGTCAACAACGAGGCGCGTTTTTCTCGTTGGTCAAATCGTTCAAGCAAAACGCGACCTTTTCTTCTCGACGGAAACGAGTTTTGTCCATAGAGCAGCAGTTTGAGAGGCGGCATCTTCGTTTTTTTTTTCCTGCCATGGGCTGTAGGTATAGAGAGGATAGCGACGGAACCGAGAGGAGACGAGGGCGATAAGATAAGGAGAACCAAACTTGTTGAGCGATGACCTTGGCCTCGCCCTTCCCTTCCGCTTCTTCTTCTTCGTCTTCCGGTCTCGAGCTTCTTCCTCCCCAACCACATTGATCTCCCTTCCTTGTCCCAAACCTACACACCTTGCCACCATGCTCATGCCCAGCAACGTCGCTCTCACAGCAGCTCAACAACTGACACACGACCTCGCCGTCGCAACAGAGCACTCTGAAATCGACAGTGAGTTCGAGCTCACTTTTCGCCATCCCTTCCTTCTCCTTCCTTCCAATCTCCCCCCCGCTCTCATCCGTCTGACTCTCTTCATCTTGGTGGTACCTGCAGAGTACAACGTAACGATGGTCGAGCACCATCAACTGCTATGGAACGATGCCAATCTGCTCGTAATTCGAGCGAAAGAAGCCGATTTGGCTGAACAACATCGTGTTCGTCCTCCCTCTCCCTCCTGCTCCACCACTCTTCTTTCCCTCATGTGTTCTTCTTCTTCGCTTGCTGACGAGCTCTTCTTCACGCCTCTTGCCTCTTCAGATAGCAGCAGTGGCAGCTGCGATAGCTGTGGTCCCCAAACACGTCTGAGCAATCGAATCATCCCCCCTTCGCCGACTCTTCCCTTTCCCTCTCCTCCCCTCAGAAACCACCCCGTCTCAGGCTTCTCTCACTCTACCCACTTCAGCATCTGATGTTGTTCTTTCCCTCTTGTACCCTCTCTATCGCTTTCGCACTACCGCTCAGTATCATAAACTTTGCCATGCTTTTCCTCTTTGCTCTCTCTCTCTCTCTCTTCGCTTTGTTGAACGACCCCCTTGCTGCACTCTTGCCCTTGTTATGATCGATACCCTTACGTACTACTGTAACCATCAATCTCGTCAGAGACTCGAAGCAGAGCAAGAAAAAGAAGCCCACTTCGTCGTCCATCTCGATCTCGATCCTCTTCCTCGTCTCAGTCGAGTCGAGGGGAGACTTGGGAGAGGATCGAGAACGGAAGCAGACGTTGATATCGACGTTGAATGATCCATCGTCGAACCAGATGACCGAGGCAGGTCGATGTTGAGCGACGACGACGAAAAGCGAGGGAGAGGACGAGGATGCGAAGGCGAAGGCGAGGGCCGAAGGAGGTGTTGATTTCCATCGACAGGCTCGCTCGCAAGAGCACTTCGAGGATCGACCCATCTAGAAAGAAGAACAAACAGACCAGTATCAGCCTCTCATCGCTCTCCTCCAAACGACGGAGCCAACACGACAACGCGTCTAGTCGTTCGACACGAAAGAAAGGGAAGATCTCAGAACTCACCTGCCTTCCTCTCTCATTCTCCCTCTCCGCCTCTCGCTCACCAGAACCCAAATCGTCCCATTCCCAGCCCAACAACTGACCAGCTTCCCATCTCGCTCAAATCTCCGAACTCGAACCCGACGCCGAAGGAGGCCAAACCCTCCTCAACCCATCCTTCTCCTCCCAATTCTCCGTCCCTCCATCTCCCATGTTCCCGACTTCCTTCACGTCACTCTTCCAATCCTGCTCTGTTGGGACGGAGAGGAAGACCAAAACGTGCTCCGATCCAGCTCGAAGCATCGAGTACGTCGCGTCGGGAGGGAGGGAGGGAAAGGCTCCTTGAGGAGGTTCTGGAAGTGGTGGTGATGAAGGCTGGTGGAGGACAGAAGTGGGAAGTGACGGGCTAGTCGGTGAGGAGGAGGATGGAGGAGGACCAGGTGGCGGCGATTTGGAAGATCGTTGAAGGAGGAGGAGACGCGTCCGAGGGGTCGTAGTTGGAGAGAGGGAGGGATATCTGGGTTGCTGGGTTCAATGGGCGACCGAGGAATTCCAGAAGAGGAGGAGAGTTAGTTGAATGGTGACGAATGAGGGTGTGGTGAAGTCCTAGGGCGAGACTGGTCCTCGCACCGACGGGAGGAGAGGAGGAGAGGAGGAGAGGTGTTGAGACGAGGATGACTGCTGGAGGAGGCGGGGTGGTTTCGTCGGTGCTGTTGAGACGGGAGGTGTAAGAGTTGTTCCAGGAGTATAGTGTTGACCATGACGAGCTGCTCCCCATCCTAGAAGTCTCTGGCTTGACTGGTCGTCGGATCTTGCGAGACGAAGGAGGAGGGCCTCGGTGCAGCGACGAGGGAGTAGATACGCTCGTCTCAAAAAGACATGCCAGCAGAAGCTCTCCTCTCCTTCTCCTCGTCCTCGTCGACCGTTCCCGAGTTCGGCGAAGTCGTTGGTTCCCATGGCGAGGAGGAGGTCCGGTAGAGGCGAAGGAGGGTCGCGAGGGAAGGACTGAGCCGGTCGCCCAGCTCACTGGCGATGATCTGACGAAGGTAGTCGTCAGGAGGCAGAGATTGAGCGAGGTTCGTAGTGGTGTTTTCTTCCTCTTGCTTCCTCTAGGTCTAGAGCGACTCTGAGTTCGAGAGGGAAGGGAGGAAGCTTTAACCTGCGAGAACCCTCCTCGACGTCGACCCTCCCTCTCCTCTTCTACGTTATCGACCCCAAGCTGACCTCCGGCTCCGTCACCTCATCCCAGATCTCCCTATACCAGCTGTCCCTTTCCAGCTAGCAGACCGAGTGGTTGGCTCCGAGGGCGAGTCCCCAGACAGATCTGTTTCGTTTGAGGAGGAGGGAAGGAGGTCGAGCTCGACGTTTGTTGTCGAGGAGGACGAGGAGACGCAGCGGAGGGAGACGTGCGAGTCTTCCTTTTGGGAGTGGGAGAGTAGATTTTGAGCGTTGGATCCTGAGGAGAAGAGTGCGAACGAGGGAGGGGGGAAGCAGAAGGGAGCGAGCTCATCGTCGTTGAGGGAGGGAGGAAACGAAAGCTCACCTTTCGCTCCTTCTCTTTCCTTTCGCCTCCTTAACTCTCACCGCCGCAAATCTGCTACTTTTTGTTTGCCTGACATAACTGACGCTCTAGCTTCCGCATGAACGAGCTGTCTAGGATCTAGAGAACGGATCTATCCGCTTTCACCCGTCCTCTCTTCCAGACTCTTCTCGTGCTCCTGATCTTCCTCTTCTTCTTCCCTTTCTCTCGACGGTGTCCGTCGATCCCGTCTCTAGCAACCAACTGCATCAACTTCTTTCACACTCTAAACGATGCTCGCCTCTCCTGCTCGACCAACTTCCCCTCCCCTTCATGCCCACTTCGACGAGGCTTCCTCCTCCTCTCAACCTCAGCGCCGCGGCTCCTCCTCCGTCCTCTCCTCTTCCAAGTCAGCGCCTTCCGTCTCCTCCCTGAAGAGACCCTCAGCACCAACTCCAGCTCCTCGAGAACGAGCTGAATCTCAACTCAGCAACACAACTCACAGCACTACCAGAGATCGGGATCTCTCATCAGCGCCGACGAGCCAACCTCACATCGTTCTCGACGAAGCGCCAGCGAAGAGGACGAACATGCTCGAACAGGAGGACATCGTCCTCAGCGTGGATCTCTGCAAGTTTCACGCTGGAGATCGCCTTCCTTCCGATCCCTTTTGGAGACCTCGGTGAGCCCTTGCACGAATCTGAGGAAGGATGAAGAAGGAAGAGAGCATCGGGAAACTGATCGCCCGTCCTCCTTTCTTTCTTTCCCCTTTGCTGCTTCGTCGTTTCGTTGAACAGATGGGAAATGGCCAATATTCACGTAGCACTATGGACTGGACTAGCTCAGGTCTACAAGGTCAGTATATATCCGTATCTCTTGCACTTGTTCGCGTGAGAACAGAGAGGCTGACATCTGCGACGCGTCGGGTTTGGGTTTTCCTTTTTGCAGCACGCTCCTCTCATTACGGAACGTTCGGATTCGGAGAAGCTCGCGTTCTCAAGGTTTGCAGCTGCGGTGGTGGCTGCTATCGGGACGTGAGTTCCTCTTCCTAGTCCCAAGCGAGATCGTTTCTCCGTCGAGCTGATTGGGTGTCGTTTCGTTGTTTCAAGTCACCACGACGTCGAAGAGGGTGAGTCGGTATTAGAATGTGCTTCGTTAGTAGTAACACAGCTGCTGAAGCTTCTTTCTTTTCTTATATCAGAGGTGTACTTCCCCTCCCTAGAGCTCAAAGTCTCGATGGCAGCCAACCTCGATCAACACACGTCTGTGAGTTTCTCTACTCTCCTCCCCCACTCAGCACCTTCGAGTCCTGATCCTTGGATCCCGATCACTCAGTTCGACGACGGACTCCGAGCGCTCAAGTTCTACCTTCGCTCTTGCATCTTGGATCCTTCCCTCCTCGACGCGTCGACGGTTCTCGACATGGTTGATTCGTTCGCCGTTGAGCTCGCTACTCACTTCGCTGACGAGGTTTGTACGATTCGATACTTCTCAATACTTTAGAAGTTTACCTGACTGACATCGGCATCTTTGCTTCAGCTCAACACCCTCCACCCTGAGATCCTCTCGCAACACTTCTCAACGCGTGAGCTCGACAAGCAGGGAGCTTCGTTGCAGAAGCACATCATCAAGGTCGGCTCGCTTTTACCTTAGTCGCTTCCTCAATATCCGCTGATCGATCTGCCTTTCTCTCTTCTTACAGGACTTCAAACGGCACCTCTATATCGCTCTTCGTTCGTCCCGCTCTCTTTTCTCCCACTCTTTCTCCCTTCTACTCCCTTCCATTCGTAGCTCATCTGCCTCGACCTGAACTATCTCTCCACCCTTCTCTCCCTCAGCCGTCCTCATCATCAACACACCTCCAGGACGCCAATGGCCGCTCTTTTCCCCTCTCGTTCGTCGAATCCTCATCCCTCTCGTCCTCGGAAGGAAGTACAAGACGAGTTGGAAGTGTGAGTCTCTCTCCTTCTGTTTCCCCAGCTCCTCTCGACTTTCCTCTAGCCCGAGCGAGAAGAGGAAGACGCATCGTCGTTCCCGTTCCCAAACTGACACGCGTCCTCTTCTTCTCTTCAAACAGACGGGAAATGGCCCAATCAACTCAACGTGTTCCATTCCGGAGCCGGAGAAACATCATCCAACCTCGAAAAAACTCTTCCAGTCGAAGTCTTCAAGAACAACACCAGCACGCTCTCGGCCAAACCGAGCGTTATCACTTCGAGCGGTTTCGACGCGTCCAAACCCGTCCGGGCGAGGGTGAAATCGATGAGCTCGAAGTCTGTGATCAAGGACTGGACTGATGGGGTTGAGATGGGAAAGGAAGGGCGTGGGAAGGCGGGAGAACATCATGTTGAGGGCGCGGATGAGGGAGGGAGGCAGAAGGCGGAGGGAGAGGAGAGGGTGGTTGAGGGACTGCCGTGAAGCTGCTTAGATAGTTGGTTTGTAACGAATTTGATCACGATTGCTCGAGCTGGTTGGAAAGAGAACTTGGAGAGAAAGAGTGGGATGCGAAAACCGTTCTCATTGAACCACTTCCTGTGTTCGGCAGTTAAAAAAGCATCTATTCGTATCAAACCGATCGAACACCAGTGCCCTTCGAGCATTCCTCACCGTAAGCTGAACTGCGAGATCTGTAGTTGCCAACGAGAAAGAGAAAGTCAGGAACAACGAAACGAGGACCGAAGGACGCGTCTCCCGTTTTCCATCGAGCGACTCACTTTAGCTCGTTCGATCCAGCTTCACCAGCCCAAAAGAGTCCTCGTGCCCTTCAGACCTAGCATTCCTCTCGACCTTCGACGATCTCCTGACCTGCTTCTTGGTTGGCTGAGAATCCCAAACCTCGAAGTGCTTTTCCCTCGATCCTTCGGCCTCGGGTTACGACGCGACCTCCGACTCGAGACTGTCGACCGAAGACTGGGGTCGGACGTCGGGGTGAGCTCGAGGATCAACAACCATTCCAGGTTGGTTGGGAGGGTTGAAGACAGAGGTGACTACCGTCATCGAAATGCCTTCACGAGTCGATGGCGTTGTTGGAGTGGCAGCGAGGAGATGGCGTCGAGTTGAGGCGAAGATGAGCACTGATGGGGAGGGACGCGAGAGATAGGTTAGTTCTGGAGTGCTCGGCAGGCTCTCTCGTTCAAGGACGAACCGTCGGAGATGCCTGAAAAGAAAGAGCGAAGCGGAAAAAGTCAGACGCGTCGAAACCAGGCGGTCGAAACTCGAAACCCCCCCGCCCTTCGAAACTTGAAAGGAGAATTATGTACTTATACAGACGAAAAACGTGTTGCTGAAAACATAGACTGAATGGTCGAGAATCTTGTCTTGGGATCCCAGTATAACGCAGACGACGAGTGGAAGGCTGCCCACCAGATACGAAATGGGGTACCTGTAGACGGGCGAGGAGGGTTTCAGTTTACGTTTCCGCTAATGAAAGTGTGTACGACTCACCACAACATCTTCCGAGCAACTTTTCGAACCTGCCTTCCTCTCGTGACAGAGGAAGGAACCTCTGATCGTCCACCGGCGACTCCTGAGCTCGACCCTTTTCCAACTGAACTGATCTGTCGATTGGAGATCCGGTCGAGAGCTCCACTCAAGGAGAGGAACAGAATGACGTAGAGAATTAACATGATGGTGAGGGCGGAGACCGAGAGGAAAGCCACGGCCCTGGAAGAAGAGGGACGAACAGTCAACATCTCGACGCGTCGACGAGATTCAGAGACGAGACGAAGACTGACAGAAGCCACGATTTGGCGTTCGAAGAGCCGATGGTGAGCCAGCATCCATCAGAGTTTGGTCCTGAGATACGTTTGTAGGAGACATTGACAGCAAGCGAGACGGTGATTTCGAAGAAGAGGAAGAAAAGGAGAGGAACAAGCGCGACGTGTCAGCCGCTGCTTCTAGCCTGAGAGAGCGGTTAGTGGGATAATTCTTACCGTAGAAGGAGTAGGGTGACTTGTTGCGAATTGGTCCCACGATGGTTATCAGCTGCTCAAAAGAAAGAGAAGAGAGAAGGAGGTCAGCGACGCGGTAGAACGAAAGTGAAACGACTCGCGCGGGAACTGTCTTCTCGTTAGACGTACCAAAGCGAAAAGCCACCCACAGGGCACGACGACCCATTTTTCCCACTGAGGAGGAGTGTAACGAATGTAGAGAAGACAGAAGGTCTGAACGGCGAGGCAGAGACTGGGATGAAACGATGCGACGCGTCAAAGGTTGAACGACGAGCAGAACGAGGATTGACTCGACTCACTTCCAGAAGATCGCCCCTGTCACTCCAAACTGGTTCGAGATGCCTTGGAACACGCAGAGATTCTCGTGCCTGATTATGAACTGAAGAGAAGGGAGAGACGGCTTCAGAGAGGGAGAGAAACAGGGGATCGCAAAGGGGTCGTCTCTCCAGGCTGCGACGGGAAGAAAACTCACCTCTTGAGACCACCGAATATCGCACATAGCCGCAAGCGACATGCCCAGATCAAAGATCAGCAGGTTCAGAAGGTAGACTCCCACTGAATGGACAAAGAGAGCAGCGTCAGTCGCTTCGCCGAAAACTGAGAGCGGGAGGGAGGAAAAAAAGCGAGCTCACTGTCCGTCGAGAGGAACCGCTTTAAAGACTCAGATCACTCTTTTCGGGCTCCATGACCAACGTAAAAAACGTGGGACAGAAGGTAGAAGAGAAGCGAAGAGACGATGGCGCAGGAAATCACTCCAAAAGCTCCCAAAACCTGTCGACGAAATAGACAAAGTCAGCCTCGTCGAAGAAGCGAGCAGACGAGAAACAAAACTCACAGCGGTGGATGCTGCCTCTCTCCGAGTGAGTCGGATAGCTGTAATGTGTAGAAGACCCTCCCAGAGCTCGAATTCGATGGTGTTCGAGGTGTTGGACGGTAAGTCCCTCGGAAGAAACATGCTGCGTCGCGTCGAAGAAGGAGAGTCCGAGACGAAGGAAGGACCAAGAGGTGTGCTGAGACCTGAAAGGAAGCGAGAGTTTTGAGCACGCTCGAGGGAGGAAGTGTTGACGGGAAGGAAGCGAGCGAGCGAAACCTGTCGTGCTGGTTGAGAGGGAAGGAGAAAGAGGGGTGACCGGAGATCTTCAAACCGACCTGCAATAAATAAAGAGCTAGGAGGAGGGTCATGGGGTTAGATTACTTTTTCCATAGGCGAGAACAGCCGAGAAAGGGGGAGCAGGGGCGAAAGAGGACGGGCAGGAAGGCTCGTGCGTCGACGCGTCTCGACTCCAGGGAGGTCGAAGTTGTTCACGACGGATGTGAGTGGCGACTTCGTAGAGCAGCACGGACTGATATACTAGGAGATCAGATGTGCGAAGCTTGAGAAATCGACCAGAGGAACTCCCGGGCGAGAGGAGGTGGGAGGGGGTCAGCACGACTTTCGGCCTTTCTTTCATTTTCGAAGTCGGTTGATCGTCCTTGACTACCTCTCATCTCCGGCAAGAAAATTAGCCTCAGCAAAAGAACACGAGGAAAGATCAGCCAAGCATCGAAATTCTACACGTGAAGAGCGAGAAAAAACGAGCACAGCGGCTCTCTCGAAGAGAGGCGAGGAGAGACGCCTGAGAGAAGGAGAGTGCAAAGAGATCGATTTTGGTGGGAGAGAGGTGGTGTTAGGCTTAGGTGCACCCAATGCAAAAGAGAGAAGGAGAAGAGCAAAAACAAGAATCCAAAAGAGGGCTGAAGGAGAGCAAAAGGAACGGAAAGGGAGGGAGCGAAACAGTTGAGGATAATGCGAGCGAGCGAAAAAAGACAAGGAGGGAAAAGGGAAGGAGCGAACGATGCAGCTATAGAGAACAACAGATCGAAGCGAAACAGGAGGTGGAGAGAGGGAGATATGGAGGAGGAGGAAAGGAAAACGGGACGGAGGGGGGGAGAAGAGAGAGAGAGGATCTACAAATCTAATCTACTTGGTCGCCTTCGCCTTCTTGGACTTGGGTCCCTTTCGAGCGGTCTTGGACGAGTTTCCAGAGACGTACTTGACGAGGTCCTCGACCTGAAAAGGGGGAGAAGGAAGAAGCGAGCGTCAGTTGACGAAACGAGAGACGCGGAAGGAAGGAAGCGACGCGACTCACCTCGAGATGTCCCCTCGATCCAGCTCCGTTAGGATCAACAACAACAGCAGCAGCCTCGGCCTTCTTCTTCTTGTCCTCTCCTCCAACCGGGATGACCTCCTCGGCTCCATTCCTGACGACTCCTCCGTTCACGGCTCGTCCTGCCAAAGCCGCTCGTTGCTGAGGAGCGACGAACCTCTTGGGAGCTCCAGCTCCTCCCCTCTTCGCGAGCTCGACCTGACCCTTGAAGGCCTGGTGAAGACCCTCGGCCTCGATGGAGAGAGGATCCTCCTTTCCGAGCCGCTCGAGGAAGATCTTGGCGGCGATTCCAGAGTGGTGAGCGGCTCCTTCGTAGTCGGCGAGGCAGAAGAGGGACTGTCCGAGGGAGTGCTCGGCGTTGGCGATGGTGATGGAGGTGGGACCGTGAAGTCGAGCTCCGACCTCGCAGACGGATCGGAAGACCTTGGACGAGGACTCGAATTGGGATCCGAGGGAGAGGAGTTGACCTACGACGAAGACGAACGGGGAAGACGAGAGTGAGTACGGTTTTACAACTTCGTCTGTGAGCGGTGAAGAAGATGCTTACCGATGTTGGTCTGAAGGGAAAGGAAGGAAAGAAAAGACGGAAGTCAGCGTTGAAAGAGAGAGTCGAGAGGAAAGGAAGAGAGAAACGAGACTCACCAAGAGGACGAGCTGATCGGGGTGATCGTCTCCGTAAACGACGTCCCAGAGTTCCAGCACATGCCTGAACATCTTCAAAGCCATCTCGACGTCCTCTCCCAAGTGCTCCAGCATGGCCAAGTTCTGGTAGTAGCTCAGCGTATCGGGGTGATCCAATCCGAGCGTCCTCTCAGCGACGATGACTCCCTGCCTCTGGAACCTCAACGCCAAAGCGAGCTGGTCGGCGAACTCGGGTACGATGGGCTCTCCCTCCTTGAGAGGCGGCTCCTCGGCGTTGGCTCGCTCTCCGAGAGCGGCTCGGAAGAGCTGGATGACGGTGACCGAGTAGGCGTTGTAGGCTCGAGCGACGTCCTTGTGGAAGAGCGCGTGGATGGTCTCGTAGAGGGAGATGGATTCTTGCATGAGCTCGAGTCCGGCGAGCTTGTCTCCTCGTTGGATGGTGATCTTTCCAGCTTCCATGGTCTCCTCGGAGGCGGCACTCTGTTCGAGAAGAAAGACGCGCCGAAGAAAGAACAGCAGAAAGTCAGCTCGAGTCGATAGATTCGTTTAAAGGAACGAGACGAATGACGAGAGAGAGGAGAACATAGCGAATTGACTCACCGAAGGCTCAGAGTCCTTGACAGTCGGCACGAAAGCGACGATATCCTCCGGCGAGAACGTCGACGATCCAGCTCCTCCCCTCGACTTCTTTCCTCCCTTCTTGGCCTTGGCAACCTCTTCCTCTCCCTCCGAAACAGCCTCGAACTGGTAGTCCCTAGCGGCGAGCTGGAATCCGAATCGAAGAGCGAGCTCTCGAACGATCTGGGGCTTCTTGAGGTCGGTGGTGAGGAAGGTGTCGGGAAGGTTGAATCGGAACCTCTTCTGAACCTCGGCGGTGATGATGGCTCGGAGGGAGGTGGGGGTGAGGGAAACCCAGGTGGATGGGTTGTCGAGGATGAAGGGAGAGGGCTCGTGGTTGGGCTTGGGATCCGACTCGATTCCGACGAGACAGTTGAGGAAGTGGGAGACGACGGAGGACCACTCGTCGGCGAGAAGACCTCGGATGAGACCTCGAAGGATTCGCTTAGCGGCTCGGAAGACCATCTCTTGGAGAGAGACGACCTGTAGACGGAAAATGAAGAAGGAAAAGCTCGGTCAGTCGAGAACTTCGAAGACGGAAGAGGAGGAGGTGCGAGAATGGAACTCACGAGGAAAGAGTTGAGCTGGGGAACGGAGTCGTTTCCCTGACCAGCGGAGAGGACTCGCTCCATGTTGGCGGTGACCATTCCGAGGTACCTAGAGGGACGAGAAAAGAGAGGAGGGATCGAAGGAGGTCAACGAAGGAAAGAAAGGAGGACGAGGGGACGAGAAGCGAAACGAACCTCATGTTGATTCCCTTCTTGTGGAAGGCCTGAGTGAGCATCATTCCATCCGAAACGGACTCTCGTCCGGTGATGACATCGATGATGAACGAGGGAACGGCGACGGTCCTGAGGTAGACCGACGCGTCTCGAACAGCCTTGACGGCGACGTCCTCCTCGTCGTTGGTGGGCGAAGCGATGTAAGCGTTGGACTTGGTCTGCTCGAGATCCTTCTCGGCGTCTCCCGAAGGAAGAGGCTTGGTGTCGACGAAGGCGTCGGGGTTGAATCGAAGCTCGAATCGAGCGGAAGGCCCGTCGGCCTTGGTGATGCTGACCTCTCCGGTGGGCTTGTGGACGTGGATGTCTCCGTTGGCTTGAACGACGACCTGCTCCTGCTCCTCCTCGGTCTCCTCGGCGACGACGGGCTTCTCCTCCTCCTGGGAGGCGACGGTAGGGGAGGTGGCGGCGGAATCCTTGACGGACGACTCCTCGGACTCGACGGCAGGAGGAGAAGCGAGAGCCTTCCTCTTGTTGGCGAGATCGGTAGCCCACTTCCTGAACTCGGCGTCCCAGAAGGCGTCGAGGAGCTCGGGTCGAAGGAGAGCGAGTCGATGAGGGTAGGCGACTCCATTGGACGCTTCCTCGTCGTCGACCTCCATCTTCTCGGCGTCGGGGCCCTTCTCTCCCTTGGGTCGAGTAAGGCTCTCGACGTTGGACTTGGTGTAGAGAGGTCCCTCGATATCCTTCTGGAGGAACTCGACGTCGACGGGGCTGAGTCGGTAGGCGTCGAGGATGTACTTCCTCCCGTCGGTTCCGTTGAGTCCCTTGACCTCCGAGCTCGTCCAGAGCTTGATCTTGTCTCCGCTGGGTCCAGCCTTGACGTCGTGAAGAGCGAGTCGGAATCCATCGGCAACCTTCTCCATGAGGGTGTGGAAGGAAGAGTTCCATCGAACGACCTCGGGTCCGGCCTCGAAGTCGGCTCCGTAGACGATGAGGTGAGGGTTGCTCTCGGACTCGACGACGTCCTTCTTCTCGACCGACGACGACTCTCCATCAACCTCCATCTTGGTCTCCTCGTCCTCGACGTCCTCGATCTTCTTGGTAGCAGAAGCGGCGTCCTCTCCAGCGGCAGCGGCGGCTTCGACGGCTTCCTCCTCGTCCTTCCTCCTGAAGATTCCGGGCAGGAACGACTGGCAGACCCATCGCTCTCCAGCCCAGTCGACGACGGTGTGACCGAGAAGACAAGCTCCGTCGACGTCGAGTTGGTTGAGGGACCTGATACCGGCGACGTCCTTTCCACAAGCGACGTGAGCGGCCTCGTCCGATCCGAGGTGAGAGAACGAGTCGATGCTGTCGAGTCCCTTGGTGAAGAAGATGTTTCGGTGGAGCCACATGTGGGCAGCGGAGACCTCGTGAGGGTTGAGAGGGACGACGTCTCCTCGCTGAGAAGGAAGAAAAAGGTGAAAGAAAGAAGAGTCAGCGTTCGATTTTCGACGCGTCGAAGGAAACTGCTCAAGAAACTCGAGATATACGAATGCAACGAAAACGAGAACTCACAGCGATACCCATAACTCCCTTCACACAAGCAGCAGTGAACTCGGCCTGAATCCTAGCGAGGTTCTTCTCCCTGTTGACTCGATCCTGCATCGTCTCTCGGGCCATCTCCCTGGCCTGCTGGATCTCGTCGTTCCAATCCTTGGCTCCTTCCATTCCGTCGGGTCCGGTGGCTCCACTGAGGAGGTATGAAACCTGCTGCCTAACGGGATCGGCGACGGTGTTGGTCGCGGGCTCGACGAGCCAAGGGTGGGCGGCGAGAGCTTGCTGGATGGGAGTGATGGCAAGGAGATCTCGAGGTCGAGCTCCCTCGGCTCCGTCCTGCTGAGCCTTTCCGACGAGGGAAGCAAAGTTGGAGGAGAAGTTGGGCGAAAGACCGTGGAGGAGGTCGAGGAGGGAGTGGGCGGCGAAGTCCTTGGGAGAGGGTCGAGCCGAGGGATCGAAGACGACGGTGGTGGACTTGGAGACGAACCATCCTCGGACGGTACAGGTGAGCTGGACGGATTCTCCCTCGAGAGTGGTGACCGAGAGGTAGAGGAGGTGACCCTTGGCTCGGTACTGGGGAGGAGGAGGGTTCCATGGGGAGACTCCGAAGGCCTTGACGCACGACGCTGGGTGAAGGTTCTCGATAGGTCGAGGGAGGAAGGTCGAGAGAGGGGTTCCGGTCCATCCCTCGTAGTCGTTGAAGAGGTGCTTGTCCGAAGAGACGAGCTTGGAGGTAGGGAGGGAGGATTTGGTGGGAGGAGAGACGGCTTTGGAGTTGGTCGACTTCTTGTTCGAGGACTTTCCGTTGGAAGATCGGTGACCATTGGTGAGAGCGACGTCGGTGGCAGCTGGAGAGTGGGAAAAAGTACGAGAAAAGTCGAGGGAAGAAAGACAGAAGGGAAAGATGGAAATGAGCTTGAGCTCGAGATGAAAGGGAAACAAACGAGCTGAACGAAGACTGACCCTTCTTCTCCTCGAAAGCAGGAACGAGTCCATCTCGAACAGCCTCGTACATGCTAGCTCCAGGAGAGACTCCCAAGGCAGCGGGATCCTGAGCGTCAGATCCGGTGGCGAGATATTCCCTCAATCGAAGGACCTGAGTTCGAGCATCGGTCTCGGAGAAGGGCTCTGCGAGAAAGTGATGGAAAGTGATCAGCTCTTCGCCTGAGAGTATAGAGCATCGTTATCCTAACCTCCCTCTTCCTCTACCAGATGGGGTTTCAACTCACCTCGAACGACTTCCAGAACCTTTTCTCCCTCTTCGCGACCCTCCCCACCAAAGACCTCTCCGACCTCGATAAAGTCCGAGAGCTTCTCTCCGAGCTTGATCTCCAAAGCCTCTCGACCCTTGTTGACGACCTCTCCACGAGTAGCTCCCTCAGGGACTGGGAGTCGGAACGAGAAGGGTCCCAACCAGTATCCGAAAGGAGATTCCTGGACCTGCATTCGAAGATCCTGGAGAACCTCCATCGCAGCGGTGTGAATCACGATCTTGGTAGGAGTTGCCGAGGCATCGGGCGAAGGAAGGTAGGTGCTGGAGTTGGTAGGAGTAGGGAGGAGGATAGTGACGGGGAAGGTATCTGCAAGAGAGAAAGGAGAGGGACCGAGGAGGGAGGGAAGGAAGGAGAAAGAAAGTCAGAAAGCGAGCTCGAGCAGTCGACCAGAAATGATCGAGAAGAGATGAAACTCACACTCGAGTTGAGCGATAGCCTCAGATTCGTCTTGAGCCTTCTGGTCTTCTGTAGAGAAATGCGAGCGACAGACATAAAAGGAAGAGGAGGGAGGGAGACGGAAGGAAGGTAATCGAAAAACGTCAGTTCTCTTCGAAGACGAGCTCGTTTGAACGCAAGAGAGCAGCGAAGGAGATGCCTGCAGAGCTCTAATGTTCCTCCTGCTACCAGACCATCCCCATACAAGAAGTCCTGCTCAGGAGGGAGAGCAAAAAAAAAGAGCGATCTCGCCTCGTTTGACCTCCGAGTCCTTCCTCTTCATCGGGTCGTCCTCGCTTTAAACCCGCTCCGTTCTAGCTCTCCCTCCTTTGCTGCCAGAGCTCTGAAACCAGGAAGAGCAAAGTACTAACCTGAAGGAGCAGCTTGAGAATCTACTTCAGGCACCGAAGAGGAGGATTCAAGGGTAGTGACGTCCGCCATGGTTGTTTCGATGGAAGAGAGGGAGGACGAATGAAGGGGGGAGGATGAGAGAGCTGAGCTTGGAGCTACTGCAGCTTGTTTTGTTTTTGAAAGGAAAGGGAGAGAAAGAGGTTTTGGGTCCTAGGCTGAGAGAGGCGAGGATTATCCGGTTTTGAGAGAGGGTTGTAGTTGGTTGAAAGGGAAGAGAGGAGGTTGGCTGAATGGTCTTGCTCTCAAAAAAAAAAGGGAGGTCCCCGACTCGGATCAAACGACGGAACTCGCACTTCTCTTCCGAACGACTATACCAAGGCCAGATCGAGTCTACACGCTGCTAGGTCGAGCTCGCCAGGTTTAAAAAAAAAGGAAGACCTGCCTGGAGAATGCCAACCAAGCTTTTGCGCCGTCGCGAGCTGGCCTTCTTCCCTGACCGCTCTCCACTCTCTCCTCCTCCTACGACCGTCAAAGACCTCGGAATCAAGTCAAACCTCCTCGAAGACCTAAGAGCTGAAGAATGGGAAACGGGAGCGAGCAGGTGAAGGAAGAAGTGCCGCCATCGAGGAATTGAGGGACGGGCGAGGCGACGCAGAGAGGACCGAGGAGGAAGTTGAGGGTCGATTGGACGACGGGGGCAGGAGAAGGATGAAAACTTGGAAGAGGAACGAGAAGGACAAGAAATATGATGAAGGAAGACGGAGTCTCAGAGAGGGTAAGCTCCGACGAAGAGCGCGAGGGAAAGGAAAGAAAGCGACGCGTCGTCGGGAATGGAAACACAAAGGAAAACAGGTCTGGAAGAGGCTCAAGGCCTGACGTACTAAAGTTCGAAGAGATCTATAGCACTACCTCGGATCCGACCTCGAGATTCTCATCTCTTGACGCGTGAGCAACTAGAACTGAGCGACGCGTTAATTACAGACGAGAAAAGCAGACGTTCAGCTCCGTCCTAGTAGACTCGTCCGAAGCTCTGGAAGCCTGAGGCTATTCGTTGAGAGAAAACTGGAGACTGCAGAGGTCGAAGTCGGGGTGAGGACTGTTGAGGGAGAAGAGGGAAGAGAAGCGACGCCAAAGCGAACGAGGGGGAGGGGACTGCTGGTTTTGAGCGTCGGGGAGGGCGAACTGGTGACGAACAGAGTTCGAGGCGAGGCGAGAACACTTCGAGAGATGAACGAAGGAAGGGGATGAAGGTGGTGGCCAAAGGGAAGGGAGAGAAGCGAGGTCGAAAGTTCGCTTTTCGGTGACAAACCGCCCTCCATCGAATCGCCCTTTCTTCCATCAATTTTGCTCATTGGACGCAATGGCACAAATGTTCGTCCAAGGAGAAAAATCAAAGGAACCAGCGAACATTCTCTGAGAGAACGAGAAGTTGATTCCAACCTCAACTTCCCTCGAAGCTCACCCATCTCCCCTTCACCTCCAACGTCGACCTCCTCCCCCACCTTCCTGTTTCCCAATCCAAGCCCCTTCTCCCCTCTCTCCTCTCTCCGTGTAGCAGGTTCATCAAAGCTCTCGATTCTACGCTCCAGCTTGCTCTTGTATTCAGCAGGAAACCTCGCTTCGTTTCAGCTCGAACCCGACTCTGTCCTCCCTCCGACCGTCCCTCCTCTCCCTTATCCCATCCCTCTTTCTCCTGAAGAAATGGACCACCACGAACACACCCATCTCTGCATTTCTCACTTCTGCTCGATTCTCTGCGATGCATCTCCTCATCCTCACAGTACTTCTCGTGAGTCGTCTTCGTTCGAGCTCGAGCTCGAGCTCGACAACTCTTCGTCCTTCCTTTTTGTTCCCTCCCTTCGCTGTTGCTGACCTCTCTCTTTCCCTCTTTTTCCTTCTCTCCCCTCCTCCGCTCAACCTACTCCAGCTACGCTGTACGTCGCTTTGCTCGCCTCTTCTCGCAAAGCGCTTTCATTCGTTCACGAGCTCACCTTCCCCTCCTCCTCCTCCGCGTCCTCTCCTCTTTCTTCGTTGACACCCACCCAGGATCCCCGACCTCTTTCAACTCTTCACCTTGTTCTTCAGAGAATGCGCCGACGCTTTTTCCGACGAGAACGAACAAGAACGGACACCTCTGCTTCGTCCGAACACAAACTCATCTCGACCTCCTCCTCCTCCTCAACCCTCAACGAGTACGAGTACGAGAACGACGCCGCCTCTCGTCGTCGCCAGTCCACCGCGGAAGGATACGATGGTGGTTCCCAGTGGGTTGGGAGGCGAGACGGACAGGCCGCCGAGTTATAGATCTACTGAGGAGGAGGAGGAGAGGGAGGAGGGCGGGAGGTAGAACGAAGGAGGGACAGAGGGTCGAGGCGAAAGATGGGGGTTGGTTTTGTTTTTATGACGTTTCACGATGCTTGATGACATCTTACGATACAGTATCGCTCCGCTTTGTACGAGTCTGCTCGAGGAGGACGACGAGAGAGAGGTGGAAAGGAGTGCACGACGACGCGACTCGCCGAGGTCGAGCGCGTTCCCTTCTCTTTCAATGTCTCCCCTTTCTCGCTGAATGTATCTCATCATCGAAGTTCCCGCTCGTCTCCCTGCCCTCTCTCTCTCTCTCTCTTTCAACCAAACGCGTTCGTTATGAAAGAAAACAAGAATCGCATCGTCGCCAACTCCAAAAAAGAAATCGACACCGACGCTCCTCTCCCCTCCTCCCAATTGACTCCCACTTTCAGCGATTCACCACGAAGGGCAAAGCTTAGGCGACAACTGAATAACGAGAACGAAAAGGAAAGGAAAGGGAGTCAGTGATCGACGTCGAGAACGAAAGCGAAGGAGAGAGACGAGAGACTCACGGGCAGAGGCAGTAGCGGACTCGTACTTGAAGGTGGGGGAGATGACCTGTCGGGACTTGTAGTACTGAGAACGGCGAAGGGAAGGAGGAAGAGAGAGAGAGAGGAAATCAGCCTCGAGCTCTCATCGACGACGAGGAGAAAGAACGGAAAGGGAGAGAGACGGGAAAGACTCACCCTAGCCAATCGGTGGATCCTGGACTCGATGAGAATGAGTCGGAACTTGGCATCCTTGTCCTTTCGGAACTGGTTCAAGTGGGTTCGGACGGCGACGGCCTTCTTGATGACTGAGGAAATAGGAAGGGAAGAAAAGAGAGGTCAATGGACGAGACGAGGACGAGACGGAAAGAGGGTTGGGACGAACGGCAGTAGAGATCCTCGGGGAGCTCAGGAGCCATACCAGCGGACTTGAGAATTCGGAGAATCTTGTTTCCGGTGACGAATCGGACCTGGACAAGAGCGAGAACGAAAAGAAGAAGGAAAGAGGTCAGCTTTCGCGTCGCTCGAAAACGGAAGAAGGAACAGCTCGACCAAGACGAACCTGGGGGACACCGTGAGAATCCCTGAGGATGACACCGATCTGCGAGGGGGACAGACCCTTCCTGGCGAGCTTGAAGATGTGGTCGCAGATCTCCTCGGGGGTGGACTTGAGCCACGCGGGGGCGGATCGCTTGTAGGGCAAAGCCGAGGAGGCGATACCTTTTCCGGGGGCGTGCATTCTAAGAAACGAAAGCGAACGAAGCGAAGGAGAGAAGAGAAGGAAGAAAGGTGAGTATTAGGTGGTTATGAGTAGAGTCGAGGGAAGGAGAAAGAACGAAAAGAACGAGGTGAGTCGCCTCTTTCGCTCTCTCTCCTCTCTCGGACATCTCTCTCCCCTTCGAAGAACCGTGCGGGTTTCGACTTCTCATGTGTGGTGTGCTAGTGAGGGTCGAGTTCTTCGTTCGCTGTGCGAACACCACCTACTCTGCTCGGAAGCGAGAGAGGAACGAAGAAGAACGGTGAGGGCGAGCGGAGGAAGAGCAGAAGGGGTTCGAAATGGAGGGAAGGTAGAGGGTTGCGAATGGTTTGGTGTAGAAGATGCTCATCATCGACAGTCGAAAGCTCGGGAGAGTCGAGTCGAGTACAGGCGAACGAGAACGAAAGAAAGGAAGGTGAAGGGTGCGTTGTTCGGGTTTCTATCCAAGGGTTGAAGTAGAGAAGTCGGATCATCGAAGAGAGATCAAGAGCGATGGGGTTTCAAGCCATATATGCTCTCGAAGGTCTCTTCAAAATGTTTCCAAGCTCCCCTGTAACTCCTCCCAGTCCAGAAAACACAAAAGAAACGACCCTCGACTCCCCTCCTCTCGATCCGTCCGATTTCCTCTAGCTCTACTCTTCTCTCGTCGAGCTTCGTCCGTCTAGTAAGAATCTCCTCCATATAGCTCCCTCAAGCCTCCTCTGTCCAACTCCTTCCCGAAAGGGAATCCAAAGGAGAGAGAGAAGGAAGACGAAGAAAGGAAAGAAGAAGAGCGAGCTCTCGTTTTTCCTTCCTTCCCCTCCTCCAACCTCCCTCCTTCGATTCCCCTCCTCTCCCTCTCTCCGCGCCAACCCCAAACACACACACAGACAGAGAAGGAAATCACGCAGAGGGTTCCATTGCCGATGTATATATACACCGAAGGCGGATGCAAGGAAGGAGGAAAGGAACGAACCTTCCCATTTTGAACGAGTTAAAACTTGAAGGGAGGTGGTGAAGAAAAAGGAGGTGGCGACTACGACGAAAGAGAAGTAATAGAGAGTCAGGAGGGCGGTAGGAGGAAGGAGGAGCAAAGAAGGGGGGGAAAGGCCGAGCTCACAGTCTTGACGGTCAGAAACCAGGAAGGAAGAGGAGGAGGAGGAGCAGGATTGAAGGGAAGGACGCAGCACAGCCGTTAAGGTGGGTAGAGAGAGACCGAGATCGGACGATTTCTAGCTCGTTGAGTTGATGTGAGTAGGAAAGTTTCGTTAGAGAACGACTATAACGAGACCTCAGAAAAAAAAATGTGGTGAAAAAGCGACGAAACCCGTGCGAGAGCTGAATCTCCGACGCGAGATGGACCTCGTTCAACCGTCGCTCGCCAGGTTCCTCGGTCCCTGATATCGCCCAGGTGACAAACCTGCTAGAATACTCGAACAAAAAAAAAATTGAGCACAGAGGGAAGCCCGCTCACTAGACTAGCAGCCTCCAAAAACGAACGAAACGAGTGAAACGAACGTCGAACCATCTCCCAAAACGCTCTCTTCGCCCCCTCAGATTCTACCTCGTACTCATCGAGCTGCTCATACATCCCGGAATCATCTCTTCTGCTCCCCATCAAGCTCCCAGCACCTCAACATCTCGCTCTCCCGTCGAAAAAAACGCCTTCAGCCCAACCGCGACGCGTCTCCTTCTCCCTCCCGGCTCTCTCGTCGCTCTTTGCCCTCTGAAGACCTTCTTCATCTATCCCACCCCTTTGTTTAGATCGGTTAAGATGACTCCTAGTCCTGCCTCCACGATCGTCGAGGGCTCGGGAGAGATGCAAAGCTCGAAAGAAACCCGCGTCGCTCCCTCTTGTCTCTCCCCTTTCCCTCTCCTCTAAAGATCGTAAAACTCATTAAAACACAACCCGTACTATCCTTCCTAGAAATCCATATCCCCACCGTAAACCCCTCCTCCTCCTCCTCCCACCGCTCCTCCTTCCCCTCCTGCTCCTCCTCCAAACCCAAACCCGAAGCCCTCCCCTTGCTGCCTTGCTCCGACCCCGACACCAGCGCCCGCTCCCTCCGCCCACCCTTCCATCTGAGCTTTACTCCTCTCGGCTGCCCACTGCTCCTCGATATCCTGCGTCAGCAAGACCAGTTCGCCGAGCGTGAGCTGGAGGACCTTGACGGGCGTGGTTGAAGCGACGGTTTGGACTTTGAGCAGGAAGTAAGGCTCGAGAGGGTGAGGGTGTTTGTAGCCTGCAAAGAGGACCGAGGGGTTTTTGAGGAGATGGCTAGGTGAAAAAAAGGAGGAGGAAGGGAAGGAGGGGTGAGTCAAGTTGAAGGAGAGAGAGAGAGAGAGAAAGGGACGGCGAGCGCTCACCCTCGAATCATGTTCGCCAGCGTGTGGTCTTGCTTTGGGAATCGAAACGTAGCAGCGTTGGGAATCTTGGTGTCTTCGGTGACTTCCACACTGCGATTGATTCAACGAAGGCAAGAAAGGGAGAAGAACAAGAAGAAGAGGAAGAGGGAAGAGAAGAAGGAGAAGCGTGAGCAACTTTGTCTCTTTTTTGGGTATGGAATCAACATGGAATCAAGGAAAGCACAACAACAACGACAACAGCAACAACAAGAACCCTTTCAACCCGACCGACCGAAACGAGCTCAACTCCAACGCTGAGCTTCCTTCCTTCCTTCCTTCCTCAAGCACAAGCGAGCTGGAACGAGATCCAACTCACTGCTTCTCTCCGTCTGTTGGCCACCACTGTTCCGTTCGATTTGGAGTGTTGGTTTCGTTGGCGGATACGGCTCCCATACTGTTCTACTGCTGGTGGTGGCGGAGATGGACGAAGGGAAGGGGAAGGGCGTGGTCGTTCGTTCGTTGAGATCTGTTCCAAGTTTGACGAGGAGTCACGAAGAAGGGAGCAAAAGCGAGTCAGCAAACGGGCTGTTAAGAAGTCGATAATACCGAACTAGAGATGAGGTAGAGGATGGGGTATCATTCTGACCTCCGAGGTTTCTTAAGCCTCGAAGATAACTTTGTGCTCGTCTATCGCTCATCGCGACCGATCTCCACCGGTCACATCAGGGGATTGACAGATTAATGAGATTTGAGATAATCATTTGGGGAAGAGCTCCAGCTACGATAGGAGAATCGCTGCTGGGCTGTAGGAGGAAGGGAGGTTGGTGGGAGGGTGAATGAAGAGAGGGACGAAGGAGGGAGGACTCACGAGTCGGGTTGAGAGCCTGGATGCAGTGTTCGTGAAGCGAGAAGAGACTGTTTCCCGATGCGAGAAGAGGGAGAGAAGAGAAAAAGAGTCAGTATACGAGCTCGAGAAGCAAACAGAGTTGGGAGGTGGTGAAGAAAGGAAGGCAAAGGGAGAAGGAAGGGATCATGTTGTCTCTCGGGTTTCTTAAGCCCTCGAGGATTGTTGCTCGTTTATCGCCATCGGATCGATCTCCACCGATCCTCGGGGGATTGACAGATTATCGAGAAGGTATGTAATCATTTAAGGAGAGTGGCGAAGGGAGGGAGGAGGGAGGAACGACGACAAGGACGTTGAGGCTGAAAAAAAAACGACGTCGACGGCGAGGGAGGAGAAGGAGACTCACGAAAGAGAGACGAGAAGCAGACGAGCGTTGGGGCTTGGAGAGCGAAGAAGGAAAAGACTGAGAAGGAGAAGGAGTCAGCTTTTGAGCTCGAGAAGGGAACGAACGAGGGAGGGCTGAAAGGAGATGGAGATGGCGAGGGAGGGAAGGAGAAGAAGGAGAACTCACAAAGTTGAAGGTGGGCTGAAGAGCGAGAACGAGAATGGGAAAAAAGCTGCGTTCAAATAGGAAGGCACAGAAGAAGGTGTAAAGGTCAGCATCGGTGTGATTCGAAAGAGAGCAGGGAGGAAGAGGTCGAGGGAAACGAAGAAAAGGGAAGGGGGATGGAAGGGGAGAGATCAGGTTCAAAAGAGGTTGATATCAAGTCCAAGCGCGAACAAGGGTTCATCGACAATAAATATGAAAAGCATCATGTAGAGGGAGAGTGGATGGAGAGGTGGTGAAAGGAAGGAGAGGGGTACAAACCTTTGGATGGAGGGAGAGAAGGGAGGGAGGGAGGGAGGGTGGAAGTTAGGAGCCAGAAAGGACGGACCCTTTTTTCTAAGGTGAAGAGGGAAGGAGGAGATTGCTCGACGACCGATTTGGATGTCATCTCTTAAGAGCTGTCGAGTTTAAGAACAAGGTGATAGGACGAGAGACTCATATGTACGTCTAACTTCTATTCTTTACTGGGCCAAAACCTCCGCAACCGTCCTCTTTCCCTCGACGACGCTCTTCAAGTCGACCAACGCGTCGTCGAACGAGACAAACATCTTGTGCTTGATGCCCTCTTTGATCTGAGAGGAAGAGCAGGCAGAATCAAGTTTGGTCAGTTCAGTTGTCGCTGAGGATCTCTACACAGTTCCCAGGAGGAGAGAGGCGACTTCAATCGACCTCGACGACCACTCTTCTCTCCTCCTTCAAAGAGCGAAGAAGAAACAGCACTCACGCAGTAATCGGCCAAGTCATTTTCTCCATCGAGCTTATCCTTGACGAAAAGCAAGTCGGCGTGCTTAGCAGCGCTGAGATCTGTGAGTGAGAGGAAAGACAAGACGAGCGCGTCAGGAATCGTCGAGCTGCTCGGGAAGGGAAACGAGCGATGATCCTACGTACCACTGACTCCATCTCCAAGGAAGAACAGAGTAGGAGGATTGGGAAGATCGGCGTAAGGGAGAATAGCTTTCGACTTGTCGTGTCCGAAACCACTACGAGAGCGGAAAGAGGGATCGCGCGACCAAGATCAGCCCTCCGTTCTCTTCTTCCTCTCCCGCCCCTCGTCCTTCGAAGGAAGTACTCACCTCTCAGGATGCCTGAACACAATCTCCCACGTCTCTCCCTTCTGAGCCTCATCCGTAAACTTGACTCCGTTGGCGATGATCTCGATCTTCTGAGCTTCCTCCTCTCCTATCAGCCGGCCGAGGACCGCTCGAATGAGAGGCTCCATTCCTCTGAGAAGAGAAAGGATCTATCAGCTCGAGGATACGAGGATGTGAACGAGAGGAGGATACGCACGAGGATACGATGATAACTGGGATTCCGTTCGCCTTGCAGTACTCGTAGAACGACTTGAAGCCCGGGTCGAGCTTGATGTTGTCGGAGAGGATTTGCGCTGCTTCAGCGAACGGGGTGGGTACTGAGTCGAGCATGAGCTTGAAGTTGTCCCTGTGGAAGATCAGAGACGGCACAGGAGAGAGAGCGAGTCAGCGGAGGGAGACGAGGAGAAGAGGAAGGGGAAGAGAAGGAAGGAGGGGGAGGGAGGGAGGAACGAGCACGAACCTGAAGGTAGCCTCTCCGTGAAGGACTTCGAGGTTCATCTGACGCCTGTAGTTAAGAGTGAGAGGTCAGATCAGACTTCTGAGGTATCGGAGAGCAGACTGCGAGGCGAGCTGTACCTCTTGTCCTTGCCAAAACCAAGGTCTGGAAGGAGAGAAGGAGAGATGGGAGGTGAGCTCGAGCCTCAGAAAATGAGAAGCTCTCGTTCGAGTTGGTACTCACTGTCGGTGAGGTCTGAAAACCTCAGAAGCAAGTCAGACAGAGAACCTAGAGGAACGAAAGAAGGTGGAGATTGAACTCACAATCATTGCTGTAGAGCGGAAGAAGAAAGGGTGACGGGAGAGGGGACATCAGCTCGAGCTCAACACGCTCCCTCCTTCTCGAGATCAACCTTGGAGCTCGAGCCGAAACTCCCATCGTTTTCGCACAGTCTCGAACGTGTAGCTCACCTGTCCATATTGGTGATAGTTCCATCCCAATCGCTGAGCACGACACTAGAAAAGAAGGGAGAACGAAGGGGAGGGAGGGAGCGAAGGGGTTGGGTCAGATCCAGCAGCTCGATCAAGTTCCCTCCGACAGCTTCAAGCGGTGAAATTACTCACAACTTGGCTGCCTTATGGAGAGGTGGGTAAGGCAAGACCGACATGGTGAAAAGAGAGCGAAAATTAAGGTGAAGGGAAAGGCGGTGTGATGGTTTGAGTTCAGCCAACACGCCGAATGAATTGAGGACGAGCTCACTTTCCCTCCCCTCCTTCTTCCTCCCCAACCGACGAGGACCTCCGAATCCAAGCTCACATCTTTGAACCTTCAAGGACAGTTCAAGACATCCATTTCTTCTCTCGAGCAGGAATCAGCTTCAAAACATGAACAGGACCGTCTACAGAGTCGTGAAAGGACAAACACGTTTCGATCCCTCGACCTCTCTGGCTCCTTCCCCCTCGTTTCCTTCAGCTCGGCACCCAACCCTATCGTGCTACACATAGGTTTCGGCTCGGACCCTTTTCTGCTGATCGGGAATCCATGTTACGGTACCCGCTTTGATATCCTCGCCGGGAGGTTGTTTCTCCAGCCTTTCCGAGACGTCCTTCGACTTCCCTCCCTTCACCTTTCGTCTTCCCTCCAACGACCATCAAGTCCCACCACCTCGCCTTCTGCAAGACCAAGATAATGTATTCGATGGTATCAGCTGCTCTAGTGGTATCGATCCTCTTCTCCAGTGAGTACCCAGCCTGTGAATCCGCTCTTGTGCGAGCTCGTCGAACTGACTCGGCTTTTCGCGCCATGTTTGCCTGCTCTGCAGCCTTCGTCTCATCGACGACACTCGACGCGAGAGTTGTTGAGGTCAGCGGTACAGCGACTTGGTTTTCACCTACTCTGATACTTCCATAGGCCAGTGGCACGTTCTGTTTCTTCGTTCTCCCTCCTCGCGCTCTTCTCTTTCGGCTTCAACCCTTTGCTGATTTCTTCATCTTGTTCTTTACTTCGACAGCTATCCAGTAAACCATTTTCGTTCTTCGTGCCTCGTTCCCTCTTTTTTTGTGCTGACCATCGCTCCTTTTCTCACGGCTCGCTTTCGACTTCACGACGCCCGCCAAACCTCTGTATCTTCAGGCTTAGACTTTCAACGGCAGCGACCAGATAGTGAGTGACTTTGCCGTGGATATCGATCGTAATATCTGTCTGACCTGACCATCGATTCTTTCGTTTTAACCAGAGAACAACCATCAAGAACTACTCGAGGGTCGATCCCGACCCCGTTTGGATCAACGCTTCGACTCATTTGACCTTCACCCTCTTTCAGTGTGAGCTCACTGATACCTCTACGATTTTTTTCAGTCTATCGCTGACCTTCTAGTCTCTTTCTCTGCAGGAGTGAGTCTATCTCCAAACCTCCGACGCGTCGCCGGTCGAACGCTTTCTGCCCTTTCGTTTCTCCCACTGACTTGTTCTCCCTTTCCACTCCTCTTCATCAGACGATAGTTTACATCCTGCTCAGGGCCTCGGATGGTCTGTCCCTACTCGAAGGAACAGGCTGTGAAAACTCTCTCTCTCTTCATTCCTCTCGCGACGACTGACTCAGTCCCTCTTCCTTCCGATTTCACAGTCACCGTTCAGCCGAGCGATATCAGCGATTGCCTATCTTCGAACTCAACAACTCCAACTTCGAAGGAAACAGGGCAGGGCTTCTTCACGACCTCCGCCGGAGGAAGAGCACGCGTCGCGCCTTCGACGATTCCCCTGTCATCTTCTACAGAAGCAGCCTTCCCAGGCTCGAGCTCCTCCAACAGAGTGTAAGTCGGTACTGTAGTCGGATCCATCGTAGCAGGAATGCTCGTCATCGCGATGTTCGTGGGCTTTGAAAGTGAATTGGTTCCGACAGCAGATCGGTGAGCCTGTTCTTCTTCCTCTTTCCCGTCCGAGATAAGCTCTTCGTGAGCTGAACTTGAACCAGTTTCCCGTCCCTAGGTCTCGTCTCCCAAGAAGCCACTCTCTTTACTACGACCGTTCGAGCGAACGTCGAATTGGGTCTGTGAGTGTCGACGGTTCCCTCTGCTTTTGCCCGGCCGATTCTGATTACTCACTCCAGTTCTTTCTCTCGATTTCAGCATCGGGACCCTCTTCGAAGATTCATTGCCGGAGGAGAAGTTCAAGCTGGTCCAAGAAGCCTGCATCAAAGCGAACGCTCACGACTTCGTCTCCAAACTACCTCGAGGTTATGATACGATCGTCGGAGAGCGAGGCATGCTGCTATGTGAGTTGTCTCGAGATCGGATTGCAAGAATCGCATTCCAAGCTGAGTGACTGTCCGCCTTTCGCCTTCCTTCTCGAAGCTGGGGGTCAGAAGCAAGTGAGTCGAGTCAGTCTTCGCTCTTGTTTTATGAACGGGCCGAACTCTTCCTTTCTGCTTGCTTTCACTTTGCGAAGAGGGTTGCCATCGCTCGGCTATCGTTTCCAACCCTAGAATCCTTCTCCTCAACGAATCAACGAGCGCTCTCGACTCGACTTCAGAGAAGGTCGTGCAAGCCGTGAGTCTTCGACTGGACTTCGAGGGAACGCGTCGCACCGCTAAGCCTTCTTTTTCTTGTCGAATTTCAGGCTCTCGACAAGGCTGCGAAGGGAAGGACTACCATCGCCATCGCCCATCGTCTCAGCACAATTCAGAACGCAGATCGGTTCGTCCTCTCCACTCTTTACTTCCGTCGCGTCGACAGACGTCGTTCGATCGGCTGACTCTCTTCCCTCTTCGTCTCCCTCCAGGATCTACTTCTTCAATTAAGGTCGGATAGCAGAGTCGGGGATGCATCAACAGCTTCTGGCTCTCAAGGGTGGATACTACGAGCTTTCAAAGATGCAGTCGGTGAATTCGATTCTTCTTTCTTTTCCTTTTCCAACGTCGAATGCTGATCCATCCTTCTCCTTCCGACCTTGCAGCTTTCTGAGGAAGAGTAGCGAAGAATACATGAACTTGAGTTCTCTCTGGACGTCTTCTGAAAGAAAGCCATGCCCGTCCGAGAAAAGTAGACTAAGCGAAACCTGAGATCTTCTTTTCCTCTCTGTAAAACAGCCGTCTCAGTGGGTTCCGGGAGCAAAGACGGTTCCGTATCCAGCAGGAAGGGACTCCTTTCCTCCTTCAGGGATCTCGAGAAGAGCCCAGGAGAGTCCGTTGCTCTTCTGAAGGGTGAGAGAGACCTGATGCGACGAGACGAAGAAGAAGAGAGGCGAGAAGGAAGGAAAGACTGATCAGCTTGGAGACTCGAAGCGAAGAGAAGAGAAGGGATAAGATAGCGAAAGGCTTACCTTCGTTCCAAGGATGGAGAAAGAGCTCTTGGAAGGGTCGATGGGACCGAACAGGGCAAGCGTTCGAAGAGTTCGTTTGTTCTGAGGAAGGTTGAGATCGAGGTGGACCTGAAGGGCGAAAGCCGAAGCGAGAGCCGTGACGGAAAGAGCAGGTGTCAGCTCCTGCTTTACGTCTCGACGAAGCGGAAGGAAAAAAAGCAGCGAAAGGAACGGAGAGGGAAACGACACGAACCTCGTTCTCCTCGATCACGACCTTTGAGGTCTCCTTGTCACATCCTTTGGCGAAGATCGAGACGTGAACCTGAGAGGGAGTCTGGTAGAAATCGGTTCGGGAGGAGATGAGTTCTCGCTCGATAGTCTGCAACGAACGAAAAACGAAAAGAAGACGCGTTAGTCGGAGAGGACATCGAGACGCGACACCCAGGGCTTCAGAGCGGGAAGGAGCGAGATAGTCTGACTCACAGAATCAGGATCCGTTCCGACCTTTTTGGCTCCGACGAAAAGATGCTTGGAGGTCTTGCACCCTTCGATTCGAAGGAACTCGTCGAACTCGAGGACGCGACCTGCAAAGAGACGAAAGAGGAGACGGGAATGAGCGAGCTGAGATACCAAGTGGCGATGAGATTAGTGAAACCTATACTCACGCTTGCAGCAGGTGTATCCCTGTATATAATGAAGCGGGAAGGGCGTCAGAGAGGACAGCGACGAAAAGACGAGAACAGCGAACGAGAGAAATGAGGACCGACCTTGCTTCCCTCTCGGAAGATTGGCTGGAAAAAAAAATCACCACGAGCGTATCAGAATCATCGCTAAGCAGTACATTTCTGAAACTCATCGAAGCAGGACCGAACTCACGGCTCCAGGATGGTAAACACACTCCTCCTTCTCCGACCCAACCTGAACACCACACCCTCTCCTCTTGCACTTCGCTCCCTCGGGGATCTCCATTCCAGGCTCATCCTGCTCCTCGATGATCTCCTTGGGAACTACAGGAGCGGCAGCCGCGATGGCTGTGGGAGCCGAAGGAGCTGCTGGTTTGGGAGGAGGAGCTGAACCGTAGGTCTCCTTCCCAGAAGAAGAGATGGTGGTTGGAGCGGAAGAGGATGACGCTGGAGTCGATGTAGAAGGAAGAGGAGGAGGTGCCGATGCTTTGGGGATGTGAGAAGATTTGGTGCAGCCCTAAAGAGATGGTGAGGAAGAAGGTACGAGGAAGAGAGAAACAGAGTGAGCTGACATGACGAGAGGGAGAGAAAAGAAGCGAGCGAGCTGCTCACTGGAAGTTTTACGAATTGATCAAACTCCATGACAGGTTTGTTGATATCCTTGCAGCAGGACCAGGACTTGAGACCTTCGTGGAAGAACTGCCGTCAAAAGAGAAAGCTCGGTCAGCTCGAGAAGGAAGGAGAAAGGGTTGAGCTCGACGACTCGACTCGACTCACGGGAGCTCCAGGATGATAAGAGCAAGATCCTTCAGGGTTGGAATCTGGAGAGTAAGTAGAGTTGCATCCTTGTCGTCCGCAGGTGATAGTAGACATTTTGGGGTGGAAGAGATGATGGCCGTTCGAAGGAACTTCGAGCTCAGTCGAAAAACGGCTCCTTCTCCTTCCCGCTCCTCTTTTTGCCTCTCAACGACCACCAACAAGGACTGAGTGTCTTACCCAATCGGAATCAAACCATGGCCAGCTATACCTTGTCTCGATCGGCAGTAGCAGGACCTTCTTCCCACCCAGCCTGCCTTCGGTTCCCCTTCGCCTCAGCCTCGACTTCCTTCCACCGCTCCTCCTCTCCTCGCCGTTCCTTCTCCTCCTCGCTCTCTTCCCCTTCAGCCAAGAAACGGCACAAGGTTCCCTTCGTTCCAGCAGCCACGACTCACTCCAAGATCTCGTTCAAGAGCAAGCCCAACTCGTACTACCCTCAGAATCAGTTCCAGCCCGAGGCCAACAAGTCGGCAGAAGGAATAGAGAGGCAGACTCACAAGAAGGCCTTCCAAGGAGCCTTCTTTGTAGGATCAGCAGCCAATCCAGAGAACATACCGCCCAAGGGAAATTTGCAGGGTGGGTCCATCTCTTTCGGGCGAGGGAAAGAGCGGGAGGGATTGGACGAAGCTCACCTTCTCCCTCCCTCCCTCCCTTCGTCGCTTTCTCACAGAGATCCTCTTTGCTGGTAGATCCAACACTGGGAAATCCACTCTTCTC
This sequence comes from Mrakia frigida, assembly GCF_051309035.1. NCBI lineage: Eukaryota > Fungi > Basidiomycota > Tremellomycetes > Cystofilobasidiales > Mrakiaceae > Mrakia > Mrakia frigida. The sequence goes on from NW_027481262.1 coordinate 568,877, forward strand.
AACGCTCTACTCTCCTCAGATTCGCTAGTCAAGACTTCTTCGAAACCCGTCAGTTTCTCCAGAGCTCACTTCTTCTTCGTCGTCGTCCTCCTCCTCGTTGAGAACAGCGAGCTCACCTTTCTCCTTCTTCCTTTTTTCTACAGGGTCACACCAAGATGCTCAACTTCTTCCAGGTTCCAGACCAGATGGTGCTGGTCGACGCACCAGGTTATGGAGAACGAGGTCGTCCAGAGTGGGGAGATACTTTCCAGTGTTCGTCGTCGTTGTTCTTTCTCTCGTTTCCTGAACGCGTCCCTTCCTTTTGTTTTCTCTCAACTGACCTTGTACGACCACCTTTCCTTCATCGCAGTCTACCTCACCCACCGACCACCCTCTCCACCCTCTCTCCTCGTCCTCCTCTTCACCCTCTCCCACAAACTAGCGCCCTCCGACCTCCTCTTCCTCGCCTCCCTCCCACCCTCCATCCCTCTCCTACCCGTCTTCACCAAAACGGACCTCTGCCCTATCCACGACATCGCAGAAAAGAAGAAATCTCTCGAGAATGCGATTCAGGCGGCGAGGCAGAGTGCGTTCCTCGAGGCGGAGGAGAGGGAGAAGAGGAGGAGGTCGGCGAGGCTGTCAGAGGAGTTCGATAGTGGGAAGGACGCGAGTGCTGGGTTGGGACCTGGAGGTGCGGAGAAGGAGGTGGTGAAGGGGAAGACTTGGGAGGGGATGTGTGTTAGTACTAAGAAGGGTTGGGTGTTGAGAGACAAGGTGCGTTTTCCACTTCGTTCTTCTTGTGCTTGACGCGTCTCTCACGCTCACCGCTCTCTCTCCGTTTCATTCGTCAAAGACCGTCGACGCCGTCCGATCCGCCATTCTGTCTCAACTTCAATCCTCCCTCGCTACAGACAAAGCCCATCGCGCAGCCCATGAACAAGCTCTCTACCTTCGAAAGCAGGAAATCAAAACCATCGCCGCGGGAGATCGATCTCAAGCTTCTCGCCTTCTCAACGCCCTTCAGAACGAACAGAAACAAGCCCTAGACGACTTCTTCGCCACCGTCCCAGGAGCAGAGACGCATCGGAATCCTCGTGCGAATCAGGATGATGAGATGGCGAAGGAGGATCGGGAGGCCGACGAGTGGGAGGAGGAAGCCAGGAGGAACGCTAGGTTCGATCCTGATCCGCTGGGTTTCGAGAGTGGGAATGGGGGCGGGACGAGAGGAAGGGCGAAGCCTGCCAAGCAGGCATGGGGTACGAAGGATCCGTTCATTGGGAGTGCGTTTGGGAGGACGAAACGTTCGGCGGGATCAGGGCAGACGAGAAACTGGGCGAGGAGGTGAAGGAGTCGATAGCTTTTTTTTGGACATTGATTCATGTATACTACACACGCCTCTACCTCCATCCGATGTGGTTCTTATCGTCCTTCTTATGGTGGTGATGCCCGAAACCGAAACCCATCGCTGGTCGATCTTGACCCTCAACTTCGTCCCTTTTTGGCGCGTCGACGAGAACGGAGTTTTGCGTTGCGTTGTGACTTCCCGGCGATGTCTTCCTCCTTCTTCGCCTCGTCATGGTTCTAAAAGTACTTCATACCTCTTCATACCTTGACACTTCATCTGGTGGCGGGAATCTGGCAAACACGTCTCCATCGTTGGGAAAAGGAGCCTCGACGCGTCGCCTTATCCAAGTTCTGTCCAATGAACAGCACGACTGCCTCAGCTCTTGACCTCAGGTTTTTTAGTTGATAGACAAGTGTAACAGGGCTTCGATCGCTTAGCATCTTCGTAGCTCTCTTTCCCTTCCCAAGCAGCATGGTCAAGGCGACAGCAGCAGCTCATTCGATACGTTTTAGCGACCTCCAGCTGCTCCTCCTCGTTCGCTCCTGGAAGATGAAATAGAGAGACAAAAAGAGGAATTCGGTTAGGACTGAATTCACTGTGAGAACGAGACTGTGCTAGATGAAAGAAGGAGATGGACGAACCTGCTCTCGTTCAACGAGGGGTTCCCTCCGCCGGCAGTGATGGCCTTTCCTTCTTGAACCTTTCCGAGCTCTAGGATCTTGGCTACGACCTCGACGTCCTTGCTAGTTCCGAACTGAGAGCTCGAAGAGGGGGAAGAGGAAGGATCAGCGAACGAGGAGAGGGGGGGGGATCGAAGCTGAGCTCGACGCGAAGAGCAAGACCAACTCACGACCGTCTCGAGCTGTTGATTCGATGCCTTCCCGAGTCGACCGTTGGTTCCCTCAGGGGAGAAGAAGACGTCGAAGGCTGAGGAGGGGGCGAACGAGCAGACATTGAGGTCAACTTCGAGCTCAAAAGGCGAAGGGAAAGGAAGACGATGGAAGAAGAGCGAGCAGATGGGTCGGGTTGGGACGGAAAGAAGGAGGAGATGGGAGACGAACAGGAGACGACCTCGACGAGGGGAACAGACCTGTCGTCCTGGTACTTCTTGAACTGAAGGAACAGGGAGCAAGATGTCAGCGCGGCGGACGTGGGTGTTCTCGTCGACGAGAGAACGACGACGAGGTTGAGGGATGTGGACGAACAGCTTCAGGGTTGACGAAGATCTCGTAGGTATCAGTAGATCGATGATCGTGCTGGTAGATGCTGAGAGAGAGGAAGTACAAGGAAGGAAAGAGCGTCAGCCCTGAAGGAGATGGAGAGGGAAAGAGCTGAGAGGTTGGTCGGAAAAGAAACGCTGGAGCTTACACTTTGGTGATGGACGCAGGCATGTTGAGAGGGTGAAGGGGATAGGTTTGGATAGGATGGGTTGGATTGGGTTGGTTGAGCTGGTTGAGGTGATGGGTGTTGGGGGAGAAAAGGAAACCAAACTTCCCAGGCGGTTTTGGAAGGTCGGTTTGTAAAGCCTTGGGACCGGAGAACCGCGTTGACGACGTGGACCGTCGATCGAGCTCGCAAGTTGGAGAGCAAACCACCCAAGCAGGTCCATAGATGGATTACTAAAGCGTCGAGAGACTCCTGATTGGCGACGAGACGACGCGTCGTGGATGTAGCTGAGGGAACGAGAGACCGCTGATCGGCCCGAGATTAGACAGTCTGAGGGCAGAGCTGATACCTCTGATGAGTCTGAAGTATGGATAAGGCGGAGACATGGGCCTCATGTCAGTTGTCCGAGAAGTGGAGAGAAGAGAGTGTGAAGGGGAGGAGGAGTGTGAGCTGGACCGGTCGTCCTCCTTTCTCTCCCCGTCTCGCCTTCTCACAGCGAACTCGAGCTCCAGAAACGAGTCACTCCAAGCATTCAGTCTTAGTCTGAGGTTCTTCGAAGTAGGAGAGCAGGCGTTGAAAGCTCGATCTGGATCGAAGCGAGGAGGGCAAGAACGGGTGGAAGGCCCGTCAGTGGCTCCCTCTCTCTCTCTCTCATCACGACGGCAACCAGGAGATCAAACTCAGAACTCACACTCTAGTGTACGAGTCGTCTAGCTTTCGATGATGAAGAAGCGAAGCGAGTCGTGTTATGGGGAGAAAGACGTCGTGAGAGTTGGGGGGAGGAAAGAGATGAGCTCGGCGAACCTCTTTGCTTTCTTTCCTCAAGCCTTGAGCATCTATCACCCCCTTCTCTTCCTTTTACGTTGCTCGCAGAGGCCCGAAGCACTTCTCAGGGGACGTGATCTCTTTGGGACCCCCTTAAATCGTGCTGCTTCTCTCTGTCCTTCGTCGAAGAGTAGCTCCCTCGTTTCCTCCCTTCCTTCTTTGGCATGCTGCCTGCTGTCTATCTACGAACAAAACACAATTCTGAGATCTTCATACTGATCCGTTTCATCTTCTTTGCTTACTTGTTGGAAAACTTCCAGCATCAAGCTCAGGGTTGGGTAGGTTTTGGGTCAGGCCAGTAGCACCGTCCCCGGCTCGAGAAGTCGCCAAGATGGATCCATTGCTCGTGCCGGGAAGAGGATCTTCCCAGTCCTGTTCCGGAGGCGATGCGAAACGACGCAGAATCTCAATGAACTCTGTTTGCCGAGTGAAAGCGTGAACCGAAAAGGCTGATTCTGTCTCTCCTCCCAACTCCCATCCTTTCTCTCTCTTGCCCTCTCGTTTTCCATCCCAGCTTCAACTATGCAGTCCACATCACCCGAGAAGATCCAGCTCGAGGAAGTAAAGCTACCTCAGGGTTCTCCCGCTAGCGAGCAACCTGTGCGTCCTTCGTCTCAGTCAATCTTCGTCGTCGAGCTGAACCGTTCGCTCGAGCTCAACCTCCTTGTCCTTCGTCCTCCTCGAAGCTGACCCCTCGCTCCCATCGTTTCTTCTCTCTGCTCGACCTTCAACATCGCAGAAAGCTCAGCCACCCATGACTGGAAATCCAAGGAACGGCCTGAACCTACCTGTCGTTCGTCGAGTCTCTTCCGCTTCCAGTCACAGTCACTGCGTCGAGCTCACTTCTCCTCTTCCCTCTTCTTGTCCTGTCTAGTCTCCCTCTGGGACTCGAGGCTGGTCCAACGGACTGTTCTCTTGCTTCCAGGACTTGGGGCTCTGCTGCATGTGAGTTCGGCTTCCCTGTCTCTCTTACTCTTCCTCTCGGCGGAGTGCCGTCGACGCCAGGATGACCGCTGAGCTCAACCCTCTCCTTCCTTTTCAGGTCTACTTGGTGCGCCTGTATCGTTTTCCAAAGGGTGAGTCACCTCTCATTCCCGAATCCTTGAGGTCTACAGAGCTCAGATGCGAAAACGGTGAGCTGATCGTGTTGTTCGCTTCGTTTCTTTCTCGCAGAACAAGGATCGATACGAGCATCTCCAAGCTACCAATCTGCCTCTACCTAAAGGATCAGATCCCTTCGGTGAAGACTTCGCCATCTACGCGATGATCGACGTCTGTTGCGGCGCTGGGTGGATTCTACAAGTGCGTCTTTCTCCTCCTTTGCTGTCGCCTCAGTGCTTGCTTCTTCGACTGTTCACCTAATTCTTCTCAAGGCTAACTTGGCTTCTGTCCTTTCCCTTCCGCCTCTCAGATCACCGGTAGATCAGATGTCAGGTGCGTTGAAAGATGACTACGACCGAAGCCTCGACGCGTCGTTTCAACTCGAGCTGACCTCTCCATCTCTCCCCCTCCTTTGTTTCTTTCACGATATTCAGGAGGAGATATGCCATTGAATCATCAGAACTTGGGGACTGTGCTGCTTCGTTCTGTTGTGGTCCTTGCTCTGTTCGTTTCTCCCTCTCTCTCCCTGTCGTTTTCGTCTGATCTGGACGCGCGCGCGGTTCTGACCCTCTTTGCTGTTCTTATCTCGTTCTGCAGCTCACTCAAGTATCTCGAGAACTTCAGATCGAAGAGAACGTTCTTCTCGGGATGCCTGTAACCCACAACAAGGCGACGAAGCAAACTCCTCGCACCGTCGCCTGATCGGATCGAGTTCTCCGTCTGAGGGTTCTGCACCCGCGTCGCTTGTATCTCTATTTTTTCTTATTCCTCTTTACTATGTATTTCACGAGTCTCCCTTCTCTCTTCCATATCTCTCTCCTCTTCTTTTCGGCGGGCGATCTTCCATGCGTCGCCAATCCCCTCTCTATCTCTCCCTCGTCTCCCTTACGCGTACCCTTCTCTCTTTCTCTCTTGACAGTGACCGAACACGATGTAAAATATGCAGTTACCTTCAACGATAAGTTCACCGTACAAAAGGCCCTCGAACGATGTAGAAGTCGCGTCGCGAAACGACCCACCTGTCGTCCCCTCGACTCAGAGCAGCTTTTCTCCCCAGACTCTTTCAACTCCAAACCCACACGCTCTTATCAGCCACAGATGTCCCTAGAGCGTCTCACTCGAAGCCCAGCAAACGACGTTTTCCCAACTTTCAGATAAAACTCGTCGCCACCAACTCCTCCTCTCTTCAACGAAACGAGCAACCTCAAACCACGACCTCGTTCTCTCCCTTCCCTTCTCCCTTTCCCCTTCTCCTTTCTCCCCCCTTTTCCATTCGCCCAACATGAAGCTCGTTAGGTGAGTGCTTATCCTTCGACGTTATTCTGGGAGTCTGGGTTTAAGGAAGGAGATTGGATGGGCTCGAGAGATCCCTTCGCCTCCTTCCTTGCCAAAGAGACGAGAGAACTGACCGTCCTTCTCCCTTCTCTTCGTTCCTTCTACTTTCCCCTCACTTCAACCCTCACTACACAACCCTCTCTACTTCCACCACCGCGCTACGTTCAACCTCGTCCGTCTCGAAACCATCATCGCTCGCCGTCGTCGTGTGCTCCTTCTTCCTCCTCCAGATTCCTGATGAAGCTCGGAAACGAAACTGTGACGATCGAGTTGAAGAACGGAACGATCGTGCACGGAACTATCACTTGTTAGTAGTCTCTCTCTGTGCTGTACTCGTTCGGAGGGAGGTGACGGGTGGATGGGGAGGTGAGGTCGAGGAGGTCAGGGAAGGGAAGGAGGTGAAGGGGAGGGACGAGGAAGCCGTCAAGGGAGCACGAGTCTGGGAAGGTTGTTTACTGTTATGGAGGCACAGAGCTGGTGCGCGCATAGTAGGGGTACTAGGACGAGCTAGGATGGAAGGATGGGAGAAGGAGACAGAGCTTCGACCATCCGTCCATCTTGGTCGACCTGTCGAGCTTCCTCCCTTCCTTCCTCGCCTTCCCTTCGTTCTTCGCATCTCCCTTTCGCACCAACCTTCCCTATTGCGCTTCTCCGCCTCATTCCCACTACCCTTCCGACCTTCGTTGCTTTCCACCACGCCTCCTCCAGCCTCTGCGTTCCCCTTCGAATCCAAGCTCAAGCTGACCGACATCCTTCCTTTCCTTCCCTCTTCCTACCTTCCTTCTTCCTTCCACCACAGCTGTGGACCCCCAGATGAACACCCACCTCAAAACCGTAAAGCTTACAATCCGTAATGCTGCCGCTCCTCAATCCCTAGACTCTCTTTCCATCCGAGGTGGGTTCCCTCCTTGCTCGCGTTCCTTCTTAACCTCCCTCTCCCTTCCCTATGCTGACTCTCCCTCCCCTTGCTTCCCAACCTCTTTTCACCTACTTTCCACCCACCTCGTTCTTAGGCAACAACGTCCGATACTTCATCCTCCCCGACTCTCTGCCTCTGGATACCCTGCTCGTCGACGACACGCCCAAGCCCAAGGGAATCAAGAAGAAGGACGATGGACGTGGACGAGGTGGAGCCCGAGGCATGCGAGGTGGAGGAGGAGGAAGGGGAGCACCTAGGGGAAGGGGTGCGCCTAGGGGAAGGGGCATCTAGATTGAGGTTTGGGAGGTTGAGGTCGTGAAGGAAAGAAGACGAGGGTCAGGGTGTTTTGTCGCAGAGCTGGTTCTAGTTTAAGGACGGTGTGTATGAGCAATAGTCGCTTCTCTTTTCTCTTTGCTTGTCCGCTTCTACCAGAGCTTTGGTTGAGAAGAGAAAACGATCGCGTCGAGAAGGAGCTGCCCAAAGGAAGAGTGAAGTTGAGCTCGGTTGGCTGTCACCTCTCTCTCCTCCTCCTCTTCTCTTGCTCTCAAACAACCATGGCCTCTTCCGACGACTTTTCTGACTTGCTACCGAGTCTACATACAGCAGGTGAGCCCACCGATGCTCGTTCTTTCCGCCTTTCGAGGCCAACGGCCAACGACCAACGAAAGAAGGAAGGAGTCGAAGAAGCTCAAGCTCACCTCCCTCCCTCCCTCGCAAGTCCGCACCCTCTCCTCGACCTCAACCTCCAACGCCTCCCAGCTCTACTTTGGAAGGAGCACAACCCCAACTCCAACTCGACCGAGCACCCAGCAAAGTGTGCTTTCAGCCCTCCAACAACTCTTTGAAACCAGGAGGGCTGAGGACGTCGAGGTCGAAGCGTTGCTGAAGGGCTACTGCGAATCCAAGCTTAGCAAAGGGATCAGTAAGATTGGGGTGGAGGCGAAGTTGACCGCTTTAGAGAAGGTGAGTGTGGCCTTCCAGGGAGGAGGAAGACAAGGGAGGGAGGAACTTAGCGAGCTGACCTCGAGGCGTTGGCGGGATGATCCGATTGGTCGTTGAAGGCGGTGGTAGCTATGCTGGACTCTCAGAACAATGGATACAGGAAAGGTCTCTTTGAGAGATCGTGAGCTCGTCTTTCTCTTTGTCTTGGATCGAGGGATCTCGACGCGTCGACGTTGGCTGATTTGCCTCTTTCTTTCTTCCTTTCTGCCTCGCCTTGCCTTTTCCTACCAATCTTCTTTGACCATCACTCAGCGTCAGCAAAATTCGACGAGAGCTCATCCTCCCTCCCTCCAAAGTCTTTCCTCTCCCTTCCCTGCTCCAAACCTCCTCTTCCTCAACCGCCGTTTTCCCTCCTCGCCCTCGCTCTTCCCTCCCCGACCTACCTCTCGAAGTCCTCGTCATGACTCAGGAAAGTGTTCTTCGCGGGCTCAGCTCAACGAGGGCGTCGGAGGGAGGAGAGAGCGGGCATGCGTTCGTGAGGGAGCTGTTAATGGGTTACGTGGAGCAGAAGAGGAAGAGCGGGAATCCGCCGGTGGCTGTTAGTGCGAAGTTGGTGATGGTAGAGAGGGTGAGTCGACTTTCATTATGTGAGAGCAACGCGGAGAGGCGAAAGCTGATCATTGATTTGGTGGCTTGCGCAGGAGATGCTTCGATTGGAGGTGAGTCTTGAAACCCGTTCGACGCGTTTCGTTCCCTTCCTCTTCTTCCAGTCGTCTTCTGACGCCTCCTCTTCCTTTTGTCCTCCTCTATCTTCTACCCACGTATCGCAGATGACTAGCTTCGCCGCCGAGTCAGTCCTCTTTTCCTTCTTTCACCCGATTTTCGAAACCCTCAGCCAGCTCACGTCTCTCCTCCCCTTCTTCCTCCGGCCTCCTCGCAGCGTCCAAGAAGTCCGTCTCCTCCTCGGCATGCCTCCCTCACAGACCTTCCCTTCGCCCATCAACGCATCAAGTTCCAACCCTCGCCCTTCAGCGTATGCGTTGCGACGTCCTCCCGTCGTTCGAGACGAGGCAACGACCGAGCCAGGAGGAGAAGGAGAAGAAGAGGGACCACCACCGGCGTACGAAGCGAGGGATTCGAATCCTTCGACTACGAGAGAGCTGGAGGAGGTGATGACGAGGACGGTGCTTGCGTGAGGAACGTTAACGATGGGTCGACAACTTTGGTTTCCCTCTTTTCGGGTCTGATTGGATAAAGAATTCGAAGGTTGGATTGTGATGTCATCAAAACGAGCAAGAGGAAAAACTGGAGAAACTTAGAAAACCCCAACTGCAAGAGAGAGGTACAAAGAGGAGGAGAGAGATTGGGAAGGTGCGACGAAGACGCGACGCGACTCCCGTCTCCCTCGCCGTTCTCGACTCGACTGGACGTCAACCTGTGCTTGCACTCAGAGGATTTTATCTCCCTCATAATTTCCCTTTTTTTCTTTTGTCTGAGGCAAGACTTTAAAGGCAGGAGGAGGTTGAGAAACTCGAGCGCTCGAGACAGCCTCGCTCTCTTTGTCCCCTTCAGACCGCACATCTTTGATACTTTTCTCGACCTCGCAGACGTCGAATTCAGAGGGTAACTTTCATAACTGGAAGCTCTTAAAGGTCGAAGCGAAAAATTGACCTACAAAATCGATCGATCTTCCTCCCTTCTCTCTTTCGCTCGAGCTCAACTCTTGCTTCCTCCCTCTCAACTGCCAGCACCCTCTCACCCCTTTGTTAATCGTTATCTCTCTCTTCGCCATCCTCCCCTTTTCCACTGCGAATGTCCTACCCTCCTTACTCGCCCTCTTTGGACGAGAACGAAGCTTCTTCCTCTTCGACGTCTTCCTTCCCTCAACCTCCCTCTCTCTACCACCAGCTCTCTCTGAATTCTCATCTCCAGTTCTGGTCTCCTTCTCATGAAGCTGGATCTTCGTTCTTCCAGCCTCAACCTGGCTGGGGGTTCAACGAAGAAGCACTGGGAGGAATGGGAGGATTCGGATTTCAAGAAGGAGGAGGAGAGGAGGATCAGCAGGCTGGGATGGAGTACAGTCAGAGTGAGATGGAGGAGATGGTGAGTACTCCTGCTGTCTCGTCTTGAAGGTCGCTAGTGGGTGAAGGAAGGCAGCAAGAAGGGTGAGAAGAGGGAAGGAGGAGAGGAGGATGAGCTCGGAGAAAAGAGCTGGGACGAGCTGCTGGGAGAGACGGAAGCAAAGTCTTTGACATGAACGGACAAGGCTGACTTGGTCTCCTATCCCTTCCTTTTCGTGAGATCGTGAAGTCACCCGGTGAGTTTTCTTCGCTGCAAGCGAAGCGACGAAGACGAAGGGAAGGAGCAAGCGAAGCTCACCTTGTCTCCCTCTGCTTTCCTTCCTTTCCTGTCAGTCCCTTGCACGTACTTCTTCTCGCCTCAAGGCTGCATGAACGGAGATCAGTGTAGATTCTCACATGGTGAGTAGCTTCGGTCTTCCTAGCTTCTGGCGTCCCTTCGAGCTTCTTTTGAGCTCGAGCTCATACCTTTCCCTCCCTTCCTGCTCCTTCAACAGACGAGAATCCTCAAGAACAACATCAACATCAACTTGAAGAGAAGGAAGACGACAACCAGGAATACGGTCCTCCTCCACCAGCTTCGCGGAAACGAAATCGAACGGTCTCGCCGCCAGATTCAGAGGATGGGAGGCACGAGAAGGAAGCTAAGCTGGAGGATAAGGCTGCTTTGCTAAGGAGGAGACTGCAGGAAGCTAAGGTGAGTTGTCTATCGCATTTCTTTCAGTCAAAGGAGGTTTTGTAACTTCGCTCTCGAGCTCATCGTTCTCGCCTTATGCTTCCCTCGCCGCGTCGTCTGTTTCCTCTCCCAGGCCGCTCGACTCTCCAAACCCTCCTCTCCCTCCACATCTAAATCTACAACAGCACTCACACCACCTCAACCCTCTTCTTCACCAGCTCCACCCTCCCTACCACCTCATCTCCTCGCCGAACTCTCCACCATCCTCTCCACCATCACCACAACCCACTCCCTCCTCTCCCTCCCAACCAAACCCATTCCTCCTCCCAACCCTTTCCACATCTCGCCCCTCACCGAAGACATCCTCTCCACCCGTCTCGAAATCGAACGCGAACGAGGTTGTATCCACCGCTGGGGGGTCGTCGTCGAGAAGGGAGAACGCGTCCGAGAGGAACTGGACGAACGTCGACGACGACGGGAGGAGGACGAGGCCGAGAGGGTCGCCTTCCTTCGAACCTCAGAAGGGAAGGACGAGCAGCTCGAACTCAAGGACGACTCAGCAGCATCTACAGTGGAGGAGGAAGACCTCAGATGTGCTCTCCGAGTTCTGGGAGTCCTGGCGAGAGGAGAACGAGAACTCAACAATCAAAACTCAACCGACGATGACCTCCGCAACACGAACCCAAACTCTCTCCTCCCCACCATCAACTACAGCACCTCCTCTCCTTCGTCCTACTCCCAAGGTCGCTCAACTTTCACCTCTGCTCTCACTCCACCGACGAGGAAGGCTTGGACGCCGCAGGAACATGCTACGCTCAGGAGGATGGAAGCGGACTTGCATTGCCCGCCGAGGATGGGAGGACCGTTGGGCGGAGGAGCTGGAGGAAGTGCTTCGACGACGGCGACGACGATGGGGGGCGGCTCGGTGGACGCGTCGGGGTATCAGTACGCTGGGTCGCTGGGAGGGTTGGCGCCGTTGATGGAAGAGCCGAAGCTGGCTTTGCCTAGTCGGGCGGAGGGAGGAGGATGGTGAGGAGGGGAGCTAAGGTTTTTTTGTTTTGTTCTGGATGTGCTCTTGCTGCGACGCGAGAGAGCGAGAGAGAGGAAGAGTCCGACGCGTCGTCTTTTCAGCTCAAATCGGACGAAACCTTATTACAGCCTAGGGCTGCTTTGAACCGACAATGAAGAGCCTCTCGATCTATAGTCTACCTTTTCAACTTCACAGATGCTTGGGATGGTGTTGGAAAGAAGAAGTTCAATCCTGAGTCTGGTCGATGTGGGCTTGAGGGGGATGCCTTGAAGGGCGGCGAGATAAGACAAGTGCTGACACTTTGGGTAGCTGTTTATTGGAGTGGCGTAGTTTGATGAGGGGTGAAGGGTGGCGGCAAGGTCAGAAGGAGGGAAAGAGAGAAAAGACGACGCGTCGAGGAACTCGACTTTGAGGCGAAGGTCCTGTTGGTTTCGATGGGCATGAATGAGCTGAACTTGAAGTTAAAGGAAGAGACCGAGAGAGAGGGAGAGAGAGGGAGAGGGAGATAGAGAGAGATCTTACAGAAAAACAGCGATTCGAGAACGAATCTCGACGCGTCCAACTCCCACGCGTCCAACTTTTCGGTACTCCCGCTCGACCCCCTCCCGTCCACTGTTAAGAGCCCATGGAACCAAAAACAAGATGGGCCGAGGCCTTGAGACTCTGGGATACAGAAGCTTCAAGAGGAACACAGGGGAGGGGGCTGTTTTTGACCAATAACTCCGTCGAAACCCCCTCCGACCTCACCTTCTTTCAAGCCTTCGTTTTGTTCTTTCTTCCCCAACAAACACCACCAAGGCTACTCCTACTCCCAAAGAAGAAGATGAACTGCTCTCGAACGACCTCCTATGATTCCTCTACCTCTACCTCCTCCTCTTCTCCTCCGATTCTCTTCGAGGCGGGGTCGCTCGCAGCCTCAGCTACGAACAACGGGAAGAGCAGATCGATTTGCCGTTCGGGTCTGAAGGATTACCAGAGTGACCTTGTCGCTTCGCTTTGGAGACTTTGTCCCGAAGCTTCCTTTCTCACCTACGTCCTTGTTTTCTTTCTCTTTTCAGCCCAGATGCAGAGGTGAGCCGATCTTCCCTTTCCTCCAAAGTCGTCCCCGTCCCGCCCGAGTCCTTTGTTCGTTGGACCATTCGAGCTCAGCTGAAACTCTTTCCTCTCCTCTCTTCTCTGCGACGTTCACAGCTATCATCGAGGACTGGTCAAGGACGCTGCGTCTCCCGACGAACAAGTCGCAACGGTTGAGGCGCAAAAGCCACCAGCCGACGTCGAAGGTGAGTCGGTTCGAGCCGCCTTCCTTGACTGTGTCTACTGGGTCTGAGTTTTGGTTTGGGTTTTGCTTGATCAGCCGTCTTGGAGAAGCTGGAAAAGTTGCGTGTCTGAACGGGCTCATGCTGAGCGAGGAGAAGGGACGTCGAAGAGGAATCAGACGTGAGTCGACCAAACTCACTCGATTTAGCTCCCGACTGACGTCCTCCTTTTCTCTCAGCATGTTTCAGTTGTAGGAGATCGAAATCCAGCTTAACGAATCGAATGAACTTTACGAAGCTACTCTCCGACGTGACCAGAAGAACCGAAAGGGACCAAAAAAGTGGGCTGCAACGCGACGCGAATCGCTTCACGACGCGAATCTAGGATAAGAGCCTGGACCCTTGCTGGCCCCTTCATAGAGAAGAAGGCTGAGCCAGCCAGCTGACGTTCATCTTGAGCTTGGAAGAGAAAGAGAGGCAGGGCTGCAGTCGAACGAGCAGATCGTGGCTGAACGAAGGTGAGCTCAGGAAAGCTTCGAGGCTCCGAAGGCTCACGCTTTCACTGCTTGCCCCTCATGCACGCTCTTGTACAGTTTGATAGCCTCTGAGCGAGGATGAAATGTACGATTTTGAAGTTGAAAGAAAGAGAGACGCGTCGTGTTCGATTTAGTTACAAGGCGCTCGAGAGCCTTTTTTTGGAGCCTACCCAGGCCTACCGGAGAGAACTGATCGTTCAACTGAGATGACATCGATCAAGGAGATTTCTGACAGGGAAGTCTAGTGGGGAAGCCTCTTGACGTGAGCTCGACGCTTCAGGAGGAGAGGGGAGGGGAGGGAAACGAAGACTCGAGCTCACCAAAGTCTCTTCCTCCCCAACCCCTTCCCACCTTGTTTACGCCAACCCTCCATCATCGAATTCCTCGGTAGCTTCACTCCTCCACTTCCTTTCGGCTCTAGCGAAGACCGACGAGCTTCCTTCGTTGGACGTCCCTCGATTCCCTTCGCCATCTCGTCCTCCTTCCCTCCCTCCTCCCTTCAGCCGTCTTTCCCACCTCGTCGCTTCCCAACACCCTCATCACTCGTCTTATGATGTACACAGTTAATTTGAAGGTCTGTGTTCCTTCTACTTGGAGGGAGAGGAGTCGCTGGGGTAAAGCCGATGGAGTGAAGAGATGATCGAAGGAGGAAACAAAGGTGAGCTCGACGACTCCTTAACTCCCCTTCCTCCTCCTCCGACTCGTTCGACGACGAAAGAGCCAGCCCTTCCCTCCCCGCTTCAGCTGAGCCCATGACTAGATATCTCTCTCTTCCTCTCCAGCAGCAGATGCTCCTCTGGGTCCCAAACTCACATGCTTCACTTAGATCCGCGAGCTCAACGAAACGGTGAGCTTCGACTTTTGTTTTGTATTTCTCCTTCCCTCCCAACCTCCACCATCGCTACAAGAAGTTCTTCTGAATCTTCTTCTCGATATCTCAGACTTACTCTTCCCTCTTAGCTTCATCTTTCTTCGAAATCCAAACCTCTTTCGGCCTCTCCAATCGACGGTCAGTCCAAGATGGCCTCCTCCTCCTCTCCTCCCTCCCTTCTTTCCTCGTTGACTTTTATCTCCCTCGACGTGTCCTCCGTCTACGTCTCCTCTACCACCAAATCTTCCTTTGAGCGGGGTTTCTTCGCTGGAAGCGACGCTCTTATCGCTGAGAATCGACCCACTCAGACTTCAAAAGCCCTGCTTTCAAGCTCGAACCACCGTCGTCGGAGGAGAGGGAGGTAGCCAGGAGGACAGAAGGCCCTGCAGAAATGCGCCAGAGCATCTTCTCCTTCACCGATCAAGGAACCTTCCCTTTATGCTTTCGAGCATGTATGCCTCGAGTTCCTCGGGCACGCTTCGAGATCTCTCTACAAGGAACTCGAGATCGAAATCTCGAGGGGAAAGCTGGGCTGAAGCGCCAACAATCTTCCCCTCGGCTCTCTCCCATCCTAATCTACGCTTCAGCTCCTCTAATGAGCTGTTTCAGCAAAGTGAGTCGGGGGTGTAGCTGAGACAGTGAGCCTTCCTTTCGTTTGCTCTCTCTTCTCGACTCGTCCAAAACTGACGCGTCGCCCTTGGGGTTTCTCTCCTCCGTCCTTTGCAGCTTCCCTCTTCCGCGTCTTTCTCTCAAACACAACGGTCTCCTCGGCACCTACTCTTCAACTCTCTCGTATCTTCCTCCTCGCCGTTCGTCGGAAAGCCTCGTCTCTTCGTCTTCGGATCTCTTGTCTGCCCTCTTCCCTTCTTTGCTTAATCCTGAAAGTAGCGCCCTCCTATCCACTTTCTCCTTTCCTTCGTGACCTAACTGACTTCTAAATTCATAATTTCCCATCAGATCGTCGCTCGTGGTCCCTCCCTTTTTTTGGCACCCGTCTTTTGCCTTCGCTCTTCGTTGATCACGTCTCCAGTGAGTCTCTTCTTTCATGAGGTTGCTCTCTCATCGCCTGCTTGAAACATACTGACCTTTCCTTACTTTTTTCTTTCTGCTTCTCCAGTGCCATGCCGGGATCAAGAGGCTCGAAAGAAGAGGAAGAGAGAGGCGACGCGGCTCTCACCGCCGTTTCTCGACGTCTTCTAGGAGGATGGTCAGGGCCGGGAAAGAAGCCCATTACAGCTATAGGGCATCGTTCTAGCATGTATTGATGTCAACGTGCTTCGTAGATCGAAGAGAAGGGAACCGAAAGGCGAAAAGAAGGACGGTTCCGAGGTCAGCCCCAGCTCGTTGAAGTCCGACGGGAGTTGAGGAGACGAGGAGGAAAATTTGTGGCTCTTCGAATTAGTGCCAAGGAGGAACTGCGTCTGCAACGTCGAGGGACTTGTTTGTGGCCTCTTCGATAATCTCGACGAGGCTGGGTAGCTGGAGGCGTTCGAGGCAAGGGAGGAGGGAGAGGAGGAAGGGGGGAGAGTGGAACGAGACGAAGATATCTATACAGAGGAGGCTATAGGTGCTACATCGACAATGCTTTATAGACCCAACATATATGCAGCTTCTCAGGCCGAAAGAAGGGGACCTTAGAGTTACGAGGAGCTGAGAACTCATAGTCCAAAGGCAGAGGGAAGGGAAGGTCGAGCTCACCTCCCGGTCGATTCAGCCCAAGGCTAGAACTGTCCATAGATCTCGTATTGAACCGGATAAAAGTAGCTCGGGGGACTCAGATTTGAGGTAGGAATCTTCCGCGTAAAACTTGGACGTTTCAGAGAAAAAGGAGGACGGTGAGGGCTGCGAAAGCTCGACAAGAAGGAGCAAAACAAAGAGAGAAGCTGGTTCCCCTCCGACTACATCAACCTCCTCTCCCTCCCTCCCTCTTTCCTTCGACCTACCCTTCCCCTCCCTTTCACCTCTACCGGCTATGTCGATCCCTTCTCTTCCTCCTTCTCTTCCTCCTCGAGTCCCACTGGAAATTATGGACGAAATTATAGGACACGCGTGGGACTGCCCTTCGACCCTCGCCGCTTGGTGCTCCGTTTCGAAGAGGTCCCGGTGCTTCGCGTTGGCTCTCCTTCATTGGAAGGTGGTGCTGAACAGGCCAGAAGGCCTGATGTCCTTCCTACCACGACTCGTGAGTTTGATATTTTTGGCTCATCATTCCCCTTCTCCGAGCTGAACTCTCCTCCCTCCTTTCTCTCGACGGCTCAAGCTCACAACAGCGAGCTCATCCCATCGGCCCTCCCTCCCTTCCAACTCTATCTACTACTTCGAAATCCTCGCTCTTCCATCCCAAAGAGAAGCTTCTGTCCTCTTCGACCAGCTCACGAAGAGCACCCTCGCTCTGAGCAACATGACTCTTCGGATCGGATGGAACGGATGGACGAAGGAGAGAGTTTGGAAATCCTTCTGGATCCCCTCCCTCCTGCTTCTTCTTCAACCCAAAGAGTTTCAGGAGATCGGTACGAAGAACCTCCTCAGTGAGTGTCGTTCTCTGCCTCACCCTCTTCGGATCTACATAGACGCTGATTCTATCTTCTCTCTTCGATTTCTCCAGCCCTCTCCGGTCCCCTCCTCGCCTTCTACCTCCGATGCGCTTCACAGTGGAAGCACTTTCCCGAGTTCCTCACCGACCTGTACAACGACGTCTTGGAGCTGTTCTCGCGTCAGCAACGGATCGACCGCTCCCTCGCCACCTGCGATCTTGCCTTTGCGGTCAGGATGAAAGGGAGGTCGTCGTCGTTGGACAAGATCGTTTCGGACGTCGAGAGGATCCGAGCTTGGTTCGAGGGACAGTCTGTCCTCGAGGAGAGTCAGGATCGGGAGAGGACCCAGTGGACCATCGTGGACGTTAGGAGTCATCTCTTCCTCGAGGAATCGAAGCTTGGCTGTGAGTTGTTTTGACGACACGTCGTTTGCAAGCGCTGATCATTGACTTCGTCTCGTTCTTCTCTGTCCCCCTCCACGTATACAGTTCTCGAGTCCGCTTGGAAAAAGATGGTTCTCGAGAACGATCGTCTTGCTGAGGCTCGTCGTGAGTTCAGCCTTCACGCGTCGTTTCGTTTCATTTTACGTTCTTTGATCGCAACGCGTCGAGGACTGACTCCTCCTTTTCCCTCTTATTTCAACTCTACCAGGTCGAGCTCAAGAGTATGACGCCGCTGCCATCGCCGTTGCTGCTGCTGCTGCTACTGCTGCCGCTGCCGCTGCCGCTCTCGTCGCTCCTCGACCTCCTCCTCAGTCCTCTGGCCGACAAGTTCCAGTCCCGTCAGCTCGAGACAAGTCTCCGATTGGTCAGTCTACTCTTTCACTTTGGATCCAAATTCACAACTACGAAACTGACTCTGGCTCTCTCCCTCGGCGTCTTCTTCTTTCTCAGACGAGGCCGTTACTCGATACGGACGGATTCTAGGCTTCAACTTCGGATCGGGGAAACGGGATATCCTGACCATCCCAGGTGAGCATCCTCTTCCTCTACAACAATCGAGTTTTCCTTGCGTAGAAGACGAACCACGCTGACTGTTCTTCCCTCTTCCTCCCTCTTCTCCTCCTCCAGCTCCGCCCAACACCTCTCCTTTTCTCAAGCACATCCCCACTACGACGCCAACTCTCACTCTCCCTCCTCCTCGACTCAACAGCAGGGTCGAAATCCCAACCGCCAACGCGTCCGACCTGGCGACGCTCCTCCTCCCGTACGCCTCGTCTTCGAGGCACATCAAGGCCGTCGACAAGCTGGCCACCTTTCTTACTCTCCCGGATCAGATCTTATCCCGTAAACACAACACTTCCGAGATCACCAAACTCGTCAACGGACAGAAGAAGCGCGTCCTCCCCCAGTCGAACAACTCTGCTCTCGGATCGACTCCCGACGTTCGGACGCAGACGATGGAGGAACTGAAGAACTTTAGGAAGTTCTTCGTGTGGATGCTGTGCGAGGAGGTTAGGTCGGAGCTGGTGAGGAGGGTCGAAGAGGAGGAGGGTCGAAGGAGGGAGTTCGAGGCGTTGCTGGGGGATCCCGCGGTGAGACGGCGATTCCACTCTGGATTCAGCCTCTTGCAGGATCTCGAGAACCTTCTCCAGTGGGTTTTGAAGAAGAATTAGGGTCTTTAGATTACCAGCTGGTTCGTTTACGTCGGTGTTGATTGCTTTCTCGTTTCTTGTTCGTCTCTTCCTGCCTTTCGTTCTCGTCGCGTCCCCTTTCCTTTCCTTTCCTTTCGTTCTTCTTTTTCTTCTTCTTTCTCTGGGTTTCTCGATCGTTCTCTTGCTTTTCTCTTACTTTCAGTCTCTAGGACTCTCTCTTTCTCTCTCTCTCTCTCTACCTCTCCTGCGTCATCCCTTGTTTTGTCTCTCCTTCTCTCGTCGTCTCTTAATTGGCCTCTGTTCGAGAAGACCTCACGCGATGAGAGATGAGATCGCTACTGCTACGAGATGAAAGTTGAGAAAAGGCTATGGGGATACAGTAGTGTAGGAAGAAGAGAGAAGAGGAAGGGAATCGAGAGACGATTCGTCTCCGAAGGTACGTCCTGGCGAGGAGAGCGAGGCTCACTCGGCGGAGGGGATCTCGCCAACCCAAGCAGGACGAACTCTACAACGTACTGAAAGAAGAGTCGAACGAACATTCGAGGGTCAGTAAAGAGAAGTAGAGGCATCTCGGATCAGGAAAGAAGGAAGGGACGGACGAACCTTCGCATGCTCGACGAGCTTGTGTTTCCACTGCCCTTGAAGAACGACGGCTTTGGGAGTTGGGTGGGCTGTTGAGATGCGACGAATCCAATGGAGATGTCGGCGACATCGTATCGAGAGACCTTGTTGTGGAGGGGTGGGAGAGAATAAGAAGACTCGATCGTTTACGTTGACTCTCTGACCCGGAAAGTGAGAAGCACAAAGCGTCGAAAAAAGGAGCGTGGATGCGGAGCTCCATATCCCTTCTCCAACGAGACGTCGTCGATACCAGCAGCGATGAAGAAGGAGCTTCGTCGAGGGGAGGAGAGTTGGTCCTCGGCGACGACGCGTCCGAGAAAAGCTCCCCCACGTCCCTCAATTTCAGCCAGATCATAGGACTGCTGTCCTAGGCTCGTTCACATCAGATTCCTTCATCTTTCCTCTTTCTCTCGACGCCTCCTCCGACACCGAGGCTCCACAGGACGAAGATCATAAAGGAAAGCTAAATTCGAAACAAAGCAAAACGCGTCTCCGTCTCTCTCACACTCGGCTCAGTAGCTCTTCCCGTCCCGCAAGGATCCAGGCCTCTCCTCATCTTCCTCCCCACTCGGCTGATAATTCTCCTGCGATGGCAACCTCGACGGTCCAGCTACAGCTGCTCCTCCTCCTCCTCCTCCCGAACTTCCAGTTCCTCGAAGAACGATCCTCCTGGGTTCGACCTTGTTCGCAGCCGTCGTTGGAGTTCCCGTTCCGGTGTTGTTGAGGTCGTTACTGACGCTAGGAGCCGGTGGTGGTGCTCCTGGAAGATCAGACCCGACGATGTGAGTCGACCAGAGCGAGGGAAGATGATCCTGGAGGGCTTGAGCTGCGACGAAGGGCCATGATCCTTCTTCGTTGTAGGCGTAAGCGTTGGAGAAGAGGAGTTGCTGTAAGGAGAGTAGAGAGGGAATATATACACATCAGCACGAGAGACGCGTCTCAAGATTAATCTCCGGACAGGAAAAGACGCGTCGAAAACTTACGAAATCATCCCAGAACGGCTGAACCGACTTGTAGCGACCTTCCTTGGTGTCCTTTCTGATCTTGTTCAGCCATATTGGTTTCTGAACGACGAGATGGTAGGTTGGATAGGTCTGAGAAGTCAAAGAAGGAGACAACGTCAGCGAAAGAAGGAGAGGAAAGGAGGGAGGAGGAGCACACCTTCTTGTTGACCGTGGTCAGGAAAATTGTCGAGTGAGGTTCATTCGTAGCTTCGTTGCGAAGAGCGACTATTCCATCGTAGACGGACATGAGAGCGGTCTGGCATTCGAAAGGAGGAAGAGGTCAGCAATCGAGAACGATGAGGCAAGACGAGACGAAACGAGGAGTCGAACGAACGATGAGTCTTTGCTTCTCCGTAGGTCCCTTGCGACGTTTCTGTCGAAGATAAAGGAGATCTAAGGTCAGCAAGGTACGTGCTAAACCTCACGGGGAGGAAAAGCTTACCGAGTCTCGACCAACGTCGTCTTGGGACGAGGAAGCAGCAAGCGTCGCCGAAACCGAAGGTCGCCCTGTCTTCTTCTTCCCCTGAGCGCTCTCCTTCTCGTCGAGCTCAGTGATCTTGGAGAGCCCGGTGGTACGAGGAGTAAAGAGATCGTCCGAGTCGCCTTCGAGTTGCTGTTGAACAGGAAGAAAGCGAGAAGAAGTCAGCACGCGTTGAAAGCGTGAACGAAGAACGAAGGAAACTCACCTTGAAGAACAGTTCGTCGTTCAGACCCTCGCTGTAGACCACGGGAGCTTTGACTCTCCAACCTCGTCCTTCGTCCTCGTCCTTCTCGGAAGAGGCGGTCACGACGTCTCGTCTGTTGAAAATAAGAAAGAAGGGAGGAAAGGTAAGGACGCGTTTAGAGGACGGACGAAGAAAGGAAGGGTCGACGCACCGGTAGACCTCGGGAACCTCCGCGTCCGTCATGAGTCTCTCAGGAGGAGGACCCGTCCCTCCTCTAGCCTTCCACGAAGTTGTCGCCTCCTCTTCTCGTTGAGCGTCCATGGCTTGGAAGATCGGGAACTCGTGATCTCCTCGAGCGAGCAATTCGTTGATCTCGTCGTCTCCCATCTCTCCGTTGTCGTCCTCGTCTCCTTCTTCTTGTTCGGCTTCGAGGAGAGATCTCTGATGAAAGAAAGAGTGAAGGCATAGTCAGTTTGGGTAGGTCGTGCTCGGTGAAGGGAGGGAGGGAGAGACGAACGAGGAAAGCTTCCTGCTCTGCAGCGCTGCTCTTGTCGTCGAACTTCCCAGCCTGGATGACCTTCCCGTCGATGGCGAGCTTCCCTTGAGCGGTAGCTAGGATATCCTCCTCGATCGATCGGTTTGTCACGAGACGGAAAATCTTCACGACCTTCTTTTGGCCGATTCGATGAGCTCTGGAGTGCAGTAAAAGCGAGGAGGCTCGTCAGCCAGCCGCGTCTCGTCGAGTCGTCCTGACGCGACGAGAGGAAGAGAGAAAGATGACGAACCGATCCTGGGCTTGAAGATCAGCGTGAGGGTTCCAGTCCGAGTCGTAGCTGAAGAACGAAGGAACGAAAAGAGACGAGGACGCATCAGTAAGTTTTTCGGTCATCTCTCCACGCCGTGTCTTCTCAAAGATAGCAAGGATCGTTTCGAAACTCACATGATGACCGTGTCAGCACTCTGTAAGTTTAATCCGAGACCTCCAGCTCGAGTGGAAAGAATGAAGATCTTGTAGGGAGAGTCGGGAGCGTTGAACTTGGTGATGAGATCCGTTCGGTCGTCCGCCTTTGTGGATCCGTCGAGTCGAAGAAGACAGTCTCCGTATCCTCGGTAGACGAGGTAGTCCTCGAAAATGTGCATGATCTTGACCATCTGGAAGAAGAGGAGGACCTTGCGAGGCGGGCGAAGGGAAGAAGGAAAGAGGAGAGAGAAAGGAACGATCAGTTCGAGGATCGAAACGAGTCAAGAGGAGAAGAGACGGAGGAGGCTCACTCGATGATCGGTAGCGAAAAGCTTGGGAAGGATCCTATCGAGAAGCTCGAACTTCCCAGCGCTCCTCCAGAGGCTGTCGTCGCAGACGTTCGACGGGTTGACCTGAGCCTCGATAGCCTCGATAACAAAGGGGTGATTGCAGATCTTCCTGAGCTGCATGACGGTGTTGTTGAGACCCTTGACGATGTTGCTCTTTCTAAGAACCGAGAAGAACAAGAAGAAGAAGGCGAGGTCAGCGAACGAAGGAAAGGGACTCGTCGGGTCGCGTCGAGACCGAGACTCACCCAGTCTTGTCGAGACCTTCGCTCTGGAGAACTCCGTGCTTCCTGTAGGTGTTGTAGATCCTCTGTTGAAGAGCACTCATCTTGCACTTGATGACCTTCTCGACCTTGTCCGGAAGTTCCGACTCGACGTCCTTCTTGAGTCGACGAAGGAGGAAAGGTCGAAGGACCTTGTGAAGACGACGGATGATCAAAAGCTGCTCCTCCTCGGTCGCGACCATCTTGTCCGAAGCTCCCGAGTTGGAGAACGGAGCGTTGAACCAATCGTCGAAGGACTGAGAGGAGCTGAAGACCTTGGGGAGGACGAAGTTGAGGAGAGCCCAGAGCTCGGGGAGGTTGTTCTGTGAGAGGAGACGAGGAGACGGGTAAGTCTCCAGAAGCTTGGACTGGTCGAGTGATAGAGAGCAAGCTAAACTCACCTGGAGAGGAGTTCCAGTCAGAATGAGACGGTATCGAGCGGTGTAGTAGAGGGAGAGAGTCTGGGAGAGCTTCGACTCGGCATTCTTCAGTCGATGTCCCTCGTCTGTTTACGGACGTAGAGTCAGCTAGCTATCGAATCGACGAGAAAGACAGATAATCGACTTACCGATAATCATATGCACCCACTTGATCTTCCCGAGAAGAGCCTTCTCTCGAATGATGTACTCGAAAGTAGTGATGACGACCTGGAAGTCTCGGTTGATGATCCTGACGGATGCGTCTCGACGAGCCTGGGGAGTTCCTTTGAAGACGACGGTCGAGACAGAAGGAGCCCACTGAGACGAGTGAAGATGAACGAGAGGAAAAGGGAGGGAAGACAGAGGTCAGCTTTGAGCTTCGAGTTCGAACTCGACGTCCAGGGCGACCACCAACGAACTTTCTCGAACTCGAGCGTCCAGTTGGTGATGGTCGAGAGAGGGACGATGATGAGGTAGGGACCGGGGATCTTCTTGTGCTCGATGAGGAAGGTGATGAGGGAGAGGGTTTGGATCGTCTTTCCAAGACCCTGACAGAGGAAAGGAACGACGAGAGGGGGTACGAGAACAGACAAGCGGTCAGCTTCTGGTCGAAGACGGGACGAGACGAACGGAAGTAAGACTCACCATCTCTGCAGCAAGGAAAACGAAAAGAAGAAGCGTCGAAGTCAGCTTGGTTCGACAATGAGAAGAATAAGCGACGCGTCCCGACTCACCATCCGCCAGAATCCCGTTCAACCTGTTGTTGTACAAGCTCACCATCCACTGCAACCCTTTCAACTGATAATCCTTCAACTTGCCTCCGACGAGCAAGCTCGGCTGCTGGGTGACCTTCTCGGAGATCCGATGAGAGACGGCGTAGTACGACTTCTTGTTCTGCGTCTGCATCACCTCTCCAGGTTCCGGTTCCTTCCTCTTCCCTCCAAACATCGTCTCGTCCGCATCTCCACCCTCCGTTTCGAACGACGTGACTCGATGCAGATCTCCAGCGTCCTCCTGCTGAGCGACGACGGCCTGAGCGAGGGAGTCGAGGTAGTTCGAGGTTTGGCGAAGGAGATGAGAGATCCTCTTGTCTTTGGCTTCGTCGAGCAGCTTGAGGTAGGATTCCTCGTCGTCGTTCTTGAGAGCTCGAAGACGTTCCTTGGCGAGCCTCTCGACTCGCTTGAGCTCCTCCCTGCTCGTCGTCGAGTGGTAGCTGAGGACGCTCCTCCCCAACTTCCTCCTCGCGTCCGACTCCGACGATCCGGTCTTGACGAGGTCCTTCCCATGTCGAACGATCGCCTTGAGGTAGTCGGTCTGCTTTTGCTTGGCTCTCGATTCCCTCTCGTCTCGTTGCCTTCTCTCGAGTGCTTCCGTATGTCGAGCGTCTCGGATGGTGAGGGTTTGGTAGCGGCGGAACTGAGTTCGATCCGTGGGGATTGACGACGACGAGTTGACCGAACGAGTGAGATCCTCCCTGAGTTTCTTCTGCTTCTCGACGAGTTTGAGAGACTTGAGTTCGATGAGGGACTGGATCCCTGAGTTGGCGTTCGACGACGACGATCCCTCCTCGACGTTCTCGAGTTCGTCGATCCTCGACTGGATCCTCGTTTCAACGAACTGATTTTGCTGCTGTAGGAGAGGGTAAAGAGCCATGCCGGTTGGGAGGAGAGAAGGCGTGAGGAGCCTCTGGCGTTTGGAAGTGGTGAAGAGGAGGGAGGAGGGAGACGTTCGTTTGAGAAGATGGGAGAGAGGATGGGCGTAGGAGTTGTAAGGGTAAAGTTCTGATTTCTTGTCGAGCTCCATGGCATAGGGAAGGTTGGAATCCTGTCCCTCCATCGCTTCCATCATCGTCATCGATGGGCGTCCTTCTCCTCGTGCCGCTGCTGCTGATTCCGACCTCGAGGCGTCTCCATTCCAACCGTTCACTCCGATCTCGGCTGCTGGTAGCAGGGACGACGACTGTTCTCCCTCTCCTGCCTGCCTTCTCCTCCTGAGCTCGGTGGATGCTTCGGCGAGTCGCACCTGCAAGAGACCCTCGAAGTTGTTCATCGTCGAGGTCGTCGGCGGCGTTGGCTGATGTTGGTCTTGTCCAAGGAGGTCGGAAGCGGCTTGAAGGTGAGGAGGAAGAGGAAGTCGAGGGTTGAAGAAGTTCCAGGCCTGGATCTGAGCTCGGACGTCCGTGGCTTGTTCAGGAGCGAAGTAGGCGGAAGAGGTGGGAGGACGCGACGAGGACGAGTTGTTCGGGCGAGTGGAAGGAGTCGAGTAGGTTGGGTTGGGATTATAAGAAGGACCTGAGAGAAAGAAAGATAGGTTGGCAGATCAGCTTACAGCCGCTTCGGAACGAGAAGAAAAAGCGGAAGGAAGGAGAGGGCGAGGTGGATGAGACGAGACGAGACAAAACGAGACGAGAGGAAAACGAGAGCTCACCTTGATCCAAACTCCCCATCTGACCTTGACTCTGACTTCCTCCTAGCTTCTGGACTTCCCTCTGATGAGCTTCCTTGCTGAACGAGTAGAAGAGAGTGGAGAATCGAAGTCAGTGGATGCTCGTCCGCAAAGGGAAGAGAAGAGGATGAAACGCGGCACTCACGCCCACTCCTGAAACTGCCCGAACAACCTGATGACGGTCTTGAGCTGAGCGAGGTCGGTCGAGTTGCTCTCTGTATGACCTTGAGATAGAAGGGTGTTGTATCGCTGTAGAGGCAAGAATGAAGTTGAAGGAGAAAGAAGGAAAGAAGAGGCGATGAGCTTGAGATCTTCCTCTCGCCACCTCTTTCGTTCGAACGAAGAGCCGAAAAGGAGAAGGGGACTAACTCGAGTGACGGATGCAAAGTTCTCCTTGGTCATCTTCTTGACCATGTCGACGTTGAGCCCTGGAGGGAGGGAGGAGAAGGAAAGAGGAGGAGCAGGAGCGGCTGCTGCTGTCGAGATCCTTCCTCCGAGCTGCTGTTGCTGGAACTGAGGCTGTTGAAGCTGCTGATGAGCGATGGCGTTGGAATCGGTGTATGAATATGTTGATGGTAGTTGAGGTGGAGGCATGTGTCGGTTGTACGATGGCAAGTCGAAGGATGGGAGGGGAAGAAGAGGCGGTGGAGCGAAGCGAGAGGAAGCTGGATCCTCCATCCTTTGTTCGAGACTGTAGGCGAAGGTAGGGAGGCTCGGAGTCGAGTGCTGAAGAAGTGGGAGAAGAGGGACGAAAGGAGATCCGAGTGGGAGAAGGGAGATGGAGGGCAACTTTGGAGGAAGGGAAGAGAGAGGTGGAGAGAGAAAGGGGTCAGAAGGGTTGGAGTTTTCAGCTGTCCCTTTTCCAAGCATTTTGCGAGCTTGGAAAATCTTCCGAGAGATTTAGGCTTTGAGCTTCGCAAAGAAGAAAAAGGCGGCAGAACGAGGTGGGAAGAAAGAAGGGCGCGTCGTAAAGTCAGCTCGCCGTCTCACGATCCCATTCCTTCCTTCGTATCGACTCGGATCCAGATGGAGCGAGACTCACAAAGGAAATCAGAATCGTGTAGAGCTCCAGATAGAGAGCTTTCCTTCATGCTCCCTTCCTAGAAGAAGCACGATCAAGACGAACTCACGCCAGTCTCGTTGCTCGTTATGACGCGAAGGTGCATCAAATCTTCCTCTTCTTGTTGACAGAAGGGCCTGCTAGCATAACGCAATCACTGTTCGCACTGCTCTCGCTGTCGAAATCGGGAGATCGAGCCGCCTTTGAGATCGAAACGAAGAGAAGGGAGGGAGGTCAGCTTCGTTCCGACTCGGACGACTCCCTCTCCTCTCGCGAAAACGACTTCCTTCGCTCCTGCGTTGGCCAAAGCAAGGGTTGGGTAGACGCCTTGGATGGCAAAGTTGACTTTTAGAAAGTTGGACGAGACGACGACGAAGGTGGGCGTGGAGGGAGGGAGCCGAGGAGGCATGGGAGGGAGGGAGGGAAGGAGGAGAGGAGGGAGAGACTCAGAGGGCGCTGGCCGGTTTGCTGAGAGGCTTTGAGGTTCAAAGAGGGTGAGCTGTAGGATAGGTTGGTAAGAGAAGGGCAGGAGGGGGTCGTAGAAGCTATGCTACGGGAAGAGGACAGGAAGGAGTTGGGAGGAAAGGACGGAAGGCCGAGCTCACCTGAAAGTTCAGCCCGCGTCGTCAAGGACAACCAGCCCCCATCCTCGACCTGTTTTGATCTTTTAGCTTGGTCGAGCACTCTTTTGCAGAAAAGTGTAAAAGCTCCTTTGCTGAACTTTCCCAGTCGATGCCGTCGCAAAGGACATCTCGTTCAGACTCGTCAATCTCTCCTCCCCCTCTTCTCTTCAACGTCTCCTCCAACCACGAGCATCCTCCCTTCTCCTGTTCATCCCTCAAGGTCCCATCCAGCTCAAACTCTCTTTTATTACTCCCTGGGAAAGACAGATGCGGCGTTTTCAGCTTCGTGAAGGTGTGAGGCCTCTCTCATCAAGCGAGGAAGAATGCGTGAGCTCGCACTTCCTTCCCTCCCTCTTCCTCTGCTTCTTTCCTCTCCGTTCGTCCGTAAATCCTTCGTCGCTCTCGGATCTGAGCCTTACATCTATCTCTCTTCATCCAGGATCTCCTTCTTACCAAGAAAGGCCGCTCGCTCAAGTCCGACCTCAAATTCTCGCAAGCCCTTATCTCCTTTTCAGCCCTCCCTCCTCTCGACTTTCGTCTCTATCTCCCATCGACCTTCCTCTACCGCAACCTCTACAGACCTTCACCGCCAGCTTCCCCCAACGCTCCTTTGAACCATCACGATCTCTTGCCTCCTCCCGCTAATATCATTGACAATCAACTCTGGACCTCCACCTTTCCTCCTTCTTGCTGACATTCCTCGATCGGCTACAGCGGTTACAGCACCCTTGGTCTTCCAGCTCTTCGCGTGATGATGCAGGACTGTTTCTTCCTTCAGCCCAACCACCATCTCCTTCAAAAACTCAAACCAAGATGTCTCCCTCCTCCTCCTCCGTCGCCGCTTCTCGACTCTTCTCTCCCGTCAAGCTAGGAGCTCACAAGTCGATTCATCGTGTCGCTCTCGCTCCGTTGACTCGAATGAGGACCGACCCTTCTAATCAGGTCGTTTCTGAGCTGGTTGGGACTTACTACGAGCAGAGAGGTGAGTTAGGAGGGAGGCGAGCTGGTTTCTTCGACTGCGAGAACGAGGGCTGACTTCTTCGTCCCGTCTTTCTCGTCTTCTTCGTTTCATCTCAGCTTCCGAGGGAGGTTTGCTCATCTCCGAGTCGTGCTTCATCTCCGTAGAGTCTGGAGGGTGGCCTATGGTTCCAGGTGAGCCTTGAGACTCGTTCTGTTGGTCGGTCCTTCCTTGACCGAATGAGTCCTCGTCTTTCTTCCCATCTTCTGCTACCCCCAGGAATCTGGACTCCCGAGCAGACCGCTGGGTGGAAGGATACTACTGCTAGAGTTCACGCCAAGGTTGGTCTTTTTTTACCTTTCCCTTTCTTCGTCTTCTCTCTTGGTCCCTCCGAAGCTGGCGACGCGCTGACCTCTTTCGCTTTACCTCTCTTCGTCGTCAGGGAGGACTCATTTACTGCCAACTCGCAGCTGTAGGAAGAGCCAACGTGGGTTCTCAGCCCGAGGTCGAGGTCGTTTCAGCTTCCGCCATCGCTTTGAAGGGAACGGACAACGTCCCTCGTGCTTTGACCGTCGAGGAGATCTCTGGTGCGCCTCGCTTCGCTTCGGCTCTTCTTCCTCTT
This sequence comes from Mrakia frigida, assembly GCF_051309035.1. Lineage (NCBI taxonomy): Eukaryota > Fungi > Basidiomycota > Tremellomycetes > Cystofilobasidiales > Mrakiaceae > Mrakia > Mrakia frigida. The sequence goes on from NW_027481262.1 coordinate 597,272, forward strand.
ACCAAATACTAACTCTCAGTTCTTTCCAACCTCAGCCTACGTCCAAGCCTACCGTCAAGCTGCTCTCAACGCTATCGAGGCTGGATTCGACGGAGTTGAGATTCGTTCGTTCCAATTAGTTCTCTTCTCGTCTCTTTTTTTTCTTCTCTCTCTCCGAACTGACCACTCTCATCTCTCGCATTTGTACCAACAGATAACGCCAACGGATATCTCCTCGATCAGTTCCTTCAAAGCGTCGCGAACAAACGAACGGACGCGTACGGCGGAAGCATTGAAGGTCGTTCGAGGTTCCTCTTCGAGATCGTCCAAGCTGTTACAGAGGCCATCGGTCAGGATCGAGTTGGGATCAAGTTCTCTCCTTGGTCGACTTTCCAGGTACTTCCAGGATCCCTTCTCCTCTCGATCTCGATTCGAGCCAAGACGCGTCGAGCTGACCTTCTCTCTCGCTTTGTCTCGAACAGGACATGCAAGAGAAGAACCCCATCGCCACCACCTTCGGCTATGTTACTGAGAATCTCGTTGCTCGCTTCCCCAAGCTCGCCTATCTTCATTTCCTCGAAGCTGCCGCGTGGGGAGCGGAAGGACAGAAGACGTTCGACGCGGATGAGTTGGAGGATGGGTTGACGGCTTCGAACGACTACGTGAGTCTGTATCTCTACTCTATACTTCTCTTCGCTTTTCTGATGCTAAACTCTCCGTTCGTGTCTCTCAGTTCCGAGCCATCGTTCGAGGAATCGACCCTTCGACCATCCCAACCGACGACTCGTTCGTTTTCCCTGACCCAGACGAGGCTCACCCCATTGTTTTCCTTGGTGCTAGTGAGTCCTAGAGTTCCTTCTCCTTCTCAGATGCTTCTTACTGACCTCTTGCCCTTCCTCGTCTCCCAGGTGGTTTCAACCGAGAGACCGCTGTTTCTCACTCCAAAAGGACAGGAGACGTCGTGGTCGTTCGTCCTCTTTTGCCTGCCCACTGTTCTACTCTCGAACTGACTCGAATTACCGTCCTACACTTCTACAGTTCGGCCGCTACTTCATCTCGAACCCCGATCTGCCTCAGCGAATCAAGGAAGGAGTCGAGTTCTCGAAGTACGACAGGTGAGCTTCCGTTTCCCATTTTTCGCTACTCGTCGACGTTTCGGTCTCAACATCTGACCCGTTTTGTTTCTCCACAGACCCACGTTCTACACTGGTGGATCCGCAGGCTACACCGATTACCCTACGGCGACGAAGGTTCAGGCTTAACGAGACGCGTCGACGTCTTCGAGCTCCCAGCTTTCTTTCTCCCTCGCATCCTAGACTTATAGAACTTCGACCTATCTTGTATGAACCCATAAAGCTCCCTGTACATCCGTTCCCTTCGCTCCTTCATGATTGCGTGGTGGATCGAAAGAGTCGTGAAAGAGGCTCAGAGCCTGTACTGACCTGGGAGAGAAAGAGCAAACGAGAAAAAGAAACCGAATCTCGTTCTCGCTCGATCGTAGACGCATCTCCATCCTTCATTCTTCTTCTCAGCCCGCTATCAGGAATGTCGCTCCGGGAAGTCCAAGTTTTGGTTCTTTGTACGATCTAGCAGGTACGTGCTACCCGGGACCCAGGGCGTTTCTGTTTCAGGAGAAGAGCTGATCCGCGTCGCCGTCTACTTTCTTCAGGTTTCTTCCTTCAAATCGTCTTCGTCGCTCTTTGCGTGATTGTCTCTCCTTCTTACTTTTTCCCACACTCCAACGCCAAACACTGATATACCTTCATATCGTCACAGTCCGCTTTCATCCTCTTCGTCGCCCTCCAAGGGTTCGTCCGTCGCACCCGCACCTGGTCCTTCTTCCTCCCCTCGAGCTCACACTTGTCCCTCTCTCTCTCTATCTCACAGCCGAGAGCACACTTGGGTCCCGAAGACGGACGGATACCGATTCGCCGCCGAAGGAGAGCACGACGAGTCGAGACCCTCGTCGTCCACGTCGGACGAGGAGAAACGAGCTAGATCCCCTGCCTCGCCTCAGATCCAGGATCAGCAGACGGCGGCGGTGCCCTACTAACCTCGAATCATCATTATGGACGAGACTGCCACCAAGTAGTAGCTTCTCTCTCTCTCTCTCTGACATCTTTCTTGGGCCTCCCTTTCGCGACCCGTCCCGTTTTCGTCTCGGTTTCTTCCTTCCATTCTTTTTCGACCCTCCACTCGTTTTCTCGAACCATCACGTCCCTTACGCCTACCCTACATACTCTTTCTTTCTTTCTTCCACAATCTCATCTTCTCTCTCTTGGACGCGTTTTCGCGGCGGGAGGCAGCCTCAGGCCCGGAAATGAGGCAGCCTCGAACTCTCGCTTCCCTCGCCTTCCTCCCTCTCACAGCTTCTTTATCACCAACACCCATCATTGTCAGCTTGAGAACATACATCAGCCAACGAATGAGCTCGAGAAGACCACCTAAACATCAGCAACAGCAGCAGCAAGATGGATCGGAGGAGAGAGACGAGGAGGAGGGAGGCGGCGGAGGAGGAGCTTCTAGGAGGAGGAAACCTACGAGGGCTTGTGAGTTTGAGCGTACCTTTCAACACTTTCAGGAGAAGGAGAAGAGAGGGAATGGATAGGTGATGGGCTGTCAGGAATCAAGAAGAGCAGTGGTGATCGAGTGAGGGGGAGAGAGGAGGGAAGAAGGGAGGGAAGGAAGGAGGCCTTGATGAGCTCGACGTTTCCTTCTCACCTTCTTCGTCCTTCCCTCGCGTTGACCGGTTTCGCAGATCTTGAACTGACGCCGATTCTATGTGCTTTGATGTAGGTGATAAATGTCGGAGGAACAAGGTACGTGAATCTGGGGGAAGAGCGGGAAGAGGGGAAGAAGGCTGGAAGGAGGGAGGTCGGACTCGGAGGAATGAGGTCGAGTTCGAGCGCTTCTCGCTAATCTTTCTCTTCTTTGGCTCGCTCCCTTCGCTCCTTCAGCATCGATGCGATGGATCGGAGAGTCCGTTCATCCGTGAGTTCTGCTCGTTGTATCGTATCAGTCTAACTCTCGCTGACTCGAATCTCTCTTCCTCTGCTCGTTTCCTTCCTTCTTCTCCTCAGGCTGCACTCAATGTACCACTCTCGATCTCGACTGCACCTTCGTTGAAACCTCCAAGAGGAAAGCTCCTCCCAAAGGGTGCGTCACTAGTCTCACCGAGCTCTCTCTCGTCTTCCGCTGACCGACGCGTCTCTCCTCCTCAGCTACGTCGAAACCCTCGAGAACCGAATCGCCAAGATGACCGAGCTCCTCTCCAAAATGAGACCCGACCTGAATCTTGTCGACGTTCTCGGAGGATCCCTAGTCATCGATCCGGCTCAATTCGCAGGTCGTCGTCCCGCGATCAAGATCAAGGTCGAACGCAGCATGGAACCTAGCAGGATTGACACTCCTCCCTGTGCATTAACCTCATCTGCGGTCACTACTACTACTACATCGACGGGAACCCTCAGCTTGGGAAAGGAGGAGAGACGTCAGAAGGGAAAGGAGGAGGCGGAGGACGCGTTTGTTAGGGAGTTTTTGACGGAGTATAGGTCGAGTGATTCGAGGCTTTCGTTCCTTGGAAAGGTGAGCTATTCAACTCTCTTCCTTAGGGTCTCGTTGGCTTCAGCTGATTTTCAACTTGGTCGTTTCGCCTCGCCGTCGCCGTCTCACAGTCGTCCATCCTTCCTCTTCTCTTCGCCGGAATCGGATTCAAGTACGGCGAGAACACGGATCGATGTAAGCATCCTCTTTCACATTCCGAACATCCATCTTTGTCGTTCTGAAGTGTCCTCCTTCGTTCTCTGACCACTATCTTCCTCGTTTCGATTCTCTTTCTTGCTCGCCTTCCTCCAGACTGGCAAGAATACGCTCTTCACCCATTAGCCAAAGAACTAGTGGCGTCTCGAGACATTCGGTGAGCTCTTTTCAATCCTCTGCTTCAAATGAATCCAGCTGATTCCTGCTCGTCCCTTTCCTCCCCACCGAACAGATGGGAAGCGACGCCGAATCCCGCTTCGATCCAGGGAGGGCCTCCGTGCTCTCTCGAGTTCCTGTCACTCCACAGTCCCAACGTCTTCGACTGTTGGCCGGATCGTCTTCTCGCTTCTCAGCTCATCGACATCTACTTCGATCTCCCGAACGAGTTTCTCCCTCTCCTCCAGAAGTCGCACTTTCTTCAGTGAGTTCTTAGTGCGCTTCGAGTTTCTCCCGGCTCTCTTCTTTTCCCTCGTTTACTGACTCGGCGTTCCTTCTTCGTTCTCTCGCAGACTATACGTTCGTTCACTCTCTTCGACGGCGAGTCGACTCCTTTTTCTGCGACTGACGCGTCGTTCCCTTCGTCCTCTCCCCCAACCTGTTTTTCAGCGCTCGCAACTGTACTACTCCAACTCCGGCTTCGCTAGCCTGTGCCTGCTCGTCTTCGCCGTCGGATCTCTCTACTGCGAAGATCCAAGGGTCAGATTTCCTCGAGAGGAGGGTGGCTTCGAAGCTCGAGGCTCTGCCGGATGGGTGTAAGTTCTCCTCCCTTGCTTCGCTCGTATCCCTGCTGACCCCCTTTTTTTCTCTCCTTCAGATTCTACCACGCTTTCAACAAGGTTCCAAGATCTCATTTCGCTCCAACGGGTGAGCCTCTGGAAGCTCGTTGCGCTAAAACGACGCGTCGTCTCCTTCCTCTCTCCTCGACTAAACCCCCCTTCCTTTATTTCGTCTCGACAGATCTCTGCGATCTTCAGATACCGGTCCTCCTCTCCGTCTTCCTTTTGATGCAGTCAGCGAACATGAGGTTTGCTTGGAGCGTTATCCGAGATGGTTTGGGTCGTGCTGTCGTGAGCTCTTTCCCTCCCTTGCCTTTTCTCTTCCTCTTCCTTTCGTTTCCTTACTATTTCTTCCACAGGACGTTGGGATACATCGACGAGGTGGATCGAAACGATCGAAGGATCCTCTCGAAACAGATCTCTACCGTCGAGCTTTCTATTGGTGAGCCTGTTTTCCTTTGCGTTCTCCCTCGCTCCGCTTCTGACGTTCGATTCTTCCTCCTGTCTTCGTGCAGTCTTCATCTCTTGGACATCCAGGTCTCGAGCATGAGTGGTCGTCCCCCAAACCTCTCGGAAGATAGGTCAGTTCCCTCGATTCTCGCAGTTTCTTCTTTCGAACCGTCGCTGAACCGTTCTCGCCCTTCCTTCCTCAGTTTCGATGTTGAGCTAGAATTCAACCCTGAGTTTTGGAAAGACGGAGAAGTCGCACCTCACGGCCAGCCATCACGAGTCCAAGCTTTCGTTCTGGAATGCCAGCTGTCAAGGATTCTTGCTCGAGTGTGTGAGCAGCTTGTGAGTTCCTCTCGACCTCGAGACGCGTCGAAGAGCCTTGTCTCATCCCTTCCTGACTTCATTGTTGGTTCGACTTCCGCAACCTCAGTACGGAATCAAACCACCATCTGGGATCTTGCAGCTCGTCCAGCACTTTGACTCCGAGCTCTCGGCGTGGTTGCTCTCAGTTCCTCCCCAGTTCGTCGCCTTTCTGCTTCACCCCCTTCTTCTTTGTTCCTTGTCTAATCGTCGTCTATCTCTCACAGTCTCAAATGGTACCCCTCTCGACCCAATAACATCGACTTCAGGCTCTCAGCAAGCCTCTACCTCTCGTACCTTTCTTGCGTAGTCAGTTCGGAACCATCTTCGTTCCCTCGTCGCGTCCCGTCCAAACTCACAGCAGCTGACGCTTCTGAACGTTTCGTATTTGCTTCGGATATCATCTCTCAGTCCTACGTTCATCGTCCCTTCCTTCCTTCGCCGCAACATCCAGTATCAACCTCACCAGCGTCAATGGCTTCGGTACTCGACGCGTCGATGGCCTCGATCCGTTGCCTCGGAGAATTCTACGCCAAGACGTCGACGATACCTCTCTTCGGCTGGGGACCCGTCTCTGTAAGCTCTTGCTCTTCACTTTGTCTTTCTTTCTCCATCATCAACCTCTGACCCATGTTTCTTTCCCTCTCCTTCGACAGACCGCCACCTTCATCCTCGTTCTTGCCGTCTGGGCGTCAAAGTCAACATCAGCCATTCTCGATCCCTCCGTAGCCATGGGAGCTGTTGAGGAAGGAATTGAAATGCTAGAGAAGAGTTCAAGGACGTTCTCTTCGATCGACAAAGGAAGGTAAGTCGCGAATCGAAGTCCTTTCTCCTTCTCTCCTTCCTTTCAAGGCTGACCCCCTTCCCTCTCTTCTCTGTCCTCCGGTAGACTTTGCCTTATTCTCCTCGCTGCTCCCCGAATCGATTACCTCGCAGAATCCTTCGCTCGTCGGACGGCTAGAGAGCAGCAAATCAACGCTGCGAACGCGCTTCGAGACGCTCGAGAACGAGTCGCCGTCGCGCCCTCCCCTCTTCCCTCGTCGTCAGGAACTCCCACAAACGACTACTCATCACCCGATCTGGATCCACAAGGATGGTCCGACCCCTCCTTCAGTGCTGCTCCCCATGCGTCGGCCTTCTCGTCGGATTCACCAAACTCGGGCGGGCAGGGAGGAGGAGGGGGTTTCAACTTCAACGCTATGTTCCCTGATTTCTTCACGTTCGGAAACGATCCTACGATGGTGAGTTATCACTGTTCTTCTCGAGAAGCTCTGAGTCGTTAGCTGACGCTTCTCTTCTTCCGCCTTCCCCAGACCCTCTTCCCTTCGCATCCGTAACCTCTCCACCCATCTCTTCACGTCCCCATGCATCCTAGCTACACCTACGCGATCTATCTGTTCATTCGAAGACGCAGCGGCAAGAGGAAACGGTCAGGCGACGAGGCGACGGAGACTGGACGGTTTCTTTTCCCTACTTAGCGGCTACCCATCACACGTAAACTACATAGTTCTACTCACTTATGTATGGCTTTGCTTTTGGTTCCTGCTTGCTGAAGCGTTGGAGAGAGTTTGTCTGTCCCAGCTCTCGGACACTCGCTCTCCTCCTGCGTCGAGACAACGCGTGCTGACCTTTCTTTCGGACATGACTCGTTCTCAATCATCTCGTCTGACGCCATAATCTTCATAGTCTATCACGCTCATAGGGAGGTAGAGCGATCTGTCCAGGAGTCTCGTACGTTGGCGGAGGAATCCTGATCGCCTCCAACTCTCTCTCGACTTCCCATCCTCCTCTCGACGTTGGTCGAATCATCCTCCCTGCTCCTTCGGCCGTGCTTGGAGGAATTACTCGTGTGTTCCTGCATGTTGAGAAAGGGGACTGGTCGGATGCTGATGGGAAGAAGGCAGGGAGGAGAGTCGACCTGTTCGTTGTCGGGAGGGATTGAGCGTGAGGAGGACGGACGGAAGCGAGAACCTGCTTCCAAGCGGCCGGTTTGCTGGTCTTTCAAGGGAGGGAGATGCTGAGCCAGAACGAAGAAGAGGAAGAAGGAGAAACGTCAGTTTTGCTGCTCGAAGAAAGAGAACCGGCACCGCCCCCGACGACTCGACGCGTACAGACCTTTTGAGGATCGCGACAGCACAAACGAGAAATATGAACCCTACGACAGTCCATACGACGGCTGGTCTGTAAGAGCTCTGCTCTGAGGTGTCCATAGAGGCGAGATAGGAAGAAAGGAGGGGGAGATGGTGGTTTGAAGCGAAAGGAGGAGAGGGATTTGTGCCCTGCCTGAAATCGAAAGGTCGTCGGAGTCTGTTTCCACGCGGCGAGAAAGCCTCGTTCAGCTTTTGGCCTAAGCCGACGCTCGATGACGACTTGGCTTGAGGCCTTTTAAGTACCGGGAAGACCCCGAACAACATCAATACGAGCCAGAGGCGTCGAGAGAAGAGCCATCTATTCGACGGACTTCTCCTGCTTTCCCTCCGCCTCAAGCCCTCCGACAGCAGATGAGTACGTCTCCTCGAGACGACTTTTGACGTAAGCTCCAACCGTGATTTCCTCGTAGCGAGCTGGACGGTCGATTGAGCGGCAAGTCGAGAAAGGCTGCGGCGTTGGGAAGGAAGAAGGCGACGCGACGCAGGTCAGTCTTCGTTTTCGTTATGAGAGAACCGAATGGACAAGGTTACAAGAATAAGGGAGGCTTACATATACTACAACTTCTGGGCTGATCGGAGAGAGAAGAGGGAGGATTTGAAGATCGATAAACGGAAATGCAACGAGCAAGAACGAGGGAGATGGGCAGCTCACTCTGCTGTGAAAAACACCGGCATCGAAAACCTCTCCGCTCTTGAGCGATTAATAGCTTAATGTCTGGTGGAGACGAAGATGTCGTCTGGAGAAGGCAAGGGGGGGGGGGATGAAGGACGCGTCAGTGTTGGTAAGAGGACACCGCGACGCGACGAGGAACTGGGAGAGATATCAAACTGATCAAACTCACTCGTCCACCGATAGAACTGGTCACCAATACTGAGAAGGACGAAGGCGCAAAATTAGAAGCAAGGCGAGTAGGCAGGAGCGAAGCTAGTGGGCAACGGGTTCCAGAAGAGGTGCGAGAGTGGGAAACGAACTTGATCACGAAAGTCCCAGCGATGGGAGGAGCAGGGATCCCTTAGATTAAAAATATAACGACAAGTACGAAGTGTTAGTGATGGAGCCGAAACGGAATAGAAGCAAGGGTGAATGCAGAAGAAAGAGAAGAGACTCACAGGCGCCTTGCTTGTTAAGGACCCTCGACGCCGTCGAGCTGACGCAGGATGGTGAAGCACTAAACCCCAAGAGTCGATGCAGAAGGACAAAGAGGGAACGATAATTAGCTGAAGATACACTCCGACGTCGCACTCGTAAAGCGGAGGAGAGGCCGGACGACGAACCTCGTAATCACTGTGAGCCCCGATCCCAAGAACTTGATTGTCATGAGGTCCGCTTTAAGGAGGGTAGAAGAGAAGCCGCATGATAGCGGCTGATGTTTGAGTCTGAAGGAGAAGGACGCAGGCAATCAGACGTGAACGACGCGCACGGCGAAAGAAGAAAGGAAGCGGAGAGCGAACCTTGTCGTCAAAGAGTTGACGAGGAAGCCCAAGAGCCAGGGCGAAGAGAGGAAAGAGAGTTTTCGAGAGGGATACGACTTCCTGCCTGAGAGACGAGGGGGAAAGTGAAGAACGGAAGTCAGCTGCGAGACGATTCGACGCGTCTCGTCGCCCTTCGACGGCTTCCTTCTCTCTTTCCCACCAACCCAATCCACCAACACCCGCAACCGCTCGACTAAGCTTTCCCTGGCTATATCGGACTAGAACGGAGAAGAGAGAGTGTAACTCACAAGTACGTCAGCACTCCCAGTCGAAACCCCTCCAGCTTCCCTCAGTCGCCATCGCTTCCTCCGCCTGTTCAATCGATCAAAAATATCTGCCTCCCTCAAGACTCTCTCGCATACGTAGATGACTTCGACTCTGAAGATCCAGCTTCGAGCACTCGTCGACTTAGCCCTTCTCGAGGACCGAAGAACGAGAGAATCGCGTTAAAGTCATCCATCTCACCTCCCTCAAAAACGCAAACGCAAACCAAACGACCACCACCGCTCCCCCCTCTCCCTATCAAGATCCACTCTAGCTCGTCGAAGGTCCCACAGCCTGTTTCGTTCGAAAACACAAGGCTCAGTCAGCCAACTCGTCTCTCTTCTCTCCTTCCTCTCCTCCTTCCCGCCCTCCCACCGAACAAAGAAAGACCCGAAACACTCACCAGCCTCTTCAAATGCTCCATAAACACCTGCAGCGACACATCGTCCGTGAAGATGGCCTGACCCGCTCCTCCCGCCCCGTAGGAACCTCCCGAGACGTGCGTCGTCGAAGGGTTGAGTTTCGAGAGCAAGAACCGAGCTTGGGATCCTCCCGAGTCGCAGACGATGTATCGAGGGATGGGGTTTCGGTCGAGGAGGAGTTCCTGGTGCACGAGAACAAAAAAGCGAAAAGGAAGGAGGGAGAGTCAGCGAAGGTCAAGGTCGAACAAACAAAGACGAAAGAAAGTGCTGGACGAACCTGAGCATCCGCGATCGGAGCTGTGAGCAACTCTGCAAAGTTCTCGTATCCCTCCTGATCCTGGTATCCAGCTTTCCTCCACTGAGCGACGGTCTCTCCGTGGAAGATGAGGATGTGGAAGAAGGTGTCGAGGAGGAGGATCACGTCGGGTTTAATGGAGACCGAGTCGAGGAGAACGGGCTGGGGAGGGACGTCGAAGGTGTAGGACATGAGGGTGGGTTGGATCATGATGAGAGAGTTGTTGACGTCTTCGGCGTTGAGGATGTGGCTGCGAGAGAAAGAAGAGAGAAGGAGAGACGCGTCGAAACGAGAGTCAGCGTTCGAGTTTTAAAGAAAGAAGGAGGAAACACGAGACACTCACCGGTAGAAAGCAGTCTCGTCTGGCGAGTTGTTGAACACCTGCAAGAACTGACTCCTCCTCAGGTGGAACATGAACTGAGGGTAGATGCTGAAGTTCGACGCCAACCTGAAGCTCGTCTGGTCCTCCTTCCTGTAGTCGGCGAACTTCTGACACAACCGGATCAACATCCTGTCCAACCACCTCAGCACGTCCGGCGAGTCGTCGATCTCAGCCTTGAAGACGGCGATCCTCGACATCAACACGGCAGCGGCCTCCTGGTCGAACTGAGCGGCGATGGTGGGTGCTCCTCCTTCGGCGAAGTTTCGAGCGACGGTGGTGACTCGGAGACGGTAGACTCCCGAAGGGTGCTGGTAGTGGGTGACGAACTGGACGAGTCCTCGAGAGTTGGAAGGAGGTTGACCGGCGGGAGTGACGACCTCGAAGTAGACGGCGAGGGAGGTCTTGTCGGTGAGGGAGCAGACCTTCCAAGCTGAGGTTTGTCCGATTCCGATCTCGGTCTCTCCGACGCATGGTCCCTTCTTGTTGGCGGAGATGACGTGACCGATGACTCCCGAGATCTTGAGCTCCTTTGTCGTCTGAGGAGGAGGAATAGGAGCGGAAGTCAGTAAACGACGCGTTGAAAACGAAGAGCGATAAAAGCAAGACGAGACTCACCTGAACGTCGAACGTCGCATTAAATCCCATCTTGAGATGTCCGTTCGAATCCGTAGCGAAGGTCCTCAGGAACGACTGCTTGAAGATGGCCATGGCGAACGAGTCGGCGAGGATCATGAATCCGTTGGTAGCGTTGCAGAGCGACTTCATCTCGAGGAGACCGATCTGATCGAGGCATCCGGCGTAGATGTCGATGGCGTGCCCGTTGGCTGAAGCTCGTTTGGCTAGTCCGTCGTAGCACTGAGGGGAAAGGGAAGGAGGAGAAGGGAAGGAGGAGGGACGATCAGCTTGAGCTCTCGAGTTTCAAGGAATCGAAGAGAATTAAAAGCGAAGTAATCGAAGAGAGGAAAGGGAAAGAACGCACCTTGAGAGCTCGCTTGTAGTGCTTGACCGTATCCCTCTCGATATCGTGATGAGATCGAATGGCCTCCTTGAGCTCGGGACCGACGACCATTCCAGGTCCTTCAGTAGCAGGACCTCCAGCGAAGAGCATGATTCGAGCTCCGGTGTTGGGGAAGGTGGTCTAAGAAGAAACGAGAGCAAAGAGAGAAGTCGATCAGCTCTCGTCGAAGGGAAGGAGAAGGAAGGAGGAAAGGGAAGGGAAACGTCGAAGCTCACCTCGAGCATCCCAACGGCCACGCTCAACGCTACTCCCGTACACCTCAACGGCCTCTTGTCGTTGGCGACGCTCCACGAATCCCTCTGGAGCTGCTCGAGGATGCTGGTGAGCTGGAACTCGCACTGCTGAACGGGCATGAGGAACCTCGACGCTCCAAAGGTGGAAGCGGGCATGGGTTGACCTGGACGAGGGACGGGTCGGTTCGAAGGGTTGAGACCGAGCATGTCCTGGATCTGCTTGGGAGCGTACTCCTTGGATCCTCGGAAGACGTAGGATTTGGGGCACTCGGAGTAGCCGAGCTCGTGGACTTGGGCCTGAGGGAGGGAGAGGAGGAAGGGAGGAGGAAACAAAGAGGTCAGCTTCGGCTCTCTCTCCTTTCTTCGACCAAGACCTCGACGACCACTCTTTAACTCTCCTCCACCAACTACACCAAACAGACACTAGGACTGACCATGGTTCCGTAGGTGATCAACCCGACGAGAGCGTGAGGAGGGATCAAGCTCAACGAGATGACGAGCACGTCCCTGAGCGCCTTGAGATCGTCCGCGTCCAGACAGGTGTCTACGACGAAGAGGAAGATGGGAGGGACCTGAGCTGGACGGGAGAGGGTGTATTCGATGGTTGAGTATTTTGGGAGGAGTTCAGGAGGGAGGTTGTTGGCGGTGAGGTCCTTGTAGTGAGGAGGGAAGGCGTTCCGTTGAAGGCAGAACGGACAGATCCAGAGTTTCGCTCGGATGTCGAGTTGACTGAGAGGAGATAGCAAGGGAGTTAGCTTCGAGTTTCGAATGGAAAGGCAGTGAGAGAAGAGCTGAGATGTACAGAAGGAGGGGAGGAAGGAGCGGTCTTCGCTGGCCAAAGAAGGGAAGGAGACGACTTACCAGTAAGGGTTGAGGATAGCTCTACAAGGAGGCTTGCAGGTTACAGGCTCGTACATGACGGCAGGGAGATCATCTCGAGATTTGAGAGGAGTATAGAGAGCAGAGCTGCACAAGGAAGGAGGAGCGAGGTCAGCAATCCATCCATTCTAGACCAAAGAACAGCTCTTTCTCTCCTACTCCAGTGAAGAAAGAACCAAAAAAAAACATACATGGGGACGACTGTCCTGGTAGCCTCGATCCTCGAAGAAGGCCATGTGTTCCAAGAGAATCGGATTCCTGTAGAGATCAACGGAAGAGAAGCAAGGAAGGGAGATGGGTCCGGTCAGCTCTCGAAGCTCCTCTCCTCTCCGCTTCTCCTTCCTACTCCCTCCTTCAACTCCGAATATTTGCGCTCTATACTAACCATCCTTCTCTTCCTGTTCGTCAAAATCCATAGCTGAGAAGAGAGAAGATAGAAAGAAAGAAGGGTGGGAAAGGGGAGGGGAAGTGGTTGGGAGTTCGAAACGAAACGAAGCTCCCTGTCTCTCCTCCTCCTCCTCTCGCCCAGCGCAAGTCCCGCGCATCTCGACATCTCTCTCTGTGCGTCGCCAAACAACAACGACGACGAAAGTTTTCGGCTCGGTCTGTAGAGGCAAGTATAAGTAACCAGTCCGTTACCATCTGTCAGCATCGCTCGAGTTTGACTCCGAATCGAAAACAAACAACAACCTCTGCTCCATTGAACCCAATCGACTTTTCTCTCCTCAACGTTCACCACCTTCCACCATGTCAACTCGCAAGAAACCCTCAAGCCTGATCGATATTCCTCCCAGTCAAACGTGGATCGGTGCGCTCGCTCTCTCATCTTCGTCCTTGTTTTCTCGATTCTGACTTCAAGCTCGCCGATCGTTGCTACATATCAGTCGCTCTCCTTCCTCCTCTGTACCTGTCTGGAATCCCCCTCGCTCTCTACCTCACCAAGGAAGGATCGCCTTTCGTTTCAAAAGTGCTGGAACCGTTCTTGAGAATCCTGAGCTCGATCGGACCTGAGACTGTCAACGGATTGAAGGGGAACGAAGGGAGGGAAGGTGAGCTTCGAGCTCAACGACTCGATCTCGACGCTGATCGTTCCTTCTTTCGTTTGTTTTCTTTTTTTTTGCAGTCATTCTCCTCAGCGTCTTCTTCGTCTTTGTAACCTGGATGCTCTCGGCTTGGTTGAGCTTGCTAGGGCAGAGTTTGGGTCCGGCAGGCTACAAGAATCACGGTGAGTCGACGATGTCCCTCCGTTCTCTTCTCTTCTTCTCTCAGCTAACCTGTTCGCTCGCTCGTCTTTTGCAGCTCCCCGGGAAACCAAATCTCTCCTCCAAGGCCTCCCAGGAAGACTCTGCTCAACCCATCAAGCGCTCATCGAGATCCTGCCCGCCTATGCGGTTCTGCTCGCTCTCACGCTCGTTCGTCCCATCCACCCTCTCTCTCTCTCTCTCTCTACCCATTCCGCCCCTAACCTTCGATCTTCGCTGGTTTCTTCGCTCTTCCCGCCAGTCTCTCGCCCCAACAAACGCCCAAGCGATCCACCTCCTCACCCTCCACGTCTTCCTCAAAACCATCGTCTACATCCCATCCTACGTCTTGGACTTCGATTGGGGAAGGAGCAGTGCGCATATACTGGCGGTGGGGAGTCTGGTAGGATGTGGGTGGGTGTTGGTGCAGTAAGGAAGAGGGGAGGAGAGAGCGAGCGAGCGAGCGTCAACGCGTCGTCGATCTCGATGTCGAACGGGAGGTCGTTCTCAGCCCTCACGACCTCGACGCTCAACGATACATCTCTTGCACCCAGGTCCACCTCCACGAAAAACTCGTCTTTCGAACTCACTCGACTCTCGACTCTCGACTGGACTCGACTCGTTTCCACAGCGACGACGATAGGATCGCTCAACCGTCCGGCAAGGCAAGAGAGAGAGAGGGTAAGCGCAACTGGGAAGTGTCCATCAGAAAGAGAAGAAGGAGAGTGGTAAAGCAAGAAAAGGAGAGTGAAAAAGCAAAGGAACGAGAATCAGAACGGAAACGAGATCGTGAAAAAGTCAAGTTGGGAACGGGAACGGATCTGAAATGAGTCAAGCAGCTAGAAATACAGATAGGCTTTGGTTTGAGAAGGGAGATATGCGAGGAGGGAAGAAGATGATTAAGAAGAGAGGAGTGTCCTTGAGAGAAAGAGAGAAGGAGAAGGTATCTAGAGCAGAAGGAGGGAAAGGAAGAGTCGAACGCATGGCGAACGATTCTGTTGAAACGAGTGAAGGAGAGGGAGAGTGAAGTAAAACGAAAGAGTATAGAGTAGCGAGAAATGAACGGGGAAGAAACACAAGCAAAGGGAAACCCAGCCCTAGGAAAAACAACCGTCCCATCGTCGACGCGACCTCGACCCTCTCCCTCGTCTACCTTCCCAGATCGGAGTACAACGGCGGCAGATCGATCTGCTCTCCAGGTCTCGCAGGTCTAGGACCATCCAGCTCGATCGGTCCCGCGTCCTGATGCCTGTGATAGCTCGGTCCAGGACGAGGAGGCTGGCCTTCCGGTGGCTCCATGTCGTCGTCTGGGTTGTTGAGAGCGAGCATCGCCTTGGTCTGACGAACGACGCTAGGGGTGGGGTAGAGGGTTCCAGAGGTGGTAGTGATGGGAGAGGAAGGGTTCGATTGCTGGTGAGTGAAGGTGGAGGAGGAGAGAGGAGAGACGGCGGAGGCAGAGTAGCCTGGGGAAGGAGAGGTGAGGAGGTTGGAGTTGGACGTCGAGGAAGGAGGGTAGCCCGTGTAGGAGGTTGTTCCGGGAGGACTGAGGTCGGTGAGGACTGTGGAATCGGATCCTCGACGAACCGATCCAGCGTGAAGGTATCCTCCCTCGTCGTCGAACGGATCTCCCGTCGATCCTCCAGGCGACGAGTCTCCTTGAAGAGCGCGTCCTTCCTCTCCGTCCTGAGGGAGCTGGTAGGGATCGGGAAGGTAGGCTGAGACGTCCCGTTGACGACGACCGAGGAAGTTTCGACCGTTGTGGGTGACGGGAGCTCCGACGTCGGCTCCTTCGTGCTTGTTGTTGAAGAGGTCAACGGGAGAGGAAGCGAGAGTGCGTCGGAAACGAGTACGCTGTGGGAGGTGATGAAAGAGGGAGAGGTACGAGAAATGAGGATGGAAAGGAGGGGAACGGGAAGTCAGCTTGGTGAAGGTGATGAGGCAGACGCGTCGACGACGACGACGAGAAGAAGGGAAAGATCAACTCACGCAGAAGAACCAGAACAGCACGATTTGGATGGCAGCAAGTCCGATAATTCCAGCGATCACGACTCCAGCGATACCTCCAGTCGAGAGAGACGAGCCTTGAGGGGTAGGAGTGGTCCTGCAGAAACACGAAAAGAAGAGTAAGCACGACGCAGGGAGGCGAGGGAGAAAGATGTCGACTCACGAAGCAGTAGTAGCAGCCTTTCCATCCGAGGTTCCCCAGGTTGATCCAGGAGTCTGCGAGGGGCTGAAAGAGCGAAGAAGAAGAAGTTCAGCTGGGCGTTTCTCGAGAGATCGAGGGGGAGTCGTCCTTTCAAGATGGGAGGGGGACTCACGAAGACGCGTCGATACAACTCGAGTCACTCGAAGGTCCGACTGTAAGGAAGTCCGAAGTCCCACCGTTTCCAAAGGCTCCAGAGTCGAGCATGGTGAGGATGTACTGCAGTTGGGAATGGAGAAGGAGAGAAGAAAGGAACGAAGGACGAAGGTCAGCTTCCGAGTCCCTTCCTCTCACTCTCGAGACGAGACGAGCCCTCGTGGCTAGAGGACGAGAGCAATTGAAGATTCAGCGCACGTTGGTTCCACTAGCGATGTTGTTCTTCCAACCTGGAAAGAGGTAGAGAAAGGGAAGGCAAAGAGAACGCGTCAAATGATCAGCTCTACTTCGCACGACCACGAAGATCGACCCATCTTCGTTCGAAGAAGAAACGATCCGAAGGATGGCATATTACTCACTGTAGAGGTTGTTCTCCGCACCAGCAGCGGGAATGACAAACGCGTTTCCTCTCGGAATGACACCTGTGAAAGAGGGGAGAACGACGGAGAAGGAGGTGAGCTCGAGCTCACTTCACACTTGTTCGAACGACAAAGGATCGGACGAACCGATGAGAGTAACAGGATCGGTAGCGTTGTCAGACCACCCAATGCCAACTGGTCGAGCGAAGATCGAAGGTTAAAGAGGGATCAGCTCGAGTGTACAGATCGGGGACGAGGGGACGGAGGAAGGAAGGGAGGACTGACGTTCACCACACTGATTCACCGCTCCGCTCTGAGGATCGAGATAGAAGTAGAAATCCGCGTCGGAGGATCGAGCAGTACAGGTGTTGTTCCCTCCTGTAGCCACGGTCATGATGTCGGACACTCCTCCAGTCTGCAACGTCGAAAAGCAACAGCAAAACGAGAAGACGGTGAGCTCGCTCGCTCCCTTCCTCTCTTCCCTTCCTCTCTCCTTCTCGACGCGTCTTGAAGCAGAAAAAGGTGAGTACTGACGGCGAGTCCATTGGTATCACTCATAACAGCCACGTACCGCCTTCCAGACTGAATAAAAGTCGAAAGGGACGGGAAGGAAGGGATGGGAAAGGTCAGCACATCGAACGAGCGAAGGGAAGGAGAGAGAGGATCGAGAGGAGCGGAACGAACGGGGTAGTTTGCCGTCCAAACGAAGGAACCTGATAGACTCGAGTTGGTCCAGGTATCAGCCGTATCGAGAGCTATATCCGAAGGGTAGTCGTAGGCGGGCTGTAGTCGAACGAAAGAGAGGGAAGCGAAAAGAAGGGAGGAGGAGGAGGGTCAGCTCTTTCCTTCTTTAGCTCCCTTCCCTTCTTTTCTCCACAGGAACAAGAGCCCAAAACTCACTATGATCAAGAGCCTGAACGGAGGTTGACCCCCTGACCATTCAACGAGTACTGGATCGCACATGGAAGGACCGGTGTTGTTGAACGTGAACGTGAAAGCGGACGCATACAACGGTGTGAACGAGAGAAGGAGGATGAGGAGACGAGGGACCATGCTGGGACTGAAGGCTCTCTCCCTTTAAGAGCTGAAAGACGACGAGAGGAGGAGGGAGGGAAGGATCTGCTCGATTTCGGTTGTTGATGGTTAAGGGAGAGAAGGGAAGCTAAAAAGGAGGGAAAGGTCAGCTTCAAGGTTTCCTCCGATCGAGCAAGAGAACGTTCCGTTTCGACTTGGCCGCCTCAACTCCTCCCAAGGACAGATATACGAGATGACGAGCCTGAGAGAAAAACACTTACTGCGAAAGAGAGAAAGGAAAGAGAGATGCTCGGGTAGAGATGCAGTAGTTGAGGGGCAAGAGGGGAGAGAGGGAAGAAGGGGACGAGCGAACAGCTTCGCGGGGAGAGAGAGGAGAGGAGGTCCAAAGGTTGGTATCCGAAGGGGTCACCTTGTTGGATCTCTTCTGGCTTGTTGCCACGAAGGAAGAAAGCACGTATACTAAAGGAGAGAGCTCGAGAGCGACGTCGGTCTCGCCGTTCTCTCAAAGACAAAGTCGACGCGTCGTGTTCGTTCTCCTTCTTTGATTTCTTCGCTCTATCGATGCAGCTCCCACCATTCGAGAGGAGTCTTGCGCCTTTCTTCAACTTAAGCGTTAGCTAGGGAGCTGCTACACTATCGAAAGAATCGAGGACGAACGCGATCAAATCTCTTCCGTCGCTCGACAGATGTGCATCTTCAAAGCAACGTCCCCTCTTCGCACCCGCTCACTACACCTGCAGCTTCAGAGAGAGCGACGCTGAAGACTAGGTAGAGTAAGGGGTCCGACACGGGAGGAAGCGTCGGAGGGGAGGGAGGGGGGGAACGGGAAAGAAGAGGGACGCGTTGAAGGTTCGTCAGACTTGGATTGGAGGCGAAACAACGGGAAGAAGGAAAAGAAAGGTCTCAAAGTATAAAAAGGGGTTGACCCTTGTGGTATCTCGAGTAAGCTCCCGTTTTGGGAAAAGCACAAATCTGGAGGAAGAGTTGCTCAATTCCCGACGCGTCTGTTGTTTTCGCCCTCCTTCACCCTTCTCTCTCCCACTCTGACCCTACCCACTTCCCCATTGTCTTACTTTGTATTTATAGTACTCTGCCAATACAAGACTTCGAACTATCGTTCATCGGTCTTGGTTCGACGCTTGCGCTCAACGCGTTCAATTCCTGAGCCCTTATTTCCCCTTCAACGAAGGCCGTCACCTCCTCTACCGAGGTCCCTTGTAATTTCAAGTAGAACTTTCTAAATTTCTTTGTACGCCTACAGTCGTTGCCATGTTCATGCTCTTCTACTGCGCAAGAGGGAAAACCAATCAACAAAAACAAGAGCAGGAAAAGGAACGCGTCTCTGCTTCTTCCCTCTC
The DNA here is from genome assembly GCF_051309035.1 of Mrakia frigida. NCBI lineage: Eukaryota > Fungi > Basidiomycota > Tremellomycetes > Cystofilobasidiales > Mrakiaceae > Mrakia > Mrakia frigida. Next base: position 616,064 of record NW_027481262.1, read on the forward strand.
CCCTCTTCTCCATTCAGCGTAGATCAGGAGCTCATATCTTTGTGTCTCCTTTTTTTTTTTCCTTTTTGCAGAACTTCTCATTCGCTCCTTCCTTCACCTAGGGTCTTTGCCGTTCCACCTCTGATCCTCTCCTCCACCACCTCACCTCCCAAGGCTCCCATCCTTCATCCCCGTCTTTACATCCCCCTCCTTACGGATCTGGGACTCAAGAGGATCAAAGATTTGAACTGGAGGAGCGGTAGACCGTCGAGTGAACGAGCGAGCGAGAGGACAAGAGGCGAGCTCAACCTCTTTCCTTTGTGCGTCCCTCCCTCCCTCCTTCTTCCTCTCCTTCACCTCTCATCTCCCGTAATCAGCATCTCAACCTTAACCTCCTCAGGGTCAATTTAACCTCCCCACTCTCGTCCCTCTCGCTCATTCACAGCGAACACATCACAACGACTCCCCTCCTCCTCGCCTCCTCCCGCCCTCCCCTCCCTTCTCCTCCCTCGAACCTACTCGCCATCTTCGGATCGTTATTATCCAATGCCCGGCTAGCTCAATCGGTAGAGCGTCAGACTCTTACAGTCTCTTCTCTTGACTCTCTGATCTAAATGAATCTCGAGAGTCTTGATTCGATCTAGCCAGGTCCCTCCCTTTCCTCTTCACCGAGGTCTGGGTTCTTCCTAGACTTACAAGTCTATCTGAAGGTTGGGGGTTCGACCCCCCCGTCGGGCTAACGTTTCCTTTTTGCTGCTGCATCGTCGATCTGGGAAGTCGGGGGGAGAGTTTAGATGGAAGGAGGGGAGGACGGAACGGGGAGGAAGGGGTGGTCGCTTGGGGCTCTCACGATCGCTGTGGATCGAATTTTGTTATTCCGACTTCACCAGCGTGTTCCTTGACCTCTTTAACACCGGGTAGAGGTGGTGGGGTTGGTTCGAGGGTGGTGTAGCGGTGGTGATGGGAGGAGACGACGCGCGAGGGAGGTTGTCTCATCCCCTCCTTCCCCCCCGCTCGTTTGTCTTTCCCAAGGCGGCCTTCTAACGATCTGCTTTCGTCTACTCTCTATTTACAGCACTACCTTCATCTGTATCAGGCTGTAGAGCAGCAGTACGACGGGAATCAATGATCTCCTTATGGTTTTCTTCAAGATTACTTTTCTCGCTTCCCATCCTTTCCTCTCCCTCCTCTTGAACTCGCTTTCACCCTTTGTTCTTCTCTTCTCAACATCCGAGAATCTCTACGTTTGAAGATTTGAATATCTCAGCAAGAATGTTCTGGTCCGATCTCAACTTTCAGCAGAGTCGTGTTTGGGCCAACCTTGGCCAAAGGAGGGCGACGCGACGTGTCTGAGCTCTCTTTTGGGAGCCGCTATTCTTCGTTCCGCAACTCTTGAGTGCTCAGTATATTTCGAGCTCTTTCAAGCACTTTTGGGAAACTTTCAGGTTTTCAAGGGTTCGAGAGGGAGGCATCCTTGACGACGAAAGTTCGATCTCGAGCTCACCTTTCACTTTTTTCTCACCTCGAACCGTCACATCCTCCTCCTTCCTCTCCTTCTTCCTCCTGCTCAATTCCCTCCTCGCAGCTCGCCACTATGGACCTCTCCTCCTCTTCTTATCGCCCTTTTCGCTACTAGCAACTTCTACTCGCTCCCAGGACTGCACTCGAACCAGCGATTCCCGTCGAGCTCGTCCTCCGCTCGTTCATCTCCCCTCTTGCTCGGTTGGTTTGGACTGGAGAGGAGCAGACAGGAAGATTTTCTGTATCCAAGACTCTTCTTACGTCTGTGCTCGTGAGTCTGTCTCTCTCTTCGTTTCTCTTTGACGGCTTTGGAAGGAGAGAGGAGCTCAGCTTCGTCAAAAGGAAGGAAACGGTCGAGCTCACCTTCTTCCTTCCCTCGTTTCCCTCAGACCTCTCGCCCATCCGTCTCCCTTCAGCTCTCCCTCTCCTCGCCAGGATCTCCAGCAACTCTTTCTATACGCTGCTGTCCATCAACCACCACGCCAGACGTCCTTCGTTCTTCCCCATCGACGCTGGACGCTCTTTCGACCTCGACCTTCCCTTGTCTCCTCCTTCCTGCGGTCCCTCCAGCTCCCCTTTTCTCGGATCTCGTCCTATCGAGCCATCTATAGCTCCCCTTGTGAGTGAGCTCTATATTCGTTTGTCTTCTTGCGAAGAGGTGGGTTCAGTCGGGTCCTTGAAGGGCTCGAAGGAAGGAAGAGTCGAACGAACGAGCTGACCTCTCTCACTTCTCTCTTGCTTCGATCCCTTCCGTCCTCGCCTTTCCTTTTCTCTGCAGATCATCGTCTCCCAGGATCGACTACTCCTTCCTCGCCTTCCCTACGGTCGTCCTTCCCAGTTCGGTCCAGCTCCCCTTCTCGATTCAGCTCAAACGAGGTCGCAGCCGGCCGGCTCGACGCAAGGGATTCGCTCTCGCTTGGTTGTACGCGGTCAGGGAGACGAGAAGGAAGAGAGCAGCGTTTGTGGTTGGACAGAGAGGATGGTAGAGAAGAGTTGGGCACTCCTGTGAGTGCAGTTCTTTCCTCGTTTGAGTGATAGATGGGTGGCGGGAGGAGGGAAGCGGGAGAGGAGCTCACGTTCGAACTTGGAGGACGGGTTCGAGGGGAAGACTGCTATCGAGGTGTAAGGGGTTAGCTGGGGGTTACGAGGGAACGAGGAGGAATGTTGGAAGAAGGGGGAGAGACATTCTCGATAGGTTTCTCTTCGTTTCGAGGTCGATTTTCTCGTTCCCCCGAAAGGCACTGAAGCTGAAACTGCTACTCCATGGGCTTCTCGAGCAGGGCTACCCGCTCAAACAATCTGTTTGTCGATATTCGCACTTTCAACGAAATCAACCTTCTCCGCCCAGCGCAGAGAGGAGGCGCGTCGCCCCTCGTCTTCCCTCTCTCTCTTCTCCTCAGACAGCCCTTGCTCCCCCGAGCCACAGCGAAATCCAAAAGAAAAACAAAGAAACTTCGCTCAGTCTTCCGCAGCATCCCTTCCAAAGTTCGCACAAAGGGGGGAGAGGAGGGACGCGTCTTGTTGAGTATTAGCGTCGTGTTGAGAGCTGGGAAGGAAATAAGTTCTACCGATCTCGAGCTAGCCGGGCCAAGGCAGTTGATACAAGCGAAACGGATTGAAAGACCAAGAGACGGAGAACGGAAGGTCGAAGGGGGGATGCGTCGCAGGAAAACAGGTTTCGCGTCATGGACGGAACGAAGGTCGGTGCTCGCAGTCTGGCTAGGTGAGTGAGACGGAGGAGATGACGGTCCTTGCTCACTTTTGCTCTTCGGGGTAAAAGTGGAAGGAGGTTAAGGAACAAGGGTGTGGGCGAAGTGGGAAAAAAAATGTCTCGATCCTCGTGAGCGAGGAAAAAGTGTGATCGAGGAAAAAGTGTCTCGAGACCCGGGATCGAACCAGGTACCTTCAATGATCGCGAGCGATGTAACCGTTACAAACTGATGCTCTACCAGATGAGCTACCTCGAGATTTTGATAACCGATTTCGATTGAGCGTACATAATCCAACCTTCTCTCGCAGCCCGCTCGCTCGGAGGACGAAAAGAGCACGACGCGTTGTCGGGAGTGCGACCTTCATCTCTTCCTCAGTCTCCCTGAAACTCCACTGGCTCTCATGTTGCGTCACATCGTACGTCCCATTGTTACTCTCACACCTGAGACTGATCCTCACACACAAAGAATCTTCCTGGCCTTCGCTTTGCTTTGTTCTCAACCCTTGCACGGCAACTCCCCTCCCTCCGTTCTCGTTTGTCGTACGTGTCTCTTCGGCTTCTCTACTGTATCCCACATAAGTCTTTCTGATATTTCGGCTTGTCAGAAACTCGCTCGGAGCCGGTCTGGGCGTCCTCAAAGAAGCATGCCTCCCGATCTGACTCTGAGGCTCCTCCGTCGCTGCTGCTAGAACGCATGGACCTTTTCCCCAAGATCTATGACATTGATGAGATTTCAAACACTGCATGGAGTGCTCAGCAGAGCTTTCGAAAGACTCGGGTCATTGCTCAGCAGTCAAGGCGACAAATAAGTCGCGTCGCTGGACCTTCCGGTCGATTTCCTCGCCGCCCGTTCACCCTCACTTGTTTTTCCATGGAGGTCAAGACCTTTGCTGATAAAAACTGCGAAAGTCTGTGGTAGTAGATTAGGACAAGCTCTATCGGTAATAGGCGACTTGACACTTTCCAACCTTTTTTCGGAGCAAAAGCATTTGAGTTTTGACCGACGCGTCCGAAATCAAGGACCACATATCTCAAACAGGGGCTGGGTCTGAAACGTGTCTGTAGTCTGAAGCCTGAAGGAGGAAAAAGGGCCCGCAGGGAAGAGACGATGTCGAGGTCAACTCTCGCGTTGCCCTCCTTTCCTCCGACGACCACTCCCTCGCTCCCGCTCTCCACCTCCTTTCCTTTATTCCCCTCCCCTCCCCTTTCTATCCTTATCTCTCCACTAGAGTACAACTCCCAGTCAGCTCTTGGGCTGAACTATAATGGAGATTGAAGGTCTAGCGTCGATTCCTGGATGAAAGGTAGGAAGTTCAGAAGGACGCTAGCGGAGGTCAAGATGTAGAGGAAGGAAAGAGAGGGAGAGGAGGACAAGCGCAAATTGAGAGGGTGAGTCCGCAGTAACAAGTGGGAGAAAGAGATACAAGAAAGGAGAGAGTTATAGTTACTCTAAGATAGAGATTCACACTTCAATATGAACAGCTCTTCCTCTTTCAATTTTCGCCATTGTACCACCTCGTCCGCCCTTTTCCCTTTTTGCCACCATGATATCCTGCTCTTTGCTCCACTTGAAGGCATCCCTCATCAACTCAGAAACTACCACCTCAGATCCTCGAGAACCTGCTTCTACCCCTGCTCCTCCCTCCTCGACCGCCGTCACTGTCAATCCTCCTCCTTCGTCCCAAAGCTCCTCCTCGAGCTCCTCCTCCTCCTCCGTCTGCAAGACCCTCAAAGAGCTCACTCCCGAGCTGGAAGCTGAGCTTGGAACTTCATCGAGAGGAAGACTAGAGTTCTCTCCGAGGTTGTCAGGATGGAACGGGGTCGGTGGAGGAAAGAGGAGACAGTGTAAGGTTTGAGAGAAGGAAGGGAGGAGGACCTACCAGACCCTCTCTCTGCCAACCTGCCGATCCGTGAGTTTTCTTGTAAGAATGCTCAAAGAGCTCCTCAATGCACCTCTCTTTCTCTTTTCAAAGACTGCTCGTTCGACGCTCCGTCTGACGCGTCTTTTCCGACCCTCTCTTTCGTTCAGCTCATTCAAGCAGCTTACGGTCCTCTCGTCATCAACCTTGCTCGAGTCCGAGTTGGAGACTCTGTCAATCGAGGTAAGTTCTCTGCCCTTGCGCTCTTTCTTTCTTGTCGCATCCGCCTGCCCTTTTTTTCCTCACTGACTTCAAGTCAACCTGCTATTCACAGTGCCAGTCCCATCCACCCTCAACGCGTCCAACTCTTCAAGCCTCTCTCCTTCGTCTTCCTCTTTGTCGTTCCCAATCTTCGTCAAAGTCCCCAGCGGTTCCTCCCTCGTGCTTCAGATCAACCGCTCCGATACCCTCACTTCCCTCTTCGCTCAGGTGGAGGACCGCTTGGAATGGACAATGATTCCTGCGTTTGCGAGGCTCCAGACTCTGGATGGACGAACTCTTGGTTCGATGGGAAGCCTGTGGCAGCAAGACGGTCAGTTCTCGCCTTCCTCTTCATCGCACGAAACAGGTCGACAAGCTTTCGGAGCTTACTCGACTCTCGGTTGCTTGAAACTTTTCACAGATTTGATGCTGGAACTCCTCTTCCCTGTTCTAGGAGGAGCTCCAACAAGACAAGACGACTCGGAGTCAGATCAGGATGACGATCTTCCCAGGCGTTCGTCCATCTTACCCTCTTCTCTTTCTCCTTTTTGGTCAACTCTGTGCTCAAGAGATACTAATCTCTTGAACATCTCTTCACGTCTCAGTTCCTCCGCCGAGCAAGAGACCCAGGTCGAACGTCTCTCTCTCAGCGGGATCGTCGTCAAGCAGAGGCAGAGAGGACGCCAACCGACGTTCAACAAATCTTCCACCACCACCTCCTCCTCCTCCTCGAACTCAGCCTCGATCTCGACCCAACGCTCACCGACCTCGATCTCAGTCCACAACTTCGGCTCCAGGCCTCACCACCGACGATGACTTGATGTCCTCCGCTTCGTTCGATCCTCCGACTCCCAGCCTCAACTATCGACCTCTCCCACCACTCCCTTCCACCTCGAAACTAAGGGTATCCTCCCCTCTGGCCACCCTCTCTCGTCTTCCTCCTCAGTTCGAACACTCAACAACCGAAGCGGAAGTCACCAGGTCGTCGCGTCCTCCGTCGTTCGTCAGTGGGCTCGGATACGGTCAACATCAGGAGCGAGAATGAGCTCGAGCGGCAGAAGAGGGAGCTCTTGTCAATGGAGACGGAGATGACGTCCTGGAAGAAGGTTCTAGCCGTGGTCGTTCTTGAGGATTCGAACGAGGAGGAGAATCAATCGTTCGTCCTTCGCCGCGTCTCCGAATGAAATCTCTCTCTCTCTCTCTCCCCCTCGAACCGTGCTGATCGTCAAACTTCTTATTCTCTACTTGAACAGAACGTGGATTCGATGGATCTCGATTCCTCTGACGATCAGTTGGACCACCATGATCCCCCAATCAGTTCCTTCGGCTCATTCTCTCCCCGCCTCTTCATTCTCTCCCTCTTCAATCACCAAGCTCATTACGGAATACTGATGATCTTGCCTTCTTTTCTCTGTACTCCGTCACAGCTTGCGCTGAGGGATGATGCATCGGACAAATACAAGGTGAGGATCCCAACACTCTGCTTTCGTTTTGAACACTTGCTGACTCACACCTTTTGAAGCCGCTTCTCCTCCACGCTCAGACTGGATCTTTCAAGTCTCAAGCCCCTGAACTTCTCATGAAACTTATGCCATAGATGTCTCTACCTGTCGCTCTTCCTTCCCTCTTTTCGGTATCTTTTGACACACTCGCCCAACGCGTCTTCTTCAGTGAGGAGGGACGGAAGACTGAGGACGTTGTTGACGTTGTTGCTGCTGAGGAGGAGGTTGCTGTTGCTGCTGCTGCTGCTGCTGTTGTTGTTGGTTGGGAGCAGCGTAGGCCGCTTGAGGAGGGAGATGACGGGGAGTGGGTTGAGCCTAGGCTGTAGAAGATGAAGAAGGAGACCTATGCAACGAAGGGTTAGGGAGACAAAAGGAGAAGAAACGAACCTTGAGGAGGAGGAGCCTGAGGGTTCTTCATCAACTGATCCTGATGCACAGCTTCGTTGAAGATGTTTGAGACCCCAGCGTGTCATCCTTCATGTACAGGCATCACTTCAACGTCTCTCTCTCCTCACTTCCGTCTGGTCGGTGGACACTCCTCTCATCCCCACTGTCCCTTGGAGCAACTCATCCCATCCGCCAGCTTCACCTCCCTCCTCAGCATCACTCCATCTCCCCCAAGAACTCGGAATCTGACTACAACCCGGCAAAAAGGGGAGCCAAGGGACAAAAAGTCATGCCGAAGCTCGGGTTTGAACCGAGGACCTTAAGAACTTCAGTCTTACGCTACTACCAGCTGAGCCACTTCGGCCTTTGATGAAATTTCTTCCATGTTAGTGTATAAGTACTCCCAACCCGCCGTCCCTCCCTCACTCGCCCGTTCGCACCCCTCCCTTCCTCCTCCTCCTCAAGGTCGCTTCAGCATTTCCTTGCTCCACCTCTTCGCTTCTTTCGTCCGTTCTGATTCCTCTACATACACCATGACTGAAAGTTTTCACCTAAAGGTAGTAGAGCTCAGAAACTGCAGTTTGGGGAACGCTCTTGGATTTGGCCTTGGACGTGGACGACGAAGACTTCTGCTGCTGACCAACATGCTCCCCGTTCGGCTGATGTCGCCGATCTTTGGGAGTCGTAGGAGGTGGTCTGGGAGTCGAATGAGCGAGAGGACCAAATGAATCAACAACGGCTGAACTGTTCCTCCTCGTCCTTCTCTCGTCGTCGTCGTCGTGGTCATCCCCTTGGGCTTCTCGACCTCGTCCTCATCGCTGTTGACGACTTTGGTTCCGGTCTTCTTGGGTCGAAAAGCAGAAAAAAAAAACAAGTAGTTTTCCCCTGAGCTCTCCCCTGTCTTTTTCTCTTCCTGAGGTCTCCAAGGGTCAAGCTTTCCTCGGCCTTCCTGCCTGGCCGCGTAGGAGTCAGACACCTGTCAAAATTGGGAGCAAACGTCGCTTGTGACAATCAGGACAAGGATACTCAGGGTGGAGGAGGAGTGCTAGAAGGAGCAGGAGGAGGAAGCATCACCGTGGGAGGAGGATCGTCGAGCTCAACGTTCTTCCTTCCTCTTCCGTCCCTCCCTGAGATTACCACCATGGACGACTCTCTTCCTCCTCTCTCTCCCAACAACAAAGCTCCCACCATCTCACCAACCCATCGATTCCCTCGTCCTCTCCATCCGTCCAGTCGTTCCTCCTCTCCCAAACCGACCCCAGGCCATCACCTCGGCAACCCTCTCCTCCCTCACGCCACTCCAACAGGAAGGAACCGAGTCCTTTCCACTTCAAGCATAGCTTCGAACCATACACCTTACTCTATTGCTACTTACACCACTCCTCCTCCTCCAGCTTCGGCTTCAACTCTCGTCAACAAGGGAAGGATCGTCTCGGGTCTGAGCGCGACCGTCGCTGCTCCTCCAACGATTACAACGGGCAAGGAGACGCTGGGATAACGGAAGGAGGAGCTCAGAGGGTTGCTGGAACAGTCTAGTAGGAGTAGTGCTGGTGGTAGGAGAGGAAGGAACGGAGGAGGCAGCATCAGTTCCATTCTCTCGGGAGGAGGTCTCGGAACAGCAACCACCTCCCTTCTCGAATCCCTTTCTCTCCACTACAAACCTTCCTTTCCTCCTCCTTCCAACCTCCATCACCCAACTCCAACTCCTCTTCACCATGCTTCTAACGTCTCCTCCAATAGATCAAGCTTCTCCTCCTTCCGTCGCATCTCCTCAGCCTCAGGTCCTCACGGCGAATCCACTTCAACGTCCTCTTCAGCTCCTCTTTCGCCCTCGGAGGATTTCGATAAACTACCTCAGTCGCCTACGACCCTTCCACCTGGAGGACTGCTGCTTCCGGGATTGTCGAGGCATTCGTTCAGCTCGTTGAGGGAGGGAGCGTCGTCGCCTCGATTGGGAGCGACGCTTCCTCCTTCGGCGGTTCCATTTGGTTTGACAAGGGAGGGTGGGAGTTGGGCTAGGGTCCGGTGCTCGGAGGGAGGGAAAAGAGTGGTTCATGTGCTGCCGGGGGCTGGGGTGGGAGGAGGGGAGGGAGGGGTGAAGGCGTTGGAAGTTTGGAGGAGAGAGGGTGGGTGGTGTCAGGCTGAGTCGATTTGCGTTCTTTTGTTCACTCGAACTAGTGCTGACAGTGTGTTCCGTCGATGCAGATCTGTATCCATCTTCTCCCTCCTCGATGGACTCTGCCTCTCGACGGCTCAGATCCCTTCGACCGTCGCGTCGTCGTCGTCGTCGTCGTTGTCGTCCTTCGTTTGGAACTCGATGGCTATCTCGAAGTCTGCTTCAGTGAGCTCACCAGACCTTCCTAGCTTTGTCTTCTTTTCGATCTGACTCTCCTCGTTTCGATTCACAGACCTACCGAGCCATCATCACTGGCTCGGCGACCACGTCTCCCTGGGACCCTTCCTTCTCTTCCTTCGAGACACCACCTCCCTCTCGCTCCTCAAAGATCGTCGTTCTCGACCTGGAAGAAATGTAGTTCTTTCCCTGCTCAACACCACCTCCAGAGCTTCCCTCCGCTATCTCGACCGTTCAGCTCATCTCGAAAGAGGACGAACGTGAGTTCAACGCGTCCCCTCTCTCTCTCCCTTTCATTCCTGCAAACTGACCTCCTCTCTTCTTCTCGTTATCTACTCAGCCTCACTCATTCTCCTCTCCTCCTCTTCCTCTCCTTCGCATCATCTCCTCCCCATCACTCTTCACCCTCACTCCCATCCTCACCCTCCTTCAAACCCCAACTCAACCTCCTCAACCTCAACCTCCCCCTTCCTCCCCACCACCACCCGCTCCTTCCTCACACAGCACAGACCTCTCAGCCAAAGCAGTCGCTAGAGCCTTCAAAGATCTCTTCCATCGAGCTTCAACCTCTTCCAAACCAACGAATTCAACAACGGACGGAGCGGGAGGGTTGGCCGCTGGAGAAGAGGTGGATGGGGCTTGGCCGAGAGATGTAGAGAAGGGATACTAGAAGTAGTGAGTAGTACAAGCAATTATGAAGTTCAGTGGAGCTCGAGGTTGGGAGGTTTGGGAGAGAGAGGGAAAGTTAAGAGGCAAGGAAGGAAGAGAGAATAAGTCGAGTTCGAGTTCGAGGTCGAGTTTGCTCCCTCTCTCGCAAGCTCATGAGCTTGGAGATCACGATTACAGTCTGTCTGGTGAACACCTCTGCTACTGTGGAAAGAGAGGAGTCGAGAAGGAGAGCTGGACTTGAAGGATGAGCCTGTGGCTCGACCAAAGTGGGGGTGGGGAGAACGGGGAGGAGGGGAGTAGGGAGAGGAAAGGGAGAGGCGAAAGAGATCTACGCTGTAGATATATACGAGTGGCAGAGCGAAAGGCAGATCCTCGCTGGTAGATCAAACGCTGACTCGTACACCAGCAGGTCTCCAGCAGCTCGACTCAAGGAGCGGCATGTTGAAGCGAATCGAACTCGACGCGTCCTCGACCCCGGACAAATCAAAACCTCTGAGTTTATGAACCTGCAGCTCAAAAACTGCCGTTTTTGGGACGTCCCAAGTTGTTTCGGAGTCGGACGCGTCGTTCGAACTTTTGCGGACGAAGGAGAGTCGCAGGAGCTCCGAAAACTAGTCTGAGTTGTAGCAGATGTTTCGTTTCATATGCTCTGAAGTTTTGGAGTCAATTGCTTGCATGGGTAAGGAGATACAGGTTCCGGGGAGTGGTGAAGCTCCGTTGATGGCCCCTTGTCGCGACGAGCAATTTCTCACAACACAGATGGGCTGGAAGACTGAGACTACCTCGAGTGGAAAGCTGAGGCCATTGTGTGCGGATGTTGAAGCTCGAGACTGGAGATGCAGCAGACAAAAAGTTGGAAAGCCCGAAAGTGAGACGAAAGGCGTGGTTGGATCGAAGGATTCTGAGTCTTTGCTCTCTCTGCCTCTATGGTGTCGCTGCTAGGGGTTTTAGGCTAAGGATTTTGTTGGTAGGTGCGGAAGCAATCAAGCTTTATATAGGTGGACGCTGGTTTCGAAAAAAGGAAAGACAGGTTGGGGGAAGAAAGACGCGAAGGACAGCACGTGGGCGGGTGTCGTTGCCCTCCACGGAGTCCTTCGTCGAGTATGGACTCCGGGATCCGTGAGCCAATGCTCTATGCTTCTTGCTCATCTGGCTCTTTCAGTCAGGGGGTCCGTCGTCGGATGTGAGAAAAGATAAACGCGTGCTCGGTTGGTGGCGAAATTGACGAAGGCTTGTCGGCCTCGCGACCCTTCCCGCCCAAAAGTTGCAGCGAGAACATAGCAGAACAGAAGGGCACATCCATCCATACCAGATCATACGCAACCGATGCATTTCGATGAGTAAGTCGACTGATCTCTTCACAACTTCACGACTTCGTTCGTCTGGGCTCACCTTCTCTTCTGCAGTCGCCGATCTATGGCACGCTCCGAAGGATAAGAAGGCCATCGGAACGGCTTCTACTGGAAGCTCGGAAGCGATTCATCTGGAAGGGTTGGCGATGAAGAAGAGATGGCAGGCGAAGATGAAGGTCAGTTCGACGCGTTCAGCTTCTTCTGTCAGTCCTCGAAAAGCTCTGACGGTGATCTTCTCCGCCATCACAGGCTCTCGGAAAGAACATTCACGAGCCTGGACCCAACATCATCATGGGATCGGAAGCTCAGGTCGCTCTCGAGAAGTTCGGTCACCGGTGAGTCGAAACCTCGCAGCCTCGTCGTCGAAAGTTGTAGAGCCAGTCAGATCTGACAGATCTTCTTCTCACTTCAGCTCGCTACTTCGACGTTGAGACTAGGCTTGTCTCCGCACATCGGAGGTGAGTCGAGCATGGACATATTTGGCTTGACTGAAGGAGAGAAGGAAGCAGAGTCAGCGCGAGTCGGACGCGTCTCAGAGATTCGGGAAGAGAGATCGAAACGAACGTTTGGGTCTTCTTGATTCGTTTGGTGTACCTCTTGCTGAGCTCTTTCAAGTTGACTTCGAGAGTCTGGTTTCAAAATACGAGCAGGGAGGTCTAGTTTGTAAGTATGCGGCGTTTCCCTTCGTTTCTTGAGCGACTCGACGCGACGAGGACCTCGTAAGATCGACTGGTACTCTCCTCGTACGTTTCGATACAAGATTCAGGCAAGACCGATGAAAGAAATTTCAGGTTAGTGTATAAGTACTCCAAACCCGCCGACCCTCCCTCCCCTCCCCTCCCTTGGTCGGTCCCCCGGATGGGGCTGAGTTGTGAGATGAGCTGACCTTTCCGGTTATAACACCAGAAGAAGCTCAAGCCGAATTCTCAATCTTCGGCTCCCTCCTACTGATCTCATCGCCCTCCGAGTAGTAGAAGAGGTGGTCATGGAGGAAGGAGGAGGGACGGAGGAGGAGGAGGTTGAGCTCGAAAAGGGAGGAAGGAGGGAGGAGAGCGAGAGCGGGAGCTTTGGAGTCGATGGATCGCTCGATTCGAGGGGGATCAGATACTGGGGAGAGAGAGGAAGAAGAGGGCATATAAGGGGAAGTTTTTCTTGACTCGGGAGATGATGGAAGTTGGGAGTCCATTCGTGATCCGAAATCGAGCTCACGGAGGAAGTTGACGTCACGAATCAATGTTAGTCCAATGGCATTATCGACCTTGGTTCGAGAGTAATCTGCAGCTCGTGCGACGAGCGAAAAGGAAGGAGCGAACAGCTCGAGAGAGTGAAGAAAAGTAAACGGGAGACGACAGCCTTGAACTCGAAAGCTTCATGTAATAGGAACCGAGCGATCCTTATCACTTCGGACCCCAACTAGCTAGATTGATAAGGAGCCCAGAACTCGGGGGCGCCCTCGAGAAATCAAAGGTCGGACGCATCTCTCGTTTCGCTCACTTACCTCTCGAAGCTTGACCTTTTAACTGGAGAAAGAAGTATTGCAGACAGATCAAAGACCATTTCATTCTCTTCAGATTTTCATTTTCGATTATTTTCGAAGGCCCAGGACCGGATCACAGCTGGCAAGCGAGCTCAGCCCAAACTCGAACAGGCTCCCTCTCCAACCACCATTCACCTTCCTTCATGCTCTCTCTCTCCGATATCCACGAGCTCGTCACCCTCCTTGACCTATCCCTCAAAGTTGCTCAGCACCATCCCTTCTCTCGAACCTCGAAATCCATCACCGACCTTGTCAACCATGCTTGTGTTGAGTCTAGACTGCGTGAGGGAAGGAAGGAATTCGATTTGGTCTCGTTCTTCTTACGTTTTGGCTCTTCATCTCTCTCTACATCCTCAACTTTCCCCTAATAGGTTTTGCTTCACCGTTCGCAGATCATACTTTCGACTCGACACTTGCTCTCTCCTTCCTCCCTCACTAGGACTTCCTCCCTCTCCTCCCGTCCCACCCTCCATCCTCTTTGCTTCTTACTGCCACAGCGCCAGTTCCTTTGCCCCTCCTTGACTTCACTCACTCATCATCAGCTCGTTCGACTTCAACCCCAGCGAGCACGGGTCGGTTCTTCCTCACGAAGCCTTGCCTCCTCGCCCTCCTCCCTCGCCTCCTCCTCCAAAAAGCCGCCAACAGGTCCCAACTCCGCTCGTCCCTACGGTGAACACCCGATTGCCCATCAGATGGCAGAACCCCGGCGAGCATGAAGAGGCTCAACCGAAGGCTACGGAAAGGTGAGCTCTCGACTTTGGAGGGTGGGAGTTTCCCAGAGACAGAGGAGCGAGGCGGGAGAGCCGCGGGGAAAGAGAACGGGCGAGTTGAAAGAACCTCTCTGCCTGCCAATAAAAGCTCCGAATCGTATGAAAATGTACATCGGAGAATCTTGATAGGTAGATCTATTCAGTCAACCTTCGATCGAAGCAAATTTCGCGTTTTGAAGGATGCCCAGGTCCCTCGTGGCGGAGGGCTGACTTGGCCCTCCCTGCGACTTTTCTCCCTCTTCGAAACTCCCTTTGTGACAGCTTCTCCCCGTCACGGTATATACTCTGCTTGAACCACCTTTGGGGAGGAAGCTGAGGGACTGGAATGCCGAAAGAAATCGCTTCGAAAAAAACTGCTTTCTTACAGGAGCGAGCGCGTCGCAAAGGAGAGGTCTTTTGTTCCTCTCCTCCAACGACCAGGAGCTCACTCGCTCCCACTCCCTCTAGCCACCCCTCAAGTACGATCGGTCCGACCCCGGACTGGGACCCTTGGACCAGAGGGAGGAGTGACGCGCCCTTCTCCTCTCCTCTCCCATCCCTCCGCTTCCTCCCTCAGTGCAAAATCGTACATACGTTAATACAGAGAGCAAGCAAAAACACAGATATATACTGGATTCCCACTCTCAGACAATTTCAAAGCGAACAGAGGCTCCTGAAGGACTTTGGCAGAATCTGATGGGCGAGAGCGGATTCTGACGGGCGAGAGACGGATTCGGATGGGCCGAAAAGAGGGAGACTCGACTCGACGCTTTTCCCCTCTATGTTCCCACAAACATCTGACTCTTTGCTCGGTCATAGGAGCTCATTGTGTACTTCTATCTGACTCGCTCGCTCTCGAGGCAGTTTTTCGTCCTCCGACGGATTTTGACCGCTTTCGACCGATTTTGACCGCTGTGGCTCTCGACCCTCCTCCTCCTCCTCCTCCTCTTCTCCCTATCAGTATGATGAAGCTGGTTCGGAATCGTCCTCTCTCTCTCTCTCTCTCTCTCTCTCAGTATCTCTCTCTCTCTCTCTCTCTCTCTCTCTCTTTGTACGGCCTTTCCATCAAAGCAATGTTCACAGTTTGACTGATTCCATCTAGGCTCGTCCCAGCCGTCCTCCCTTTCGGGCGGAGCGGCTGGATCCTCTTGAACCCAAAGTGTTCGCTCGCGATTGACTTTTGAGCTCGATGCTCTTCCAAGCCTGAATTTTCTCCAAAATAGCATGAGATGTAGCTCGGACTCTCGAGAACTCGAAGCCGAAGAAATTGCAGAAAATACCATACTAGGGGACGAGCTATGAATTTCGTAAGTTGAGAGGCAGGCTGGGAGAGAGAGCAAATGTCGAGCTCGCCTCAGCCTCCTTCCTTCCCTTCAACGACGACCTCCTCCTTCCAACGAACCTCGTTTTCCTACTCTCCCCTTCTCACTCTCCTTGGTATGAGCATGTCTCCAGAGCAACCCCAAGACCGAGAGGGAACGAGAGCTTCCGGGGAAGGTTCGACTCGTTTTGAAGAAGGAAGGCAAAGGCGACCTGACTCTGAATTGATGGTAGACGGCTCTGAGGAGCGAGATGGGAGCAAAATCAATAGGAGGGTGTCCCTGAGTTGCTACCACCGCGTTCATTTGAGAGTCGGATGATTTGGTGAAGGAGGAAGAGGAGGAGAGTGGTGGTTTGAAGGAGAAGGACGAACGAGAAGGCGAAGGCGGTCAAGGGAGGTGGTTTCGCCCTTTGAACCTTTGATATCTGACGACGGGGCATCTTTCAAGGGCCAAGGTTTTGGCTCCGGGAAGAGACGAGTGCACTTCATAGGTCATAGAATTTTGAATGGAATCCAAGGTGGAAGAACGTTGACTCGATTTCTCGAATCCACTCCTCCAAAAGGGACGCGTCAGGAACCAGCCGCTCCGCCCGAAGGAAGAAAGAGCGGCTGGGACGAGCCTAGATTCCATCCTCCTCCTCATTCTCTCCCTTCAGCGAAGTGAGTTTCTTGAGTCTCTCCAGACTCCCCGACTACTTCTCGTCCCCGTCCGCTTCCCGCGCTGACCCTCCCCTCCCTTTTGTCCCTCCCCCTTCCACAGAGTGCTTCTAAGCCAAGCTTAACCCTCAAGTCATCAACCAAAGCATGGATCTCGTACTGTAGCCCTACACACATCGACCCGCTTCTGCACCTGTTCACTTTCTAGTCTGCTTCTCCCCATCCTTTGCAACCTTCCTTGCTCTTTTCTTTTACTTTCTTGAGTTGAACTCATATTTCTATACACAGATACTGCTCGCCTTCTTACACCCGTATCCGGCGAGTCGATCTTACCACAAGCCGACGCTCTGACCACCTTCTCTTCCTTTTTCCCCGTTTCTTCCCTCCAGGCTTGAAAATTTGCTCACAACTCCTCATCTCCAACCCCGTGTGGACATTCAACGTCCCAGTAGTCGAAGAGCTAGATCTGGAAGGACGCGTCAAAGAGGGACGTGCACGAAATCAACCCTCCTTGCACGGATTCAACCCTCCCGCAACTTTGCCTTCCCTTTTGTCTTCGCTTATGAAAGAAATCTCGGGTTAGTGTATAAGTACTCCCAACCCGCCGTCCCTCCCTCCCTCGCCCGTTCGTCCCCCTCCCTTCCTCCTCCTCCTCTGGCAGGTCGCTTCAGCATTTCCTTGCTCCACCTCTTCGCCTCTTTCGTCCGTTATGACTCCTCTACATATACCCTGACTGCTTCCTTAAAAGTTCAACCGTCTTTTGTCTCTACTGCTGCAGCCTCTTTACTGCTGGGTGTTCCTTTGACTGCCGTCCAAAGAGAAGGCAACCCACCGGCCTGCGTACAACATGTACATTTACTTTCGCTCCTTGTCATCAAGTCCTTGTTTGTCCATCGGCTAAGATGTTCGCCTCTCATTAATCTGTGAACGCGAAGGAGCGGGGTTCGACTCCCCGACAGGGAATGATCTTTTTTTTTGGATTCCCCGCCTCTGATCGATTCTCCTGGTGTTTTCTATCTTCCAAGGCTCGTTCCGCGTCGGACGTCGGACGCCACCTAGTAACAAACACATTGCTGTTGTCGACCTCAGCGTGGCAAAGGGAGAGAGCGGCAAGGAGGGTGCCGTGCGTCTGTGTCGATCAAGGAGTACTCATCTGTACAGGCCGCTCGTTTCAATGTTACCAAAACTATTGAAGCTCAGATCGTCTATCGGTTAGGACGTAAGCTTAACATCTTCAGGTTGTTCGCTTGCAAGCTGGGTTCGATTCCCAGTCCGAGTATTTTTTGGCTCTCCGCTTGTCGTGTTTTTTGCTGAGGCCGAACGAAGGAAGAACCGTGTCTGTCAACTGAGGCTGATCAACATCCCTATCCATCTGTCGTCAATGCCGTTGTGGGGGTTTGGAGAGGAAGTGTGGAGTTCTTCTCGTTCCGTTCTTTCTTTGTTTTGCGCGTCTCTTCTCCTTTTCCCTTCTCGGTTAGAGACCCCACTTTGATAGGTTCTGGGCCTCGCCCTTCTGTTTATACCTAGTTTTCTTCTTCCCTTCACCGACTCGTCCCTTTCTGTAGATCCCTTTGCCTGAAACCCTTCTCTTTGCGACGCGTCTCACCTGTCGCGTTCCCTTCTGCTCTCGACCCTCCCTTCTGTCTTGACTCTCTACTTTAGCTTCTCGGTTCTCAACTTTTCTTCCTCTTCCCTTTAATAGGTTATACCCTTTTTGATTTGCTGTGACCGCTGAAGCCTTTGCGACGTGTCTCGCGTTCCGTCTTTCCTTTCCCTAGCTACTCTCTCCTGCTCCTGTTTCTCTCGCTGCGCGTTGGACTGCGGACCGTATTTAGTATAAAGAGCGGACTAGTTTTGACCTT